>NC_135233.1:612450331-613066997 GCF_051348905.1 Ranitomeya variabilis
CTAACACCAGAGAGCTGTAATTGCAAGGCTTGTCTACATAGAAAACTCTAGCACCAACAGTCAGCTGATGCTTCAGGTGACTATTTAAAGAATGATGGGAGTGGTCACTACCCACATCAGCTGACCAGCAAACACAGCAACTGCCAGCAAGGAAACTGACATTAACCCTTGCTGATCCAAAATGAATAAACAATGTTTAAATTAAAGCAGAACCAGAGCTGTCACGACTTCCACAAAATGAGTTGTGACATCGTCCTTCTGGAGACATCTGTAAATTATGTGGACTCTCATCGCTACAGAAATGCCAAACGTGGTTCTAAATGTAGTTTAGGTACACTGTGGTCCTCAGATGGGACAGGGGCATTTGGCTTTGGGAGCGCAGAATTCCCTAGATTTCTTTTTGAGGAGCCATAGTGTTTTTCCAGAGCCTTTGTACTACCAGTAACGTTGAAGCCCCCTATATTTCCATTGAGAGATGAGGGACCTGTTCAACAACAGGTGAAGAATTGGTATTTATTTTTTACACTGTTGTTTGTGCAGTATAAGTGATAAGGGAACTATATTCTTTGGGTCAGCGTGATTACAGTGATACCAGATCACTGAATAAATGAATAAACCAAACCTTTTGGAACAGCAAAGTGTTCCCACCAATTTGGTTATTCAGTCGGAGACCAGATTGGACCACACACTGGTATTAAACCTTCAAACGGAAGCGCCTCCAGAATTTTTATTCATCCCTGTTCAGGTAGGCATGGTCCCCCTCCTCCATATCCTGGTATGAAGGGCCCCATCTCAGTCCTTGTAAACGTGACCCCATCCTTATCCTGGTATACATGGCCCCCTCATCCCTATCATGGTATGCAGGGCCCCATCTCCATCCTGATATGAATGGCTCCATACTTATCCTGGTATGATTGGTCCCCATCATGGTATGCATGGCCTCCTCATCCCTATCCTGGTATGCAGGGACCCCATCTCTGACTTGGTGTGCATGGCCCCATCCTTATCCTGGTATAGTTGGCCCCCATCATGATATGCATGGCCCCATCAGAAAAACATAAAAAACATAAACCATTATACATACTTTCCCTGCTCTCCCTCGCAGTGTCTTGTTCCGATGGCAGCAGCTGATTTATGCTTGTTAGCAGAAAATGGCAGGGACATCATGCACTGCTTACAAGCCGAGGACATTTGCCAAAATACTCATTGCTCTCCATGCCGGGACTATGTGCGTGGAGAGCAGTGAATATTCTTTGCTCTTTAATAAGGATCACAGTGATAGCTGCAGTTGCCGAGCGTTCACAAGTGACGCTACTAAATGGAATGAATATTCATTGCCTTAAGTAGTGGGCACACGCAAATGCCCGGCAGCTGCAGAAAGCTGGCTGCTGAGACTAACAGCGTGTCCGCTATTAAACAGAAATGAATATTCACTGCCCTCTACGCTCATGGGCATGGAATGCGGTGAATATTCATATCTCTTTAGCAGTGGGCACAGGAGTTAGCCGCAGCCGCCATCTCCTGCCTCCTGTGACTCACTGCTGTGCTCCCCCACCTCCCCGCCAGAGCAGGTATATCCAGACTATAAGTCGCACCCCCCATTTTCCTCCAGTTTTGGAGGAAAAAAGTGTGTCTTATAGTCCAAAAAATGCAGTACTTATTTTCCCCACTGAAGGGTAGACTGAGACTCAACATTAAAATGGCATAGCAATTCTCTGATTTAGATAGGACTCAGAGCAGAGCAGGTGTAATATGATGAGGCTTGCCTCTCTGCAAAGCCAAAGGCATCATGCGTGGTGTAGGCTCCATAAGGAGTACCATATCAAAGTGGACATAGACAAGGCAAACCCGCGATCCTCGACATAATTCTTTAATATTAGCCTATGCTGCAGTATATCAACAAAATTAAGTTGAAGTTCTGCTTTAATCCTTTTTGGGGTGTGCAAATTCCACACTCGCAATAGAACTGCTAAAACATGCCATAGAATTGCTGATAATAATCTGGAAAATAGTGCGGCTCATGGTTTATTTTTAGTCTCTTCACAAATTTTGGGTACGGAGTAGATTACTATGTAAACCCATGAATTCCTGATTGGCTCAGATGGATCATGAAGGGTCTTTAATGGTCAGAGATGCTGCTGCTAGTTTGCAATGATATATCTGTAAGATGTCTTCTCTAAATGTGTCTGTCATGGTGACAGATTCCATTAAAAACCTTGCCAAAGCCAATGCTATAATGTGGTTGGAATTATAAGTGGGATGACAGGGTAACATATTGATATGATACATTTTAATGCACTTTTGTACTCAAAAACATACCCTTTGCTGGTCGAGGGTGATATAAATCTGATTCCGTGTGTTTGTGGTTCTTTATTTTCCTTATGTCTCCTCGTTGTCACATTCATTAAACTGTCTATAATACACCGCTGTTTTTCTAAGTGTCCTTAAAATATACTGCATTGTATGACAGCTGGCAGCGAACAAGTTAAATCTCATGATTAAAAAGCACTAACAATAGGCAAGAAAATGAAGACATTTTGTCTTTGGCTGTCTGCCATTATACCAAGGATGACTCCATCTTCTGCATTACCTTGCTGGGCAGACACTCTGCTTTCTCCACCCCCCCCAAGCTAAAACACTTTTGACAGGCAGCCATTCTTTTCATTTACATTCTTATTAGAATAATGCGATTCTTTCTCCCCATATTGTTTCTGTACCCAGCTGAACATTGCTGTGTCCGACACGCAGAGAAATGACTGCCCCCCACATCCAGGGTGATTATAATAACTGACCCGACAGCCGATAGAAGGGGAGATACATGATTGGCAATTTAAGCAACTCCAACTGATACATGAACAGTAACATCACATCACAAATCATTACAACAAGTGAACCTTGTTCAGCTTAACTTAATATGGACTGGACGAAACGTGAGTGGACATCTTACGTTAAAGGGAATATGTACGGCAAAATAAATCTAAATGCTACAGTTCCTTAAAGCAATAAAGAAAAGACTCTTTTTCCAGAAAGATACAATGGAGCATGCTTTACGAATTGTTGCAATAAAACAAAAGTACATGTCACATTCATTATATGAGCGGGCAAATTTAGATGTGTGGAAATGTTAATTGGATTATTACAATAAACTTTTTTTTTATCCTCCCTTGTTACATTCTGGATTCGGTTTAAAGCAAAGTCTTTAGGTAACCTATTTCAAAGCAGTGAAAAAAATGCGAGATTAAATCAGTTCACAGCCCTCGTTTCCCGCTTTGTGATGTTAGAAAGGTTTACAGTTTAATATTTTAAATTAATTCCATGCCGACATCTGTATTTCAGTAGATTGTTTTGTTTTGTGTGCTTCCAAGAACGTCACGTTTCAGCTCTCATTGGATAAATGTGTTATCCATTGCTTGATCTCGCCTTTACAGAACCTTAATTAATTAGAAAACGCAGGTGCAGCTTCAAGACCGTCGTTCTGGACTGTAAAATGTCGCTCACTGCTAGAACTATACTTTGGAGATGTTGCTGAAGTGTATTTGGGTCAAAATCAGCCAGACCTGCTTGAATTTTTTTCTTTAAACTTAGGTCCATGTGACTGTCAAGGAATTTTGAAACATGTCATCAAGGAAGAAGCTGACTTGCTTTTGAAGATTGACCTAAGGCCATACTGGTTTGGATTATCATACCTATTCTTTAATGTCTGGACAGAGGTATTTAATTAAAGGGGTATCCGACAGTCTGAATAACAATGATTAGTGGCCTCTGGACAAGCCATTGTTTGAAAAGAGTGGCTTCAGTGCTAGGGAAGTGTAATGGCCACTGGCATGCATCTGGATTCGAACCCTTGATCCTGTGTTCTGTGGTGAGTGTCTTATCCTGCTGAGCCACACCAGATACACCTTTTCTTTCTGTGTTTTTGTTCTGATGTCTTTTTTCTGTTGGTTTTTGTGTAAAAAGTGTTTTTTTCATTTACTCTGTTTCTCTGCCCTATCACCTTTCGGGTGCAGCTTTATATAACCTTCCCCTGCTGGTTATAGTCTTTGTTGTATTCATTCACTTTGCTGTAGTTTATGTTTATTGCAGCAGTTTTGTGTGTAATTCCTTTATTCCTTAGGGAATTGTTACTCTAGTGATACTTGGACCTGCTAAAGACATTCAGGGTAAGCCACTGAGGAATGGGGACACCATTGCATTATCTGAGGGTGCCAACCTCCTTGTTCAGGCAGGGACAAATCAGGACTTTTCTTAGTCTGAACAGGGATATGTCTGTTCAGGTATTTGTCTCCCTGGTTTGTACGCTACCTGTGTGAATGTGCTTTAGCAGTAATAACAGGCACATTGGAATTCTTTCCTCTAAATTGACACTTTTTGCCATTTTTTTTAAATTGTTTATTTGCTTATGAAAAAAGCAATATTATCCATTTAAAAAATGTTGCTGCAGATATCTGTAAATGCTTTAATCAATTAGTTACAAAAGTCTTCCAAATTTGTGAAACCTGTTGCTCCTGGTTCCGAAGGCTCTCTGTTCTTCCCTTACTTTTTCTCAGTGATAGGCCGCCGTCACACATGCGAGTTTTACGGACGTAAGAGCGCAGAAACTACGTGCGTAAAACTCGCATAACATACGGCACAATGCTTCTCAATGGGTCTCGTCCTATCAGCCGTATATTACGGATCCGTAATATACGGCGTTCTACGGCCGTACAAAATCGCAGCATGCTGCGTTTGTCAGCGTATTGTGCAAATAATACGCCAATGAAAGTCTATGGGGGCGAGAAAAATACGGATTCCACACGGACCAGCAGTGTGACTCGCGAGAAATACGCAGCGGTGTTAGTGAAAAGTCGGTAATTCAATTGCCGGCTTTTCATTTCTCCTGCCTAAACCCGACATGATATGAGACATGGTTTACATACAGTAAACCATCTCATATCCCCATTTTTTTTTGCATATTCCACACTACTAATGTTAGTAGTGTGTATGTGCAAAATGTGGGCGCTGTAGCTGCGCAAATAAAGGGTTAAATGGCGGAAAAAATTGGCGTGGGCTCCCGCGCAATTTTCTCCGCCAGAATGGTAAAGCCAGTGACTGAGGGCAGATATTAATAGCCAGGAGAGGGTCCATGGTTATTGGCCCCCCCGTGGCTAAAAACATCTGCCCCCAGCCACCCCAGAAAAGGCACATCTGGAAGATGCGCCTATTCTGGCACTTGGCCACTCTCTTCCCACTCCCGTGTAGCGGTGGGATATGGGGTAATGAAGGGTTAATGCCACCTTGCTATTGTATGGTGACATTAAGCCAGATTAATAATGGAGAGGCGTCAATGATGACACCTATCCATTATTAATCCAATTGTCTGAAAGGGTTAAAAAACACACACACACATTATTAAAAATTATTTTAATGAAATAAACACACAGGTTGTTTTAGTATTTTATTGCTCTCTCAATCCATCAGAACACCCTCGCTTGGCAAAATAATAAACGCACAAGATACATACCCTCAGATGAACCGTCACGTCCCACGAAGTAATCCATCTGAAGGGGTTAATTATTTGACAGGCAGGAGCTGTGCTAATGCACTCGCTCGTGTCTGTAATCCCCGGGTAATGAAGGAAATCTGAGTGATCTGTACTTACATTGAGTTGAGGTGATGCGCCCTCTGGTGGATGAACTCATATGA
This sequence comes from Ranitomeya variabilis, assembly GCF_051348905.1. Classification (NCBI taxonomy): domain Eukaryota; kingdom Metazoa; phylum Chordata; class Amphibia; order Anura; family Dendrobatidae; genus Ranitomeya; species Ranitomeya variabilis. The sequence goes on from NC_135233.1 coordinate 612,456,014, forward strand.
ACTCGAGCGTGGGAACTTTTCCAAGGCTGCAGTTCATGAGAAGGCCTTAGGCCGGCGTCACACTCAGCGTAAGACAATACGGTCCGTTTTTTACTGCCGTAATACGGCCGTAATACGGAGAAATGTTCCCAAAATAGTGATCCGTATGTCATCTGTAGGCAGGGTGTGTCAGCGTATTTTGCGCATGGCATCCTCCGTATGTAATCCGTATGGCATCCGTACTGCGATATTTTCTCGCAGGCTTGCAAAACCGACATCTAATGGATTTATGTGCTCAAATGTTCGGGAAAACATATATACAGTATATATATATATATATATATATATATATATATATATATATATATATATGTCATTGAGACACATATATATATTCTGTATTTATATTTAATTCAGCGCGATATATGTTAAAAGCCGGTAATTCAATTGCCGGCTTCTCATTTCTCCTTCCCCAACCCGACAGGATATGAGACATGGTTTACATACAGTAAACCATCTCATATCCCCCTTTTTTTGCATATTCCACACTACTGTTAGTAGTGTGTATGTGCAAAATTTGTGCGCTGTAGCTGCTAAAATAAAGGGTTAAATCGCGGAAAAAATTGGCGTGGGCTCCCGCGCAATTTTCTCCGCCAGAGTGGTAAAGCCAGTGACTGAGGGCAGATATTAATAGCCTAGAGAGGGTCCATGGTATTGGCCCCCCCTGGCTACAAACATCTGCCCCCAGCCACCCCAGAAAAGGCACATCTGGAAGATGCGCCTATTCTGGCACTTGGCCACTCTCTTCCCACTCCCGTGTAGCGGTGGGATATGGGGTAATGAAGGGTTAATGCCACCTTGCTGTTGTAAGTTGACATTAAGCCAGATTAATAATGGAGAGGTGTCAATGATGACACCTATCCATTATTAATCCAATTGTCTGAAAGGGTTAAAAAACACACACACACGTTATTAAAAAGTATTTTAATGAAATATACAAACAGGTTGTTTTAGTATTTTGTTGCTCTCTCAATCCATCCGGAACACCCTCGCTTGGCAAAATAATAAACACACAATATACATACCCTCTGATGAACTTTCAGGTCCCACGAGGTAATCCATCTGAAGGAGTTAATTATTTTACAGGCAGGAGCTGCGCTAAAGCACTCGCTCGTGTCTGTAATCCCCAGGTGATGAAATGAAAGCTGGGTGATCTGTACTTACATTGAGTTGCGGTGAGGCGCCCTCTGGTGGATGAACTCATATGAACTGGAGCGTGGGAACTTTTCCAAGGCTGCAGTTCATGAGCCTCAAACCTCTTGTTACTCTTCTTGGCACTGTTGACACCTTAGTCTATGCAATCAAGGTAATGGATCTCTGCAAGCAAGTTTCCATTTTGCCAATATATTTATGTTTGAACCGCATGTGTCTAAGCAAGTTTGCCAATACTTCACTACTATTCTGCAGTTAACCATTTTTTGCTCCAAATTCATGTTTGCATATATCTCTACTGTTAGCCCAACTCTATAACCAAGTTAGCATTTTGCCTTTTCGGCTGTTATTCCTGTGTGTAACCATATCTCTGTAAGCATAGACCAGTTTACCATTACTTCAATGTTGTCCTTCTGTTAACCATATACCTGCCTCAAGTTCTTGACTGCATATATCATTGCTATTAAATCTTTACCTGCTGAAAGTTCCACAAGCTGCATATCAGGGGTTCTCAAAATGAATGAAGAAATTAAGATTGCAGACTGAAAGTGTGATTGTATTAACTAAAGGTATACACAAACATAGAAATATAAATTTTTTTTGCGTGTTAATGGTGTCCATAGCATCTAAGTAAGGCTGGTTTTACACTTGCGTTTTTGTCCGCTGCGTTTTAGCGCTGAAAAACGCATGCGTTTTTTTTCTATAATTAACATTAAAAAAACGCATGCGTTTTTAGCGTGCGTTTTGACGCGTTTTCAGCAACGCATGCGTTTTTTGACGCGTGCGTTCATTTGCAGAAATGCAACCTGTAGTAATTTCTAGCGGCATTTTTTTGCCGCAAAAAATGCATGCGTTTATTCGCGGCAAAAAAATGTATTGCTGTCTATGTAAACGCATGCGTTTTTAAGCACATGCGTTTGCTTGCGTTAAAAACGCATGCGTTTTTATAGAAAAACACAAGAAAACACAAGAAAAAACAAGAAAACCCTAACCCTAACCACAAGAAAAAACAAGAAAACCCTAACCCTACCCCTAACCCTAACCCTAACCCTGACAAGCCACCCCCACCATCAAGGTGATAAAGGGATCCAAACCCTAACCCTAACCCTACCCCTAACCCTAACCCTATATGACAGTCAATACTCTACGAGTTTATATTTTTAGTACTCTATAGCAATACCGTATATCTTGGGGTGTCCACATTGAACAAAGCTTTTTATTAGAAGAATGTCCTGGTCACCAGGTCAACATAATAGCCAATTCCTATGGATCCCTAGGATCCCTAGGGTTAGGGTTAGGGGTAGGGTTAGGGGTAGGGTTAGGGTTAGGATCCCTTTATCACCTTGATGGTGGGGGTTGGCTTGTCAGGGTTAGGGTTAGGGGTAGGGTTAGGGGTAGGGTTAGGGTTAGGGGTAGGGTTAGGGTTAGGATCCCTTTATCACCTTGATGGTGGGGGTTGGCTTGTCAGGGTTAGGGTTAGGGTTAGGGGTAGGGTTAGGGTTAGGGGTAGGGTTAGGGTTTGGATCCCTTTATCACCTTGATGGTGGGGGTGGCTTGTCGGGGTTAGGGTTAGGGGTAGGGTTAGGGTTAGGGTTTGGATCCCTTTATCACCTTGATGGTGGGGGGTGGCTTGTCAGGGTTAGGGTTAGGGGCAGGGTTAGGGTTAGGATCCCTTTATCACCTTGATGGTGGGGGGTGGCTTATCAGTGACCTGGGGACCAGGACATTCTTCTAATAAAAAGCTACCCCTAACCCTAACCCTAGGGATCCTAACCCTAACCCTATCCATAACCCTAACCCTAACCCTAACCCTAGCTATTTCTGTTTATAGTGGGTTTTCTAGTTGATTTTGATGATTGGCAGCTGTCACACACTTCTCAGCATGCGTCTAAAAAATGCAAACGCTGGAAAAAACGCATGTAATCGCAGCAAAACACCGCGGTTTTTTTTCTGCATGCAAAAATGCATGCGTCTAAAAAACGCGGCGTTTTGCCGTGTTTACATGCGTTTTTTCACCACATGCGTTTTTTTTAAAAACGCTGCAGATCAAAACGCAAGTGTGAAACCAGTCTTAATTGGACTGTGTTACTGTTTTCTTCAAAGTGCCTGGTCACAATTAGCACTTTGCAATGATTGGAGCCTCAATCACTTTTTTTTAGGAATCAGTGGGCAGCCCCCACTAAACATTCAGCTAGAATAATTTAAAACTTATCAGAGCCCTCTATAAAAACAAAAGTGAGCAACATATCAGTATTCCAATTCCAAACACTTAAAAGTCAGTATGCCAATTAACAAAATTGAGATAACCAATGTTGTAAATTCGCAGATAGAATCCAGTTGGTAATTACATTGAAAGATCATTTTAGAAATACCTTGCTAAATACTAAAATTTCTTTTAGTATTGATTGTAATGCTCTGTTTTTTTAAATGTCACCAAAACTTTGTTAAACCTTAAGTGGAGCCAGCAGGAAGGAAACCGGTAAGTACTTTGTTATAGGTTCACCTTGTGAGGTGTTTCCTCTAAGCCCCTGGTTCAGGTGGGAACATGGACCAGTGATGTCAGTGCAACAGGCAAGTAAGGCTCACGGGAAACAGGTACTTGAAACACTGGAGGCTGGAGGCAGACAGGACACGGGGAAACAGGTACTGAGCAGGTAGTGGTGCACAGTTGAACTAAGAATCTTAATCTCAAGACCCAGGTGTGTATCTTGGTGGACCTTATATAGCCGTAGGTAGATGATCACATGGAAGCATACCGGTCTACCTGCAAAGCCCTAGGTGGAGCACAAGAGAGTTTAGCAGACCATAGTGAAATGAGCAGAGCCCGGACGGGTGACAGGTATGCAACACCTTTAATTCCCATTCCATATGAATCCATATTTGGCTTTACTTAAAAAAAGCTACATGAAAGACTGCAGACTGTAGATGTTATCCAAATAGCACTGTCTGTGTGTAACCACCCTGCCACGTAGACACTTCTCAGGGGTGCGCGTGCAAGGGATAATTTATCTCCTCACTCAATCCAGCTCTCAACCTCTGTTTTAGGCTATAAAGTGAGCGCAAATTATACCACAACACATTCAGCACACCCCGATCTCTCAACGCCCTGCAACCACTCATCAAACATATGGGGTAATGAGTTCCCAAAATATGTTGATGTCTGACAATCAAAAAGGTCACACACTCTCTGAAAGGCTATTGATTCTCTAGGGCATACAAGGATCAAACTTCTTAAAGATTTTAAACTTTAATATATAAATATATAGTGCTTACAATAAAAGATATAAAAAGGTAAAATAAAACTGCACAAATATGCAAAACAGTTATAACATAAAAAAGGAGAAATAAAAGAAATATCTTAATGTTTCCATCTACAGTTATCTTCTGTTTCCTTGAAGGAAGGTTAAATGAGTTATGGATCACACCAGGCCCCACTTGTGAACAACTGCTTTTGTGCCACCCAGATTTTTATATACCTGACCATGGGCTCATTTTTCTAGGATGACCTGGATCGGGCCATTTAAAAGTTGCTGTTTGTGACTGGGCGATGGGCTATGTGACGACACATCATTTTATCTTAATTAACCAGATGTCTAATTTCAGTAAGCCAGCCAGGAGGAATGACTTTTGAATTTGTGTGTTTCTTTCTTCGGTTGGTCAAGAGTCTGAAATATTGACTCTTCTCATAGGTTAAACTGATATTTGTAAATTGATGAATAGTTGTTATTTACCTCTTATATAAACTCCTACAGTGTATTGTACTGTTATCTTTGCAAAACAGTGATGCACGGTCACTGAACAATGATATTTGCTGATGTGTTGATTACACATTATACCAAACCATGCAGTTTGTTGACTTGCAAACATTAAAGGATAAACTAAAATATCAAACAATCTGAGTTAATCTCATCACCCCTTCCCCTTGACCTGTGAACTATGGCTTGAAGAACAGTTGTGAGCTATAAAAAGGGTATATTCTTCTGTAAGAATACACATCCAAAATCCAAGACATCCAGAGATCCAAAGAATCAGAGACTCTTTAGGCTGTGTGCACACATTGCGTTTTTTTCGCGTTTTTTTGCTATAAAAATGCATAAAAAACGCATACATTATGCATCCCATCATTTAGAATGCATTCCGCAATTTTTGTGCACATGATGCGTTTTTTCAGCGAAAAAAATTCATTGCGGTAAAAAATGCAGCATGTTCATTAATTTTGCGGATTTTCCAGCGATTTAATGCATTGGGAAGCTCCTGAAAAAAACACATCAAAAACGCACAAAAAAAGCGTCAAAAATGCGACAAAAACGCATCAAAAATGCATGCGGATTTCTTGCAGAAAATGTCCAGTTTTGCTCAGGAAATTTCTGCAAGAAATCCTGAACGTGTGCACATAGCCTTACAAAACCACAGCCATGATCACTCTACAGGATAGCTTTCAGATCATAGTTCCATTACAAGGTACACAAAGTTGACATTCTACAGGATGCCAGCTTAGGGGACCATGGCCCTGGCTGAAAGAATACAGATCTGCTCCATTGACCATCACTGAACCCATGGATATGTTGGGGAAGTCAGGATTTGGACCCACTGGTCACCTGAGCCCCATGAATATATTTGGGGAAGTCAGGATTTGGACACACCGGTTACCTGAGCGCCATGGTTATGTTTGTGAAAGCAAAGAAAGAGACCCACCCGTCACCTGGCTCCATGGAGATGTTTGGAGAAATCAGGTTGTTACCCTATGGACTGTAAACTTTCTAAGCTTGTCGTTACTCTCTGTGCATGCCACAGGTGGGGGTAGTCGGCCCTGGGAGCTCTGAAGTCACAGTTTCTCTTATCCCAGTTCTTCAGCAGAGGGGTGAGACTATAATTTTGTACCATCTTGGGTATTTTGCTGAGACTGTGCTATGCGTTATTTGCCTGAGTTTTGGTTCAATAAAGCATTGCCACACTGTTTTACCCTCACCCTGTGTTGTCTGAGTAGTATGCCCACGGTAAAAGAAAAGCGGGCATTCGGTGTGATGAGCCCTTGTCCACGTGGTTTCGGCTAGTGGACCAGAGCACTTGCTGGCCCCCTGTGTCTTCACAGGGTAATTTATGATTTTAAATTTCAAATATCCTGTGTCTACCCCAGTCCTCTCTATAAAGACAATAGGAAATATTCTGCCTAGTACAGAACATTTGCTATCCTCTTTGAAGCCCAGGGTTCAGGAGCTAAGATGCCATATGTGACACACCCTTTGTTTGTAATACTGATACATCCAGTTTCACCCTTTTGTCAACCAAGTGTAACTCTTCTGTTGTTAGGCTTTTCCTTAATTGATTATATATTTACTTCACACCTTCCCCCTTTTGAACATGCATGGGAGTTTGACTAAGGGTACCGTCTCACAAAACGATTTACCAACGATCACGACCAGCGATACGACCTGGCCGTGATCGTTGGTAAGTCTGTTATGGTTCTCAATGGCAAGAGAACATAGCCCAGCAAACATAAGAACTAGCTCTTGGAAGGATGGAAACTAATCTGACCATGAACTAAACCTGTCGCACAACTAACAGTAGCCGGGTAGCGTAGCCTGCGTTTTATCCCTAGACGCCCAGCGCCGGCCGGAGGACTAACTAATCCTGGCAGAGGAAAATATAGTCCTGGCTCACCTCTAGAGAAATTTCCCCGAAAGGCAGACAGAGGCCCCCACAAATATTGGCGGTGATTTTAGATGAAATGACAAACGTAGTATGAAAATAGGTTTAGCAAAATTGAGGTCCGCTTACTAGATAGCAGGAAGACAGAAAGGGCACTTTCATGGTCAGCTGAAAACCCTATCAAAATACCATCCTGAAATTACTTTAAGACTCTAGTATTAACTCATAACATCAGAGTGGCAATTTCAGATCACAAGAGCTTTCCAGACACAGAAACGAAACTACAGCTGTGAACTGGAACAAAATGCAAAAACAAACAAGGACTAAAGTCCAACTTAGCTGGGAGTTGTCTAGCAGCAGGAACATGCACAGAAAGGCTTCTGATTACAATGTTGACCGGCATGGAAGTGACAGAGGAGCAAGGCTAAATAGCGACTCCCACATCCTGATGGAAACAGGTGAACAGAGAGGATGATGCACACCAGTTCAATTCCACCAGTGGCCACCGGGGGAGCCCAAAATCCAATTTCACAACAGTACCCCCCCCTCAAGGAGGGGGCACCGAACCCTCACCAGAACCACCAGGGCGATCAGGATGAGCCCTATGAAAGGCACGGACCAAATCGGAGGCATGAACATCAGAGGCAGTCACCCAAGAATTATCCTCCTGACCGTATCCCTTCCATTTGACCAGATACTGGAGTTTCCGTCTGGAAACACGGGAGTCCAAGATTTTTTCCACAACGTACTCCAACTCGCCCTCAACCAACACCGGAGCAGGAGGCTCAACGGAAGGCACAACCGGTACCTCATACCTGCGCAATAATGACCGATGAAAAACATTATGAATAGAAAAAGATGCAGGGAGGTCCAAACGGAAGGACACAGGGTTAAGAATCTCCAATATCTTGTACGGGCCGATAAACCGAGGCTTAAACTTGGGAGAAGAAACCCTCATAGGGACAAAACGAGAAGACAACCACACCAAGTCCCCAACACAAAGCCGAGGACCAACCCGATGCCGGCGGTTGGCAAAAAGCTGAGTCTTCTCCTGGGACAACTTCAAATTGTCCACTACCTGCCCCCAAATCTGATGCAACCTCTCCACCACAGCATCCACTCCAGGACAATCCGAAGATTCCACCTGACCAGAAGAAAATCGAGGATGAAACCCCGAATTACAGAAAAAGGGAGACACCAAGGTGGCAGAGCTGGCCCGATTATTGAGGGCAAACTCCGCTAAAGGCAAAAAAGCAACCCAATCATCCTGATCTGCAGACACAAAACACCTCAAATATGTCTCCAAGGTCTGATTCGTCCGCTCGGTCTGGCCATTAGTCTGAGGATGGAAAGCAGACGAGAAAGACAAATCTATGCCCATCCTAGCACAGAATGCTCGCCAAAATCTAGACACGAATTGGGTACCTCTGTCAGAAACGATATTCTCCGGAATACCATGCAAACGGACCACATTTTGAAAAAACAAAGGAACCAACTCGGAAGAAGAAGGCAACTTAGGCAGGGGAACCAAATGGACCATCTTAGAGAAACGATCACACACCACCCAGATGACAGACATCTTCTGAGAAACAGGAAGATCCGAAATAAAATCCATCGAGATGTGCGTCCAGGGCCTCTTCGGGATAGGCAAGGGCAACAACAATCCACTAGCCCGAGAACAACAAGGCTTGGCCCGAGCACAAACGTCACAAGACTGCACGAAGCCTCGCACATCTCGAGACAGGGAAGGCCACCAGAAGGACCTTGCCACCAAATCCCTGGTACCAAAGATTCCAGGATGACCTGCCAACACAGAAGAATGAACCTCAGAAATGACTTTACTGGTCCAATCATCAGGAACAAACAGTCTACCAGGTGGGCAACGATCAGGTCTATCCGCCTGAAACTCCTGCAAGGCCCGCCGCAGGTCTGGAGAAACGGCAGACAATATCACTCCATCCTTAAGGATACCTGTAGGTTCAGAATTACCAGGGGAGTCAGGCTCAAAACTCCTAGAAAGGGCATCCGCCTTAACATTCTTAGAACCCGGCAGGTAGGACACCACAAAATTAAACCGAGAGAAAAACAACGACCAGCGCGCCTGTCTAGGATTCAGGCGTCTGGCGGACTCAAGATAAATCAGATTTTTGTGGTCAGTCAATACCACCACCTGATGTCTAGCCCCCTCAAGCCAATGACGCCACTCCTCAAAAGCCCACTTCATGGCCAAAAGCTCCCGACTCCCAACATCATAATTCCGCTCGGCGGGCGAAAATTTACGCGAGAAAAAAGCACAAGGTCTCATCACGGAGCAATCGGAACTTCTCTGCGACAAAACCGCCCCAGCTCCGATTTCAGAAGCGTCGACCTCAACCTGAAAAGGAAGAGCAACATCAGGCTGACGCAACACAGGGGCGGAAGAAAAGCGGCGCTTAAGCTCCCGAAAGGCCTCCACAGCAGTAGGGGACCAATCAGCAACATCAGCACCCTTCTTAGTCAAATCAGTCAATGGTTTAACAACATCAGAAAAACCAGCAATAAATCGACGATAAAAGTTAGCAAAGCCCAAAAATTTCTGAAGACTCTTAAGAGAAGAGGGTTGCGTCCAATCACAAATAGCCTGAACCTTGACAGGATCCATCTCGATGGAAGAGGGGGAAAAAATATATCCCAAAAAGGAAATCTTCTGAACCCCAAAAACGCACTTAGAACCCTTCAAACACAAGGAATTAGACCGCAAAACCTGAAAAACCCTCCTGACCTGCTGGACATGAGAGTCCCAGTCATCCGAAAAAATCAAAATATCATCCAGATACACAATCATAAACTTATCCAAATAATCACGGAAAATGTCATGCATAAAGGACTGAAAGACTGAAGGGGCATTTGAAAGACCAAAAGGCATCACCAAATACTCAAAGTGGCCCTCGGGCGTATTAAATGCGGTTTTCCACTCATCCCCCTGCTTAATTCGCACCAAATTATACGCCCCACGGAGATCTATCTTAGAGAACCACTTGGCCCCCTTTATGCGAGCAAACAAATCAGTCAGCAGTGGCAACGGATATTGATATTTAACCGTGATTTTATTCAAAAGCCGATAATCAATGCACGGCCTCAAAGAGCCATCTTTCTTAGCCACAAAGAAAAAACCGGCTCCTAAGGGAGATGACGAAGGACGAATATGTCCCTTTTCCAAGGACTCCTTTATATATTCTCGCATAGCAGCATGTTCGGCCACAGACAGATTAAATAAACGACCCTTAGGGTATTTACTACCCGGAATCAAATCTATGGCACAATCGCACTCCCGGTGCGGAGGTAATGAACCAAGCTTAGGTTCTTCAAAAACGTCACGATATTCAGTCAAGAATTCAGGAATCTCAGAGGGAATAGATGATGAAATGGAAACCACAGGTACGTCCCCATGCGTCCCCTTACATCCCCAGCTTAACACAGACATAGCTTTCCAGTCAAGGACTGGGTTATGAGATTGCAGCCATGGCAATCCAAGCACCAACACATCATGTAGGTTATACAGCACAAGAAAGCGAATAATCTCCTGGTGATCCGGATTAATCCGCATAGTTACTTGTGTCCAGTATTGTGGTTTATTGCTAGCCAATGGGGTGGAGTCAATCCCCTTCAGGGGTATAGGAGTTTCAAGAGGCTCCAAATCATACCCACAGCGTTTGGCAAAGGACCAATCCATAAGACTCAAAGCGGCGCCAGAGTCGACATAGGCATCCGCGGTAATAGATGATAAAGAACAAATCAGGGTCACAGATAGAATAAACTTAGACTGTAAAGTGCCAATTGAAACAGACTTATCAAGCTTCTTAGTACGCTTAGAGCATGCTGATATAACATGAGTTGAATCACCGCAATAGAAGCACAACCCATTTTTTCGTCTAAAATTCTGCCGTTCACTTCTGGACAGAATTCTATCACATTGCATATTCTCTGGCGTCTTCTCAGTAGACACCGCCAAATGGTGCACAGGTTTGCGCTCCCGCAGACGCCTATCGATCTGGATAGCCATTGTCATGGACTCATTCAGACCCGCAGGCACAAGGAACCCCACCATAACATCCTTAATGGCATCAGAGAGACCCTCTCTGAAATTCGCCGCCAGGGCGCACTCATTCCACTGAGTAAGCACAGCCCATTTACGGAATTTCTGGCAGTATATTTCAGCTTCGTCTTGCCCCTGAGATAGGGACATCAAGGCCTTTTCCGCCTGAAGTTCTAACTGAGGTTCCTCATAAAGCAACCCCAAGGCCAGAAAAAACGCATCCACATTGAGCAACGCAGGATCCCCTGGAGCCAATGCAAAAGCCCAATCCTGAGGGTCGCCCCGGAGCAAGGAAATCACAATCCTGACCTGCTGAGCAGGATCTCCAGCAGAGCGAGATTTCAGGGACAAAAACAACTTGCAATTATTTTTGAAATTTTGAAAGCAAGATCTATTCCCCGAGAAAAATTCAGGCAAAGGAATTCTAGGTTCAGATATAGGAACATGAACAACAAAATCTTGTAAATTTTGAACTTTCGTGGTGAGATTATTCAAACCTGCAGCTAAACTCTGAATATCCATTTTAAACAGGTGAACACAGAGCCATTCCAGGATTAGAAGGAGAGAGAGAGAGAAAGGCTGCAATATAGGCAGACTTGCAAGAGATTCAATTACAAGCACACTCAGAACTGAAGGAAAAAAAAAAAAAATCTTCAGCAGACTTCTCTTTTCTCTCCTTTCTCTGTCAATTAATTTAACCCTTTTTGGCCGGTCAAACTGTTATGGTTCTCAATGGCAAGAGAACATAGCCCAGCAAACATAAGAACTAGCTCTTGGAAGGATGGAAACTAATCTGACCATGAACTAAACCTGTCGCACAACTAACAGTAGCCGGGTAGCGTAGCCTGCGTTTTATCCCTAGACGCCCAGCGCCGGCCGGAGGACTAACTAATCCTGGCAGAGGAAAATATAGTCCTGGCTCACCTCTAGAGAAATTTCCCCGAAAGGCAGACAGAGGCCCCCACAAATATTGGCGGTGATTTTAGATGAAATGACAAACGTAGTATGAAAATAGGTTTAGCAAAATTGAGGTCCGCTTACTAGATAGCAGGAAGACAGAAAGGGCACTTTCATGGTCAGCTGAAAACCCTATCAAAATACCATCCTGAAATTACTTTAAGACTCTAGTATTAACTCATAACATCAGAGTGGCAATTTCAGATCACAAGAGCTTTCCAGACACAGAAACGAAACTACAGCTGTGAACTGGAACAAAATGCAAAAACAAACAAGGACTAAAGTCCAACTTAGCTGGGAGTTGTCTAGCAGCAGGAACATGCACAGAAAGGCTTCTGATTACAATGTTGACCGGCATGGAAGTGACAGAGGAGCAAGGCTAAATAGCGACTCCCACATCCTGATGGAAACAGGTGAACAGAGAGGATGATGCACACCAGTTCAATTCCACCAGTGGCCACCAGGGGAGCCCAAAATCCAATTTCACAACATAAGTCGTTGTGTGGTCGCTGGGGAGCTGTCACACAGACAGCTCTCCAGCGACCAACGATGCCGAGGTCCCGGGTAACCAGGGTAAACATTGGGTTACTAAGCGCAGGGCCGCGCTTAGTAACCCGATGTTTACCCTGGTTACCATCGTAAATGTAAAAAAAAACAAACAGTACATACTCACATTCCGGTGTCCGTCAGGTCCCTTGCCGTCTGCTTCCCGCACTGACTGACTCCCGGCCGTAAAGTGAAAGCAGATCACAGCGGTGACGTCACCACTGTGCTCTGCTTTCACTTTACGGCCGGGAGTCAGTCAGTGCGGGAAGCAGACGGCAAGGGACCTGACGGACACCGGAATGTGAGTATGTACTGTTTGGTTTTTTTTACATTTATGACGGTAACCAGGGTAAACATCGGGTTACTAAGCGTGGCCCTGCCCTTAGTAACCCGATGTTAACCCTGGTTACAAGCGAACGCATCGTTGGATCGGTGTCACACACACCGATCCAACGATGACAGCGGGAGATCCAGCGACGAAAGAAAGTTCCAAACGATCTGCTACGACGTACGATTCTCAGCAGGGTCCCTGATCGCTGCTGCGTGTCAGACACAGCGATATCGTATGGATATCGCTGGAACGTCATGGATCGTACCGTCGTAGCGACAAAAGTGCCACTGTGAGACGGTACCCTTACTTGTCAGCTTCTTAGCACGTCTCCAGTTCCGGTCCTCCTTGGCGAGACAAACCATTAGCATTGCCATGATCAATTCCTTTCTTATGTTGAATTGTAAAATAATATTGTTGTAAAATGAGGCTCCATGTGAGCAATTTCCAATTTTCCCCTACTACTCTGTTGAGCCAGCTCAGTGGGTTATGATCTGTGATCACAGTGAAGTTGCGCCCATAGAGGTATGGCTGTAGTTTTTGTAGAGCCCACACAATTGCTAAACACTTTCTCAATTTCGGCTTAAGTAACGTCTCTGGGCAAAAGAATTGGGTGCTCTTCACCTTGCTGGTTCACCTGGCTGAGAACTGCACCCGTCACTCCCATAATTGTTGGCATCATTCTGCACCACAAACCTGCCAGTGAAATATGGTGCCTGAAGAATGTGTGAACTAGCCAATGCTGATTTTAGGACACTAACGGATTCTTTGCATTCAAGAGTCGAGGAAATAATTTTGGGAAGCGTGTTCTTTGTCAGTTTGTCACTTTGTGGCTTAGCCAGAGCACTGTAGTTTGGGACAAACTTCCTATAATTGCTGGCCGTCCCCAGGAAGGACATTTCCTGCTTTTGGTTTGTGGAGTAGGCCAAGCTATGAAGCATCCCTCGCGCCACATGGTATCCAAGGTATTGTACTTCCAGCATGGCAATCTAATACTCCCCTGGCTTATTATTTATTTATTTATATAGCACCATTGATTCTGTGGTGCTGTACATGAGAAGGGGTTACAGTCTGGCTTAACAGTCAGACCTGCTGTGTCAAGTCTCTGCAGCAGGTCACCCCCCCCCCCCTCCCCTCCTCCTCAGGCATGCTGCAGACAAGTAAAAAACAGGCCTCCATGTCATGATTGGCTTTCAGCATATTCACAGCCTGTGTTTTAGGCTATAAAGTGAGCATAAATCAGACACCAACACATTCAGCTCACCTTGCTCAGTGGCACCGCTCATCAAACACATGGGGTAATGAGTCCCCAAAACATTTTGCCGTCAGACAATCAAATAGGTCACACACTCTCAGAAAGGCTATGGATTCGCTAGATCATACAAGGATCAAACTTATTAAAGATTTTAAGCTTTACCCCCTTCATGACATATACAGTATGTCATATATCCTGTCTCTCCTTTGATGTGGGCTCTGTCCTTGAGCCCACATCTTTTCTGGCACTTGACAGTTGATTTTATCAGATGTCATGTGCCCCTAACATCCACTGGTAGAATCGTGATCCACCCGCGGCTGTTAACATGTTAAATGCAGCTGTCAATCTCTGACAGTGGCATGTAACATGCTCTCACTGGAAGCGCATCACTGACCGTGCCCCTGTACCATGATTGTGGGGTGCCGATGGGTTGGCATGACAATCAGGAGTCTGCAGGATCCCCCTGTGGTTGTCATTGGCGATCAGAAGCCCTGCTATGTGTAGCACAAGGTATCAGAAATTGCAGCTTCAAGTCTCCTGAAGAGACTATTGAAGCCAGTATAAAGTGTAAAAAATACGTTTTAAAAAAAATATAAAAGTTCAAATCACCCCCTTTTGCCCGCTTTCAGGAACACCCAATCTATCAAAATATAAAAATAATTAATCTGATCATTAAAATGCAATATCAGGCGATCAAAACATCATACCTACCCCAAAATAATATCAATAAAAACATCAGATGGGTGCACAAAAAATAAGCCCTTACCTATCCCCAGATACTGAAAAATGGAGACACTATGAGTCTCAGAAAATGGCACTTTTTTTTTTTTTTTAACAACACATATTTGGTATATGCAAACTCATAATGACCTAGAGAATCATAATGGCAGGTCAGTTTTCGCATTTATTGAGCATGGTTAAAAAAATAAATTCTGGAATTGCACTATTTTACAATTTCACCGCGCCTGGAAATTTTTTTCCCCTTTTTCAGCACATTGTATGATAAAATCAATGGTGTCAATCAAAAGTACAACTCGTCCTGCAAAAAAAAAGTCCTTCCTTGACCATAATGACAAAAAAATTAAAAAGTTGTGCTGCTGAGAAGAAGGAGAGCAAAAAGCGAAATAAAAAAAGGAAAATGACCCTGAGGTGAAGGGGTTAATATAAAAATATACAGTACTTACAATTAAAGATATAAAAAGGGAAACATAAAATGCCACACAAAGTTATAAAGTAAAAAGTGAGAAATAACTGTAGACAAAAACGTTTAGTTATCTTCTGTTTCCTTGAGGGAAGGAGAAAAGAGTAATGGATCACACCAACATCCTGGGCAGGCCCCACATGTGAAAAACTTTTGTGCCATCCAGCCTTATATAGTCTTCGCCATAGGCTCTTATTTCCAGGATGATTCAGATTGGCCCATTTCAAAGCTGCTGTTTGTGACTGGACGTTGAGCTAATTTATGGTCTTGTATTTCAAATATCCTGTTTCTCCCCCACTGCTCTCTATACAGTCAATGGGAAATATTCTGCCTACTTCAGACGATTTGCTGACCCCTTTGAAGCCCAGGTTCCAGCAGCTAAGGTTTCATGTGTGACACCTCTAGCAAAAGCTCCTTTGTGTTTGCAATACTGGTATTTCCAGTTTCAACCTTTGGTCAACTAAATATCACTCTACTGCTGTTATGCTTTTTCCCTTGTTGATTATATATTTCCTTAAATGGGTTGTCAGGTAAAGTTATATTGATGATCTCTACTTAAAGGAGGGCATCAATATCAGATCGGAAGGTGTCCAGTACATTAATGGATCAGTTGTTGTTAGCCCCAGTGGACATTGGTTTTAAACAATAGGAGTTGTTGTTCAGTACCTGGCTACGATTGCCATATATTGAATGGAGCAGTTCAATGCCCACTGCTGCCAGAACAAATAACAACTGAAGATTGGGGTTGCCAGGTGTCAGATCTTCGTCGATCTGATAGGGATGACGCATTCTGAGGATAGCTATTTGACCTGACCTAGTATTATAAAACTGGGGGCATGGGCTAATTTGTCCTACTATTGGGAAAGAAAGATGTGGTCCTGTTTTAAACTAATTTAGAAAATAAATCAAGTTTAGAAAAAAAGGTTTATCCTTTCTTAATTTTTTATTACGGTTTTCTAATGAATCAAAATATATTGCAAAATTTGTGCTGTTTCTGGGAGCAAAACCATATGCATAATAAAAAGATGGGTCCATTTTTAATTTTCTTTCATGAGCCCCCCCTTTTGCAATATGCTACCTTTCTATGGTTACACCTAAAATGGGTTAGTCTGCAAAATGTGACAATTTCCATTATTAGCAATGTAAAAAAAAGGGAATAATCATTTAATCTTTTCCTAAATATTGTTAGGTTCAAACATAACCAGTTCATAGTCTTGAGTTTGCTAAATTAAATTGCGGGGGAAGACTAGGTTTTAGTGCTTCATACATCTCCGTCTGCTACAATGTCAATGTGAAACCCCTGATATAAGAAATATAATACACGCATATTAAAAAAGAAAAACCCTTTAGCATATAGATAAGTCAATTTATCATCAGTTTTCTGCCAGAATAAGCACTAATATTTGTGCCACTGACCCTGACAACTGTTTCTGCAGAGTATTCTCTAAGTGTGGTCACCTCGATGTCCGTGCGTTCGCCTGTGTATTTTTTTTCTCCTCGTTTCATCTTGAGCCTAATAAACAGTCGGTGTCATGTTGGATGGCAGTAGATTTTTTGCTTGTTGGTTTATCTAGCCTCCCAAATAAAACCCATCGTGGCGATGAGGTTTGACTGAGATAACTCTGCTGACATTATTGATTTCTATCCACAGTGCACTTCGTCAAAAAATCAAATACGAGGCCTTTTGAGCCCTTTCACCTTTACCAAACACACAGCAAATAGACCTTTTTATATCAAGCGTGGAAACCCGGGCACATATTTCTTTGTCGTTTTATTTATTTTTTTTTCTTTTACTTATGTCACTTGCTTCGCTGATTTTGAAGCAAAGAATAACCTATTCCACTTATAATGATAAATGCATTTTATACTTTGTCCGACCCAACAATAGCTGAAACGTAACAATGTGTTACCCAATGTTTATCACTTTCACGTACATTAAAAAAAATACATCAATGGCGTTAATTGTGTGCTCACTATCCCTTTAAATTTCTCTGCTACAAATCAGCCATGCAGACACCCAATAAAGCAGGATACTGGTCAGATCCGGGCATTAAGTATGCTATAAAGCGTTCAAGTGGCCACAGACTCCACTCCTTTCTCGTTCTCTCCTGACACAGAGAAAATATTATGCGGCGACTCGTTTGTAGTGAATCCGTGTGATTCATTGCCCAATTTTAAACTGCCAAGCTGCTAAATTGCATCAGGTCTGCCAAAATTCATTCCACGACTTCGAAGAGATATGAAAAATTAAATGTCATCTTGGTACAGTAGAAAACTTTTACCTTTCAGAGTACAGAATATGTTACATTCAGTAATGATGGATGGTTGCCCATGGCTATACTTAACCTACTTAGTAATGTCATGTAGTGAAAAGCATGTTTACCTAAAAAAATGGCAGCCGACATAAACTGTATCAAGGTCTGACATCAATGCATTTTCCTTCCAAATAAAGTGACGTTTTATGTTGATTCGCTGATATAAAATAATTTTTCCTCATCAGCGTGTGCGAGCAGCGCATTATGTTGTGAGGTGAAGGAAGAAAGACCGTGACGAGCACTTAACTCCTCTATTTTCTCTAATAACAGTCAGTTTTTCTATTTTTTTTTCTGACGAGAGAGGTAGAAAGAGGAAAAGAGAGGGTGGAATTTGAATACAGCTTAATCTTGTGTGAGAGTGGTAGGTAAAGGAGAGTGTTGACACCGTACAAGGATTGTGGTAGCCCCAATCCTATCGCCACAGCGTGTGCAGGAACGATACGTTATACAAGACGTCAGCTTTTCAACTCGCTTTGGTAATTTTTCTCTGGAGCTTTCCCTGCCGGTGACAGCTTCATTTGTTTAACACACAGCTACGGGCACTCTTAGTTTTAGATTATGATATTGCTCTTTCCGTATTGTTGTAGTACGGCAAAAGAAGGAAATTTGGGGATACCTGAGCGGAGCTGCTATCTTTAAAATGTCTGGACACACAAGGGGGATGGAAGGAGAGCTCGATCTTTGTGCTTAACGCTCACTGCCTCGGAAAGACGCAAGTCTGTGATATCAGCACAGGATACTCCCATCGTGGCCCGAGATGGTTCACATTTGATATTTACTGTTATGAATACCATTTGTATTAATCATTACGATAAATGACTGCTAGCCCTATCTGAATGCCTCATTTAGAGAAACTTTTCTCCTATGTCATTGTTATAAATTACCGGCAAACACAAAGTGTTTTTTTTCACCCAAGGCAAATTTCTTGTTATTATTATTTTTTTTCTGTTGTCCGATACATATTGTTCCAATCAAAGTAGCTGTCGGACAAGTCTTATCATTGCCTGCTTGTCCAGTGGCAACAAACGGCATTATCTCTCTCTTCTCCCAGGTGAAAGACACGTCTCGCTTTGATTAAATTATGCACCCCTGCAAACTACAATCAGGCTTTATTAAAAATGAGTACAAATTTGTGCCAGTGCAAAGATGTGGAAGAATTTATCCCTCGCTGCTGTTTCTCATTTGCATCATTGATTTAGAATGGAAGAGCTAAAGAAAAGCAAAAAAAAAAAAAACGAAAAAACAACACTCTTTATTGCATAGATTTTAAGCAGATAACGCTGTGCGGAGTCACATATGATTCATGATTTGCTTGATGTCAAATTTGATTTTATCTGAAAAGGAGCAAAACATGGTGTAATTTCTACTTGTGAAACAAAATGTAATGAATAAAGGGGTTATCTAGCTTTTTAAAATTGATGGCATATTTTTAGGGTAGACTACCAATATTATATTGCTTGTCCGAGTCTCCGGACCCTTGCCAATTAGCAACTCCAATGTGCCATGGTGCGCATGCAGCCTCTTCTTTGGTTTTACATTGACTTGTAGGTTGGTTAGTATTTGTCTGTGCCATGCTTTTTATAGATGCAAGGCATTGCTGCTTTGTTTTATTCAAGTGAATGAGACAACATTGCAATGCCTTGTGCGAACACTAAAGGTACCTTCACACTAAGCGACTTTGCAGCGAGAACGACGACGATCCGTGACGTTGCAGCGTCCTGGATAGCGATCTCGTTGTGTTTGACAGGCAGCAGCGATCTGGTTCCCGCTGTGATATCGCTGGTCGGAGCTAGAAGTCCAGAACTTTATTTCGTCGCTTGATCACCCGCTGTCATCGCTGTATCGGCGTGTGTGACGCCGATCCAGCGATGTGTTCACTTGTAACCAGGGTAAATATCGGGTTACTAAGCGCAGGGCCGCGCTTAGTAACTCGATATTTACCCTGGTTACCATTGTAAAAGTAAAAAAAAAAACACTACATACTCACCTTCTGAAGTCTGTCACGTCCCCCGGCGTCCACAGGGTTACGCGCTGTGTTGTGAATTCTGCTCTTGGGCTCCCTCCGGTGGTTGTAAGTGGTAGCGCTGCTGTCTCTGAATCACAGCATTTATCAGGTGTTTTCACCTTTTGCAATTTGGACAGGGCTATTTAGTCTTGCTTCACCCTTTAGTCAGTGCCAGTTGTCCATTGTTTCTGGAGGATTCACATCCCTGCTGGTTCCTTCTGCTTTGCAGTTCTTTTCATCTAAGATAAGTTCTGGCCTTGATTTGCTGTCCACATATTGTGGTCTTATTGTTCAGTTCCTTTCTATGTTTTGTCTTGTCCAGCTTGGTCTGAATTGGTTTTTTTTTTAGCCAAGCTGGTTTCTCTGGAGATGCAGATATACCCTCCATATCTTTAGTTAGCTGTGGAGTTTTTGTATTTTCTGTGGTGGATATTTTCTAGTTTTTAATACTGACCGCATAGTACTCTGTCCTGTCCTTTCTATTTAGCTAGAAGTGGCTTCCTTTGCTAAATTCTCATTTCAGTCTGTGTATGTTTTTTCCCTCTCCTCTCACAGTCAATATTTGTGGGGGGCTGCCTGTTCTTTGGGGATTTTCTCTGAGGCAAGATAGTTTTCCCTTTTCTATCTCTAGGGGTAATTAGTCCTCCGGCTGTGTCGAGATGTCTAGGGAGCGCCAGGTACATTCCACAGCTACTTCTAGTTGCGGTGTTAGGTTCAGGGTCTACGGTCAGTACAGGTACCACCTTCTCC
The DNA here is from genome assembly GCF_051348905.1 of Ranitomeya variabilis. Taxonomy (NCBI): domain Eukaryota; kingdom Metazoa; phylum Chordata; class Amphibia; order Anura; family Dendrobatidae; genus Ranitomeya; species Ranitomeya variabilis. The sequence continues at coordinate 612,476,286 of NC_135233.1, forward strand.
AGAGTACGTCCCATGCTGCTCTTAGGCCACCAGATCATAACAGCGCTGCTGCCGAGAACTTCCTGCACTGAATGTGTCAGCGCCGGCCATAAAGCAGAGCACAGCGGTGACGTCACCGCTGTGCTCTACTTTACTGCCTTTGCTGAGACATTCAGCGCAGGAAGCTCTGAGCAGCAGCGCGTAACCCTGTGGACGCCGGGGGACGTGACAGACATCAGAAGGTGAGTATGTAGTGGTTTTTTTTTTACTTTTACAATGGTAACCAGGGTAAATATCTGGTTACTAAGCGCGGCCCTGCACTTAGTAACCCGATATTTACCCTGGTTACCCGCGTGCTGCAGGGGGACTTCGGCATCGTTGAAGACAGTTTCAACGATGCCGAAGTCGTTCCCCTGATCGTTGGTCGCTGGAGAGAGCTGTCTGCGTGACAGCTCCCCAGCAACCTAAACAGCGACGCTGCAGCGATCGGCTCGTTGTCTATATCGCTGCAGCATCGCTGAGTGTGACGGTACCTTAAGAATAGTACAGCACATGACATTACACGAAGTCTGCAAAGTAATATAAGCAATAAAGAGGCTTCACAGCTCAAGCGAGTGCAGTGGGCAGTATCGGAATGGGCTGCAAAGGGCCCACCAGTAAAATTGACTCTGGGACCCACTGTTCAGCTGCAGCCAAATATTATTTCCCTCATTCACAAATTTGCCTATACTTGGGTAGTTTGTTGAATGATGAGATGCTGCCATTATCTGTACATAGTGAATCAAAGGTATTATGCCAACTACTGCCCAAATAAGAGAGATGGGCACTTAACGGGGGACTTGCCTATTCCCCTGTGGGTCATTCGTTTTAACCAAAGAACAATCAATGAATATTTGTAGTCATTCAAATCCCCGGCTGGGCAGGTTGGATTTTTTCCACTAATGTTCTAAAAACTTGCAATGTGGGCGACAAATAATCGTTCAGTAAGCCCTCACATTATTGGTCTGTTGTATGAATGTTCTTACATACGATTATCTGCCTCATACTTGTTGTTTTATGTTTGATTTGTATCTCTGTGTCAATCAGTGCCATTGCCCGATATAACTTGAAGTGTGTATAGTGCCATGCAAGTTTGATTGACCAATCGTTCGTTCCTCACCCCATTTTTAGCTAATGATTGTGGCAAGCTTAGGGATTGTCCACCAATTTTAAAAGGTTGCATAATCTGTTTAAAGGGTAACTATCATTTCTAAAGATTTCTTTATATACAGCTCTGGCAAAAATTAAGAGACCACTGCAAAATGTTCAGTTTTTCAGATTTTTCTCTTATAGGTATATTTTTGAGTAAAATGTAAATTTTTCTCTTATTCTATAAACTACTGACATTTCTCCAAATTTCCAAGCAATAATTTAAAAAAAATTTTTTTTTAAGGAGAAATGGTCAAAATTACAAAAAAAAAACAGTGCTTTCAGACCTCAAATAATGCAAATAAAATAAGTTCATAATCATTTAGAAGCAACAATACTAATGTTTTAACTCAGGAAGAGTTCAGAAATCAATATTTTGTGGAATAACCATGATTTTTAATCACAGCTTTCATGAGTCCTGGCATGCTTTCCACCAGTCTTTCTTCTGGCGCAAAAATGTAAGCAGTTCTTTTTTGTTTGATGGCTTGTGACAATCCATCATCCTTTTGATTACATTCCAGAGGTTTTCAATGGGGTTCAGGTCTGGAGATTGGGCTGCCCATGACAGGGTTTTGATGTGGTGGTCTCTTAATTATTGCCAGAGCTGTTTTGTAGGTACTGTAAAGCGCTGCTGACTAGTGGAGGTCCAGGTCCTGAGACTTTAACTGATATATTATAACACCGCTCTGAGGTGCGGAGTTCTGGCATAATTCATAAGTGGCAGTGTCATGATGTGAGGAAGCGAAGTTGAGTGTTACAGGGTGGAGGGAGCAGGGTCTCAGCAGTACAGTGTATTTCCGGAATATGATTGACCTACCCTCTCATTATTAGAGTAATGAGGGCAGGGGTAGTGTGATCATGGGAAGAGGTGAGTAGAGGCTATTTATTTATTATGCTCCGCTTATCTAGTGCCATCTTATTCCGCAGCGCTTTACAGTTTGCACACATTATCATCGCTGTCCCCATTGGGGCTCACAATCTAGATTCCCTATCAGTATGTCTTTGGAGCGTGGGAGGAAAGCGGAGAACCCAGAGGAAACCCACGCAAACACGGAGAGAACATACAAACTCCTTGCAGATGTTGTCCTTGGTGAGCTTTGAACCCAAGACCCCAGTGCTGCAAGGCTGCAGTGCTAACCACTGAGCCACTAGGCTGCCTTAGTTGTTGAAGATCATAGACTGTTTTTTTATATGGTAAAAAAGCAGTATCCCCACCATCACATAGGATTTTAGAAAAAGTCTATATTTTTTGGGTGAACAACGAAAAATTCCTGGGGCTTGAAAAGCGCTGCCAATGGAAAAGGTTCAAATAGAGTGAAGTAAAAAAATCTTTGTTGGGTCTATGCATTTGGGAGCCCATCCAGCCCCTGCTTAGGCATGAAACTACATCATGTGAGTTCATCAACTCACTCAGTGCAATAGCATTTTGGATTTACACTAGGAGCGCTTTAATTTTTCTATTCCATATATGCAGTTGGGTTAGTGATTGCAAGATTGACATGCTTGGTACATTGGAGAAAAAAGGGACATCACAGGCATCATTAGGTGCCACATTTAGAAAGATAGTCTTTACTAGAAGCAATTCTATCATCCTATAAATTAGCTCTTCATCATTACTATCTGAAAATTTGTTAAAGGAACTAATCATATTAAAGCAAAATGGTGGTGAGCAAAGTTTTTGTCCCATAGAAAACTCAACTTCACTGATACTCTTGACTCATTATAATTCTTGGGCAGGTTACTCTTTTGTTGTCTTCTAGATTTACTAATTTATTGATAACGATGAGAAAGCAAGTACCTAGTAGAAAAAAAAAGTTGACTGATTCTGACAAATATTACGGTACACCGCGTTGGCTCCTGTAGACCCGACCCTAACAGAAAGGCTTCTGGGAAACTGTTGTATGTTCAGCTAATCAATGAATGTTCATAGTGTTATAACCAATTTATAAACATGGATTGTCCATATTTAATGAGCACTTAATGTTTTAATTTAATATACAAGGTATAGCATGTAGTTCTCGTGTGTGTGCGCTTCCTATCTCTCCCATGAATGATTAAACACAAGATGTAATACTCCTATTTCAATCTTTGTTCCAAACGGCCATCTCCACAATTTCTAAAGTGTGCTTACCACTGAATTCTGAGCAATGACTGGCTACTTTAGCAATTAAAATCCAGGGCAAAGACACAGCAGCATCGTTTGGCTGAGAGACTTCACCATTCATCATTTCAGCTGCCATAAAATAGCACTAGATGGAATCTTTGATTTTAGCTTTAGAGGAACATAAATCAAAATCTAAAGCATTGCTGTCAGGAGCATCACTGGAATTATCCATTTGAGAGAGGGTTGGAGTGCAGGGCACTTTCTTTCATTGTTCACACCGAGCTCAGCTCTCAGTGCATGGAGAAAGGACCCTTCTTAAACATTCGCTATTGTGTAAGCAGTGTATTCTAAGTGACCCATACCAAGACTCTCAAACAAGGCGATCAGAACTTTAAAGTAATTATATGCTTGGTATGTCTGAATGCAGAATCGATGGAGAGCCGTATGCAATGAGAAGCACGCTCTTCCGTCCTATTGGTTTGAGTTCAATGAGTTTTATACGGAAAGGGAATCGTGTTTTAATGAAGGCAGATTGGTTTCCTGTGTTCTCAGTGTAGTCATGCAGATAGTAAGTGCACAAAGTCATATATTCATAGGAAGAGGAATTATTGATAGTCATTAAAGAGATTGAAAGCCAACTGCATTGCAGAAATTATACGGATGGAATGGAAAACCAGACACAGTGGGAGGTAGCAATATGAATGTGGTCTTCCAAGATTGGATATTCATGGACTCACTTCTCTATTGCACCAACACATTCCTCAGAACTGTACAATTCAAAGGGTATCTGTACAAACAAGGTAAGACATTATAGAGTAACACATAGTTCAACGCTTAAGAAGGAGTGGGAGTCCTGCTCTTAAACTTACCATGTACGAGGAAACAGGGGTATCTCAAAACGTAAAAAATAAAGCTCGTGTTGTGTAAGGTCGAGCCATCAGTATAATAAATATGGTCATTCAAATAATGTGCATTAACCAGTCACCAGCCAGTATCTGTGCAGGTACAAATTGCTACTGAGAGTGTAAAAGGGAGAACAGGGGATAGTTAAGTTAGTGAGGTGAGATGAGATGATAAGTGTGATGGTGTGATATGTTATGTGGGTATCATTTTGTGTATATATATATTTTACTGATTTTCATAGTGTTCTCTTGTTGCCCTGTATCATTTCGTGTATTCCCCATATCGTCTAGAGTCTCAATTACCTTCCAAAATGCTGATAATTGGATTAGCTCACTTACTCTCTGCAGCCTGACTGTATCTATGCCTCTTGATGAACCCCCTGTAGTGCCCTAATCCCCGAGGCACCTTTGTCAGGTCTGGGAGGCCTGAAAACCACCCAACCTGTCTGACTACCCCTGAAAATAAAGGCCCCGTCTCACTAAGCGATTTACCAACGATCACGACCAGCGATACTACCTGGCCGTGATCGTTGGTAAGTCGCTGTGTGGTCGCTGGGGAGCTGTCACACAGACCGCTCTCCCCAGCGACCAACGATCAGGGGAACGACTTCGGCATCGTTGAAACTGTCTTCAACGATGCCGAAGTCCCCCTGCAGCACCCGGTAACCAGGGTAAACATCGGGTTACTAAGCGCAGGGCCGCGCTTAGTAACCCGATGTTTACCCTGGTTACCAAAAAAAACAAACACTACATACTCGCCTTTCGGTGTCCAGGTCCCTTGCCGTCTGCTTCCTGCTCTGACTGAGCCGCCGTACACTGAGAGCGCAGCGGTGACGTCACTGCTGTGCTCTCACTTCTCACTGTACGGCCGGCAGTCAGTGAGAGCAGGAAGCAGACGGCAAGGGACCTGACGGACATCAGAAGGCGAGTATGTAGTGTTTGTTTTTTTTTACATTTACGCTGGTAACCAGGGTAAACATCGGGTTACTAAGCGCGGCCCTGCGCTTAGTAACCCGATGTTTACCCTGGTTACCAGTGAAGACATCGCTGGATCGGTGTCACACACACCGATTCAGCAATGTCAGCGGGGCCTCAACGACCAAAAAAAGGTCCAGGCCATTCCGACACGACCAGCGATCTCGCAGCAGGGGCCTGATCGCTGGTACGTGTCACACATAGCGAGATCGCTATGGAGGTCGCTGTTGCGTCACAAAACTTGTGACTCAGCAGCGATCTCGCTAGCGATCTCGCTTAGTGAGACGGGGCCTTTAGGAGGGAGCTGGGGAGGACAGGAGAATATTTGGTATGGCTGAATTCAGAATCACCTTATCTATCAAAATCTAAAAATAATTAATCCCATCTTTAAACGGCATAATGAGAAAAATTCGAAACGCCAGAATTATGTTTTTTTGTCAACGCGACTTTGCAATAAAATACAATAACTGGCGATCAAAACATCATATCTACACCAAAATGGTATCAATAAAAACATCAGTTCACCCAGCCCAAGAACCCATAAAATGGAGATGCTACGGGTCTGGGAAAATGGTGTAATTTGTTTTTTGTTTCTTTACAAAACTTTGGAATTTTTAACCACTTAATTAAAAAAGAACCTATACATGTTTGGTATCTCCAACTCATAATGACCTAGAGAATCATAATGGCAAATCAGTTTTAGCATTTAGTGAACATGGTTAAAAAAACCTGTGGAATTGTACTTTTTTTAAATTTCACCGCACTTGGAATTTTTTTCTCATTTTCCGATACACTGTATCAATGGTGGTGTTAAAAAGCACAACTTGTGCCACAAAAAACAAGCCCAAATACATGGCCATATTGACGGAAAAATAAAAAAGTTGTGGCTTAGGTTAGAAAGGTAGCAAAAAATGAAAACGCAAAAAATGGAAATTCTGGAAAAAGCAAAAACGGAAGTTCATAAAGGGGTTAACTTACTGGATGCCTTTTGTCATAGAGAAAAATTAAAATACATAAAAACATCTCCGGAAGGGAACATGTCACCCTCATATTGAACATATGGGATTAATTATAACTGGGGAAGTGAGAAAAAGATGACACTTCAACATCTATTGAAGTAAGGACTTCCTTCCATGGACAGGTAATTACAGCAGATATCTGCTCTGTTAAACAGCCACCAAGACTCAGATTTGTGTATGCAGAGGCAGAGAAGTACACTCCTGAGGCAAGACCTCTTTTCAAAGCACGGGTCACAGACTTTTTAGAGCCAGTGGTCAGTGCTGAATATTGGCATTTGCATCTATCCAATATTTATTGGAGATATATTTTCGGTGTCGTAGCAAAGAGACGAACATAACACTTTCACTCACATCACAGTAAGGCCATTGTAACCCCTCCAACTTAAAACAGGCTGATGGATGGTGTTATCCATGCCATGATTCATCTCTATGTAACATGACAACAGTATCTACTTCCTGGTACCTCCAGGTACGAAGGTTCCTGAAAGTTGTGTATCTCATAAACTTCTAAAAGTCTTAGCACATCTCACGACCAGCCCCCATATGAGCATAGCAAGGGGAGGTGTGTGGGCATAATGTTGACCTAATAAAAAGCAGAATTTGGGTTTTTGTATTTTGTCAGTCCTGGAAGGTACAGCTTGCTGTGGGATCTTTCCGTTTTCCTAAGGAGTACCTTCCTCTGCTAACCTCTGAGCAATTTCTGTACACAGGTTTAGTACTTTCTCTTTTATAATCCCTTTTATTTTATGTATCTAGTCGGCCTGTGAGGGCATATATGAGGATATTGTGGATTTTTTTTCAATGACCTGAAATAGAAATTAAACTGCTGCAAGTATCTACAGTGCCGATGCCTTCAGGAGTCCAGCATATCCAAGTAACATCACCAGGAAAGAATCGGGCTAGATCTGCTCTGTGGCCTTCCCGTGCTGTTTACTCCATCATTATTAAATATTGCACAAGTTCATGTTGTCTATTGAGCCCAAAATGTGTTCACCCAGCTGGATTAATTAATGCCTACTGGTCATTGACCCTTAGGTATGAGTATGGACAGCTCCGGCCAGAAGACTGATGGTCCTTTCACAGACATTATGCAGTTTACTGTGGGTGGTGTGTTCCAGTCCCCGGTGGGAGGACACAGATTACTACAAGCGGGGGGGATAGTGTGGGCTTTGTCGCAAAAGCTATTTACATAAATTCAGCGCATTATATACCTAATGATGCAGTTGACAGTTTCATGTGTAAAACATCCAAGGACTGTACAAATAAATTTTTTTCTTTGGCCCTTAAAATGTTAAAGCGAAGAGGACGTTTATATCATTATTCTAAAGAAGCACCCTATTAATGAAGAAGATATCTATATTGTATCTGTTTTATTATATGCAGTGCACCTCTGATGGATAAGTCAGGTATACACGTAGAGATATGAGACCGATAAATATGAGCTAGCTAGAACATAAATGATTAGATAAGATACAAATAGCAAAACAAAACCTGCTCTGTAATGTGAATTTGGTCCAATGACCTCCAGAAGTAAAAATTCAAGAAACGGACAACCCCCCAGACCTCGTCAGTGGCAATTGTGGACTTGTATTAGCCCACATATATCAGTGAAAATGAACCCACAACTGCTCTCCATTGTCACTCCATTATTGTTTTTACTGGAAAATCACATTGGAAATTATATGGGCTTAGGGCTCGTATATATGACCGTATTATTGATCTGAGTGCCATTCGACAAAACATCGGATCGTACTCAAATCAGTATTAACCTATAGGGCTGTGCACATGTCCAATTTTTTCGTCTGTCCGAGGACATAATCGCTTCATGGCAGAGCATGATCCGATATTCGTATAACACTCGGCCATGCAAGTCAATGAGTGCGTGGGGAATATCAGACTGCACTCGGATGACATCTAAGTGCAGTCCAATTTCTGCATGCTCACTCACTAATAGAATGGAGAAGATAGAGACCTTTTTTCCTCCATCTGCTCATCCCAGAGAATCGGATCAGAGTTTGATCAGAGTGTAACTTGAATAATTGGCAAGAGAATTTACAGCCGTCTGCATCTAGCCTTCGAATTTTTTGGTGCAGATTTGAAATCTGTTTATAGAAAAAAAGTGACATGAAACAGCTTCCTTGTGGAAACCAAGATGGGTAGCCACTGGCAGGCGAGCCCCGTTACATGAAGCACATCCTTTTTCAGACTCTTGGCAGCTCAAACTGCAAATCCATGGCAGAAATCTGAGGATCGTTTTTCAATTTCTGCTGCAAATTTCACAGCAAATATAAGTGGTAAAATCGCCCATGTGATCGTTCCCCTTAATGGTAGTTGTACTGCTCTTCTGTGTAGGGGTGCTGGCTGATAACAGAGGCACGTACGCTGATATATAGGCAGCTGGCCGCATACACAGCATAGACAATGTCACAATTACAATTCTGTTTCCAAAGTGACGTTACAGTGTAGAAATGATACAACATACAAGAAGAATGTGTTAGTCTGTAGCACATTGCACTATATATGGCATCTCTCCATAACTTGTAGTAAAAAAAAATTGCTATAATAAAACCTAAAAAAAAATAAAAAAAAATTTCTGGATAATGATGTTCCTGTTATTGACAAAGTCTCCTAGCGACGCAGTTCCTAAATGCAGAGCAGTTTGTACAGATTTTAATATCATATTTTCAGTTATTACTATAAGCTACTAATTAGGTAATAAATTACAGTGTTAATATTCACTCTCTACAAATAAGTGTTTGTGGTAGGAATTGTGCCTAGATATGATAGCACAGGGACCTATTCACCAGCGGTGTCAAGGACCTTATTCATAAATGGAAGTCTCCAGTTTTGTAACTTTCTCAGTAAAATGAATATTGTCTCCTAAAGATTCTGACGTATGGATAATATACAGGCTCATTTCAATGCACCCGGAGCACATTGCCTATAGGACAAGACGTTTTGTGGGTCTTAAAGGAAAACTATTTACTCTGTTTATCTCCTCAGATATTAATTTTACTTTTGCTACATAAAAAAATATAAATGTTATTGTTTCAGATGGGAAGAAAGATTTTAGTAAATGAAACTTAATTCGACGTACACTCGTTATTGCATCTGCGAAGCTCATCTGTAATAAATAGGTGGATAGAGATGACTAATAACTGTGCAGATTGTAGTTATATGATGGATATTGTGAATCAAATGCCAACATGGGACCATAATTCATGCGTCAGATAAAAGGAAGCCAGTATATATCCATTCTACACTCGAATGTGTTGTCTGTTGTAGTAAATACTTGTGTTTTCCATAAAATAACAATTGATGAATTTGATAGAGCCAACATCGGAGCTTGTGAATGTCATGCTGGTCGAAAAGGACTCTGAAACTATTGGCTGGATAACACTTCCTGGGAAAATCAATTTGTAACTACAGTAGATACAGTATGTATATAAAAATGTCCACAAAATAAAAAAAGACAAGTCCGAGTTACGACATGTCAATTAAGCTGCCAGATAAGGATTCATGATTTGTCGCTCCACAATTTGCACTTCTCCAGAGTCCAGTGGTGGCGGCTTTACACCACTCTATCCGAGGCTTGGCTTTGTGCTTGGTGATGTATGCCTGGAAAGCAATTAGGCTATGTGCACACATTGTGGATTTTGCTGCCGATCCGCAGTGGATTGGCCGTTGCGGATTCGCAGCAGCTTTCCATGCGTTCACAGTACAATGTAAACCTATGGAAAACAAATCCGCTTTGCCCATGTTGCGGAAAAAAACGCGCGGAAACGCTGCATTGTTTATTCCGCAGCATGTCAATTCTTTGTGCGGATTCCGCAGCGGTTTACACCTGCTCCTCTATAGGAATCCACAGGTGTAAAACAGCAGGTGGAATCTGCACAGAAACCGCAATAAATCCGCGGTAATTCCGTAGTAAATCCGCAGTGCGTTTTACCTGTGGATTTACAAAAACAGGTGCGGAAAAATCCGCAGAGATTTAATCTACGTGTGCACATGCCCTTAGTGTTGGGAAAGGCAAACTGCACGGCTGGGCGCTTGATTTTATATACCTGCGACTGAATGGAAAACTTGAGATTAAGAGATGTAGCCCAATACTTTTGGTGACATCATGTATTTGTCTCTCTCATATCTATCTACTGTATCCCCTATCTATCTATTATATATCTATTTATCAATCTACCTTATCTATTTATGTATCTACTATACCCCCTATCTATTATCGATCTATCTATTTATTTATTTATCGATCTATCTACTATATCCCTTATCTGTCTATTATCATCTATCTATTATCTATTTATCTATCTACTATCTATCTATTATCTATCTACTGTATCCCTATCTATTTATCTATCTATATCCAGCTATCTATCCATTATCTGTCTATCTCTATCTATCTGTTATCAATATATTAGCTATATTTATCTACTTTATCCCCTGTCTAGCATCTATCTATTATCTATCTGTTTATCTATCAGAAAGTAGAGTTGCACCCGTATTGCAATATGTGGCTGCACTCCTCCAAATCCACTGGCAAATGCATAATGAAAGAGAGGTCATCCTCCAAAAATAGCAAAAAAACTTGAAAAAACATGTATTCCGGGCCATAGGTACATAACATTTCAGCTCAAAGTGTGAATGGCTCCCATCTTGAGCCGAGATGTTGTGTATCTTTGGCCTGGAATACATGTTTTTCACATTTTGGAGTGTGGCCTCTCTTTCTCCTTTATCTACAGTATCTGTCGCTATATCTCCAGTGTCCATCTCCATTTATAGGCTCAGTAATATTTTTCTTGTATCAGCATTGAGCTATAGGCAATGGTGATGGTTCACTTCACATTATCAGCGCACATGCGCCATTTGTATAGAGAAATGGATACAGGACATTATGATTAGCATGAAATCACATGACAAGCACGGGCGTTGCAGAGCGTTCCTCTCCACTCTGTGTGACATGATTTTTCTCTTTTATATTAGATTGATTTTAATCATCTACTTTAATTAACATCTACCCGCTGTGCTGAATCGCTGTCAGCAGCCGCTGACTGACATCAGTTCCTTCATTTAATCATACGACTATGGGCTCTCACATTAACCATTTTATGGCAATTTATGGTGACTGTTATGATATTGTTTCCGGGGAAGATTCCACCCCAAAATAAATAGCATAGTGTTGAGAATAGTAATGCTCAGAATTGCAACTGGACTGCACAACTCGAGGCTTATCATGTGGCTTCATTCATTGTCCAGGCATAGTTCGTGTTATAATTAGTTTACTCATTTCTGAAATGTGTAGAATAGATGGAGATTTGGCTATCGAGTTTGCTGTTGGAAGGTCCCTAATTAGTGATGAGCGAATATACTCGTTACTTGAGATTTCTCGAGCATGCTCGGGGGTCCTCCGAGTATTTTTTAGTGCTCTGAGATTTAGTTTTTCTTGCCGCAGCTGAATGATTTATATCTGTTAGCCAGCTTCATTACATGTGGGGATTCCCGAGCAACCAGGCAACCCCCACATGTACATATGCTGGCTATCAGATGTAAATCATTCAGCTGCGGCAAGAAAAACTAAATCTCTGAGCACTAAAAAATACTCGGAGGGCCCCCGAGCATGCTCGAGAAATCTCAAGTAACGAGTATATTCGCTCATCACTATCCCTATTATTTGGAAGCTCACAAGCCTCCTGGTGCAGTATTTCTAATGTACACTGTATTAGAGGGTTTTTTCGAGGATTTTATTAATTTGCCTAAGAATAAAAGATGATCTAAAATAAAGAATTCAGCATTACTTGTCCGTTCCATCTCCTGTTGTTCTAGCGCTTCCACTTTCGTCCGTAACAGAAGTGATGTAATTTCATACATCACATGATTGATGCAGCCTCTGCGGTGATCCTTGCATGCCCGGCACATGACCACTAAGGCCATTTATTGGATGCAGTAATCATATGATTACTGTACAGGAGGTCATCACTCCCGATAACAGTGGGGTCCACTGGAGAAATGGTACTAGAGAGTTGGGGGATTCAAAGGAAAAGAATATGTCATGAATATGACATAAATATATGATTGGATGGGGACCATATTATTGAGAACGGAGATCCTTTGCATGCCAATGCAAATGGAAAGTGGCCGCACATGTTCAGCTTTCTCCATTAGTTTCTGAAAATTAGAATTCATGTGGCAAGGGTTGTTAAAGGGTTGATATTAACTTTTAGGATTGCTACTTCCAATAGGTGGCACTAAAGTTCAAGTCCACTTCGTGCCTATTTATTTTTGCAGAGCAACATTGCATAAGTCTCCTTAAACTAACATGTCAGGCATGTCTCTCTCCAAAAGGAGAAATGTTACAGACGCCAGTCAGAAGCTTCTCACTCAGCTAATTTGAATCTCTTGTTTTGCACTAAGGAGGGGCAATACCCAGAAACATGTGTCTGCAAATTGAGGTTTTGGTTTGGGTTTTTTCCAAAGCCATGTGATAAGACTCGTTAAATATTGAATTTTAGGATTGCTACTTCCAATAGATGACACTAGGGATCCTCTACCTCACTGAATAGGCAATTTGCATTTCTGAAAATTGACTTGTGCACTCACTCGGAAGCTGTATCTATCATACCATCCGGACACACATGGCATATTTGGATATTCCATCATTTTATAAGATAGGAAAAACCCTTTATTATTCATAACAGGTATGTATATATAAGACACAGTGATGACATCACACGGGAAATGGAAGCCTCTGTTTAGCTTTTGCAATGGGTCTCGGGTCCTCAAATACAGAGAGATGATAAACTGCTCCCTGTGCATAGATGACTGAGATGTTAGGATCCACCTGTAAATCATAGTGCAATTAGTTATCACCCAATATAACGCCCACGTACCTTTACACCGCTAAAAGAAGAGATCTTGTATCTAGCAGAAAGCTTTTACATATAGACTTGTAAGTGCTAGAAGTATTGACTTCAACAAAGTAGCCACAAGAAGTGCCCTTAGAGATACAAAATCTCAGAAAAATAATACTGGCATCTAATTACGCGAGCACAGTTTGCTAGTTTTATCTGTAATTGGACTGTATAGTCTTTCATTCTAATTTACTCTACATCTAAAGTGTGGTAATCAAGACAAGCAGGACAGAATGGGCCGTTACTGGCTCTACCACTGACACCAGTTAATGCCTAATTATAACAACTAAATTAAAGATGTGACGGCAGAAAGGTTGAGCGTCAGTTTGAAGCATTTAATTCTATGGAAAGAAGTCGGGCTTTTAAATTGTAAGTGAGGAAATCAATATTATGGCTCATTATATTGGTATTGCTAAAGAGATTAATGAAATTAAGTATTTTTTTTTAAGTTTTATCTTGATGTAATGCTGTCTGTGATTCAATAATGTCCTAAGAATGAGAAATAATAATTAACCCTTAACTCGTTGAAGGTAGAAGCTTCCCCTTTTAAGTAGGAAGGAAAATGTGTTAAGTTCTAAAAGGCTATGGACAACTTTGCCTAGGAAAAAAATATTTTACATATGTCAGTGGTTACATTTAGTTAATAATATTGCAGTCTGCAACCTTCATTAATTTTCCGACCCCCTGATATAAAGTTTGCAGCCTGATCCAAGTTTCATGTGTTTCTCTTCTGGGAGTGTCTCTCCCAGTAATATAGGCTGGATGTGAAGTCTTTGTGCATAAACGGTGCAGATATTTTCATTAACTCATATCAGCACAGCTTCTATCCTGCACTTATTTTCTTTTTTTGTTTTTATTTTCCTTTTTATCTACAGCTTGTTTTCTCTGTCCAACTTGAGACTGAACATTCTTCCTCCACCATCCTTAATGTGGATATCTGTGTACAACCCCAACCCGTGTGTACAACCCCGCACATTCCCTATTAAGATGACATGCACACATGCTGAGCCTTATGTGTTTGAAGGGTCAGCTGAAATGTCCACCAAACTGACAGCTATCTAAGTGGTGTGGCAATCTTTTCTACTGTCATGGCCAAAAATTTTGAGGCTGACACAAATTTAGGTTTTCACAAATTTTGCTAAGGCAGTGCTTTTAGATTTTCAAGTGAGATGTTTTTATTGAACTGAAGTAAGTACAGTTATAAACATTTCAAAAGTTTTGAAACTTGTATTGATAAACACATCAAGTATATGCAAAGATTCAATATTTATAGTGTTGACCATTCTTGCCTAGTAAGTGTTTGGAGTTTAGCATAATTTGTGTTTTTGTTTGTCCACCTGTTTTTTGAAGAATGATCACAGGTTTTCAATGGTATTAAGATTTTGTTCACTGATCCACTTAATTAACACTTTTGCCTTGTGACATGGTGTCCATCATGCTGGAAAAAGCATTGTTCGTTATCAAATGTACCTGGATCAATGTGAGACATTGCTCTGGAGGATGTTTCAATCCATTCTTTATTCATGACCGTGTTCTTAGGCAACATTGTAAGTGAGCCTTGAATTAAATGTCCCCCACACAGGAATAGTCTCAGGGTGCTTTACTGTTGGCATGACGTGGTAGTACTCAGAGTGATCTGTTTCAAGTGTTTATTTCTGTTAATGTTGATGATTATGGCTTACAGCCAATGAAAACCCAAAAGTCATTATCTCAGTAAATTATAAGGCGACAGGCAGGTGAGGGATATTGTTGTTTTTTATTTTTGTTTTATTACAGAAGACAAGGGCTTCGGTGGAATTAGGCTTTAGGTTAGTATAATTGTGTTTGTTATTTTTAAACAAAAAAAGTTAAAGTGTGTTTTCTAATAAAAAACTTTATTTTGGCTGTGTATTTACCATACAGCTATAGGATTAGTAATGGATAGTTGTCTTATAGACTCTTCTTCATTAGTAATCCATGGCCTTAATGTCAACATACAATACAAAGGTAACATCAACCCCACAAATATGAACCCATTTGCCACTGCTACAGGGCAAGTGGGAAGTGCAGGTCAAAGCACCAGAATTGGCACATCTAATAGATGCGCCTTTTCTGGGCAGCTGCGGACTACTATTTTTAGGCTGGGGAGCAATATCCATGGCCCTTTACCAGCCTGAGAATACCAGCCCCCAGCTGTCTGCTTTAGCAAGGCTGGTTTTCAAAAATTAGGGGGATCACATGGCATTTTTTAAAATTATTTAAATAATTAAAAAATACAGTGTGGGGGCCCCTCTATTGTTGATAACCAGCCTTGCTAAAGCTGACAGCTGAGGGTTGCAGGGCCCAGATGTGAGTTTTGCCTGGCTGGTTATCAAAAAGGCAGGGGAACCCACACCTTTTTTTTACTATTATTTATTTACAGCACAGGAGCCAGCTGATGAATACTTCCATCAGCCGCTCCTGCTCTCATTGTTATTAGCAGCAGGTGGCAGCTGATAGGAGTGGTGGTCCCGGTGTTTGCATGACAGCGTGACAAACACCCGGTGTTCAGGCAGCCGAGTCCGAACAGTAACATGGACTTCCTGATGAAGTCAGTGTTCGTGTCTGTGCCCGAACAGTGGGTATTCGTATGGATGCTGAACTTTAGTGTTCGGGTTCGCCATCTCTAATCATTGGTGAATTATTAATAACGATGCATTTCATCTACATAATGAGCATAGTGCAGATATGAAAATTCCAGACATATACTACCATGCATGCTTATTCTTTTTTTTGCCTGTTATAAAAGCCCTATATTTCATTTGTAGCAAAAATTCTCCAAAAATTAACCACATCTAAAAATGTCCAGTGTCATGCAAGTGTGTTGATGTCAAGGTCACTCACAATTTGCACTCCTAGACAGTGCAACTGTGGCACAATTGCTTCATACCGTGGAAAATTTGTCACCCTACATTGGTTTGAACATTGTGTGGCTCAATGTATTCTTATGGTTATCCGAAATTTCATTGGCGTTTAAACATGATATTCTGGGACTTCATTGTCACGGAGTTACCGCGACAGAGCAGTACCAGAAGGCCGCAGCATCTGATGGCTCCTGCTTTGCCACTGAGAAGTACTTCTCCGGCGTATTGAAGGTGATTGTTTTCTTTCAGCAGGACAGGGGTTAATAGGCCATGTGGAAATCCCTGCTTTCAGCTGTGCTCAGTTAGCCACTCCTCTCTCCTATAAAATCTAGGCCTTCTGGCCATATCTTTGTCTGAGATAGCATTTGCTAGATAGACCTGGAGTAGTGAGGAGCTGGTGTCTGGAGATCTGGAGGAGTTTATTGTGCGACAGTTGTTTGGTTTGTACACTTGGAAATTCCTCATCCTTACCTGCCTAATTTTCTTCCCCTGTCCTTCACACCCTGGTGAATACCTCTGTTATTTGTGAGAGTATATTTTGTATAAGTGGAGTTTTCTTTTACCCTTGTCTTTGCTTCCCTGTCTGTCGGGTTGGTGTACTGCGGTACATGGTAGCGCCTCTCTTCCCCGGGTGGGGAAGGGACAGACGCAGGGCTGCTGTTAGGAGACAGGGCAAGGGTGGAGGCCCCGGCATCCTCGCCATCTGAGGTATCCCGGGGAACAGGGCGAGTTAGGGCGCCTCCTAGAGCTAGGCCAGGAAAGGTGCCCCTGGTCCCAGTTTACTCGCCTGTCCAGTCGTGACATTGATTAGTTCAGGAACAGCTTGTAGAAGCCATACCAGTTGCTTATTTTCTATGCCAACCTAAACTCAGCATTGACAATCCAGTAATCTTGTGATATTCATCATTTAGGCCCCCTGATTACACTCATTTCCCTCGGTGAGAAAATCTGAACTTACTCAGGTGACTGTGGAGTGTAACCTTCCCTTCTAATGGGGAAGAAGTGCTGAGAATCCGAAATATATGTCCTGTATTGATCCACTCTCCCATTTTATTTCAGTCTTCTGTACGTTCTATTTCAATCTATACTGCCATGATCATTTTCCTCAGTTCTGTAGTGCCGCTTTTAATGAGCACATATTACAGAAGTGCATATGTAGTAGAAGCACTTAATGATCATTGGTAACTTAATTCTAATGTCCGCCTATCATTCATTTCTTACAAAATGTAATTGCAGGCCAGAAGTTGTCAAGCAAAGCATTTCAGTCTTATTAGAGCTTGCAGAATTGGGCTGCGTGAAATGACAGGTAGTGAGTTTTAAACACAGGCTGTACCGTGCTGCATCTCAATGACAGCACTGTGATCATGGTGCAATAGACTCTATTGGTTTGCCCTTGAGCAAATCTGCTTGGAAAGCGCCGTACCTACTGCTCAGAATGGTAAAAATAATCACTTGGACTCTTTATAATCTGATTTAAACTTTCCATGTCCTTTTATATCTCGTAACACCAATGTATCTCACATTCCGGTTCAACTGGGCAACATAAACGCTGTTCTTAGATGGTAATAATAGAGCGATGGGCCTCACCAGCCGAGTGGATGAGTTCTAGCAGTTTCGATAGGTAAATTGGAAGATGATTGGGACAGGGTTTAATGTAAAAAGAACGCAACGGATGTTAGAAATGCATAGTGGTGTCTGCACCCATGATGGAATCTTTTTAATTCAATAAATTTTGCTTTTGGAAGCTGGATCATCTCTTTTCCTACTTTAAGGTGAAATACCTGATCAGCCAGGATCTGACCCGCTACACTCGGTAGAGGACGCCTTATGTTAAAGGGTGGTGTCCATGACCATATTTTCTTCTACAAATGGCCCCATTATGGTACTTGCTCAACAAACCCCCACTGATCCTATCCATTACTATTCCCTGCCAGTCTCCTCACTTCCTCTTTTGGTAGAGTACATTTTGTTACCACTGCAGTCAGCCTCTGATTGTCTGCAACTGTGATGTTTGGTCTGAGCCAGAAGAGAGAGCTAGGAGGTGTTCTTTTTTAGGAATCTTGTTTTTTTGTCAAATCAGTAGCTGCTGATTAGCTGCAGGGTTCTCATAATGTGCCCCAACAAAAAAGGAAGCAAGACTTGTGGGAGGTCACCGCCAGCAGTGCAGAGGTTATGATGCTGTACAATTGTTCAGAATCTGTTGGGGTTTTTTTTTTTTTTTTTTACCACTATGAGTTCATTTGTACAAATTGTTGTGGACAACTTTTAGGAAAGAGTTGGAAGAATTCAATGCAATTACGTAATGGATATGGTCAGATTAACATCTTGTAGTCTATTATATTCTTGATCATTTACACAGTTTTTATTGTTTTAGTGATTGAAAGGCGGGAATGTACATTGTGTTCATGAGGGTCAGTAAATCTCCTATCCCCTTGGCTGTCACTCTATAAAAGCAGCTGCCGCGTCCTCCACCTATTAGGGAATAGGCTGTTTTTGTAGGCAGATGTGACTCGTCCCTCTCATCCTGTTGAGCTTATGGTAGACTCACCTGTGCAACAGGAAATCCCCAGTGAGCAATTTTAATTCTATATCCACATTTACATTCATCTGAATAACAAATGCTTGCTAATTAGGCCCAGCAGATTGTAATCATTGGGGGTTATGAGGGACAATTGCTGGGGACCATATTTGTGTTTATTTTTATGAGCACTCTCCTTCTAATCGTTAATATTGTGTACCACACACGCACATGTGCAGATATAGATAGACCAATGGGAATTTTGTCATCTCTCCTGTGTTGTCATAATTAACAGCGTTATTAATGAATTTACCATTCAGTCGTGCACACTCCATTCTTTTTTTTTTTTTGGTCACACTAAGGGTACCGTCACACAGTGGCATTTTCATCGCTACGACGGCACGATTCGTGACGTTCTAGCGATATAGTTACGATATCGCTGTGTCTGACACGCTACTGCGATCAGGGACCCTGCTGAGAATCGTACGTCGTAGCAGATCGTTTGAAACTTTCTTTCGTCGCTGGATCTCCCGCTGTCATCGCTGGATCGTTGTGTGTGACAGCGATCCAGCGATGCGTTCGCTTGTAACCAGGGTAAACATCGGGTTACTAAGCGCAGGGCCGCGCTTAGTAACCCGATGTTTACCGTGGTTACCAGCGTAAAAGTAAAAAAAAAAAAACCGTACATACTCACCATCTGATGTCCGTCAGGTCCCTTGCCGTCTGCTTCCCGCTCTGACTGACTGCCGGCCGGAAAGTGAGAGCAGATCACAGCGGTGACGTCGCCGCTGTGATCTGCTTTCACTTTACGGCGGCACTCAGTCAGAGCGGGAAGCAGACGGCAAGGGACCTGACGGACATCAGATGGTGAGTATGTACGGTTTGGGTTTTTTTACTTTTACG
Source organism: Ranitomeya variabilis (assembly GCF_051348905.1). Taxonomy (NCBI): domain Eukaryota; kingdom Metazoa; phylum Chordata; class Amphibia; order Anura; family Dendrobatidae; genus Ranitomeya; species Ranitomeya variabilis. Next base: position 612,495,673 of record NC_135233.1, read on the forward strand.
CTGGTAACCACGGTAAACATCGGGTTACTAAGCGCGGCCCTGCACTTAGTAACCCGATGTTTACCCTGGTTACCAGCGAACCTCGGCATCGTTGGTCGCTGGAGAGCGGTCTGTGTGACAGCTCCCCAGCGACCACACAACGACTTACCAACGATCACGGCCAGGTCGTATCGCAGGTCGTGATCGTTGGTAAATCGTATAGTGAGACGGTACCCTTACACAGCATTGTATACAGAATATCCACTATTTCCCTACACAAAATCATTAAATGTGTAAGACAAAATTGAACTCGATGCATACAGAGCTGAGATCAAGGGTTCGATTCCAGCTAAGATATCCTCCGTGGCATTTTTTTTGTTCTCTTGGGTAACCTTGCGCAACATCGTGATAGGTTAATTGGTTCCTTATTGAGTTGACCATACTGTCTGTAGGTAAGTTGGATTGTAAACTCCACTGAGGCAGGTACAAATGTGAATAAAAGTGCCGTATGTGCAGTTATGTAGAATTTACTGGAGAATAATAGGATAAAAATATAAAAGTCCCGACAGTAAATATTATATTCATTGGATGGAACATGAAATATTAGCAATATTTTCTTTACGAGTATTAACAAAATGGTCTATTGAAGATTTTTGACATTTTCATCATATGACGCCACCTGGTGACCTGAGTGAAATGTGCATGTCCTTATCATGAGCTGAGTGCTTGTAGTCACACAGGCTCAGTCACGTCCACATCATGAGCTGAATATTGATGGTCACACATGCTCAGATGCTCAGTCATGTCCACATCACGAGCTGAATACTGGTGGTCACACATGCTCAGTCACATCCACCTCATAAGCTGAATTCTGGTGGTCATACAAGCTGTTATGTCTACCTCATGAGCTGAATACTGGTGGTCACACACACTCAGTAATGTCCACCTCATGAGCTAAATACTAGTTGTCACACACGCTCAGTCACATCCACCTTATAAGCTGAATACTGGTGGTCACACGCTCAGTCACATACACCTTATGAGCTGAATACTGGTGGTGGTCACACATGCTCAGTCATGTCCACCTTAAGAGCTGACAATTGGTGGTCACACATGCTGTCATGTCCACCTTATTGGCTAGATACTGGTGGTCACACATGCTCAGTCACATCCACCTCTTGAGCTGAATATTGGTGGTCACACATGCTCAGTCATGTCCACCTTATTGGCTGAATACTGGTGGTCACACACACTCAGTCATGTCTACTTCATGAGCTGAATACTGGTGGTCACAAATGCTCAGTCATGTCCAACTCATGAGCTGAATACTGGTGGTCACAGATGCTCTGTCACTTTTATTATAGCCAAGTCTTTGCATAGAGATCCAACAGCAACTACGTAACCCCTTGCTTGCCAGAATAGTATCAAAGCCTCTGTAGCAACACAATGTACACCAAAGCTGAGATGAACTTTTGAAAATTAAGTTGTCAGCAAACAGATTAATATTCAAAGCAATTTATAGTTGCCCAAAATGTTGGAACTTTTTGTGTTTTTCTGACAGCTTTGCCCAACTTTTAAAAATTTAGCAGACCTTACATGGTGTGTCCATCCAAGTGCATCTGTCCTTCATCATGTTATGTCACATATTACGACAGTTACCTACTCCAGTCCATGATTCAAGTAAATTTCGTACACAAGTGAAAAATGTGACAAATTTAGTAAGTTAAGTCTTACCCCAACGGGCACTTAATTAAGTTTGGTGTAGTTTCCAGTGCCTTAGTGTCTATGTAATTGTAATTATATGGAGTTTAGTAGGTGTCACGATAAGCTGCAGCCACTGATGCGGCCCAGCCCATAGAAGCCCCCACGCCGACCGACCACGACGGCGTGGGGGCGTCTATGGGCTGGGCTGCATCAGCGGCTGCAGCTTATCATGACAGAAGCTCAGGCCCCGCCAATAGGGCAGGGAAACTATATGTAGGAGCTGCCCCTCAGCAATTGGCTGGGGGCAGCATTTCAAGTACACACACTAACCCTGATAAAAGCAGGGGAGGTGTGGCCGCGCACGCCCTTAGCACAAACAGAAACCATTACAGCACAATCAGTGCAGGAACTGAGACTCAGGGCACCTGGCAGCAGCTGCACACCCAGACATACGTGGAAGTCATGCACCAGCTGCAAATGATCTCGCAATCCGCGGACAGCTTCCACAGCGGCAACCAGGGACCACACATGTGGATGGTCATGCAGCAGAGCAAAGACCTAACCACTCATGTATGGCTATGCAGCAGAGCTGGGAACTAAGCAGGCTGCATACAGGTAACAGCCAACAGTAACCCAGCTCAATTAGGGGGAAAGGAGCAAAGGGTTAAAGCAAAGACATGCATTGTCACTAGTGTTGAGCATTCCGATACCGCAAGTATCGGGTATCGGCCGATACTTGCGGGTATCGGAATTCCGATACCGAGATCCGATACTTTTGTGGTATCGGGTATCGGTATCGAAACAACATTAATGTAAAAATGTGTAAAAGAGAGAATTAAAATAAAAAATATTGCTATACTCACCTCTCCGACGCAGCCTGCACCTTACCGAGGGAAGCGGCAGCGTTCTTTGTTTAAAATTCGCGCTTTTCTTTCCTTTACGTGAAGTCCCGGCTTGTGATTGGTTGCGTCGCAGTCACATGGGCGACGCAACCAATCACAGCAAGCCGTGACGTAATTTCAGGTCCTTAAGGATTTTAAAATTACGTCCCGGCTTTGTGATTGGTTGCGTCGCAGTCACATGGGCGACGCAACCAATCACAGCAAGCCGTGACGTAATTTCAGGCCCTTAAGGATTTTAAAATTACGTCCCGGCTTTGTGATTGGTTGCGTCGCAGTCACATGGGCGACGCAACCAATCACAAGCCGTGACGTCACGGGAGGCTGGACACGCGCGCATTTTAAAATGCGCGCTTGTCCAGCCTCCCGTGACGTCCCGGCTTGTGATTGGTTGCATCGCGGTCAACCAATCACAAGCCGGGAGGCTGGACACGCGCGCATTTTAAAATGGCTTCCCGGCTTGTGATTGGTTGACAGCGACGCAACCAATCACAAGCCGGGACGTCACGGGAGGCTGGACTCGCGCGCATTTTAAAATGCGCGCGTGTCCAGCCTCCCGGCTTGTGATTGGTTGACAGCGACGTAACCAATCACAAGCCGGGACATCACGGGAGGCTGGACTCGCGCGCATTTTAAAATGCGCGCGTGTCCAGCCTCCCGTGACGTCACGGCTTGTGATTGGTTGCGTCGCCCATGTGACTGCGACGCAACCAATCACAAAGCCGGGACGTAATTTTAAAATCCTTAAGGACCTGAAATTACGTCACGGCTTGCTGTGATTGGTTGCGTCGCCCATGTGACTGCGACGCAACCAATCACAAAGCCGGAGCGTAATTTTAAAATACTGAATGACCTGAAATTACGTCACGGCTTGCTGTGATTGGTTGCGTTGCGGTCACATGGGCGGCACGCGACCAATCACAAGCCGGGACTTCACGTAAGGAAAGAAAAGCGCGAATTTTAAGCAAACAACGCTGCCGGTTCCCTCGCTGAGGTCCAGGCTGCGTCGGAGAGGTGAGTATAGCAATATTTTTTATTTTAATTCTTTATTTTACACATTAATATGGTTCCCAGGGCCTGAAGGAGAGTTTCCTCTCCTTCAGACCCTGGGAACCATCAGGAATACCGTCCGATACTTGAGTCCCATTGACTTGTATTGGTATCGGGTATCGGTATCGGATTGGATCCGATACTTTGCCGGTATCGGCCGATACTTTCCGATACCGATACTTTCAAGTATTGGACGGTATCGCTCAACACTAATTGTCACACCAAAAACCAGATACAGACAGAACGGCGTGATATTAGGGACCTGTCACGATTCAGTTTTGGAGTTGTGACAGCTCTGATTCTGCTTTAATGTAAATGTGGTTTTTACTTTTGGACCAGCACGTGTTAATGTCAGTTTCCTTGCTGGCAGCTGCTGTTTGCTGGTCAGCTGATATGAATGGTGACCACTACCAGTATCCTTTAAATAGCCACATGATGCATCAGCTGTCTGTTGGTATTAGAGTTTTTTCTCTGGAGACCAGCCTAAGGAGTTGGGAATGCTCTGGTGCCATCAGTTTATCAGCTGCTTGAGGTCCGGATTCCGTACCCTCTGCTGTGTTAAGCTTGCAGCAGAAGTTTGAGCTAAGTTTTTCATTGTACCTTTCCTTGTCTGTCTCGTGCTTGTCACTACCCCCTGTGTTGATACCATCAGCAGTGGTGAGGCAAGCTTCCTTGCCAGCCAGTACACTACCCAGGGTATAAGGTGACATTTAAGGACTAGGCATGTGATGGCGTTGGAGGGGAAGGACCTGCATAGGGTGTTAGGGGAGCTTAGGGATAGGCACAAGTTGTTGTTTAGGAGGTGCCCCATCCCTCGTTCCCTATTGATAGGGCCTTCCGCTTCCTTTTTCCATCCCGTTGTGTGAGAGTTGTGCCGTCCACTGGACCGACCCCTGTTGGGTCTTAACAGGACTATATTGACACCTGTAGAATGTCAATTCCTCTCTTTCGCCTCTTTGTATCAGTCTGTAATTGTTAGTTTGCTTACTGTAAGTGATATCTGTAATTTGTATGTAACCTCTTCTCATGTACAGCACCATGGAATCAATAGTGCTATATAAATAAATAATAATAATAATCTGTCAGAGAGCGAAGGCCACCACCTGGGAAATTACTTTTGACTATATTTACAGCTTTGAAATGCAGGAGGTGATTGAGTAGGGAATTTATTGGGGTCTGAAATTATGGCTATCAGAGGGGCATGGAGATTAATAGTGATGTGGAGCAGGGAGAAGTCAAAGACATACAAGGTACATGTTAAATATTTGGAGAGTTGTAGTCAGAAAATATAGAAATGAAACAGACCCATCACTCACTGGTCAGAAGTGGTGCTGAAGGAAACGCCAAGAAGGAAAAAGAGGGAACGCTGTAGATGAAAAGACTGTCTAAGGCTGTCAGCTCAAATTCTAGCTCAGACAGTCTTGGCTATATCCATGGCACCTAGCACATCCCAGAGGAACCCCAGCGCTGACCCTTGCATGGTCCCCAGAAGTATGTCCATGAAGTATCTGTTGGCTGAGTCTGAGGCAATAGTAGTCCAACTATCCAATATCTAGGTAGGGTTTGGTGCTGCACCGTTTGCCACAGAAAGGTACTGATTACTCTTGCTGGGCAGCACCACACTCAGTTTGACTGGGTGTGACCACAGGTCCCAGTCATATCAGTATCTCTAGCAACACAACATCTGCACCACCCAAAGATACTTGCTGTGATGTCTCCATCAGCAGCATCACCCACAGAGTGAAAATGGTGCCTGGCAATAGAGACAGAAGTCAGTAGAACAGATTTGGGTACAGATGTGACAGGAACAAAGAACAGTGGGTGCGGAAAGTATTCTGACCCCTTTAAATTTGTCACTCTTTCATTGCAGCCATTTGGTAAATTCAAAAAAGTTAATTTTTTTTCACATTATTGTTTACTCTGCACCCCATCTTGACTGAAAAAAACAGAAATATAGAAATGTTTGCAAACTTAATATAAAAGAAAAACTGAAATATCACATGGTCATAAGTATTCAGACCCTTTGCTTAGACACTCATATTTAAGTCCCATGCTGTCCATTTCCTTGTGATCCTCCTTGAGATGGTTCTACTCCTTCATTGGAGTCCAGCTGTGCTTAATTAAACTGATAGGTCTTGATTTGGATAGGCACACACCTGTCTATATAAGACCTCACAGCTCAGTGCATATCAGACCAAATTAGAATCATGAGGTCTAAGGAACTGACCAAGGAGCTCAGAGACAGAATTGTGGCAAGGCACAGATCTGGCCAAGGTTACAACAGATTTCTGCAGTACTCAAGGTTCCTAAGAGCATAGTAGTCTCCATAATCCTTAAATGTAAGAAGTTTGGGACCACCAGAAATCTTCTTATACCTGACTGTCCAGCCAAACTGAGCAATCGTGGGAGAAGAGCCTTGGTGAGAGAGGTAAAGAAGAACCCCAAGATCACTGTGGCTGAGCTCTAAAGATGCAGTGGGGATATAGGAGAAAGTTCCACAAAATCAACTATCACTGCAGCCCTCCACCAGTAGGGCCTTTATGGCAGAGTGGCCCGACTGAAGCCTCTCCTCAGTGCAAGACATATGAGAGCCCACATAGAGTTTGCTAAATAACACATGAAGGACTCCCAGACTATGAGAAATAAGATTCTCTGGTCTGATGAGGTGAAGATAGATCTTTTTGGTGATAATTCTAAACGGTATGTGTGGAGAAAACCAGGCACTGCTCATCACCTTCCCAATACAATCCCAACAGTGAAACATGGTGGTGGCAGCATAATGCTTTGGGGTGTTTTTCAGCTGCAGGGACAGGACGACTGGTTGTCATTGAAGGAAACATGAATGCGGACAAGTACAGAGATATCCTGGATGAAAACCTCTTCCAGAGTGCTCTGGACCTCAGACTTGACCGAAAGTTCACCTTCCAACAAGATAATGACCCTAAGCACAGAGCTAAAATAACAAAGGAGTGGCTTCAGAACAACTCTGTGACCATTCTTGACTGGCCCTGCCAGAGCCCTGACCTAAACCCAATTGAGCATCTCTGGAGAGACCTGAAAATGACTGTCCACCAACGTTCGCCATCCAACCCGACGGAACTGGAGAGGATCTGCAAGGAAGAATGGCAGAGGATTCCCAAATCCAGGTGTGAAAAACGTGTTTCATCTTTCCCAAGAAGACTCATGGCTGTACTAGCTCAAAAGGGTGCTTCTACTCAATACTGAGCAATGCATCTGAATACTTATGACCATGTGATATTTCAGTTTTTCTTGTTTAAAAATTTTCAAAAATTACTACATTTCTGTTTGTATTTTTTTCAGTCTGCAATGAACCAAAGAGTGAAAAATTTAAAGGGGTCTGAATCCTCTGGAGGGTTCAACCATACCTCCCAACTTTTGAAGATGAGAAAGAGGGACAAAGTTAGCGGCGCGCAACGCGCGCCGCGTCAAATTTTAGGCCACGCCTCTGACCACACCCATTCATAACTAGTCACACCCATATCCACGTCCCAACCACACCCATTTAGCACTGCTGATCACACTGTTTCATATACAATAATTATAAACAAAAAAATATGGCCACACAGTGCTCCATACTGTATAATGGCCACACATGATGCCCCATACTGTATAATGGCCACACATGATGCTCCATACTGTATAATGGCCACACATGATGCCCCATACTGTATAATGGCCACACATGATGCCCCATACTGTATAATGGGCACACATGATGCTCCATACTGTATAATGACCCCAAATGATGCTCCATACTGTAAAATGACCGCACATAATGCTCCGTACTGTATATTGGCTGCACATGATGCTCCATACTGTATAATGACCCCACATGATGCTCCATACTGTATAATGACCGCACATGATGCTCCATACTGTATAATGGCCACACATGATGCCCCATACTGTATAATGGCCACACATGATGCCCCATACTGTATAATGGGCACACATGATGCTCCATACTGTATAATGACCCCAAATGATGCTCCATACTGTAAAATGACCGCACATAATGCTCCATACTGTATATTGGCTGCACATGATGCTCCATACTGTATAATGACCACACATGATGCTCCATACTGTATAATGACTGCACATGATGCTCCATACTGTAAAATGACCGCACATGATGCTCCATACTGTATATTGGCTGCACATGATGCTCCATACTGTATATTGGCCGCACATAATGCTCCATACTGTATAATGACGGCACATGATGCTCCATACTGTATATTGGCTGCACATGATACTTCGTACCATATAATGGCCACACATAGCTAGTCCTACACACGCGGCTGCGCTCCTTACACTTTGCACACACGGCTCCTCTCCATACACCTCGCACAGACACGGCTCCACTCCATACACCTCGCACACACACGGCTCCGCTAAATACACCTCGCACACACACGGCTCCGCTCCATATACCTCGCACACACGGCTCCGCTCCATACACCTCGTACAAACACAGCTCCGCTCCGTACACCTCGTACACATGGCTCCACTCCATACACCTCGCACACACACGGCTCCGCTCCATACACCTCGCACACACACGGCTCCGCTCCGTACACCTCACACACATGTGGCTCCGCTCCGTACATCTCATACACACGCGGCTCCGCTCCGTACACCTCGCACACACGCGGCTCCGCTCCGTACACCTCGCACACACGCGGCTCCGCTCCGTACACCTCGCACACACGCGGCTCCGCTCCGTACACCTCGTACACACACGGCTCCGCTCCGTGCACCTCGTACACACACAGCTCCGCTCCGTACACACACGGCTCCGCTCCGTACACCTCGTACACACACGGCTCCGCTCCGTACACCTCGTACACACGGGTCCGCTCCGTACACCTCGTACACACACGGCTCCGTTCCATACACCTCGCACACACACGGCTCCGCTCCGTACACCTCGCACACATGGCTCCGCTCCGTACACCTCGTACACACACGGCTCCATTAAATACACCTCGCACACACACCTTAATTGTGCCATGATTTGCTGTCTCATTATAGCACATGATGATAGTGTCAGACTGTCACAGGGGCTTTGGCTTTGCCCTTTTTTGCGTGGGGAAAAAAAGCAGCCACAATAGCGTCGTCACCCTCTCCTCCTCTGAAATGCACTGACTGGAGTGTCAGTGAGTCATCGATCTGTGAGCACTGGAGGCAAACAGGGAGGCTGTGAGTGTCCATCCCTCCCTGCTCAGCCCCAGACTCATTCCACGCACGATTTATACTAGCAGGCATTATCAGCAGTCCACACTGGTCTGCTGGCAGCTGCTTACATTGCCGCCGGCACCCAGGCTCTGCTGTTACATACCTCAAACTAGAAGAAGTGTCCCCTCTCTCCCTCTCTACAGTGACGCTGGGAGACTCAGGAACATACAGGGGAAGGGGCGTGGCCTAACAAAAGGGGGCGTGGTGGAGTTTCTCCTGCTCTGTGTCCGGGACCACAGCATCCTGCGCTGGACAGCGGGGCACAGCATGAAATCCGGGACAATCCCGCACAATGAGGGACGGTTGGGAGCTATGGTTCAACCATAACTCCCAAGCAGCATGCCCGCTGTCTTGGGGTCATATTCGACTCCGAACTTTCCTTTACTCCCTATATCCGATCACTCACTCGCTCTTGTCACCTGCATCTTAAAAACATCTCCAGAATCCAACCTTTTCTCACCTTTGAAACTGCTAAGACTCTTACTGTAGCTCTTATTCATTCTCGTCTGGACTACTGCAACTCTCTTCTGATCGGTCTCCCTCTTACCAAACTTTCTCCTCTTCAATCCATCTTGAATGCTGCAGCCAGAGTCATATTTCTGTCCAGCCGCTTCACCGATGCCTCCATCTTGTGCCAGTCATTACACTGGCTACCCATTCGCTACAGGGTCCAGTATAAACTCCTCTCTCACCCACAAAGCTCTCCACAGTTCTGCACTGCCTTATATCTCCTCTCTCATCTCTGTCTATCGCCCTACACGTGCCCTCCGTTCTACAAATGACCTAAGGCTAACATCCCCCGTAATCCGAACCTCACACCTCTGTCTCCAAGACTTCTCTCGTGCTGCGCTAGCTCTCTGGAATGCACTTCCCCAGACGATCAGACTGATACCTAGCCCCGACCTATTCAAGCGCGCTCTAAAAACCCATCTCTTCAAACAAGCCTACCACATCAACTACTCAGTAAACTAACTTTGCCCTGTTCCCTCCTTCCAAATATTATTCTGAATCTGCACCCTACTATTCATCTGTCTCCACACCCTCCATACACATGATAACTGCACTTGATACTTGACTATTGCACTTAAACACACGGGCTGATGACCGGATCATGCAGCTTTGTATGAAAATCCCTATTTATTATAATTGCCAGACCTGAAATAACAAGCACTTTTCACCTATTGTGTCCCCCCATTTCCTTGTAGATTGTAAGCTTGCGAGCAGGGACCTCACTCCTAATGTCACTGTTTAAATTGTCTTAACTTGTATTGAATTTGTCTGTATATGTCCCCGCTTAATTGTAAAGTGCTGCGGAATATGTTGGCGCTATATAAATAAAGATTATTATTATTATTATTATTATTATTATTATTATTATTATTATTATTATAATCCTCTCCATACCCACTGTAGCTAATAGCATTTTGGGACTTTTTATATTAACTTGATTTGTGGGGTAAGCCCGTAACATATCACTGGATAACTTTATTAGACTTTTGATATCTATGTCTATATCTTAAGTTTAGAAGGATTTCAGATATTTTACTTCAGTTAATAGGAACCTGTCAGCTGATTCATGCTGTACAAACTATGGGCAGTATAAATCAGAGCCTGGCTGTAGGATGGCAGCCATATATATTGTGCTCTGGCTGTTTAGAAAATCTTTAGTTTTGTCCCTGTCTATGGTCCTAGGCCTGGTTTTCAAACTAATCTGATGCCACCCCTTCTAGCTTCTCCCGGCAACACTCCGGGTAAGTGACACACAGGAGATACCTGTCAATCACCTGGTGAGGGGAGAAGGCAGCCAGGGTCTGAAGCAGCATCGGACTACAGTCATCTCTCACTATGGTCCCCGAACTGGGGTTTGGGCATCATGAATCAGCGGAAATGTTTCCTTTAACTTTTCACTGATCTTGATTTACCCTCAGAGCTGTTCTGCTGACTTCCAATTAAGTTAGCATTCACTGGGATTATAACAACCCTAGTCATCATGTTCTGACTGTCGTTAAAGTTGGGAAATGAGCGATGTTGCTAACTTATCCATTAGTCTGATTTAGCTGAAATTCTTTGCTAATGTAGTACCTACTGCCATAGTACTGACCCTATGAACAAAACTATGCAGTTGAATGGATAAGTTCATTTGCATAGTCTGGATATCTTTGCTGTATATATGTGTGTGAGGTATGGAAAAAAATCATATAAACCTGTAGGTCCTGATTCATGATTTGCGGGGTTTCTTTTAATTCACTTCTCTTTTTTGCCTTCTGGTTTGCATTGGCGTTTGCACCACCAAATTATTCCAAATGCACATTTCTACATCAAAAGTCGCACGATCCTTTAAAATGTTGCATGCAATTGTAGCATTTGTTCTAGCTCTAGTGAAGGATTGGCGCACGTTATACAAAAAATGGTGACTTTTTGAAAAGTTGCAAATAACGACTTTGCCATAAACACCTGGACAACAAAAACCACAATTGCAACATACATTTACACATATCCCGCATCATACACGGTGTGAATATGCATCGTCAGGTAAGGCATGTGGAGTCTGTAACATCGATCATTAAAAGAACTGACTCTTTAGGGTACAAAATAAAAGCTTACAGTTTACATTTTCTTGCAGGAAACACTGGCTGGTTCTGTTACAATCCAGATGGCTTATAGCAGAAAATCTAGAAAGAAGTATGATAGCCTTGCCTGGCATCAGTCTCTCTAAATCATTCCGCAGATATGGTAATGACTTGTCATAGTAGTTTCCTCTTTGGAATCTGAAAGTTTCCATATGTATGCAGTGATGAGGACAAATTAAACACTAAATAAGAAAAAAAAAAGGTATTTCTGCCGACAGTGCACTTTTCAAAAACTTCTTTTGCTTCAAAACTTTTTTTATTTCTCCTAAGTAGAAAGTAACATAACCAGAATGTCAGGCTGAGAGGCGCAGGTTTCTCTCCTCAGGTTAGTGATAGATTTCATTTTGTCTCTCGGCGGTGCATACCATTTGTATGGTTTCTTGTGTCACACTGATTTTGTCAGCTTTGTGTCCAAAATAGCTGGATGCTTCCTAAGAATTTCTGTGAGCGCAGAGGTGACGGATGGCGTGCAGGTGCCAGGACAGATCTAATGCTTGTAGCCAAATGTAAAGACTTTTCTTATGTGGGACATTTGTGTTCTTCGTATATTATTAATGTAACTTATGGAATCCTAGCAGTGTGTCATTTACTTGCTGTTCGAGTTCTGCTCTGTTGCCTGAATAGGAAGCCGTGTTACATGACCTTCTTCATCTGCAATTCCTCCAGTGATGAGCTTTCATCCTCAGTACAGGAGCAGTGACATGGTGCCAATGACTCAATTCTTGACATAATCTGCTGACATGGATAATCATATAAATAAATGGTCTGTATTATACCCCATTAACATATTCTGGAAATATCTGGGGGGAATAACAAAACGCTCTGCAAAATTTCCACCTTTAGATAAGCTGGACAATTCTCAGAAGAAAATCCAAGTTTCCGCTTCAGATTTTTCTACCCGACTTTCCAGGAAAAATTCACTTTTTGGCAGCAAATTTCAATTTGACCCATAGCATTAAATGATCTGAAAACTCGTGCATTGGAGTAACAGTGATAAAAGTTATTTTCATATAACTTTCAGCAAAGAATATGATTTGTGTAAGTAAAAGATTACAAGCAGTTGTTCTAATTCCTTCAAGACACAGCCAAATTTTTGGCCATCAGGGGCACACACAATGTTGGGAATTTTCATCCTACTAATAGGATGCAGCCACTCCTAATACCTGTTGACCTCATGTTTATTTAGGAGTCACGTGTGGTTCCCGGTCCCCTTATACGTGGCTGCCTCAGGTTTTGCACTTGTGGCAACGGAATTTTTAAAGTTTTACCATTAATAGAAATTGATATTTGGGTGACTATTAGGATAACCTAGTGATTTGATTCCATGCATCCTGTGTTTCTTTAGATCAAATAGATACAATGTTAGGTAACAAACAGTTTGCAGATACAGTATTATAAAGTTTTCAAAAATCAAGAAAAAAAATGTATTCTCGGTGACAAGTCATAGAGTATGGACTGTTGTGATTTTGCTTTTTGCTCCCTCTAGTGGTCATTAGTGATTTGACTCTGGAGCTTCTGTCTTTTCCTATATCCTCACCTGGGCCGTTAGTTCAGGGGCGTTGCTATATAAGCTCCCTGGACCTTCAGTTCAATGCCTGGCATCGTTGAAATCAGAGCTAATCTGTTGTGCTCTTGTCCTATGATCCGGGTTCCTGTATTTCAAGCTAAGTCTGCTTCCTTGCTTTTTGCTTTTGTTTTGTTTGGTATTTTTGTCCAGCTTGTTCCAATCTGTATCCTGACCTTTGCTGGAAGCTCTAGGGGGCTGGTGTTCTCCCCCCGGACCGTTAGACGGTTCGGGGGTTCTTGAATCTCCAGCGTGGATTTTTATAGGGTTTTTGTTGACCAGATAAGTTATCTTGCTATATTCTGCTATTAGTAAGCTGGCCTCTCTTTGCTGAACCTGGTTCATTTCTGTGTTTGTCATTTCCTCTTACCTCACCGTTATTATTTGTGGGGGGCTTGTATCTTGCTTTGGGGTCCCTTTCTCTGGAGGCAAGAGAGGTCTTTGTTTTCTTCTCCTAGGGGTAGTTAGATTCTCCGGCTGGCGCGAGTCATCTAGTGATCACCGTAGGCATGATCCCCGGCTACTTCTAGTGTTGGCGTTAGGAGTAGCTATTTGGTCAACCCAGTTACCACAGCCCTATGAGCTGGATTTTTGAATCTCGCAGACTTACACGTTCCTCTGAGACCCTGTCCACTGGGGTCATAAAAGTATGCCAGGCCAGTATTAAATGTTTAATGCATTGCAGAAGTGGGATTATAAGAAAGAAAATTTTGAGGTTTTTTTTTCCCTCTCTCATTTTTTTTTTTTTTTTTTTCTTTTCTTTTCCCCTTTACCTCAGAGTGGCTTAAGCTTGCTGCAGACATGAATGTCCAGACCTTGATTACAAGTGTGGACCAGCTTGCCGCTCGTGTGCAGGGTATACAAGATTATGTTACCAGAAATCCTAGGTCTGAACCCAAGATTCCGATTCCTGAACTGTTTTCTGGAGACCGATTTAAGTTTAGGAATTTCAGGAATAATGTCAGTGTCTAGTTGGGGCTGTCGTGGTATTCATGAGGATTCCCTGCCTGTGTCTATTGCTTCTTCTACGCCTTCGGAAGTTCCTGAGTATTTGTCTGATTATCAGGATGTCTTCAGCGAGTCCAGATCCAGTGCATTGCCTCCTCATAGGGAATGTGACTGTGCAATAGATTTGATTCCAGGCAGTAAATTTCCTAAGGGAAGACTGTTTAATCTGTCGATACCTGAACATACCGCTATGCGTTCATATATCAAGGAGTCTCTGGAGAAAGGACACATCCGTCCGTCTTCTTCCCCTCTTGGTGCGGGATTCTTTTTTGTGGCTAAAAAGGACGGATCTTTGAGGCCTTGTATTGACTATCGGCTTTTAAATAAGATCACTGTCAAATTTCAGTATCCTTTGCCGCTGTTGTCTGACTTGTTTGCCCGGATTAAAGGTGCCAAGTGGTTTACCAAGATAGACCTTCGTGGTGCGTACAACCTTGTGCGCATTAAGCAAGGGGATGAATGGAAAACCGCATTCAATACGCCCGAAGGTCATTTTGAGTACTTGGTGATGCCTTTTGGGCTCTCTAATGCCCCTTCAGTTTTTCAGTCCTTTATGCATGACATTTTCCGGAACTATCTGGATAAATTTTTGATCGTTTATCTGGATGATATTCTGGTTTTTTCTGATAATTGGGACTCGCATGTGGAGCAGGTCAGGATGGTCTTTAAAATTTTGCGTGAAAATTCTTTGTTTGTCAAGGGCTCAAAGTGTCTGTTTGGTGTACAGAAGGTTCCCTTTTTGGGGTTCATTTTTTCCCCTTCTGCTGTGGAGATGGACCCAGTCAAGGTCCGAGCTATTCTTGATTGGACTCAGCCCTCGTCAGTTAAGAGTCTTCAGAAGTTCTTGGGTTTCGCTAACTTCTACCGTCGTTTTATCGCTAACTTTTCTAGCATTGTGAAACCTTTGACGGATATGACCAAGAAGGGCTCCGATGTGGTTAATTGGGCTCCTGCTGCCGTGGAGGCTTTCCAGGAGTTGAAACGTCGGTTTACTTCGGCGCCTGTTTTGTGCCAGCCTGATGTCTCGCTTCCCTTTCAGGTTGAGGTGGATGCTTCAGAGATTGGAGCAGGGGCCGTTTTGTCGCAGAGAGGCCCTGGTTGCTCTGTTATGAGACCTTGCGCCTTTTTCTCTAGGAAGTTTTCGCCTGCGGAGCGAAATTATGATGTGGGCAATCGGGAGTTGTTGGCCATGAAATGGGCATTTGAGGAGTGGCGTCATTGGCTCGAGGGTGCTAAGCATCGTGTGGTGGTCTTGACTGATCACAAAAATCTGATGTATCTCGAGTCTGCTAAACGCCTGAATCCTAGACAGGCCCGCTGGTCATTGTTTTTCTCCCGTTTTGACTTTGTTGTCTCGTATTTACCAGGTTCAAAAAATGTGAAGGCCGATGCTCTTTCCAGGAGCTTTGTGCCTGATGCTCCTGGAGTCGCTGAACCTGTTGGTATTCTTAAGGATGGTATTATCTTGTCAGCTATTTCTCCAGATCTGCGACGTGTGTTGCAGAGATTTCAGGCTGATAGGCCTGATTCTTGTCCACCTGACAGACTGTTTGTGCCTGATAAGTGGACCAGCAGAGTCATTTCCGAGGTTCATTCCTCGGTGTTGGCAGGTCACCCAGGAATTTTTGGCACCAGAGATCTGGTGGCCAGATCCTTTTGGTGGCCTTCCTTGTCTAGGGATGTGCGGTCATTTGTACAGTCCTGTGGGACTTGTGCTCGAGCTAAGCCTTGCTGTTCTCGTGCCAGCAGGTTGCTCTTGCCCTTGCCTGTCCCTAAGAGACCTTGGACACATATCTCCATGGATTTCATTTCTGATCTTCCGGTGTCTCAAGGCATGTCTGTTATCTGGGTGATATGTGATCGCTTCTCCAAGATGGTCCATTTGGTTCCTTTGCCTAAGCTGCCTTCCTCTTCCGATCTGGTTCCTGTGTTTTTCCAGAACGTGGTTCGTTTGCACGGCATCCCTGAGAATATTGTGTCTGACAGAGGATCCCAGTTCGTTTCCAGATTCTGGCGATCCTTTTGTAGTAGGATGGGCATTGACTTGTCGTTTTCGTCTGCTTTCCATCCTCAGACTAATGGACAGACGGAGCGAACTAATCAGACTTTGGAGGCTTATTTGAGGTGTTTTGTCTCTGCTGATCAGGACGATTGGGTGGCCTTCTTGCCGTTGGCTGAGTTTGCCCTTAATAATCGGGCTAGTTCCGCCACCTTGGTTTCGCCGTTTTTCTGCAACTCTGGTTTCCACCCTCGTTTTTCTTCGGGTCATGTGGAACCTTCTGACTGCCCTGGGGTGGATTCTGTGGTGGATAGGTTGCAGCGGATCTGGAATCTTGTGGTGGACAACTTGAAGTTGTCACAGGAGAGGGCTCAGCGCTTTGCCAACCGCCGCCGCGGTGTGGGTCCCCGACTACGTGTTGGGGATTTGGTGTGGCTTTCTTCCCGCTTTGTTCCTATGAAGGTTTCCTCTCCTAAATTTAAACCTCGTTTTATTGGTCCTTACAAGATATTGGAAATCCTTAATCCTGTATCCTTTCGCCTGGATCTTCCTGTGTCGTTTGCTATCCACAACATGTTTCATAGGTCCTTGTTGCGGCGGTACGTTGTGCCTGTGGTTCCTTCTGCTGAGCCTCCTGCTCCGGTGTTGGTTGAGGGCGAGTTGGAGTACGTGGTGGAGAAGATCTTGGATTCTCGTCTCTCCAGGCGGAGGCTTCAGTACCTGGTCAAGTGGAAGGGCTATGGTCAGGAAGATAATTCCTGGGTGGTCGCCTCTGATGTTCATGCGGCCGATTTAGTTCGTGCCTTTCACGCCGCTCGTCCTGATCGCCCTGGTGGTCGTGGTGAGCGTTCGGTGACCCCTCACTAAGGGGGGGGTACTGTTGTGATTTTGCTTTTTGCTCCCTCTAGTGGTCATTAGTGATTTGACTCTGGAGCTTCTGTCTTTTCCTATATCCTCACCTGGGCCGTTAGTTCAGGGGCGTTGCTATATAAGCTCCCTGGACCTTCAGTTCAATGCCTGGCATCGTTGAAATCAGAGCTAATCTGTTGTGCTCTTGTCCTATGATCTGGTTTCCTGTATTTCAAGCTAAGTCTGCTTCCTTGCTTTTTGCTTTTGTTTTGTTTGGTATTTTTGTCCAGCTTGTTCCAATCTGTATCCTGACCTTTGCTGGAAGCTCTAGGGGGCTGGTGTTCTCCCCCCGGACCGTTAGACGGTTCGGGGGTTCTTGAATCTCCAGCGTGGATTTTTATAGGGTTTTTGTTGACCAGATAAGTTATCTTGCTATATTCTGCTATTAGTAAGCTGGCCTCTCTTTGCTGAACCTGGTTCATTTCTGTGTTTGTCATTTCCTCTTACCTCACCGTTATTATTTGTGGGGGGCTTGTATCTTGCTTTGGGGTCCCTTTCTCTGGAGGCAAGAGAGGTCTTTGTTTTCTTCTCCTAGGGGTAGTTAGATTCTCCGGCTGGCGCGAGTCATCTAGCGATCACCGTAGGCATGATCCCCGGCTACTTCTAGTGTTGGCGTTAGGAGTAGCTATTTGGTCAACCCAGTTACCACAGCCCTATGAGCTGGATTTTTGAATCTCGCAGACTTACACGTTCCTCTGAGACCCTGTCCACTGGGGTCATAAAAATGGACTACTCCAATCATATACTTGCATTGCAGTTTTTACATGGAACAAACACCATTTCCATCAGTTCCTTCTCTATTAAGTCACTATTTACCAAACAAACATAAGGTAAACCATCCTGAGCCAGGTAATCCCATCAAAGCAGCTGAAAGGATCCTTTATCTTGTGCATTTGAGGCCCAAGGTTGATGACATGAAGTTAATTATTGAGATAAGACAGGTCAGTGGAAAGCAACAAACACTGGTTACTTGGCTGCACATTTCTCCTGATGGACACCTTGTAAATTAGCTGTAAGAGCTGATTTATGGAGTGTGTACGTTAGCACTATGCCAGGCTATAGACTCCTAATTTATACCATGTTTTCATTAGGGTGGGTAATTTATTCAGATGAAGATTATGTGACTAACACCCCATAAGATTGAGTTTAGTGGGTGTTTTGGAACTCCTGATCACACACATCCAATTTTTTCTACATTTTTATAAATTAGCGCTTTGTCGTTATTATAGTTCTCTTTATACATAGAGGAAAATTTTTTACCAGCAAGTATTGATCCACAAAGAACGACCTAACGTTTGTCTGGTCGTGGATCCATCAGAATTTTGAAGCAATTTGTTGGATGGCAAAACTTTTTTTCTTGCTCTTCTTCTAATAAACTTATTTTTTATGTTGGCCTCAGCAAAAAGTACAACAGGATGGCAGCTTGATCCTTAAAGGATTATTCCCAATATATAGGTATGACGTTCCCAAAACATGGTTGATAACGCGCAGATCTGTGTGGCTTCAATCTCTAGAACACCCATCAATGCTGCGAATGGGCCTCTGAAATAACCCCATCAGAATGGAGTAGTGGCTGCCCTTACCACCATGCTTCTTTTGTTTTTTGTTGGTCTTCCAAAGATAGGTGAACTCTGTATTTGGCGCTTTCCAGCAATCCTATATAGAATAGAGCACTGGTGTGCATTCTGACGTAATAATAATAATTTTTATTTCTATAGCACCAACATATTCTGCCTCACTTTACAATTCAGAGAGGACTTGTTCAAAGAAGATAAGAAATTACAGAATAACACATAGTTCAACGTGTACCAAGAGACGTTTCGGCCCTGCTTGCAAGCTTACAATGTATGAGGAAATAGGGGTAACACAAAAGGTAAAAATAAAGTGCTTGTTGTGTAAGGTCCAGCCATCAGTATAAAAAATGGGGGCATTAGTTAGATTAGTGAGGTGATAGGTTAGAGTAAAGAAAATGTGTTTTTAGGGCATGCTTGAAACTGTCGATACTGAAAATAAACCAGATTGTCTGGGGTAGTGCATTCCAGAAATCTGGTGCAGCCCAAGAGAAGTCCTGGAGACAGGAGTGGGACAAGGCATATCTGTACCCTGTTGTCTAGATTAATGAGGGTGCCAGTGGTCCACAGTGGGCCGATCATCAGGTCATCATCTAGCAGTTGCTGATTGTCACTGGTTCCTTTGGACTTTCTGGCAATGTCTGCAATACAAAGATAGCAATTTCAATAATAACAATCGCTTGGCCTTATTGATGTATTAATCCATAATTGCAATTATCAGGGTTTTTTCTTTATTTGTATTACAATAACGCTTTTGGTCTGCACAGGATATTAGGATCTCAAATACCTAAACCTAGCCATCATAATTAAACATTTATAGAATAAGGGTGTTGAGGGAGGATTTAAAGTGATCCTTCACGGTTAACCCAGTGATTTCCAAATTAATACACTCACCGGCCACTTTATTAGGTACACCTGTCCAACTTCTTGTTAACACTTAATTTCTAATCAGCCAATCACATGGCGGCAACTCAGTGCATTTAGGCATGTAGACATGGTCAAGACAATCTCCTGCAGTTCAAACCGAGCATCAGTATGGGGAAGAAAGGTGATTTGAGTGCCTTTGAACGTGGCATGGTTGTTGGTGCCAGAAGGGCTGGTCTGAGTATTTCAGAAACTGCTGATCTACTGGGATTTTCACGCACAACCATCTCTAGGGTTTACAGAGAATGGTCCGAAAAAGAAAAAAAATCCAGTGAGCGGCAGTTCTGTGGGCGGAAATGCCTTGTTGATGCCAGAGGTCAGAGGAGAATGGGCAGACTGGTTCGAGCTGATAGAAAGGCAACAGTGACTCAAATCGCCACCCGTTACAACCAAGGTAGGCCTAAGAGCATCTCTGAACGCACAGTGCGTCAAACTTTGAGGCAGATGGGCTACAGCAGCAGAAGACCACACCGGGTACCACTCCTTTCAGCTAAGAACAGGAAACTGAGGCTACAATTTGTACTAGCTCATCGAAATTGGACAGTAGAAGATTGGAAAAACGTTGCTTGGTCTGATGAGTCTCAATTTCTGCTGCGACATTCGGATGGTAGGGTCAGAATTTGGCGTAAACAACATGAAAGCATGGATCCATCCTGCCTTGTATGGAGCATCTTTGGGATGTGCAGCCGACAAATCTGCGGCAACTGTGTGATGCCATCATGTCAATATGGACCAAAATCTCTGAGGAATGCTTCCAGCACCTTGTTGAATCTATGCCACGAAGAATTGAGGCAGTTCGGAAGGCAAAAGGGGGTCCAACCCGTTACTAGCATGGTGTACCTAATAAAGTGGCCGGTGAGTGTATATAAGGTGTTGCCGGCAACTGAAAATAACCAGACGGAGACGTGTGTCTCTGTATGGGGGATCGAGCAGATCTCTGGCCCCCGTTTATTCTGCATGACTTTATTATACTCAAATCCAAAATAAGTCTGAAATTGCCATAACCAATGCAATAAAGACTAAAAAACACAATTTCAATGATTCTAATATTATAATGTTTATTAATAATTAAACCATATATTAATTCATAATTTTAACAGTAATAGCCTCCAATGTGAAGAGGAGCGGATACATACACATAACATCACTTTTTTTGACCCCTATGTAAGCAAAATTCCGATTTTTTAGATTTGCAGATTAACGCGTCGGTAGATGGTAATATATCTACTGAAGTGTTTAGAAAGGCGACTGCGACAAACACCTTGTTGCATGCCACATCTTCTCATCCATCGTCGGTAATTAGAGGAATACCAATGGGACAATTCCTGAGGGTCAAACGCATATGCTCGGATGAGCATTCTTTTGAGAGACAAGTGAGAGAATTAAATATGCGATTTAAAAACAGGGGATATAGTCATGCAAGTATCAAAAAGGGTTACCACAACGCTAAACACAAATTAAGAAACGAATTGCTGTACAAAAATAATTATAATAATGAAAATAGTGATGAAATATCTTCTTGTCCACGTCTCATTGCAACTTATAATAACAAATGGCCTGAGTTTTGCCAAATAGTCCGTAGACATTGGCAAATTTTATTAACAGATCCTATTCTTAAAAAATGTTTGCCTCCCTCTCCCCTTATCACGGCTAGGAGATCAAAAAATTTAAAAGACATGTTAGTCCATAGCCATTATGAACCTATGAAAAAAGAAACTTGGTTGGACACCATAGGTTTTTACCCATGTGGGCACTGTAAAGCGTGTGATAACATGGTAAAAAGTAAAACCTTTGTGGATGCAAGAGGCGACAGGACATATACAATTAGGCATCTCATTTCCTGTGCCACAAAAGGTGTGGTTTATTGCGCTCAGTGCCCTTGTGGCAAAATCTATATTGGATTGACCACCAGAGAATTGCGCATCCGCACTAGGGAACATGTTAGGGACATTGAGAAAAGCAAAAATGTGGAGGACCCGTCCCTATTAAAAACAATACCCAGGCATTTTCATAGGTATCATCGTAGTGACTCCAGTTTATTGAAAGTTATAGGTATTGATGTAGTCAAATTGGGGTCTAGAGGGGGCAACATGGCCAAAAGTTTAGCAAAGCTTGAAAGCAAGTGGATCTACAGACTTGGGAGCATAGCCCCCATAGGACTTAATGAGAATTTCGGTTTTTCAGCATTCTTAGAATAGTCCGTGGAGGGACGTCGTGGTTTTTTAGGGGTATTTGGGATGTATTTAATTGATTTTAATTGATTTTAACTATTATTGTTTTCATATTTAGATTTCTATGATGTGATATACTTGTGGACTATGTATGATTATCCTTTTTCATCTGGGATTTATACAGAAAAAATATGGCATCGTCGTGAGAAGAATAATTGAAGATACAAGAATAATAAAAATATTGCATTTTTTGGCACATTATGTAATTAATTAGAGATTTCTTTGAATTTATAATGTATTCTATTCACTTTGATATAAATTTTGTTTTGGGAACCAAATTCAATATTGGATAGTAAAAATTGTATTTGTCACTTGTTCACTTTAAAAAAAATTTTTTGGCACAAATTGATTGGCAGTACATCATTTGTATTACCTACTAGAATTGATAGTATATAATTTGTAAATGTATGATTTATAATGGAGTTTTTCTTTTATATATTACTGGATTGCAATTTAGAATTATATCTAATCACTTTTTGCACCTTATCTATTTTTATTTATTTATTGTATTTAAATTATTGTGTCTTAAAGTAATTTTAATGGGGTTTTTTTATTATATAGTGATAAATAGTTATAGATTATATCATGGATGTTGTATTATGATGAGTTTATTTATAAATATGTTAAAATTACCGTGTGATATAGGGTAATACATGCGATGTTTTTATATCTGCCACCTGTTCAATATTGCCGTGCTTATGTCTTCCTGATCCCGGAATGTGCGCTGCTGCTTTTGTTTTACCTCGCACAGACTTCTTTGTTTCCGGCATATTGAACTTGCCGACATGCTGAGCGCTCATTACTGAGCGCCGGCCTGTTTGCGGTTCACGGTCCGGAACCAGTGAGGTCATTTCCGGTGCGCGGTGAACGGTATCAGCGCCGGTGGTATTCCGGAGTCACGCAGCTGTTCGGTATATTTATGATGGATAATTTGATTGGTGGGGATATGATTTAAATGTCCGGCGTCCCTCTACCCCGACACGCCCCCTGAGGAAGTGTTACGAAACGCGCGTCGGGGTACAGGAACGGAGACACGGACATCATACCTCATGTAAGTGAAAAAACCTCCTTTTTGCCCGCTTTCTTTAATTGCAGTTTGCATTTGTAACATATTAATGAAATAAAGAGCTTTGTTGGAGATACATGCTAGATGGCAGTAATACAAGCACAAGCTCTGGTTTATGGTTACAAAGGCACTTTTTGTGTATAAAAGCTAATAGTATTCATGGGCATATTAATGATAGGCTGCCATCCATGAGGAGACTTATGGTTCTCTGTTAAAGGCAGTGGGTTTTATATATATATATTGGAATTTTGCTTACATAGGGGTCAAAAAAAGTGATGTTATGTGTATGTATCCGCTCCTCTTCACATTGGAGGCTATTACTGTTAAAATTATGAATTAATATATGGTTTAATTATTAATAAACATTATAATATTAGAATCATTGAAATTGTGTTTTTTAGTCTTTATTGCATTGGTTATGGCAATTTCAGACTTATTTTGGATTTGAGTGTAGTTTTAACACAATAAAACAATAGGGCCTTTTTCTTTAGGTGATTAAATTATGACTTTATTATAGTCATAGAAATTACACTTCAACCAATCAGCATAAGAACACGCTCACGGTTCTTAGCCTATAAGAATGCAGAACTTCAACCAATCAGCATAAGAACATGCTCACAGTTCTTAGCCTATAAGAATGCAGGAACAATCTGTGTGTCAAAGTTTTGTAGAACAATACACCCTCAGTCTCATGTTCTACCGAGGTTGCAACAATCAAGGTCTCATCAAAATCTCATAACAGCTGTAACCTTTAGCCTACTAACAAAATTTATATCAAAACAACAAAATGGAGTCGAAAAGCACAAAATGGAGAATCTTTCTTAATTTATTCCTTCACATTCCCCCCTAGATAAATTTTGTTAATTAATGTCCAGCATCAGAGGTACTATCCCAAGCTATAAGCTCGAGGGATACTGGTCTTCACATGACTGGTGCCATGTTACCAGCCATGGCTGTTGCGGCGTACCCGTCCCCCCTGTATACTAGAATTTACGAATAACAATTATTGATAACAGTAGTGGGGATCTTTTGAAGATAGCCATGCGCTTGGATTCAACATCTTCATCAGATAACTTTGTGAAATCGGTGTAGAGAAGAGCAGGGGTGACAACGCTTTTGGTTTCATCACTAGTTATCCTAGTGCCGAATTTCCTAATACACACAGAAATACACCAAAAAACAAGTTTTAGTATTACATACATGACAAGGATAAAGGTGAATACTGGCAGCAATTTTAAATACAGTTATATCTGCAAGCATAGGAAAAACTTATTGTTTCACAGTATGAGAGTATAGCAGTACAAAAAGGTATAAGAAAATATATTTTCACCTTGACAATCCCCCCTAAACACTAAATTTTTCCCTTAAGAAAGATCCTTCGAGACTGTCCATGTGATGGGAAAAGGGGAGGTGGATTTCTTCATCCAGACACCTCAGAAACTCTCCCCTAGCGAGAGGCCTCCAGGCAGCTGAACCCTTCACTAACCTCACATGGAGTTCTCCCACTGTCCCTAAACTAAATCTCTTAACATCATTTGAGAATGGGGGGTTTTGTTTACTCTCTTGAGGGGGATATACTTAGGGATCTCCCCTGGATCAGTACCATCGTACTCTGGTGGGTCTACTTCTTGATTGAGGAAGGTGCCAGTCGGAGTTGCTTTTACTAACTACCTAGGCCTGCCTAGGTGCACTTATACGTCCATCATATTATCATTTATTTGTTTGTAAAATGAGAAAGGTTGGTTCTCAGGGTCAGCCAATTGTTTTTGCATAGCTAGTCAGAGGGCCTCCAGGGATAATACTCCTGTATCTGTCTTACCCTACCTGATGTGGTTGGTTCTCTGGTAGTGGGGGCGACATGACATGCTGGTCTACAGCTCCTTCCCAAAAGGATTACTGTCAGCCTACTCCCAAAAGTTAATGTCTCCAGTATCCACCAACCACAATCCTGTATAAGCTTCTTATGTCACTGCATGTGATCTTGTCTGGACAGGATTCAGTGTAATTCTCTTAGGTCGGGTTGCAGCACGGGTCACACAAGTATTAGGACCCAAATCCTCAACTATACCCTAAAAGGCATCACAGCTATAATTGACAAATCTTTGTTCACTGTAATATATATATATATTTGATCCAGTCAACATTTTTATTAATCTGCACCTGTGGGATTATAGAAGCAAAGCCGGCATAAATCTGGTTCTGGGCTTTAAACTGGTCAGGCACCCCCCTTGGCACTCCAATGGTATCAATATATATTAGTGGATCTTCTTCATAACTCATGTGGCGCTGATCAAAACTTCTCCTCTTTCTGGTAGGTTCATCAGGTGTCTTTGGATCTCAAGGTAAAATCTTGAACTGCATGGCTAGTTTAACAAGGGTGCATTGACCTATCCAGGCATTAGGCAACCTGGGACGGAGCTTACCATCTCCACATAACCAATAAACGTCATACATATATTGTGTATGTTTAATTAGCAAATCAGTATCTAGAGAACTGCTCCCTTTGTAGAAACCTGTCTCGAAGATCCCTACTAGTGTACCTGTGGTGTCGTGGGAATTATAGCAGGTGTAATTGTCAGCTAATACGGTTACTTCTCCTGGAACCTTTAGTTTGGGTTTCTCACGAATTAGTGGGACATAATCTGGGCAATCAGTGGACTTCAAACCTTTCAACAGATTCATGACACAGGTAGTGGTGTTGTCATCAGGGAAAAGCAATGCATGTGTGTATAGATGCGTATTCGCAGCAGCACAAGCAATACATCCTACAGAGATATTCTGAACTCTTACATTGTATCTCACCCATTCTAACCACAGGTTTTTCCTTGGGGCTGTTTGTGTTTCTATGGAGAAAACTTCTTGCCAACTGAGACCTGGAATGGGGATCACTTCATTAACTACATTTTGCAAACGCTCACCTGGGCCTGTCTTAGCTGTACTGGTAACAGGGGCCTTGGTTGGTCTGAAACTAATATCCTGGAGCTGTATATGGCCTAAATTCCCATAGTATCCACTACTAAATACATAATTATAATGCCTTCCCAGTACAAATATCTGCAGGTCAGCAGATTGGGGGCTTTCGAGATTTAGGAGGAGGGGGTGACAACTTTTACCCCATTTACAGCCCCTAAGTGGTTGCAGAAGGGCTTTTAGATGCATTCTCTCACGAAGACTCCTACCCATCCCATCCTTGGGAACATGGCTTCACTAGATTTATATCCCCAATCATCTCCCGTATTCCAAGCAGCATCTGACCAATAATAACAGTTATTGTTGTCATTTCTGGTAACACACATATAAAACTGGATGATCTCCTCTACCACCCGTTCAGTCTCGGGGCACTTGACTACATTACAGAAATCAAATCGCCAGATATTCGCCGGGGCTGTCAGGTTTACCCAGAGAATAGTGGGACCAGAATTCTTATTTTTACAATAGGGACCAAAGAGGTAGGGGCGAGGATAGCCCTCAGTTCCAGGATCAAAAACAACAGTCTCTTTTACAGTGTGAGGCATGGATCCAGGTGCTCTTTCCTTCGAGTTTTACTGCAGTGGGGGTAACCAGGATCACCGTGTGAGGTCCTTCAAATCTCGGCTGGAGACAATCTCTGCGCACAAACTTTTTCACATACACCAGGTCTCCTGGCACAAAGTGATGGTGTCCAGGAACCTTGTCTGGGTCTGGAAGAGAACTGAAGACAGTTAAATGCACTTTGGCAAGGTGTCCATGTAAGGCCTGCACATAGCTAGTCAAGTCCTGTCTTCCTGTTTGGGGTATATCTTACTGAAAACAAAACTAGAGGGAGGCATTCTGTCCATGGTTTACCAGTCTCTATCATTGCCTTCTGGATTTTAAGCTTAAGAGTTCCATTTAGTCTCTCCACTTTTCCACTGCTCTACGGATGGAGTATGCAATGCTTGACTTACCCCCAGTGCTGCCATTACCTCTGACATGATCTCTCCAGTAAAATGGGAACCCTGATCGCTTTCAATGACTTCAGGAACTCCATACCTGCATATGATCTCAGCCATCAGTTTCTTCGCCGTTGTCTTAGCCGTAGCTTTGGCAACTGTGTAGGCTTCTGGCCAACCTGAAAATAAATCAATGCAGACCAACACATACTCATACGTCCCTACCCTGGGTAACTGAATATAATCAATCTGCAGTCTCTGGAATTGGTTAAAGGGCCGGGGAGTGTGTTTGGATGGGGTTTTCACTGTCCTACTCTGATTATGTGTGGCACATATCATGCAGCTCTGTACCTGGCTTTCTGCGCAGGTGGAAAACTCGGGGGCAATCCATTGTTTCTGTAGGGTGTCACACATGGCCGTCTTCGAGTGGTGCACATTCTTGTGCAGAACCTGTGCCATCATTGGGTACAGTACCTGTGGTAGGCAGACCTTTTCACCCCTCCCCCATAGTCCAGTGATGGTATCAGAGCAAGCCCCTATCTTTTGCCACCTATTTTTCTCCTCCTTACTTGCCTGTTCTTGTAACCGGGCTAAGATGTCTTTCAACACAAGTGGAGATGGTGGGGTGTCTAGGTGATGTACTTGAGAGGCTACAGGAGTGCTTGCTGCTTTCTTGGCAGCCTGGTCTGCCAGTGCGTTACCCTTTGTCCGTCCATCAGTGCCTTTGGTATGTGCCTTTACCTTTATGATGCCTGCTTGGGTGGGAAGCTGTAGTGCATTCATAAGTTGCTGGACTGCCTCAGCATGTTTAATGGGGTGGCCATTTGCTGTCAGGAAAGCCCTGGCTCTCCAGATAGGCCCATAACCGTGTGTAATGCCAAAAGCATACCTGGAATCAGTGTAGATATTTACAGTCTTACCTTCTGCTAATTTGCTCTGCTTCTTGTGCAGACATATGAGCTGGCATTGACTCTGCCTTGATTACCTCATGTTCTGAGACCACAGCATATCTGGTACAGAAGCGTCCTTGGTCATCTTGGTGACGGGATCCATCTACAAAAAGCTCCAAATCAGCATTAGAATAGGCACACTAGAGACCAGCCGTTTCCTGAGACATCAATTCTAGACAATCATGTGGTTTGGAAACCTAATCTTGTTCCTCTGGATCCATTCTAGAAAGAAAGAGTGTCCTTTTTCATGTCACCTACTCCTCCCCCCTTTGGATCCATAGGTACTTGGAGAAGAGTAGCGGGGTTTAGGACAGTGCACCTTTTCAAAATCACATTAGTAGGCATGAGAATAGCACACTGAAGTCGCAGCTGTCCAGCCATGGACATGTGGCTAGGTTGTAACTAGAAAGGGGAACTTGAGGGTAGCATCTGTCAGCAGGGGTGTGACAATTTCTTTGAAAGTGACCGGGCCGGCCATAGCGCCAACACTGCAAGTGAGAACTGGTGCGGCGGGGCTGGGGAGCAATACCTCCAGACATAGGGTTAAAAGAAATATTTGAGTAGGGGACTGAATTTGTATAAGGTGGGAGGGCTGGAATTGGAGCAGAGACTGCTGCAGCTACAGGTTTAACCCTTGATCTTCCTGTTGATGCAGAACGTGCTAAATTCTTTTAAAAACTTTTAATTACTTTTAATGCATCATCCGGAGTGGAAATCTCAATATCGGGTCTGACCGACATTATTGCCTCTTTCAATTCAGATTTAAGGCCGGACATTAAAGCTGTCACAAAAAGGTGTGAATGGGCTTTATTATACAATGAGAATCCCAAATCTTTAAACACTACCATAAGACGCCCATAAAACTTCTCGGCAGTCTCCCCCTTGTCCTGTGTGACATCTGTGAGGGAGGTAGCTTGGTCCGCTAATCTATCTTGTGCCCAAACTTTTAAAGCATTACAAAAATCAACCCCACTCTCATATGTTCCCCCATCCAGGTTCACATTATACATTATGCCACCCTCAATGATTGGAAAATATTCCTCCCCAGCCTTCACTTGGAGTAAGTGTAACAGATCTCTCCGGGGAGTGGAATAAATCTCTCGATTCGCTGCTATTTGTCTATAGAAGGCCATGGGGGAGGTTTCTGGGTCGGGTAATTGGTTACAAAGGGTGTTTATCTGTGTTGGAGAAAAGGGGGTATACTTTGGCCTGTCAGGAGTAGTTTTCACATCATCTTCTTCAAACTCTGATATTACTGACTCGGGGGCGGGAGGAGGTGGCGGTAATACGGGCACAAGAGGCATCTGCTGCGGAAACGGGGCAGGAGGCTCTGTTACAGTTAGAGATTGTATTGCCTGATGGGCCGTTAGGCGGCTATCAAGGACAAATCGGACCTCCTCCAATTTTATGGGGTTTTCCTGTATACAGCGTTCTATTGCTGATACTATAACCATGGCGGCATCCTTCCTGGGATATTGGAAGATACCGGCAGAGATTAATGGTATGGCCATTGTACGTTGAGGCATCGTACCGGGAGGAACGGAGGAGGCATACAGGATTGCATTCTGGACAGCCTCAGTAAGTAACTGTTTGGACCTGGGAATGTTGGCAGGATTATACTGTGGCCCCACTGCATGTATTACATATTGACACGGCAGCTGTCCTGCTTCTACCTGGCCATAAGTTTGTATATATGAATTAGATTCTTCCTGTATCATGGGTCCACCTTTCTGTGAAATCACTGCAGCCAGTCCTCCAGCATAGCAGAACTGGTGCTGGCAGTGGCTGATAAGTGCCGTCAGCGTTTAGCAAGGGAAAGGTGGGGGCTCACCAAGTTTTGGCAACCCAGTATATATATTGGTGCTTTGGGATTGAGGGGCACAGAGCTTACAGTCGGGAGAAGAGGCTTGATTTCCTGAGGAGGGACCTTATCATCAAGCAGGGAGACCCCCTGTTCCAGATCATCATTTTTAATTGTTTGTCTTTCTGACACATTATTCATCAGAATTCACTTCCTCTGTTGATCCTCAATTTGCTATATATCAACCACTCAACTTGCTTTTACCAATCTTTCAATCACTTACAAATTTCCTTCTAAAACTAGACACTAGATTTCACTTTCAATTTTCCAGATTATATTTCTTTGTACTTCAAACAATATTGTCGCCTTAAACAAAACACAAATCTATCAGCGTGTACTACACCGAGAAAATAGAGACTCAAGAGCGCAGCCACATGCTGTTGCCCCTCCCTACTAGAACACAGAGATAGGAAAAATCACAACATTCCTCAGCACAGAAGAAAGCCATAACGCAGCTGTATGACTCCCCCCGCCCATCGGATATTTTAGAGACAAACACAGAAACAGAATCACAGCAGTTCTTAGACTTAATTAATTTCTACAAAATCTTCATCGCACAATTCAAAGTCTTCTTCTTCCACGGACTGATTCTCCTTTAAAGCGAAATACCCCTACTTAGTCGTGTATAGTTACCAGAGCGGCCGCTTAGTCTATTCCACTGGGGTTTTTACCTGTCCCCCGCTGAGACAACCCAAAATCGCGGTACTCAGTGAAAGGAGGAGGGCGTCTTAGACTTAACCCTCCGGACACCCCTGGACATACACATATATATCTATGTATTCCTGAGTTACGCATCCTACCCAATCTTCGATCACCTCACCGCTCCTGATTCTAACAGTGATCAGGAATTCAGGGTATTTTGACTTTAAAGAGAATTACATCACTGGTTAATCCGGGGTGTCCGTCCCTTATGAGGTACGGTTCGAGCACTGGGCTTCCAACGGAACTACACCTCTATATGATTCCACCCAAGAATCATCCCACTCCGGGGACAAACCTCAGATCCTCTTTGCAGCAACAAACACAGGAAAACCACACCAAACGGTTAGTCTGAACAGTATAACTGCCAACTTACCGTGGTTGTTGTGGGGGATGATCAGTCCCAATTTTCCAGTGCCTGCGTCCAGTCCGAGGGTCCTTTGTCTTGTTGTCCTCCGGGGGGCAGAAGCGTTCCTGCTTGGGTCCCGGGTTTCGGCACCAACTGTTGAGGGAGGATTTAAAGTGATCCTTCACGGTTAACCCAGTGATTTCCAAATTAATATATAAGGTGTTGCCGGCAACTGAAAATAACCAGACGGAGACGTGTGTCTCTGTATGGGGGATCGAGCAGATCTCTGGCCCCCGTTTATTCTGCATGACTTTATTATAGTCATAGAAATTACACTTCAACCAATCAGCATAAGAACACGCTCACGGTTCTTAGCCTATAAGAATGCAGAACTTCAACCAATCAGCATAAGAACATGCTCACAGTTCTTAGCCTATAAGAATGCAGGAACAATCTGTGCGTCAAAGTTTTGTAGAACAATACACCCTCAGTCTCATGTTCTACCGAGGTTGCAACAATCAAGGTCTCATCAAAATCTCATAACAGCTGTAACCTTTAGCCTACTAACAAAATTTATATCAAAACAACAAAATGGAGTCGAAAAGCACAAAATGGAGAATCTTTCTTAATTTCTTCCTTCACAAGGGGAGTAAAGGTAGACTTTGGCCAGGTTTAGGAAATCTACTCCAGCCTTTCTTGTAAAGTTTTCTAAGGTTAAAACTCATTATAGCCAGCACCATATTTAACTTTCTACATTGCATCTAAATCTCCATTTATGAAGTATGAAGCTAAAGTTTAATGTCTTCTGTAAGAGAGGCTTAATAAAAATGCACTGTTGAGCTTATCGAGCGGGACAATTAAACTCCACCTACTAAATAGTATCAGTCTAATTTCTATCTACAGCTTATTCAGCAAAGCAAAATGCCAATGCATTTCCTCAATTTCCACATCTTTGAACTTGCTAATGTCGGAATAAAAAAGAGATTTATTTGTCTTATTAGGCTGACACAAGCTGTGGTGTAAGAGGTAGCTTTAAACACAAGATTCATGAAACAAATCGGAGACCACAAAAATTCTGAGAGATTATTCTGATCTCCTCTCAGCCAGGCTTGTTTGATTTACATCAATTAGGAATTTCACATAAGGTATCATATAACACTGAAGCTAATAACCCAGAAATAACCTCATTAAAAACAGACAGCATATCGGTCTAAGGAGAATGAACTCTAAGCAGAAAAATTAGTGACCTGGAAACGATGGGGACGAGGTAATGGCAGGGAAAGGTGCAAAAATAAATTCTTTTTTTTTCATGGCCCTAAATAGTATGCCAGGATGTATTCTCTTTACCCATATTAACATAATGTAGAGTAAAAACAGGAAGATATCTGTAATCCAGCAATTAATCTGGGATTCCATCACACCAGATATATTTTTTTTAATCCTTCATTGAACTTTATAGTGTTGATAACAAAAGAAGTTCTTAATACATGTTATTGTGCGACATGTCAAAAGCTGGCTATGTAGTGCGTTCTTGCCAAAGCCTCAACCAAGCTGGTTGGATTCATGAAGGCTGGTCATAATGCTCCTAACAATCTGAAATGCTCAATATCAGTGAAACATGTCACCTTTTTTTCATTCTAGAATTGATAAGATACGGTATCTTGTAGTGCGTAGCCAGGCTGCATGTAAGGCCCCCATCACAAGTCCTGATATTTCTGATACTGGAAATAACAGTACTGGTGCTATCCTTGTCCATGTGTACATGTGTGTCATACATGTGCAGTTTGTGTGCTCCATTCGTGTGACTCATACTGGAATAGAATGCAGAATAGAAATGAGTCTGACATATTTAGGTGTTGAAGATGTGCAAAGATAGAGATAGATATCCGTGAAGATATATAATTACTGTATAGTGTATTGTACTTGTATTAAGCTAATAAATAAATGAGAAAAACTATGTGGGTTCCCCCCTATCATTGATAACCAGCAAAGAGAAAGCAGACAGGTATGGATTGATATTATCAGGCTGGGAAGGCCCCTAGTTATTGGGCCCTTCCTAGCCTACAAATACCAGCCCGCAGCCACGCCAGAAGTGGCGCATCACATTAGATGCACCAATTCTGGCGCTTTGCCATGCCAATTCCGATTGCCCTGGTGCAGTGGAGGGTAATGCTATTGGGTTGACGTCAGATGTGATTTGTTAAAAATCACAGATAGCATCAAACCCTGGAGTTAGGGTACCGTTACACTAAACGATTTACCAACGATCTTAACCAGCGATACGACCTGGCCGTGATCGTTGGTAAGTCGTTGTGTGGTCGCTGGAGAGCTGTCACACAGACAGCTCTCCAGCGACCAACGATGCCGAAGTCCCCGGGTAACCAGGGTAAACATCGGGTTACTAAGTGCAGGGCCGCGCTTAGTAACCCGATGTTTACCCTGGTTACCATTGTAAATGTAAAAAAACCCAAAAACACTACATACTTACATTCCGGTGTCTGTCACGTCCCTCGCTGTCAGCTTCCCGCACTGACTGTGTCAGTGCCGGCCGTAAAGCTGCTTTTACTTTACGGCCGGCGCTCACAGTCAGTGCGGGAAGCTGACGGCGAGGGACGTGACAGACACCGGAATGTGAGTATGTAGTGTTTTTTTTTTTTACATTTACAATGGTAACCAGGGTAAACATCGGGTTACTAAGCGCGGCCCTGCGCTTAGTAGCCCGATGTTTACCCTGGTTACAAGCGAACACATCGCTGGATCGGCGTCACACACGCCGATCCAGCGATGACAGCGGGTGATCCAGTGACGAAATAAAGTTTCAAACGATCTGCTATAACGTATGATTCTCAGCGGGGTCCCTGATCGCAGTAGCGTGTCAGACACAGCGAGATCGTAAGTATATCGCTGGAACGTCACGGATCGTGCCGTCGTAGCGACCAAAGTGCCACTGTGAGACGGTACCCTTAGTAACGGACAGGAGTCTTATCAGACACCCCCATTACTAATTCAGTAATAAAAAATACACAAACATTTTTTTTATTTGAATAAATACTCCCCCACACTCTCCTAGTTCACCAAGTTATTGGGAAAAAAAATCCCATGCAGGTCCAAAGTAATCCACTGAATCTGATGTAGTCCAAAAAAGAGAGAAATCAATACAAGTGACTGTCCCTAATTCACCAATTTATTAGCAAAAATGTTCCCACGCAGGTCCGATGTAGTTCACGTTCCCCAAATCTGGCTCCGTATAGTACCTGCTGTTCTCATAAGTGCTGGGTACGGTGCTCATCAGACCAACCGGGTCTCTTTTTTTGCAATAGTTCTCTGTATAGGAAGTACAGTCTGCTGTGCTTTCCTATACAGCTAAACAAACAGTAACGCACATCAACCATATGGAGCCAAAATTATACATTTGGCTTCCAACTGGTTAATGGTCTCCTATGGCAACGTTACAGTTTACATTAGGAAAAGCTATCGATATACTGTAGGTTAGGTGCACAGATACAATGTGCACCTAGCCTCATCTGTCTTTTTCAAACTTCTTTCTTTTGATTTATGATCACAGACCACATCAAATTGATCTACACTTTGATGTTCTAATAAATCAGCTGAGATGAGCTCAGATCAAGATCACCGACAATTATAAGTTAGAGAAGGGGGTTGTTGACCAAAATCTTGCGATACATGACCCCATCCATCCTCCCTTCAATACTGTGCAAAAGTCCTGTCAGTCACCTTTGCAGAAACCCCCCACCACCAATATATGTGGTTTCCCCCACCATGCTTCATGGTTGGGCGAACCCTTAGATGTTCGGGTCCTGCAGATTTGACCGATCATTTTAAAAAAGTTTTGATTGGGTACCAGGACAGTACCCAAACTCAAACCTGTACTCCATTCAGATGATGGGGTCCCGAACATCCAGTGTTTGCCACATTGTCATCTGCATGACAGTGCAACAAACATGGGCTCTGATCAGTGTTAATATCGTTATGGCCAGTCGGAGAGCTACAGTTTCCACGCTGTCAGATGAGCCAGCAACTGTGACTCGCAATAACCTTTTAACTACTACTCTCATCAGCATATGCCTGCAGTTGGTGGTAGCAGTGAGAGCAAACGAGGCTTATGAGAGTGTTCATCAGCCGGTGCCTGTGCTGTAAATAAATAAATAAAAATGACGTGGGGCTCTTCTATTCTTAGTAACCAGTGCAGGTAAAACCGACAGCTGTCAGCTTTATCATGGCTGGTTATCAAGAGTAGAGAGGTCCCCCATTGTTAATCTTTAAATAAATAATTAAAAAAATTGCTTGAGGTCCCCCCTATTTTTGACAACCAGCCAGGCTATAGCTTACAGCTGGGGTCTGGTATTCTCAGACTGGTAAGATATTGCCCCCTCCCAGCCTAAAAATAGCAGCCCACAGCCACACCAGAAAAGGTTCATCTATTAGATGCGCCAATTCTGGCATTTTTCCCGGCTCTTCCCACTTGCCCTGATGTGGGAACAAGTGGGATAATAAGTTTGAAATTAATGTCAACTGTTTTATGTTCGCTGACATCAAGCCCAGGGGTTAGTAATTTAGATTCATCTATAAGACACCCCCATTACTTACACCATAGTTAGATTATGAAAAAAATAGCCAGAATAAAGTCCTTTAATTGAAATAGACACTCCTTTATTTGAAATAAAAATGAAAAAGCAAAGTTATACTCACCTTTTCGCCTAATCCATTGATGCCCATGTCACCTGTAAAAGACAAAATAATAAACCACCATATTACTCACCTGTCTGATGAGAAGATAATCCTCCATTGTCCATGTCACCTGTAAAAAAATAATAAATAATTATATTCCTCCCCATCCGACCAGAAGATACGGTAATCCATACCTGTCCCACGAAGATCCGGATGATTTGGAAAGCAGTCACATCAGGGACTACTCTCAACGCCAGCTGGCTCACACTCAAACAGGAGCATAATCACACTCATGAAGTGTGTAGCCCTGAACTGCCGTGAGAAAGGTCACTGTAGTTCATAGCTGACGAACCCCAGTCACCTCACTTACTGCACCGTGGGCTGCGTTAGAAAGCTCCTCTCAGTATGAGCCAGCTGGTGTGGAGTGCAGTCACTGATGTGACTGCTCTCCAAATCATCCAGAACTTCGTGGGACAGACATGGATTATTGTTCTCGTCGGACAGGTGAAGAATATGGTGGTTTATTAATTTGTTTATTTTATTTTCTGTCTTTTACAGGTGACATGGGCATCAATGGATTAGGCGTAATGGTCAGTATAACTTTGCTTTTTAATTTTAATTTCAAATAAATTAGTCAATGTATTTCAATTAAAGGACTTTACAGTATTCTGGCAGAGGTTTTTTTTACATTTTAAATATGGGGTTAGTAATGGGGGTGTCTTATAGACACCTCTCCATTACTAACACCTGGGCATGATGTCAGCCGACATTACAAAGCTGACATCAACCCCAACCCTCTTACCCCACTTGCCACCACCACAGGGCAAGTCGTAAGAGTGAAGCTAAGCGCCAGGTTGGCGCATCTTATGGATGCACCATTTCTGGGGTGGATGAGAGCTAATGTTTTTAGTCTGGGAGAGGGCCAATCCCCATGGCCCTTTCCCAGGCTATTAATATCGCTGCTACCATCAACTGCAGGCATACACGGGCTGATGAGAGTAGTACTCTAATCAGCGTGAGCCTGTGACAGCTCGCTGTCATCTGACAGCTGTCATCTGAACCACAGCTAACCGCCGATCAGAGTCGCTGCTGTTTCTCGCACTGTCACACAGATGACAGCGTGGGAAACAGCCAAGGTTCAGGGGTGCTGAACCTAAACAGTAACACAGACTTCCTGGAGAAGTCCATGTTTGGGGTCCATGCACGGACACTAGGTGTTTGGTATGGACCTGAAATTTACTGTTCGGGTTCACCCATTACTAGTTGGGACAGTGTTCTTGGGGTTGTACTCATCCTTCTTCTTCCTCCTAACGCGTCGAGTAGAATCGATGCCAAAAGTTCTATTTTGGTCTCATCTGACCATATGACCTTCTCCCATGCCTCCTCTGGATCATCCAGATGGTCATTGGTGAACTTCAAACAGACCGGGACATGTGCTGGCATAAGCAGGGGAACCTTTCTTCCCCTGCAGGAATTTAATCCATGACAGAATATTGTGTTAGTAAAGGTAATGTTTGAGACTGTGTTCCCAGCTCTCTTCAATTCATTAAACAGGTCCTCCCGTGTAGTTCTGGGCTGATTTCTGACCTTTCTCAGAATCATTCTTACCCCGTGAAGCGAGATCTTGCATGGAGTCCGAGACCGAATAAGATTGACAGTTGTTGTGTATTTTTGGCATTTTTTAATAATTGTGCCAACAGTTGTTGCTTCTCACCAAGCTGCTTGCCTATTGTTCTATAGTCCATCCCAGTCTTGTGCAGGGCTACAATTTTGTCCCTGGTGTCCTTAGACAGCTCTATGGTCTTGGCCATGGTGAAGAGGTTGGAGTGTGGTTGAGTGTGTGAACAGGTGTCTTTTATACAAATAGAGGCTGGCGGGCACCACTACAAGGGATCACCCATCACATGCCAAATGTACATATACGTGAAAAGCTAAGAAGAAGGAAGCATGTACACAATGGGGATCACCATTACAAAAGTCATATAAATATAATAAATTTTATTAGAAAATCTAAACACACACCACTACAAAGAAAATTTAAAAACACATAAAATAACCATAAAAATGGTAAGTACAACGGCCCATAATAGGGTCAAAACCCTGGTTCAAAACACCCCCACATATAATTATATATTAAACCTCAATGTAATGCACTGAACATATGAAATAATACGCAGCTAAAATAAGATATATTGCGAATAGCAGACCTGTATTTGCACCTAGGTATAAAACATATCCATTCAGATGCGCTCAAACAACAATGTTACTAGAGCAAAGATGGTGCATAATGAAATAGACAAGCCTATACTTACACCTAAACTGAGAACATGTCCGTTCAGATGTGCCCATACAACAAAATGGCCAAAGCAAAAATAGTGCATTAAGTAGATGTAAATGCCTGAGCCCTATGTGGAACGACGGGCATCAAAGAAATGCAT
Organism: Ranitomeya variabilis; assembly: GCF_051348905.1. Classification (NCBI taxonomy): domain Eukaryota; kingdom Metazoa; phylum Chordata; class Amphibia; order Anura; family Dendrobatidae; genus Ranitomeya; species Ranitomeya variabilis. Next base: position 612,533,366 of record NC_135233.1, read on the forward strand.
GCTGTGGGGCAAGCAGAGGGGGTGAAGAGCCAGGGCACAAAACGCCCAAGGTGTCTTTTATACAGGTAACGCGTTCAAACAGGTGCAATAAATACAGGTAATGAGTGCAGAGTAGGGGAACTTAAAGAAAAACTAACGAGTGTAATGCAACTGTGGAGCAGTTAAGCTCAGCCACCACCAGGGGATGCTGTTACAAGAAAAAGGGTCACACTTACTGTGTAGCACTTTGGTGCAGAAGTGCAGGCCGCCACAGGAGGTGGCACAGTAGTCAGACAGGCCAAAGTCAGCAACAGAGAAATGAAGTACCAGAGGTCACAGCAAAGCACGAGGTCAGAGACGAGCCGAAAGTCACAGCCAGATGGGAGCGCGGTATCCAAAGAGTGAGACGGAAAGAGGAGTCAAGGTACGAGCCAGAGGGTCAAAAGCCAGTCGGGGAACACAGTACCAGAGACAGAAAAACTGAAGGCGGAGTTCAGAGTTCAAGCCGAGTCATACACTGTAGGGAAATCACCAAATATACAATGAGTCAGGGATATGGAACAGGTCAGGCACACACACACACGGGAAGTCAGAGGCAGCAGGCTCACTAGGGTATACGGATTATTATTATTACTATTATTATTATTATTATTTATTGTTATAGCGCCATTTGTTCCATGGCGCTTTACATGTGAGGAGGGGTATACATAATAAAAACAAGTACAATAATCTTAAACAATACAAGTCATAACTGGTACAGGAGGCGAGAGGACCCTGCCCGCGAAGGCTCACAATCTACAAGGGATGGGTGAGAATACAGTAGATGAGGATAGAGCTGGTCATGCAGCGGTTTGGTTATCGGTGGTTACTGCAGGTTGTAGGCTTGTCGGAAGAGATGGGTCTTCAGGCTCTTTTTGAAGGTTTCGATGGTAGGCGAGATTCTGATGTGTTGTGGTTCCAGAGTAGGGGTGATACGCGAGAGAAATCTTGTATACGATTGTGGGAAGAGGAGATAAGAGGGGAGTAGAGAAGGAGATCTTGTGAGGATCGGAGGTTGCGTGTACAGTAGGTAAGTACCGGGAGACGAGGTCACAGATGTATGGAGGAGACAGGTTGTGGATGGCTTTGTACATCATGGTTAGGGTTTTGTAGTGGAGACTCTGGGCAATGGGGAGCCAGTGAAGGGATTCACAGAGGGCAGAGGCCGGGGAATAGCGGGGGAACAGGTGGATTAGTCGGGCAGCAGAGTTTAGAATAGATTGGAGGGGTGCGAGAGTGTTAGAGGGGAGGCCACAGAGCAGGAGGTTGCAGAAGTCAAGGCGGGAGATGATGAGGGCATGGACTAGGGTTTTTGCAGATTCTTGGTTGAGGAATGTACGGATTCGTGAAATATTTTTGAGTTGAAGTCGGCAGGAAGTGGAAAGGGCTTGGATATGTGGTTTGAAGGAGAGATCAGCGTCAAGGATTACCCCGAGGCAGCGAGCTTGTGGGACTGGGGAGAGTGGGCAGCCATGTACTGTAATGGATAGGTTCGTTGGGGGGGTCGCGTGAGATGGGGGAAAGATGATGAATTCTGTTTTGTCCATGTTAAGTTTCAGAAATCTAGTGGAGAAGAAGGATGAAATAGTGGACAGACATTGAGGGATTCTGGTTAGTAGGGAGGTGATATCTGGTCCAGAGATGTAGATCTGTGTGTCAACAGCATAGAGGTGATACTGAAAGCCATGAGATTCTATGAGCTGTCCCAGGCCAAAGGTGTAAATGGAGAAGAGCAGGGGCCCAAGGACTGAACCTTGTGGGACTCCGACAGATAGGGGGCGAGGTGAGGAGGTGGTGTGTGAGTGAAAGACGCTGAAGGTCCGGTCTGTTAGGTATGATGAGACCCAGGATAGGCCCAAGTCTGTGATGCCAAGGGATGAGAGGGTCTGTAATAATAGGGAATGGTCCACTGTGTCAAATGCAGCCGACAGGTCGAGGAGGAGGAGGACAGAGTAGTGTCGCTTGCTCTTAGCGGTTAAGAGGTCATTGGTGACCTTAGTTAGGGCAGTTTCAGTGGAATGGTGTGACCGGAAGCCAGATTGTAAGCGGTCAAAGAGGGAGCAAGAAGAGAGATGGGAGGACAGTTCAAGGTAGACGTGTTGTTCCAGTAGTTTGGAGGCATAAGGGAGAAGTGATATAGGGCGATAGCTAGATACAGAGGATGGGTCAAGAGATGGCTTTTTGAGGATAGGTGTGATGGAGGCATGGTTAAAGCTTGAGGGGAAAACACCAGTTGTTAGTGATAGGTTGAAGAGATGGGTTAGGGTTGGGATGAAGACTGTGGTGAGGTTTGGGATGAAGTGGGATGGGAGCAGGTCAAGTGCACAGGTGGTGAGATGCGATTTTGAGAGTAGAGTGGAGAGTTGATCTTCTGTAATGGTGAAGTTGGTTTTGAAGGTGGAGGGCTGGGAAGTCTGGAGGAGGAAGTCGGATCAGCTGCTCTAGCCAAGGACCAGAACTATCACTGACAAAGGCTTCCAGAAATTGCACCAATAAATAGCCACCCAAGAACCAAAGAGAGGCAGGAAAGGTTAACCCCTCCATGACCAGGCCGAGGAAAGAGAAGCAAGAAGCAAATCCCGACCTGGATCATGACAACGGGTCTGTGAGAGCCCGAATTCTTGCTGTATGGTAGGTGATCAAATACTTATTTCATGCAACAAAATGCAAATTAATTCTGTGAAATTCATACAATGTGATTTTCATGATTTGTGTTTAGATTCTATTAGTGATGAGCGAGTGTGCTTGTTACTCGAGTTTTCCGAGCATGCTCGAGTGTTCTCTAAGTATTTTGGGCTTGCTTGTAGATTATGTTTGTGTCCCCGCAGCTGCATGATTTGTGGCTGTTAGACAACCTGAACACATGCAGGCATTGCCTGTTTGTTAGGGAATCCCCACATGTATTCAGGCAGTCTAGCAACCACAAATCATGCAGCTGCGAGGGACACAAACATAATCTAAGAGCACGTCCAAGATACTCCAAGAACACCTGAGCATGCTCGAAAAACTCTAGTAACGAGCACAATCGCTCATCACTAGAGTCTATATCTCACTATTGAAGTGTACCTATGATAAAAATTACAGACCTGTCCATTCTTTGTAGGTGGGAAAACTTTCAAAATTGGCAGTGTATAAAATACTTATTTTCCCCACTGTATATGCGGAGACCAATGAGCGTTCTAAAGTGTATAGATACCTTAAAGGAGATGTCCAGTGAAAACAAGTTATCACCTCTTATACAGATAGGTGATAAATTATTATTGAATGTGTGTCGCACTGCTGGGATCGCACAGTATTTGTTAGCAGTATCCTAATGATGTGTAACACCATACTATTATCCACATCAAACAGAAATCCGCAGACTATGGACATCACCTTTTATCTGACTCTGCTGTAGATTTACTAGACTTCTGGATACAGAACTGTGTAGAGTCAAAGGCCAACAAGAGTGACTGATGAATATACAGCTCTGCATAGTCGGCTATTGCCTCAATGAGAAAATTGCCATGCTTCATAGCTCCTGGTGACAGCCGAGCTTTCCTTAAGAGCAGGTCAAACACTGCAACATGGACATTACCCCTTGATATTAGCATTCTGCTGCATTATTCATCTTTGTCCAATTTACTGATTGTTGCATCAGTTTGTGCCAGAAATGATGAGAAGATTTACTCCGCTGTTTTATTTTCGTTGCAAGGTCTGAACATAGAGTTTAACTAATCGACTTCCTCTAAGTCACCGAAGTACATGCTGGATCTGTGACCAGGGGACCATAAATGTCCCAGAAAAGAGAGAAAATAGGGTCGGAAACTGTATCTGGGATTGCCAAGGGGGTAATTGAATGTCATGCATGGTAGGTTTGTATAATAGTTTGGGGTAGTGAAGTAACAAACCTAAGTATTTTGCAACAAACTTTTGTTCAACTAACTTCTCCTTTATATATGATAGTTATCCTGTAGTCTAAAATGCCAGAGCTTGGCTACCACTTACTCCAATGAAATGAGTTTTTCCCTGTCGCTGATTTTCAGTTGTCTCTGAGCTAGCAAGTGAAAGACTCTTTACTATGATGTCTTCCACACACAGCAAAAACATATGTAAGAGGCTGGAAAAGGGTAGTAGTCGTGGCCAGACACTCTGATTTGTCGGTGCCCTGGTGTCCCATTATTTGCGAACTCTGGCCACCTTTCTGTATACCTGGGCCTCTTCTCTCAGCGTCTTCAGGGTCGCCTCTGTCCCGCTGTAGGCGTTCATCAGTTGGTCTTGTAAAGATGGAGACACACTCTTGTTCAATATTCAAACAAATGACTTTACTTTTCCTCAGCACATTTATAGTCTTTACAGCATCATCAATGGAATCAAGGTTGCACACGCCTGTTTCTTTCCCTCTGCTTTCCTTCTCCTCACAGTGCACGTACCTGGGACAGACCACATCACACAGTTCCTCCAAGTCCTCCCAATGGTCAGTCCTTCCCTGAGCTGTTTTGCCCAAGTCAAAGGAATTACTGTGTCCGTGGCTAACTGATACTTGGCGGGTGACTTGCCCTGCGGTACTGTACTTCGTGGGTACTCAACGTACTCCAGTTCCACGCTCACTATGTCTGGGAATTTACTCAGCGACCATTTTGCCCTGGTGCTGAGGACATTCGCCCAGGCCATAAGCTGCCACATACTGGGCTAACTGTGCCCCTGTCCAATCACTAATTCTGTCTTGTCTCTCTCACTGCTGTATTTGCTTCCACTGTTCCTGCTCAATGCTGAGGATGGCTGGGCTTCTTGGAAAACGTTGCTGGGTTGTTGCTTTGTTGTCCCAGGGCAATTAAGCCCATATGGACTGGCTGGGTGCCTCGACCCTTCTGAACTCAATGAGGAAGTTCCCCCTCTCTACACGGCAACTGACCCCTCCTATGTTAACTATCTACTTTCCTATAAACTGTTAGGCTATCTTAAGTACACTTAATGTGCCCCCATCTAGTGGCCAAATACTAATACTACACTTTCCCTAGAAAATATACTTGACATTAGGCACTTAGCAGAACAAGCAAACAACAAACACTGAGCAAAAATGGCAATACACATAGTAGTGTAGCAGTGCCATTACATGAATGTGGTAATACACTGATTCGTGTAGCAATACCAACATATGTCAATCCTATATACATACACCAATAACTAGTGGTACCGGGACGAGGGAGAACATTGCAGAGGTATAAACACATTTTTCATACCTCCTACACATACATAAGGAAATCTTGCTCTTCTTTCCCTGTCTTGCACTTTTTCAGAACAGCAGTATGGAGGGCATTATGCATGAGTAGTGTAGTTGTGATTCCAGCTCTGGGGTAAGATTAACACTTACTAGAAAGCATCAATACTCTGTCTCTCTATCTCTCTCACACTGCTCATTCTCCTTCATAGACTTTAACAGGCAGCTGTGATCTGATTCCTCAGTGACTCAGATGTTCATCTTGTTCTGAGCAAAATTAACTTTAGTTTTTCAGGCTGAATGATGAGTTCGGGAAGCAATGAAAGTAGACGTGTCTTGTAATTTGAGAAAAAAGAAATGTTCCTCAATAAGTTATATTCACTTCTATTTTTATGCAAAGTTTGAAACTGGATAAAATAATCATAAAATTACATTGTGATAGTGCAAGGTTTCTGCTTTAATATTCACTTTGATGTTATCATTAGGTCGTGGTGACTCGATTGGCTGCATTATTTTGTGTGGTATATTGGCCCAGCCTTTTAAAATGTCATAACCTACAAAATATACTCCTCTCCTTGTGGGATACCGATGTACGTTAAACTTTCTGTGGGCAAATCTGCTGAGTTCCTGAAGATAAGATTTCAATTTGTCTGAATGAATATGATATTTAATCAACTTTCATGAGGGATTTCAAAATTAGTCAGGCTGTAATGAACTATGAAATTCTGATTAATGTGGTTTGGGTGCTTGATGAGAAGCAGCATGTTCACTAGCATATTTTGTTGATGATGTTTTTATGTATGTTTCTTTCTCGCTCGCTCTGCATTGAGGAAAAAGTAGTTGGCAAACTACATTTCTCTTCCTTATGGAAGGGGGTGCTGGACAACGAAAAGGGTGCCACAGGTCATCATCTAACAATATCACTGGCGTATACGGTTATTATGTGATATTTGGGACTGCTGTGCCCTTTGTGGTAGTTCAGCACACTCAGCGGTACATGGAGGGAGACAACAGGAACACTGTCTTTTTAAATCCCCTGTTGGTTTGTTAGAGAGACGGCATAAACTAACATGAAGGGAAAAATAAATACAGATTAGTGGAAAAAAAAAAAAATGTTCCAGCTCCAAATGAATAAAATAAAAAACTTTAATGAAAACATTAAAAACACAATAGAACAATGCTCCATGCAGACAACACCATAACCCTACTTATATGTGAACACGTGGAAGGGCACCTCACCACCTCAACGGCGTCCTCCCGACTTCCACGTGTTCACATATAAGTATTTCCATTATACCGTCATACAGATAATCACCTTGATAAAGGCCCCACAGGCCGAAACGTTGGTGTACTATATGACTGGTTACAGTTTGTTATAAAAATAAATTTTTTGGCATCAACCCTTAGTAGTTCTCAGATTACTCTATATTATGGTATTATTTTTCTGAGAACTCTCTCTACATTTTGGACTGCGATCCCCTTGATCGATTATTATCACACAGGTCCTGTCAGCACACAGTAGTGCTGGCTCTGCAGGTGGAGATAAGGTGGACAACCTCCCACCCGCTCTATGGATGTCCACATAATACCAGTCCATTATGCAACTTAGCTCAATCCTAACAGCACGTAGTGTGCTGGAAGAAAATACTCTTTTGTCACATCACTGACACCATTAAGCGCAGTGACACATATCTCCCCTCCAGTACTTTACCGGTGACTTTGTCACACCTTAGTTCCCTCTCAATATGCCATGTAAACATAAAGTACTGCCACCAAGATATTGGTGCAACTTGCCGTTCATACAGCATCTGAGCCCAGTCCATCAGCTGCATATATTGTACTGCTTAAAACATGGCCTTATAGGATGCCTGATGGTGCAGAAATATTGCATTTTATTAAATGAGTGGCCAGACTTGTACAGGGTTCATTCCCATGGTGGAACTAAAAATAAGTAGCAAAACATTAAGAAAACCTATAAAAATTTAGTATTGTCATAATTGCACAGATCAAATGAATAAAATTAAAATGTAATTTTTCCACACACCACTAAAGAGTTGGTTATTCCCTCATTCATTCAGAGTTATTAACTCCACCGATAACTTGCTAATCGGTGGGTGTTTGACCGCTGGGACCCCACTAATCTTGGGAATGATGCTCTGCAAAGCCCGGTCTGAAAGGGGTAATGTTCTGGGCATGTGAATCACCGTTTATTCTCTATAGTACTGCTGGGAAAAGCCCAGTGCTGTACTTAGACCCCCAACGATCAGCAAGTTATCACCCATGCTATGGATAAGTGATAGATTATTACGATGGGAATAACCCTTTAAAATAAAACTAACATAATAATTGATGTTTTGGTTTTTTTTTACACTCTCGCCTCTAAAAATAAAGTTAAAAGGGTATTCCAGTTTGTGCTGTCTCGGTACGGCAGCCAGACACGGTTAGGATTAGGGTGCTTGCCTGTTTCTGTAGCCCCCCCTAGACTAATGGACCGCACGTTAGGAACAATAAGGCTTTAAATGCCTTAAATGGTATCTTGGATGTTTGAGTCATTTTGTATAGGACATAAGGACCACAATTTTGTTAAACATCATTTTATTTCCAATCATCCCATAACAATTGTTTCAGGTTGGTCGTTCTGTTCAGTTGCCCATACCTTGCAGCGTTTATTCCCGAGGTACTAGTAATAACCCTTTTCTCACAAGCAATGGTTTGGCCATTAGCTCTCAAAGATGTGTGAGTAACTTTAAAACCAAGCCAGTGCCATATCTTACAGTTAAAACACAAACACTTCCTAGTGAACAAAGCCACATAATACCACAGTGGATCCCAATAACCATTAAAGGGTCCCTGTGTATGCAGTACAGACTACCGCCCTTGTTGAGGCGACCATTCTAAACACCACAGGGGAAAACCTGAAACTGACACCAGAATCTGCTCTCTTGAACCTCCCCATTTGTCCTAACCTACCTCGTCGCATCTCCACATTAGTCTACAACATCATAGCGGCTGCTAAACTACTGGTGCCGTTACTCTGGAAATCAACAAAAATCCCCTCACTCTCACAACTATTAGCCAAAATTGACCAACTTTATAGAATGGCTGAATTAGCAGCCTCCGTGAACCACACGACCTTATCGTTTAAAGAAACATGGAACCCTTGGGTTCTCTATAAGTCCAACAACCATCTGATACTTGAAGACTCACATTAAACAAAATCAACTGCAAAATAAGGTGCTCCCCTCCCCATCTGCTTTCCTGAACCCTGACCCCTCCCTCTCTATCCTCTCTTCTTCTCTCTATTCTATACCTTTAAATAGAAATTAGACTGATTTCAAAAAATGATTGATTGCAGGATATATTACCTATCGTTTAGTTTACAACTGAATTTCTATACCCTTCAATTGATTTCTGCTTGTTGTTCATACATTATATTTGTCTTACCTTTATACACTTCGAGTAACTTCATAGCTTTATACTTGTTTTAAAAGCTCTTGCCCGAAGACTCGTTACTGATGTTCTGTTAATTATTTCTTTTATTTCACATATGTTTGTATATTTGCTCTTTTATAAAAATCAATAAAAAGAACATTGAAAAGAAAAGTACAGACTACCGCCCCTATCATCAAACAATATATATCAGAATCAACACAACACAATGATTACAGGGTCAAACGAAAGTATATAGAAAAAAATCATAATTTATTAGTTAAAATGACCACACATAAGGTCACACAACAATACAATATAAGAAAACCATATGAGAGAAATATGCAAAGAATAAAAAATGCATTGTGGGATGTTACAAATGTATGGACACACCGGGACACCGGGAAGTGATTGAGGCTAGAAAAACTATAACCTCACATATGGGCAGGGTATATTAAAACCATATAAACCCCTATATAAAGGGTAGAAGGTTATCCACTATTACTGCCCAGCTTTGCCTATGCTAAAAGTCATAGTGACTCACCTCAGCATATTGCTGGTTTTCAGGTGACCGCCTCGCTATCCTAACAGAGCCACAATTACCTGTAGATCGGCGACACCCGGCACCACCACTCCCAATGACCCGGTCTGTCCGCCCCGATGCGCGTTTCGGACCTTCCTTCTTCCAAGGGGGCCTGCTATCCCATATCGTGTCCCACCTTATATACCCGCGCTGCCAAAATGCCGGCCAGCCAAGCGTGGCTGAAAACCGGAAGTTGCGGACCCGACCGGAAGTGACGCGCGCATCTCCCCAGCAACCGCGACACCGGATAGCGTCGGCGTCATGTGATGGCAGGTCCTAACAGGACACCGCCCACCACCAGAGACGTCGAAAGCTGTCCAGAGGCGCAGAGCCAGAGAGACAGGCGCTGATGTAAAAGACCTGCATTTATTTGCGCGCTCTTTAATTTTTAAAAAATATTTTTTTGATGGTAAAATTGTCAAATTGTTTCCAACAGAGGAAGAACAAATAGCGCTACGCACCTTAGAGGAGCTGGCTATTGAACATAACACTCCAGAGGGAGGTAAGGTGCCATCGACAATTCACCCTAAATCCAAGAAATTTCCTCCCCTGACATCGTGTCTGAATGTGGATCTCTTTGTCCAAATTGTAACTAAGGAGTTTAGAGAGATTCCACGGTATATTCACTGTGACAACCTGTCCAAGGGGGAGAGGGAGCATCTGCGCGTCCTTCAGGAGTTACCGGATGTAGAATTTAAACCGGCGGACAAGGGGGGTAACATTGTGGTATGGCCTAAGGTGCTCTATGAGAAAGAGGCCTTTCGCCAATTACACAATACCACATGTTACGAAAAACTTACGTTTAACCCCTTGTCCGCCTATTCTGCACCATTAATATCTATCATCAATAATGCTAGGGAGGTGGGGACAATTACTAAGGAGTTGGCAGCAGCACTTGTGGTGACGGAGCCGACGGTCCCCACCTTCTACTTGTTACCCAAAATCCACAAGGACGCGCGGACGCATCCCGGTCGCCCCATTGTGTCAGGTAGGGGAGGATTCTTAGAAAACATTAATAAATGGATTGACTCAAAGTTACAACCGTTGGTCGAGGGCTTACCATCACTTCTGAAGGACACTGGTGATTTGCTTAGACAGGTGGTCGGTATATGTCTGGATGATGATATGATGCTGGTTACGGGGGACATTGAGTCCCTATATACCAGCATCAGACATGATGATGGATTAAGGGCGGCTGCATTCTATTTGGGGACATCAAATCTACCAAAGGACATTATTGACCTAGTGATTCAGTTGCTTGGCTTTATGTTGACGCACAATTTTTTTGTTTTTAAGGGGTCCTTCTTCCTACAGCTCCAAGGAACAGCCATGGGGGCAGCCTTTGCCCCGGCGTATGCCAATCTGTTCCTGGGGCTGTGGGAGTGGGACCTCTCCCTGCCGGATCAGTCGTCGCCGATGTGCCGCATCCTCTCCTGGACGCGGTACATCAACGTCATATTATTGATCTGGCAGGGGTCTGAGGCGGATCTCAGGAACTTCATGGCATCACTTAATGATAACATGTTGAATATCTATTTTACTTTTAAATATGATGTTGATGCCGTGGAGTTACTGGACGTCACTCTTCGACGTGATATACACGGTGAGATACAGACGGATATCTTCTGTAAACCGACGGCCACAAACATGCTTTTGCATGCTACATCCTCCCATCCTGGCCACATGGTCCAATCAGTCCCCACCGGACAATTCCTGCGCCTTCGGAGGCTGTGTTCTACGGACGCGGACTTTTATAAACAAGCAGATGATCTCAGAGATCGGCTTGTTGAGCGCGGTTATAGAAATCGGAAAATAAAGAAGGCGTTTAATAGAGCAAGGTTTTCCACTCGGCACACATTGCTCTATGAAACAAAAAGGGACAAAAGTAAGGATGAGGTGGTGCGTTTTGTTACCAATTTTCACTCTCATTTCCCCCATATGAGAAGGGCACTGGAGAGGTCCTGGCACATCCTGAAAGCGGATCCGTTAATCTCTAGGTTTCTCCCCGAGAGGGCATCCGTCACAGCAAGACGATCCAAAAATTTACGTGACCATTTGGTCCATAGTCATTACGTGAGTGAGAAAACTACCACTTTTCTGGATAAAATGGCGGGGAAATATGGATGTGCTCCCTGTGGCCATTGTGTGGCGTGCTCCAGTATTGATAAATGTAACACATTTTGGAATGCCGAGGGCTCCCGTCAGTTCAATATCCGTAAATGGATTACGTGTACTGACAAAAATATAATATATTATGCCATATGCCCGTGCAATAAAATCTATGTGGGTATGACTACACGGCAATTCAAAATACGGGTTAGGGAGCACGTACGCGGTATTATGGCAGCAGTTACGGAATCGGACGCATCCATGTTAAAAACTCTTCCCCGCCATTTTAGGGATTGTCATAACTGTGACGGTGCCCTCCTAAGATTTCGTGGGATTGATAAGATTGATGCCGGTATCCGGGGTGGGGGAATTTCCAAACGTTTGGCCCAATTAGAGTCCAGATGGATTTGGACCTTGAACACGGTCCATCCATCTGGACTCAATGAAAATATTAGTTTTGCTCCATTTCTACGATAGTCTATCCCCGAATTATCATCGATCGGTTCATCTATTGGTGCCGGTGGCCCTGTGGCTGTTGCAATTGTTACTCTGCGTTTTGTTTTTAATTGTTGTTTCTTTTATATATATTTCTATTTTAGTTCCGGTGTGTCTCCTGTATGTTTGGATTTGACTAAATATCTGGTGTAAAGATACTGATGGACAAGTGACGGGGATTACAACAAGAAAGACATTATAAAATCAACGGATAATTTTCAATGTTACAATGTCCTATTGGCTTTGCACTTATTGTGTCATTGGTGATTCAGTCTTATAGTTATAATGTTTCACATTTTTTCATTTCATTTTTTTGTTTTTTGTGGTTTATTTGAGTGTCTATGTGTTCTCAGATTGTTTTCCAGTCAATATGTGTTATATCTGTATTTATGGTTCAATGGTTATGTAGTGGGAGTTTATTAGTGTCTGCACTAGGCACTTGCATCTATTGCCGTGCGGCCTGATAAGTTGCACTCCTGTACCTGTACGCGCCTGTCTCTCTGGCTTTGCACCTCTGGACGGCTTTCAGCGTCTCTGGTGGTGGGCGGTGTCCTGTTAGGACCTGCCATCACATGACGCCGACGCCGTCCGGCGTCGCGGTTGCTGGGGAGATGCGCGCGTCACTTCCGGTCAGGTCCGCAACTTCCGGTTTTCGGCCACGCTTGGCTGGCCGGCATTTTGGCAGCACGGGTATATAAGGTGGGACACGATATGGGATAGCAGGCCCCCTTGGAAGAAGGAAGGTCCGAAACACGCGTCGGGTCATTGGGAGTTGTGGTGCCGGGTGTCGCCGATCTACAGGTAATTGTGGCTCTGTTAGGATAGCGAGGCAGTCACCTGAAAACCAGCAATATGCTGAGGTGAGTCACTATGACTTTTAGCATAGGCAAAGCTGGGCAGTAATAGTGGATAACCTTCTACCCTTTATATAGGGGTTTATATGGTTTTAATATACCCTGCCCATATGTGAGGTTATAGTTTTTCTAGCCTCAATCACTTCCCAGTGTCCCGGTGTGTCCATACATTTGTAACATCCCACAATGCATTTTTTATTCTTTGCATATTTCTCTCATATGTTTTTCTTATATTGTATTGTTGTGTGACCTTATGTGTGGTCATTTTAACTAATAAATTATGAATTTTTCTATATACTTTCGTTTGACCCTGTAATCATTGTGTTGTGTTGATTATGACAATTAAAATACATGCATTATTGAATAGACTTAATAGACTTGATGAGGTTGGTGTACTTACTATGAAAATATGTGCTAGAATGCCTGAGTTTTCCTTTGTGAAAATTTCCCTGCCCTACATTAAAATGATGAATTATTAGATTCATGAGATACCCATTTTAGTTTCATGATTATACAGCCATTTCAAATACAAAGAAAAGGAGAAAGCGCTCCCTGTGAAGAAAGCCCAGGACAGACCGATGGGAGAGGGAGAGATGCTGCACTCACCTCTGATGGTTGTGCAAACCAGGCACGTGGCTGAGAATGAATATTGATTAACGATGATCCTGGTGCACCCTCATCTGCTCCTAGCATCTAACTCAGGAGTCATGTTGTAGAGGAAAGAGTGGGAGTGGTGGATGCGGATATCCTAACTCAGAGCTTGGCGCCAAAAGGATATCTACCGCCCACCACTCCCACTCTCTTTTCTGCAGCCATTTCAAAGTAATTACACCAGCCTCATCAGCCCTAAAAGATCGGCTTAATAATATCTGCAGCAGCTTCAACCATACCTATTCACACATCATTATTCCAGAAGTCCGTGAACTCACACAGCAACTAGACCAGATATTGAAACATTCACAGACCTGCGAAATTTTATCTTTTTGAAGCTTAAAGGGGTGGTTTCACGTTATTAAATAATTACGATCGCTTGCAAAAAGTAGTAGTTTCTGAACTTTTTTCACGTATTAAAAATTCTCTTCATTACCAAGAGCAGAGGGATTTTTATTTCTATTGATTACAGCTCATTGGCTATTTAAGCGGTCAGACGACAATTTCAAAAGGGCCAATTACCTAGACAAGGAGTGTACACCGCTTGCAGGTTCTATGCCTTGGTGCCTCCAAGCACCTCTCTAAAGCAGACCCGGTCGTTGTATCGGACCAATATCTGGTTTGGTTGCTTCATTCGATTTCCAACCTTCTGTGGAATTTAAGATATCAGTGTGAGTGAGACAAACCGAGCCGACCGTATGACAAGGACTGGATGGGCACTTACCGAGGTACTGCTTAGATGCCACATGTAGTTTGTAGACCATTATATATTGGTGCATGCACAGTATTCTGAAACTCATTATCTTAAAAAATATGTTCATATTGGCTTATTGTTCTGTGTTAAACTCACGTTAGGCTTTTATTTAGACTGATTTTGGGCCTTCCCAGGTATCAGATCACTCTCAGAAATGTTTTTGTCTTATATGTAGTGTGTAATACTGAACTATCATGATCAAGTTGAATGCTGTAATGTGTCTAATTTTTACCCCTCTGCCGGGTTTTCAGTTTGCATTGTAAACACATTAATCCCCGTTAAAACAAAACTAAAAGATCTTTCTTGTACTTAGACAAATCTTGACCCTATAGGCTCAGTTTAAAGATATAACCCAGAATCCCGTAAACTACCGTTAATTAGATTTTGTTCTTTGCAAATCAGTAATCCATGATAGAAATTGCTTTTTGTATGTGATTCAGCTAATGTATTTCCTAAACATAGCTACTCCTGAAATGAGACGGTATTAAAAGATGGGATCAGGACCATTTCGTTTTAATCGTGTCATGTTCATAATGCGTACATCTTCAAAATCCTCCGTCACCGCGAGATTTGCATCGGTTTCACATTAGTTTCTTAACACTAATCCCATTGTTACAGAGATTTATTATCTCCTGGCTTAGTGTTCTATCACTTGAAATTATTTTGAGGATTTCATTTAGGAAATGTAACTGAACGACAGCATTTAAATCATTATCAGCAATTAATTGGAAAGTACACACCGCTATCTACAAACAGAATTAAGTAGAAAAAAAATAACACCTTTAGGTCATTCTAGATGCAAGAAGTGATAAGAATATGAATGTTTCCCAGAAAGTGAGCATGAGCTAGAGAGAGAAAAAATAGTGGCTCAGTTTTAACATTGCACTATCACATAAAATCTGTATTTTTAAGAATATCCGATCGTTCTTTTTGTCAAGTTGTCTCATTTCTAGCATTAGTAATATTACTAGATATAGAGAGTATACACAAAAAGAACTCAGAAATTCCGCTCTTTAGAGCTTCATCTCCCTTGACCATATTCATGTCTCTTGAGAAATATGTCAAGAATTTTTCCACATGTGTCCCCCTCCCCTCCTGATTGTCACAGCCTTTTTTTCTGGCTGTAAGACAACTGATTGCAGCAGGCGGCATTCACCACTGTTCTGTTGGGATCAATAAGCCCCACACTCTAAATATAGAGAGTATACACAACAATCTTAACAATTCCCCTGTTTACATCTTCCCCACCCTTGATCATAGTCATGTCCCCTGTGAGAAATAAATAATCTTTCTACATGTGCCACCTTTCCCTCCTTATTCTCATGACCCTTTGTCTGGCTGTAGGATAACTGATTGCTGTAGGTGCTCTTTCTCCACCGCTCTATCGGGAACAGTCACAAGCCTTTGCAGTCTTATGTCACCTGGAAAAAAAGGCAGCAGGAATGAATTAACATGTGTTCTTTGTACCTAGAGGCTTTTCTTTTGTTAACATTTGTTTCTAAGTTCAGATATACTAAAATGATAGGATACACACAAGTATGAACGGAAGGAAAAATGGAATATATTGTCATTTGTAGTGATGAGCGAATATACTCATTACTCGAGATTTCCCGAGCATGCTCATGTGTCCTCCGAGTATTTTTTAGTGCTCGGAGATTTAGTTTTCATCACTGCAGCTGAATGATTTACATCTGTTAGCCAGCATAAGTACATGTGGGGGTTACCTGGTTGCTAGGGACTCCCCACATGTAATCAAGCTGGCTAACAGATGTAAATCATTCAACTGCAGTGATGAAAACTAAATCTCCGAGCACTAAAAAATACACTGAGGACACCCGAGCATGCTCGGGAAACCTCGAGTAACGAATATATTCGCTCACCAATAGTCATCTGTATTGTCTGTATTATTATTTTTATATATGTCCTAGCGTTGTGTTGCGCATGCTCAAAAACAGGCGTCATCCTTACGATAAGAAACAAGATGCGCATGTCCGGAAATAGATGCTTTCAACCCGAAAGGGAGGCTTGGAAGACGAACTGGCGTGCGGCTCAGTGCACGCTTCGTGTCACAAGGTATTTACTGCAATAGAAGCAGCACATCATAGCGAGCAATAGACATTCCGGTGCCTTGTTCCAAAGGAAGTTTGAGTAATTACGGTAGCTACATTTTAAAAGGAAAGGCGGCACCTCTAGACACATCCACTTTTTGATCACTTGGTACGATTGCCACTTCGGCACGCTTTTATTCATTGTCCCCTGATGAGCCCTGATGGGAAAGGGCGAAACGCGTAGGGACGCTATATACAAGACTGGGACAAATGATCAGAAATGACCAGATAAGTAATTTACTATGGTGGATTAAGCATATTACTTTACTGCATGATGAAACATGACGTACACTAGATGAGACCAGATTGCTCGATATTTATTCATTTGGTCATTGAGCCCTGAGATGCTGGGATGATATGCCCTATGCTTTGAGATGTCTATATTAATCTGATACTTGGTTTCTTAGTGAGTGGACATTGTATGGTCCTGGTGGACCTACTCTATGTTTGTTGCTTATCATAGCCTCAAGTAGTCATGGTCACTGCAAAAATCATGCAGTTGGTCTCTATCTAGTACATCTAGCTTACCCAGATGTTTATCTGTTTACTGTGACCCTAATTTTCAGGGTTTCTGTTCTATTTACTGATATACCTAGCTTTCTGTGTACACTGGGTATTTTTGTGCCTATTTGTTTTTTTTGCTAGATAGTGATTGTATGCGTGTGGGGTTCAGGGTGTGGGTAGTTGACAGGGACATCCAGGGCCAGGAGGGATAGCCGACGAGGAGTGGGGGCGCCACATCGATTCTAGGGTGCCAACCTCCACTGATAGGAAGGGTCAGCCTATTAGGAGCCCCTAGGGGATTTTTTACAGGCATACCTTCCCTCCTAATTACTATTTTTTTTGCCCTGTACCCAGTGCCCTACCCAACCTGGGGTGTGGGTATTTTGTACTGTAAATTTGTAAATGTACTTTCAGTGATGGTTTACATCTTTTAATATAAATCTATTAAAAGTATTTTTTAAGGGTTTATTCATTTTTGGTTTTCCACATGTAATCAAACTGGCTAACAGATGTAAATCATTCAGCTGCAGTGATGAAAACTAAATCTCCAAGCACTAAAAAATACACTGAGGACACCCGAGCATGCTCGGGAAATCTCGAGTAACGAATATATTCGCTCATCACTAGTCATCTGTATTGTCTATATTATTATTTTTTTTATCGCTGCATGCATCCTACGAAAGCAGGGACAACATTGGTGGAACCTGACAAGCTCCATTATGGGTTACTGGAGGCCATTGTGTGACACTCGTGTCCATCATGCTATGACTTTCGATATAAATTGATGCCAAAGCACGACGGATAAAAGTGCACAGTAGCTATCACTCCCAAGTATGTGGAGAAATGTAGTGCATGCCTCAAGTGTGTTTTTCCCTGGCACCCAACCAAAGAATATTCTGCTTGCGTGCCACCTCAACCTTTGGTGACATTGCAATGGAGTTCATCCAGTTCCACCAACGGTCTCTGTTTTGAGAAGATACATTCAATGATATACAGTATTTCTCCGTTGGTCAAAAAGAAAATCTGCAACTGAGTCTCTGACGTATATGTGAACAAAGCCCTAAATTGTCAGCCTTTTTGTGCGCATTTTTAGGAGGTCCCTTCTATCCTATTTTTTTAAAACATTTAGGTATTGATACTGTGTAAGAGAACAATATCTTTACTTTGGAAGCCGAAGGGTGACATTTTCCTATCACAGCGCCGTCTTGCCTTGCTCTGCGTCCTTTCCTTCAGCCAACAGAGAAAGCATTTGCTAATTTTCATTCTGCAGAAAGCTGCACTTTGAGAGCTAGAATCAGATTTTCTTAATTTGCAGCGAGTCATTTTTCATTTCTACAAATAACTTTTCAATTATTTTTGAAAGCCAAATTGATATATTTACACAGCATCTGAAAAAAACCCAAGAATAAGATTTTCCATATAATAATCACATGAAATAGGCCGGCAGTAAAGTGATCATTTATAAATTAGGCCAGCATCTCTCCCATTAAGCTATACAGAAGAGCTTTGCAAATAGCTGGGAGGGATGTTACCTTGTTCGCTCTCAATTAATGTTCTGTACATCATCAGGGGGTCAGCTCAACACTTAATAATAAAGGCCTTTAAAGCTAACAGTAATGATTTAGGCCATGTGCACACGTTCAGGATTGTTAGCGTTTTTTTCGCGTTTTTTCGCTATAAAAACGTGATAAAAACGCGAAAAAAAACGCTTACATAAGCCTCCTATTATTTACAGGGTATTCCGCATTTTTGGTGCAAATGTTGCGATTTTTTCCGCGAAAAAATCGCATAGCGGAAAAAAAAGCAACATGTTCATTAAAAATGCGGAATTGCAGGGATTCCGCACACCTAGGGGTCCATTGATCTGCTTACTTCCCGCACGGGGCTGTGCACACCATGCGGGAAGTAAGCAGATTATATGCGGTTGGTACCCAGGGTGGAGGAGAGGAGACTCTCCTCCACGCACTGGGCACCATATAAGTGGTCAAAAAATAAGAAATAAAATAATAAACAGTCCTATACTCACCCTCGATGTCTTGCCGCCTCCTCGCACGCTGCCGTTCGGTTTCTGTACCTGGTGTGCGCTGAAGGACCTCGCCGAATGACGTCACTGTCCTGTGATTGGTCGTGAGCGGTCATGTGACCGCTCACGTGACCGTGACGTCACGGGAGGTCCTGTGCGCACAGACCAGCTATACGGAACGGACGCCGGTGAGATGTCTGGGTGAGTATAAGCATTTTTTTATTTTTTTTATTATTTTTAAACATTCTATCTTTTACTATAGATGCTGCATAGGCTGCATCTATAGTAAAAAGTTGGTCACACTTGTCAAACGCTATGTTTGACAAGTGTGACCAACCTGTCAGTCAGTTTTCCAAGCGATGCTACAGATCGCAGGGAAAACTTTAGCATTCTGCAAGCTAATTACGCTTGCAGAATGCTAAAAAAACGCGAAAAAAACGGAAAAAAAACGCAAAAAAAAAAATGCGGATTTCTTGCAGAAAATTTCCGGTTTTCTTCAGGAATTTTCTGCAAGAAATCCGCAACGTGTGCACATACCCTAACTGTGTACTGATTGATAAGCCATATGTATTGGTCTCTAGACCTGCGTCGGGGGTCAACATTGGTGCATTTCGGGTTACATTATCCACTTTTTGAACCCACTCATCCCCTTATACTTTAGGAGAAAATGAGCTGAAGAAGAACAAGCATGCACTAAATATCGTCATGTTTCCTCTCTCTCATCTGTACATATAAGAAGAGCTTTAAATTTTTAAAGAGGTTATTGTGTTGTTAGAGAAGGAAACTACTGATTTTTCAATTCATCAGCGCTCAATAAACGTTATACGACGGCGACAACACAATAAACTCTTCCTTACGGAAACAACATTATGACATAGCGAGCTTTGCAAATGAACATAATTGACTTCAAATTCATTGATAAAGATGGACGACGGAGGTTAGGAGCGATGACATCAACAAAGTCGCCTCGGCTTCAGAACAATGAGACAGACACAAATCCATTACAAAGATACAATCAAATATTTAAAAAAGCTCGGCTCTCTCATTACTTATTCATGCTAATACGGGAATCTTAACAAATCTGACGAGGGTTAGCACTCAATCACTCACAAACCAAATGAGTTTTTGCATTTATCAGAATCCAGGCACTCGGTGCTTTGGTGCCGTTTGCTTAACAGAGGTGGTAGAACAATATAAAATACATTTACTGCCTACACAAGACAACAAGATACAGGATTTATCAAAATGAGTAAAGGCCCCGTCTCACACAGCGACGCTGCAGCGATACAGACAACGATGCTGATCGCTGCAGCGTCGCTGTGTGGTCGCTGTGTGGTCGCTGGGGAGCTGTCACACAGACAGCTCTCTCCAGCGACCAACGATCAGGGGAACGACTTCGGCATCGTTGAAACTGTCTTCAACGATGCCGAAGTCCCCCTGCAGCACCCGGGTAACCAGGGTAAACATCGGGTTACTAAGCGCAGGGCCGCGCTTAGTAACCCGATGTTTACCCTGGTTACCAAAAAAAACAAACAGTACATACTCACCATCTGTTGCCCGTCAGGTCCTTTGCCGTCTGCTTCCTGCTCTGACTGAGCCGCCGTACAGTGAGAGCAGAGCGCAGCGGTGACGTCACTGCTGTGCTCTCACTTTACGGCCGGCAGTCAGAGCAGGAAGCAGACGCCAAAGGACCTGACGGGCAACAGATGGTGAGTATGTACTGTTTTTTTTTTTTTACATTTACGCTGGTAACCAGGGTAAACATCGGGTTACTAAGCGCGGCCCTGTGCTTAGTAACCCGATGTTTACCCTGGTTACCAGTGAAGACATCGCTGGATCGGTGTCACACACACCGATTCAGCGATGTCAGCGGGACCTCAACGACCAAAAAAAGGTCCAGGCCATTCTGACACGACCAGCGATCTCGCAGCAGGGGCCTGATCGCTGGTACGTGTCACACATAGCGAGATCGCTACTGAGGTCGCTGTTGCGTCACAAAACTTGTGACTCAGCAGCGATCTCGCTAGCGATCTCGCTATGTGAGACGGGGCCTTTATGCAAGCTTGTGTGTCATGGCTATCAGGTTACAGGCTGGCAGCTTTCTGACCGGAGGCCATTCATAGCCAACACGTATATGGGGCAGAGAAAAATACTGTTTATAGAGACTCCAACTTGGCATGAACAGAACAATGTATGCAAAGAGGGCCATGTGTCTTATGTTTGTTATGGCATCCTGCTCTTTAAATTACACTGGTCAACAGCATTTTTGGTGCCAAAGATATTTCATCGAATTTAGGGTATTTTTGGGGTGCTGATTCTGAATATGTCATCAGTTTTGCCAGATTGGCTCAAGTTTTTGAGATTTTTGGTATCTTATTTATAGCACTTGTTGGTAAATGCGACGCATCATCTCATTAATTTCTTTGGATTAGTACTTGAACTGAGCAGTTCTCAATATAGTTTTGTGTTAATTAGTGTTCTAAAAGTTTGTTTATAGCTTGATTTTTGCACTAACTTTATGTTGTTGTCTGTTTTCCAGTGAAAAGCATGAACTCATCAAGAAGAAGTTGTCTTAACGATCCAGACTCATTCTGTTACATTTGTGGTGAATACACACTGCCAAAACATAGAAGAAACATAACAGACTTCGTAAAAAAAGTGTATTTTGCCTATTTTGGGGTTATGCTTGGGGACCAAGACAAGTTTTGGGCACCACACATAGTGTGCAAAGCATGTATCGAATTATTACTAAAATGGAGCAAAGGACAAAGAAAAAGCTTCAAATTTGGTGTTCCAATGGTGTGGAGAGAGCCAAAAAATCATCATGATGACTGTTATTTCTGTGCAGTGCAAGTGCAAGGATTCAATAAGCATAAGAAACGAAAATGGGAGTAACATGGAATCTGCAAGAAGGCCTGTCCCTCATTGTGAAGATGTGCCTGTACCTGTGTTTACCATAAATAACAGTCATCATGATGATTTTTTGGCTCTCTCCACACCATTGGAACACCAAATTTGAAGCTTTTTCTTTGTCCTTTGCTCCATTTTCGTAATAATTCGATACATGCTTTGCACACTATGTGTGGTGCCCAAAACTTGTCTTGGTCCCCAAGCATAACCCCAAAATAGGCAAAATACACTTTTTTTACGAAGTCTGTTATGTTTCTTCTATGTTTTGGCAGTGTGTATTCACCACAAATGTAACAGAATGAGTCTGGATCGTTAAGACAACTTCTTCTTGATGAGTTCATGCTTTTCACTGGAAAACAGACAACAACATAAAGTTAGTGCAAAAATCAAGCTATGAACAAACTGTTAGAACACTAATTAACACAAAACTATATTGAGAACTGCTCAGTTCAAGTACTAATCCAAAGAAATTAATGAGATGATGCGTCGCATTTACCAACAAGTGCTATAAATAAGATACCAAAAATCTCAAAAACTTGAGCCAATCTGGCAAAACTGATAGCATATTCAGAATCAGCACCCCAAAAATACCCCAAATTCATTAAAATATTTTGGACACCAGAAAAAAAATTTTTTTTTGTTGACCTGTGTTATCAATGCAATACGTTACGTAAAATTACATTTTTATGTTTAGGTCTCTGCTGTTTACATTAACAATTAGCTAATTACAGGGTGTCCCACTGAAAAACCATCAGCAACAAGCTTGAATAAGGGGCATAGGGAAGCTTTTGTTTAGTTTCTTTGCACATCATCACTGGGGAATGCTCAGTGCACCAATGAAATCAGGGTATGTACACCCTTGTTCACTGTGCATGCATGAAGAGCAGATTTGCAACTTTATGTTAGGGCCTTTTACAACCCTGCCCCACTCCCATGGAACACCTCCCTTTTTCCCCCAAATGAACACTCATAACACCTTTTTCTTTGGATAAATTGGCCAAAATTGGCTTTTTATTAACAAACATTACAATAAATAACTTTTTGTAAGGAGGTTCTTGGAGATGCAAAACCTGACGGAGACCAGTAAATAATAATTAACCATCCAGCATTACCCCCAGCCACGACCAGAGGCTCGGGGCCACTTTTGTTGCCGGAAAACCTGTTCCATAGCATGAACTACCGGGGACCCCACCCTGTAGCGTCCCAAAATCCACAAGGCAATCAACCAAAATCCAAACATAAAGGGGAGGTTACCATCCACCTGATGTATAACCCCCACCACAATTTTGCCACCAACTCCAAGAACTCTCTCACAACTTCATGCCAAAATGACCTAATAACATAATCAAAATGTCGATATTTTACCTTACTTGGACCCCTAAATTAAAGAGTGGGAGGGCAGGACCTTTGATCTTGGTGCCTCATGCTGATTGCTATCCCCCACCCCTCCTCAAGCAGATACATCCTGCACAATTGTAAACAACCCCCTATTGTCCAACCCCTCTAAACTTTCGATCCCACAAAGCCAGCGCTTCTACCTACATTTATCTTTTAACCCCTGCTTGCCCTTCATACCAAGTCATGGGTCACTCTGCCCATGGCTTTGCTGAGGGCGTTTTTCCTGGATGAAGGGTTGCCCAGATGACTGGATACAGGTAATTTGCATAGATTGCACAACCACATTATGAGTCCAAAGTCGCACATTCAACTGAAATATAGCACTAACGCTAGCGAGCCCCCTGACCAGGTCGCAGTCATCAAGGGGTCTACAGTGCCTGTGGGCCACATGAAGCAGCATTAAGGGCCACATGTTTGAGACCCCTGCCCTATAAGGTACTACTTTTTCAGAAAGTATGTTGCGATAGAGAATACAAAAGCGTAATATCGGTAAGGAGCATAATTAATGGTTGGGTTATTTTGAAGATAAATTGGCATAATCCGTAACATTTTTGGCCATTCTTTAGGTTACCAATGTTGGGAAGCAAAAAGTGGAACCTAATTATTTTGGAAATTTGTATCCACCTAGTTTACATTAATACGTTTTAAATGTGTCTCCATCTATATCTTTTGTGCAGCTACCGATCTCTGACATTTGTATTTGCATAAAATTTTAATGTCTGACGAAATCACCAATATCGACAGGTTCGGCCGACAGTTCAATGTGTATTTAGTACAATATTATTTTTGTGACGTCTTGATCTGGCATGCAGTTTCGTGCTGCCAGCGATAAGCCGCCAGCAGACATTTCTGGCAACGGCTCTCTCGAAGGACTATCGATCATCCATCTGTTATCTAGTGTGAATGTGGGTTTAAAACGTATTTGAGTTTGCTGCTTTTGGCAAGCATTGAGTTAAAGGGGTTGTCTGAAAAATAGATACTAATGCCCTTTTCTTAGGATAGATCATCAGTATCTGAATGATGAGTGTCTGACATCCGGATTTTATGTGATACACCAACACAAAGTAGCAAGTTTTTGTGAAGTATAAAGGAAATTATACATTATTTTCCAATTATTTTAAAAATATAACTCTGAAAATTGTGACTTGCATTTGTATTTAGCCACCTGATATTCCTTATTAAAATCCTGAGTGGCCAATTGCCTCCAGAAGTCACATGATTAGTAAACTGAGTCCACCTGTGTGTAATTTCTTCTCAGTATAATTACAGCTGTTTTGTGAAGGGCTCAGACGTTTGTGTGAGAACATTAAGGATC
The DNA here is from genome assembly GCF_051348905.1 of Ranitomeya variabilis. Classification (NCBI taxonomy): domain Eukaryota; kingdom Metazoa; phylum Chordata; class Amphibia; order Anura; family Dendrobatidae; genus Ranitomeya; species Ranitomeya variabilis. The sequence goes on from NC_135233.1 coordinate 612,557,717, forward strand.
AAACAGCATCATGAAAATCAAGGAACACACCAGACAGGTCAGGGATAAAGTTATGGAGAAGTGTAAAGCAGGGTTAGGTTATAAAAAAAATAGCTCAAGCTCTGAACATCTCTCGGATCACTGTTCAATCCATCATCCAAAAATAGAAACACTGTGGCACAACTGCAAACCTACCAAGACATGGCCATCCACCTAAACTGACATACCAAGCAAGGGGAGCAATAATTAGAGAAGCAGACAAGAGGCCCATGGTCACACTGGAGAACCTGAGGAGTAGTGATGTGTTGTTCGTGAACGATCCAAGTCAAAGAGCCAGCTCCCTGCTGTGAACGATGGGAGCCGGCACCCCAGTGAGAGCCACTAAAATCCCTGAATGGCTTTTACTGGGCGTAAAATCCCTGTGTTCGGCAGACGGAACTCCGCCCACCAGAACAAAACTCTACCCACTCGTCAATTTAATTGGCCACTAGCAAGTAGGTGGAGTTTCTGACGTAGGTGGGCGGGGTTTCAGACGCCTTACATCAGCATAAATATGCGTTCACATATTGTGAACACATATTACTAGGGATCCATTTAGGATCCAAAAAGAGCCGGCACTTTTTGGTGAGCAGAGCCATGAGAGACAGATCACCAAAAAGAGCCGAACTGCCCATCACTACTGCGGTGATCCATAGCTCAGGTGGGAGAATATGTTCACAGAACAACAATTAGTCGTATACTCCACAAATCTGGCCTTTATGGGAGAGTGACAAGAAGAAAGCCATCTTTGAAAGCAAGCCATAAGTAGTCTCATTTGCAGTTTGAAAAAATCCCATGTAGGTGACTCAGCGAGCATGTGAAATAAGGGGCTTTGGTCAGATGAAACTAAAAGAGTACTTTTTAGGCTAGATGCAAAACTCTCTGTTTGGCGGAAAAATAACACTAAACATCACAATGAGTTGCAAATTGGCACGTAACTTATAGAGGCTTAAATCATTTACACATGTGCAGTTTCAACGTACTGTGATAAATAGAAGTGGGTCAGGGGAAATCGTTAATGAACACCACTCGTACAATGGATGGTTTAGATCAAAGTATATTCCTGTGTGTGAATGGAACAGTCACAGTCCAGACCGAAATCTCATTGCGAATTTGTGGCAAGACTTGAAAATTGCTGTTCATTGACATCTCCATCCAATCCCACTGACAGAGAGCGAGTGTTTAAGAAGGGGAAAAAATGTCTCCTCTAGAGGTGCAAAGCTGGGAGAGATGGACCCTAAAAGACTGCAGCAGTAATTGCAGCCCTTCACAAATACTTGCTACTTTGACTTGGTATCACATAAAATCCCAATAAAATACATTTAAGTTTGTGAGTGTAGCGTGACAAAATGTGGAAATGTTCATGGAGTATGAAGACTTTTTCAAGCACTATGTATCATGTTTTGGATAGAGATGGGTTTCCCAGTAGCTAAGAATGGCAGCAGGAGACCAAAGTCTTTATCTTGTGGGAAGGATAATGGACTAGACCATATGTGACAAATGCAGTGCCGTGATGTAAGGAGGGAAATAGAAAGGATAAAAGAAAAGTCACTTGCTATGAAAGGGGTTATCCAGGATTAGATATTGAAGGCCTGTCCTTAGGATAAGCAATCAGTATCAGATCATGGGGGTCCCACTCATGGCACCTTCATCAACAGTTTGCGGGTCTGTTCCCAGCCAAAGCAAACAATATAAGAGTTATGAAGAGTTATATAGTGGAAAGAAGCAGTGTTACAGCTGAAGTTGTGAGAGTTCACAGACCAAGAGGTTACATAGCAGAATGAACAGCGGCACAGAGTATTTCTGATTGGGAGTGTGCTGACCTTGTTGAGGGCAATGACCTCTCATGATGATGTCATCGTGGACGGAGCAGCCTGATCTTTAGAGACAAGTGTGAGGTCATTTCCCAAATATAACAATTGCCCTGTGCCTCCCCCTAGTATATTGTTGCTGAAAAATCGCATTATTCCAATTTTTATTAACTGCGAGTCTGGTTCAGACCGAATCATAATGACTTTTACCCACCGTGACCCTATTAAGTAAAGATAACTAAAGTTTCTTCTATCTTCCAAATGTACAAGTTTGATCACATTCTAAACAAACAATTAAAAAAGTCTCAATTAATTTGTTAACTTGGTAGCGTCTATTGCTCAATGAAGTTTACAGTCTTATAATGCTGATCTTACAAAATTTGCTTTTTCTTCAAAGTCTAATATGCGGAAAGGGAATTTTTCTTGCCAGCCTAGGTGATGTCGTTTAACAAAAAATGACATTTTCTAGATATTAAGTCATTTATGCTGTGCATTAATAATTTACATCCAGCTGTTTTCATTGATAAGTAGATGGAAAATATTGTCTGTGGAGTACCCTATAATGGGAGAAAATGATCTTTGTAGTGTGTTCGATGTTCATAAATTAATAATCAAGCCTGTATTTTTATAATTCACTGCATCTTCCAATTAGATACTATTTTACCACAGGCGGTATCACTAAACCTAGGGGAGGCAATGCGGAAACAGACCACTAATTCCTCTTAAATGATGCCACTCGTACTTAAGCATTTTAGGGTCCTTTATCACTGCAGTAGTGGACTTGTGTAAGTTTTAGTGCCTACTAATATAACTTAACCCTCCGTCACATACAACTGATCTGACAGGCGCTTCTCTTTTACTTTCATTTCTCCTTCCTCACCAGATTGTGAGGAAAGCCCCTCCCTCCAGGTAGTCTCCTGTCTCTTGAAGGTCTGTGAAACCTGATATCACAGTTGGATTTCAGAGCTTCAGGGGAGAGGATATAGCTGCACAGATCTCTCAGGCTCATTGTATGTGAATACGTCACATTCAGTAAGGTTGGTATTTTATGTTTTTATTCATCACAATAGTTTATTTAGCTTGTTTTATGAATGTATAGCACAAAATGTGAGGATATTTCATAGAAATAAGGGAGATTTTATAAAAGAAAGTGTGCTGCTCAGGCATATACAGTAGTTCCCTAACATATTCCTTCTCTTGCTTCAGATTATCTGCTGAAATGGAGAGGAAAATGTACAATTTATCCAAACAACTTGATGTTGAGGAAGTAACAAACATGCTGTTAGATGATAGAGACCTCACACTGAATGAGGATTTAGGAGAGGAAAGTGAGATTGATTCTCATGATGAGGTGGAAGAATGTGTCCTGGATTCTGAAACAGAGCAAGATGGTGACAGTGGTGAGGATGAAGAAGTTGGATCATATTATATTGGAAAAGATAAAAATACTAAATGGAACAAGAAGCCATTCCAGAAAAAACGTAGGGAACCTTTAAACATTATTACTCACCTTCCTGCAGTAATAGGAACTGCACGTAAAGCAAAAACTGCAGTTGAATGCTGGAACAGTATATTTACAGATGACATTCTGGACTCTATTGTCACATATACCAACCAATATATAGACATTATAAAGGACAAGTACATCTGCAACAGAACCATCAAGCCCACAGATGAAATAGAACTGCGTGCTTTTTTTGGATTACTGTACCTTGCAGGAGCTTATAGGGCAAATAGACAAAGTTTGGAGGAACTTTGGGGTAAAGATGGGGATGGAGTTGAAAAATTTAGCCTTGTTATGTCCATAAACAGATTCAAGATTCTAATTCGTTGCCTTCGGTTTGACGACAGAACTACCCGAACCAAACGCAAAACACATGACCGACTTGCTCCAATTCGTGATATATTTCAAAGATTTGTTGTAAACTGTAAACAAAGTTATTACCCTGGAGAGAATCTCACTATTGACGAAATGCTCCCTGGTTTTCGTGGTAGATGTGCCTTTCGTCAATATATTCCATCAAAGCCAAACAAATATGGAATAAAAATGTATGCCCTTGTTGATGCCAGTAAGACCTACACTTACAACCTGGAAGTTTATGCAGGAAAACAACCAGAAGGTCCTTACTGTGTGAGCAACAAACCCATTGATGTTGTAAAAAGACTGGCTGAACCCTTATTTGGATCGGGTCGCAATATTACAGCTGACAATTGGTTTACAAGTTGTGATCTGATTGATTATCTGAAAATTCAGAAGCTGTCATATGTGGGAACTGTAAGAAAAAACAAAAGGGAATTGCCGCCACAGTTTGTAAGTGTGAAAGAGAGACAACAGTACAGCAGTATGTTTGCATTCCATAATGGAAAGGCTTTAGTTTCCTATGTACCACATGGCAAAAAAATCGTACTTCTTCTATCAACACTTCATGATGATGCTGCCATCGATCCTGGGACTGGGGCAGAAAAAAAACCGGAGATAATTACATTTTACAATGCCACCAAAGGGGGTGTGGATACAGCAGATCAGATGTGCTCCACTTTCAACGTCAGCAGAAACATCAAACGCTGGCCAATGGTCATATTTTTTGCTATGTTGAATTTGGGTGGTATAAATTCACAATTGATTTATCTTGAAAACAAGCTTGAAACACTCCGTAGACGATTGTATCTGAAAAAATTGGCCCATGAACAAGTACTTGGAGAGCTACGCAGGAGAAGCGTGAAAACAATCGGTATCCCCTCTCGCCAGGGCCGGACTGGCCATAGGGCACTTCTGGCAAATGCCAGAAGGGCCGGTGCCAGTGGTGGGCCGCTCAATCCGCCGCCCCCGCCGTCGCATTCAACTATACCGGCGTATAGACGCCGGTACAGTTGAATGCAATGATGGAGGAGAGAGCGTCTACAGACGCTCCTCTCCCATCATTCCCCGCTCTGCCTCTGACACTGCGGGTGCGCGATGATGTCATATCATCGCGCACCTGCTGTGTCCCGGGCAGACTGCAGCTGCTGAGACAGGAGCAGGAACCAGGAAGCAACGCTGGGCACGAGGAGAGGTGAGGAGAGTTTTTTTTTTTTTCTGGACTGTGGGGCCATTCTCGGAGGAGGTGAGGGGAGGAAGAGAAGAGATGTGGGCTGTATATAGTTCTCTGTGGGCTGTGCTCTGTGCTGTATACTACTGTGGGCTGTATATAGTTCTCTGTGGGCTGTGCTCTGTGCTGTATACTGCTGTGGGCTGTATATAGTTCTCTGTGGGCTGTGCTCTGTGCTGTATACTACTGTGGGCTGTATATAGCTCTCTGTGGGCTGTGCTCTGTGCTGTATACTACTGTGGGCTGTATATAGCTCTCTGTGGGCTGTGCTCTGTGCTGTATACTACTGTGGGCTGTATATAGCTCTCTGTGGGCTGTGCTCTGTGCTGTATACTACTGTGTGCTCTGTGCTATATATAGTTCTCTGTGGGCTGTGCTCTGTGCTGTATACTGCTGTGGGCTGTATATAGTTCTCTGTGGGCTGTGCTCTGTGCTGTATACTACTGTGTGCTCTGTGCTATATATAGTTCTCTGTGGGCTGTGCTCTGTGCTGTATACTACCGTGGGCTGTGTGCTATATATAGTACTCTGTGGGCTGTGCTCTGTGCTGTATACTACTGTGGGCTGTATATAGCTCTCTGTGGGCTGTGCTCTGTGCTGTATACTACTGTGTGCTCTGTGCTATATATAGTACTCTGTGGGCTGTGCTCTGTGCTGTATACTACCGTGGGCTGTGTGCTATATATAGTACTCTGTGGGCTGTGCTCTGTGCTGTATACTACTGTGGGCTGTATATAGTTCTCTGTGGGCTGTGCTCTGTGCTGTATACTGCTGTGGGCTGTATATAGTTCTCTGTGGGCTGTGCTCTGCTGTATACTACTGTGTGCTCTGTGCTATATATAGTACTCTGTGGGCTGTGCTCTGTGCTGTATACTACTGTGGGCTGTATATAGTACTCTGTGGGCTGTGCTCTGTGCTGTATACTACTGTGGGCTGTATATAGTACTCTGTGGGCTGTGCTCTGTGCTGTATACTGCTGTGGGCTGTATATAGCTCTCTGTGGGCTGTGCTCTGTGCTGTATACTACTGTGGGCTGTATATAGCTCTCTGTGGGCTGTGCTCTGTGCTGTATACTACTGTGTGCTCTGTGCTATATATAGTACTCTGTGGGCTGTGCTCTGTGCTGTATACTACTGTGTGCTATATATAGTTCTCTGGGCTGTGCTCTGTGCTGTATACTACTGTGGGCTGTATATAGTACTCTGTGGGCTGTGCTCTGTGCTGTATACTACTGTGGGCTGTATATAGTTATCTGTGGGCTGTGCTCTGTGCTGTATGCTACTGTGGGCTGTATATAGTTCTCTGTGGGCTGTGCTCTGTGCTGTATATAGTTCTCTGTGGGCTGTGCTCTGTGCTGTATACTACTGTGGGCTGTATATAGTTCTCTGTGGGCTGTGCTCTGTGCTGTATACCACTGTGGGCTGTATATAGTTCTCTGTGGGCTGTGCTCTGTGCTGTATACTACTGTGTGCTGTATATAGTTCTCTGTGGGCTGTGCTGTATATAGTACTCTGTGGGCTGTGCTGTATATAGTACTCTGTGGGCTGTGCTGTATATAGTACTCTGTGGGCTGTGCTGTATATAGTACTCTGTGGGCTGTGCTGTGTATAGTACTCTGTGGGCTGTGCTGTATATAGTACTCTGTGGGCTGTGCTGTATATAGTACTCTCTGGGCTGTGCTGTATATAGTACTCTCTGGGCTGTGCTGTATATAGTACTCTCTGGGCTGTGCTTTATATAGTACTCTGGGCTGTGCTGTATATAGTACTCTGGGCTGTGCTTTATATAGTTCTCTGTGGGCTGTGCTGTATATAGTTCTCTGTGGGCTGTGCTGTATATAGTTCTCTGTGGGCTGTGCTGTATATATTACTTTGTGGGCTGTGCTGTATATAGTACTCTCTGGGCTGTGCTGTATATAGTACTCTGTGGGCTGTGCTGTATATAGTACTCTGTGGGCTGTGCTGTGTATAGTACTCTGTGGGCTGTGCTGTATATAGTACTCTGTGGGCTGTGCTGTATATAGTACTCTCTGGGCTGTGCTGTATATAGTACTCTCTGGGCTGTGCTGTATATAGTACTCTCTGGGCTGTGCTTTATATAGTACTCTGGGCTGTGCTGTATATAGTACTCTGGGCTGTGCTTTATATAGTTCTCTGTGGGCTGTGCTGTATATAGTTCTCTGTGGGCTGTGCTGTATATAGTTCTCTGTGGGCTGTGCTGTATATATTACTTTGTGGGCTGTGCTGTATATATTACTCTGTGGGCTGTGCTGTATACTACTGTGTGGACTGTGCTGTATACTTCTACGTGGGCTGTGCTGTATACTACTGTGTGGTCTGTGCTGTATACTACTGTGTGGTCTGTGCTGAATACTGCTGTGTGGGCTGTGTTATCTACTACGCGAGCTGTGCTATAGTATGCAGGCTGTGCTGTATACTATGCGGTTTGTGCTATATAATATGCGGGCTTTGCTATATACTATGGGGAGTATATTATATTCTATGGGGGAGGCCATGTTATGCACTATGTGGCTGTGTTATATACTATTGTGGGGGTATATTATATTCTATGGGGGAGGCTGCGTTATATACTATGGGGGGCTGCATTATATTCTATGGGGGGCTACATTATATATTATGGGGAGGTGGGCTGTATTATATTCTATGGGGGTTACATACTCTGGGGTGGCTGCATTATACTCTGTGGGGTGGCTGCATTATACTCTGGGGTGGCTGCATTATACTCTGGGGTGGCTGCATTATACTCTGGGGTGGCTGCATTATACTCTGGGGTGGCTGCATTATACTATATGTGGGCTGCATTATACTGTATCGAGGACTATGGGGAATACGTTATACTATATGAAGAACTATGGGGTGCATTATACTATGGGAAGTGAATTGTACTACATGGATGACTGTGGCGGTGCATTATACTATATGGAGCACTATGAGGATTGTATTATGCTATATGGAGGACTATGAGGATTGTATTATGCTATATGGAGGACTATGAGGAGTGTATTATACTATGTGGAGGACTGAGCAGTGTATTTTAATATATGGAGGACTATAGGGAGTGTATTATACTATATGGAGGACTATGGAGCACATTATAATATATGGAGGACTATGGGGTGTATTTTACTAAACAAGTAAAATGCTGCATATTCGGATTGTTTTTGCTGGAACAAAAAGCCTTGTTGGTAGCAGCACATTGCCAGTGTAAACTGTAGATGTGCTGCTGAAAACATGATACTGTATGGTGATCTGTTAGTGATCTATTAGTGATCGTTCTGTCTCATCATTATTCCTCAGCTGGTGGAAAGAGGCCGGGAAACAAGCGTTGAACAACTTCAGTATTGTCGATCAAACTCGTTTAGCGGCCTGAACTCAGCGCACGTAAATACAACAGAAAGGCTTCTGTGTGATGTGCAATATGTTAGCATTTGGGGACCCATTTTAAACTTTGCCTAGGGCCCCACTTTGCCTAAAACCGGCCCTGCCTACAAGTGTACAAAGATATTATACAGTCACCATGTGACAAGTGGGCCTGTGTCACTTCAAATGCCAGGGCTGAATTTTAGTCCCAGTCCGGCCCTGCCTCTCGCCTTCAAGTTCAGCTCAAAAGGTTCCGCCCAGAAGATGATGGTGAAAAGTCACCATCTGCACCACCTCACAAAAGAAGGAGATGCACCACCTGCCAAACGGAAAGCGGAACCAGAAGGCTTTCAAATTATGAATGTCTCAAATGTCATAAAGCAATTTGCCTGACACATGCAAAAATGGTGTGTAATTCTTGCTATTTGCTCTGCAAGTGTGACTTTTCTGGGGAAACCTCAGCATCTACTTCTGATTGAATATGTTTTTAATAGTACTTAAGGTACCTTAAAATTAAGTTTCTGTTCAAAAATTTTCTTTGTACATTTTTTTGAGAGAGTCGAACTGGGGACTATTTGGCGGGAGTTTTGAAAAGTTTGTATTTCATAGTTATTAGTTTTATGTTAAGTAAATGGTTTTTTTTGCAACTGATGTGTAGTCTCTTTTATTACATCCCTATGAAGGTCACTGATCACTTTTAGAGCACTGAAATTACAAACATTAGATATTATAGGTATTTTTCCAGCAGGCGCCTGACAGGCACATTGTATGTGAACTCGTTAGTCCGAATATTGTATGTGACGGAGGGTTAATGTGAAGACCATGTCCATGTTTGAAACCTCATTGGCGCAGGGCTGAATCAAAGTCTGTTAAGACAATTTGTGAGGAGTCTGACTCAAAGTCAAACTTTACAAGATTGGCAAATTCCCAAAAATTCTTTTCTAAACATTTCCAAAAAATGCTGTGAAAAATGTTACAACAGTGGGCAAATAAGGCTATAGAGTGATAATAATGTCATACTATGCCGATTAGGTAGTTCATAATGATTAGATCATTTTGCTTTAGGTCTGGTTCACCTCGCTCTCTGTTGGGATTTGTACTCCCAAAAGAACATGATTCAGATATGTCTCCGACGGAGCCATTGATTTCAATGGGGCAAGAAGTGAAACTACAAAATACACCTTTCCGCTAGTCTCCATCTTTTTAGTAAATGTATTTGTCGGAGGGTGTTTCTGAGAACCTGTTCTCCAGGGAAGCAACAGACAGATTAATGAATGGCCAAACAGAAACGTGGTAACCCCGATCCACGTCACAGGCGTTTACACCAAGCTTACAAGACATATAGTTGTAGTTCGGAAGAGGAAGGTCGAGGCCCCAGGGTGTTTGCTCCCTTTTTGTCCTCCATCTAATCCAACTCTGTATTGGCAAATGCTTTGGCTACATGGGGGATCGCCGAGAGCCCAGTTCTATAAAATCTGCTCTGTTCTTTGGTTTCTGCCTTAAACATATAGTAAGTGTTCTTACTTCTTCATTCATTGCTCAATATACAGGGGTTGGACAAAATAATGGAAACACCTGGAAACATCAACAAAAGTTAGTTTAATATGGTGTAGGTCCACCTTTTGCGGCGATTACATTCTCCAAGGTATGGATTCATACAAGGTGTGAATTGCTTCCAAAGGAATTTTAGCCCATTCTGCAGTTAAAACACTCTTCAGTTCTTTGAGCGACGATGGCGGCGGAAATCGACGTCTAACTTGAAGCTCTAAAATTGACCATAAATGTTCAATAATGTTGAGGTCTGGGGATTGTGGGGGCCACAAGAGATCCTCAACTTCATTAGAATGTTCCTCGTGCCTTGCTTTAATGATTCTAGGTGTTTGAATTGGTCCATTATCATCCTGAAAGATGGTGTTCCCCTCCGGGAACAGTGCTTGAACCATTGGATGCACTTGGTCATCCAAAATGCCTAAATAATCTCGGCTGTTAATTCTTCCATGAAGGGATATCATTGGCCCGGCGGATCTCCACGAAATAGCACCCCAGATCATCACAGAACCTCCACCATGTTTTACGGTTGGGAGAAGGCAGTCTGGATGAAATGCTTCTTTCAGCTGTCTCCAAACGTACACTCGGCCGGAGGTCGGAAATAGGGTAAATGATGATTCGTCTGAGAATATCACATGTTTCCATTGCTCGAGGGACCAATTCTGGAGGTTTCTACACCTCTCTAAATGCTTGGAAACATTTGTCATTGAGAGCAGCGGTTTTCTAATTGCAGCTCTTCCGTGGAATCCAGATTTGTGCAGCTCCCGACGAACAGTTTTCATGGAAACTGGGTTCTGTAGGTGTTCATTGAGCTCAGCAGTGATTTTCGGAGCCGTGGTCTTGCGATCCTCTCTCACAATTCGCTTTAGAGTCCGACGGTCTCTGTCAGTCAACTTTGACTTTTGGCCGGACCTGTGCTTTGCTGCGGACGTTTTTCCTTCTCTTTACAACACTGTCATTACTTTGGAGACAGTACCTCTTGACACGCCAAGCATTACACTAGCACCTGCCATACGAACACCAACAATTTGGCCTCTTTGAAAATCCGAGAGGTCTGCCATTGGTATCAGGTTCTCATCAATGTTCTTACAATTATGCAAAACAAACAGTTAATTTACATACACATATCACATAACATAAATAATCAACTACAAAACATTACCATATGTCACAGTTTGCATTTTTATCACATGTTCGAAGATTATGATGCCGAAACGTTAAGTGTTTCCATTATTTTGTCTAACCCCTGTACGAGTCCCACCAAGAATATATACCAAAGTATAGTTTTACCTACTACCAAATTGCCAAGAGTATATGGTTGTAGGTATTACCAAAACCAATTTTTATCAATATTTTCTAGATCTTTGTATAAAAACTGGTATCAATGACAGACCTGCTGCACTCAGTATTTCCTTCCCTCTTCTTTTATTCTCCAGTTTATAAAGTGCTATTATTCTCTGCTGCTACATTTGCACCATTTTTCAATATCTGGAAGCCTCTTGTCCTCACACGCGGCTTTTTGACTTGAACACTGTAATAAATTACCTTCATAGATATCTCTCTGGATTAATATTCTGGTCATTAGTAAATAGCAGATGCTTATTGCTCACCCTCATGAAGGTTTTTCTTTTTTTAGATGGTTCTTGTCTTTTGCTGGCCCATCAGGCTTGGTGGAGACTGACAATTATTCTAATATTGATTGCACCAGCGTGTTAATATATAGTATCCAGGGCAGACCTTTCAGATTGAGTGTGTCAGTGCAAACATGCGTGTGACATTCATTTGTTACTTGTGACTTTTTCTTCATATAGTACATGCAAATTAGGTCATGCAAATATGTAGGAGAGAGACTGCATGACTGAGCAGTCACAGATGCAGCAATGCCAGGGACAAATAATGCTGTTCATTTATTACCAGAAACCAGGTCAGCACGGTGAGTCCATCGAGCACTCGGCAGTCTCATAATAAATGGTTTGTGAGATTAGATTTTGGTGTATTTAGCAGACGTATGTGCCGAATGCGTTTACTGGCTCCACGTAAAGCAGCGATGCTTATTTACTTCCTGCTTTGCTAGTGCAGTTAATATTGAAGCGAGTTCGGCCTTTATGAACTGTCCACGTTTCCTTCCTTCCAATAAAAGGTCCTGGCCACTAAGTGAATGTTTGTAGAGGGGGGTTTTAGCACCTACGAATAAATTAAAAAAAAAACTAGCACTGGTGAGAATTTAAGGACTGTCCTTATAGGGTATTCCCATCTCAGACATTTATGGCATAACACACCGTACATCTTGCATGCATTGTGAATGGAAAGGTGTCTTCTCATGTGCAATCATTTTTATATGATTTCCAAAAGCAGAAGTTGTTTCGGAACTTCCATAGAAAGGAATGAGATGTGCCTTAGGTGGGGTTGGCAGACCCCCTGTTCTTAAAATAGTAGTAATCCACAATTATTGGACATTTATGGCTTGAGATTGGAATATCCCTTTAAATCCTGTGTCCTGATCCTGTAGTCAAAAACCACGATACTGTATGCTGTCATGCCATGGTAAAATTCCTGATGTACCATCTCTCCCTCCCAAAACAATATTTGTCACATAGGAATGTTACCAAATTAGAAAAACTAATCATTTCTAAATCTAAGGTGATTTTTCTTCTGGATTACTTAGGCTAGTTCCAGACTGTGTTTCTGCCCACTGCCAGGTGCATACACTGAGGAGGTGTGCCCTACAGGGTGTCCACTGGCAGTATGGATGCCGAGGCTTCCACCAGGGGCAACAAATGGTAAAGAAGCACTACTTAGTACACACTTCCGTGCATTGGCCCTCTGTGTAAGAATATGAATTCCTATACAGTTAAACTAATGGTAAGCCGTCACAGACCAGCCAGACACAAACCAAAAGAACACTTTTGGTCTCTATTCTGCCAATGGCGGCCTATGGCAATGTTACAAAATATTGTTATGGAACATTCCTGAAGTATGCTGTAGGCCAGGGGTGAGGAATCTTTTTCGGCTAAGGGCCATTTGGATATTAATACCCTCCTTCGGGGGCCGTACAAATTGTGCACTAACTCTTCCCACAAAGTATGTCCTGACTCTGTCACTGGTATCAGGACGTAATCTTTCATGGCACATGCCTCAGCGTTCAGTAGTGAACATTGCTTGCACGTGCTCACAAAGCAAGAAGAAATGAATAGGCCGGTCCAAGCACTGTGGTCCCCGGGAATCTGCCGGGGGCCCGATAAAAGGTCATCGAGGGCTGTAAACTGCCCGCAGACCTGAGATACACTATGTGCACAGTGACCAACACAAATGGTAGCAGGAATCTCATCCTTTTGCTGGGATACAGCAAGACAGAGCCATCAGAATAAGAGGTATTAATGGCCGACACTATAACAGCTTTTATACAAGAGCCGGATGATTCCCTCACTACACATAACACTGGGGGTTATAGTTAATTTAGTGAGAAATGTACAATTGGCAGAGAAAGGTTGAACTTGGTGGACCTGGGTCTTTTTTTCAACCGACGTAACTATGAATAGAACAGGTGCATGACACCTGCCAACCGTGCACACGTTCAGTAGACGTGAGGCAGAAGAGAACAGAATTGGAGTACCCCTTTGAAAGGGTAGTCCTATTATGCAAGTTTTCAAGGATGACTAAACCAGGGTTGCTTTATTCAAAAAACAATGCCACATCTGACCACAGGTTGTGTGTGGTATTACAGTTCCATTCGCCTCAATAGAATCACATACCACTCACTCATGGACAGATACAACACTCTTCTAGAGAGTAAAGGGAAATTTTCTAATACTGGGAAACCTTTTGATTTAAAAATAAAGTGTCTGATGTTATTTAATATCTCCCGATCTGCTTTTTATTTATGGCAGTAAGGAAAGGACACTTCGTATGTAAAATACTCCGACGAATGGCACCATTACCAGTGTTTTTTTGCTCCAGTGATGGTGTGGTGCTGTGCCAGTAGGCTGTGTCTGCTTCACTTCTCAGAGGTACCGGTCATTTTCCTCCTGTAGCAGACAAGCAGTTAACTCCCATTTGTTGTGTGTCAGTTTCCTTACAGCAATTTATGAGGAGCTGAAATAAAATTGCAGAGAAAGGATGTGGGGAAGACGTCCAATACTCCATCACTGCCCATTACATGAAGCATAACCTGTTGGCTTTTCCCCAAAAGATTATGCTTCCTGTTCTACTAATACAGTTTTCTTGTCTTCAATGTCATTCCTCAGCGCTGCCGACTGTGTCCTGGTTCCAAGCACTGTGTTCATTACAGGGAAGAGTGCAGGTTCCTGAATGTCGCGATGTACATGTGCAAAATTGTACCTTTCACCGGAGGGCATAACTGCCTGCATTCTCTGTATCTAATTATATTCAATAGTCCTTCATTACCTACAAGAGGTGGGCCACAGACTTCACGATGGCAAGTAACACCCTGAGCTGCAAGACACACGGTATGTTCTCACCATATAACTTCTCAGGATGTTTGGCCAGTGCTAAAATTATACATTGTAATGAATGTGGATATAATGGAGCTTCAAGTACCAACATTCCCTGCTCACTCTCCATAGGGATTGGCCTTATAAATAGGAATAATATTTTGTAACCTGAAGCTAAGAACAATTCCCAATAAGCAACTTCCTTAGACCATAAAGGGCAGACAATGATACCAGAGCAAGGTATAGACCGCGATATGTGATGTTTGGACATGTCCAGGAATAATAGATTCTAGTATATACAGGTGCTTCTCACAAAATTAGAATATCACCAAAAAGTTAATATATTTTAGTTCTTCAATACAAAAAGTGAAACTTGTATATTATATAGAGTCATTAAAAACAGTGTAATCTATTTCAAGTGTTTATTTCTGTTAATGTTGATGATTATGGCTTACAGCCAATGAGAACCCAAAAGTCATTATGTCAGTAAATTAGAATAATTATCAAAAAACACCTGCAAAGGCTTCCGAAGTGTTTAAAAAGGTCCCTTAGTCTGTTTCAGTAGCTCCACAATCATGGGGAAGACTGTTGACTAGTGTTGAGCGATACTTTCCGATATCGGAAAGTATCGGTATCGGAAAGTATCGGCCGATACCGTCAAAATATCGGATCCAATCCGATACCCGATCCCAATGCAAGTCAATGGGACGAAAATATCGGAATTAAAATAAACCCTTTATACACTTGTAGGTTCATTCTACATGAAGGAAAACAACTAAGAATAATGTAGGATGTATTGGGGGACGTGGCGGAGACATTAAAGGCACAGAGGTTTAGCCCAATGTAATAGAATAGCAGGATTTTTTTTTTTTTTTTTTATGACGTTCGGCGTTAGAAAGAATTTGACTATGTTATTATTTTTTTTTTTTGTCACATATTGATGTTTCACTATCACTACTTCAACGCCCTTCACCTTCTTTTTTACTTCTCCCACGCTTTCTTCTTCATTATCCTCATCATCAGCTTCTTTGACATCAACTTCTTCACCTTATTCATCTTCTTCTTCATCTTCTACCTATTATTTTTTGGGTTACATTGTTCATATTCTTTTTATTTTACTATTATCTTCATCATATTCTACTTCTTCATCATATTCTTATTTGTGACAGGCATTCCCGTAGTTGTTATCTATAAAAGTTTGAAGATTACACCTTCCGTTCTGCCTGTCACAAAAGAGTTACATTTGTCCGCGTTCAGTTTGGCCTGCAGCTTTAGGCTTTATCCAGGGGCACCACGAGGAGGAACGGACTCACCCCCATACACTGCTTAGTCTTCTTCTGCTTATAATTTAGATAATATTTTTTGCTCTGATATTTAGTGTTATGCTTAATGTTCTTCTGCTCTTTGTTCTGCAGCCTCTTGTTCTTCTGCTTCTCGGTCTTCCAGGTCGTCGTCGTCTCCAGGGTTGTCGTCTCCGGGGTCGTCGTCATCGGGGTGGTCTTCAGGGTCGTCGTCTCCGGGGTCGTCGTCATCACGGTGGTCTTCAGGGTCATCGTCTCCAGGGTCGTCGTCATCACGGTGGTTGTCGTCTCTGGTGTCGTCGTCATCTTATGTGTGTTCTTCCGGGTCATCGTGGTTAGTCTCTTGAACTTGGAAATGTAGCAGAAGGTACAAGAAGGCTGAGAAAATGCCGAGAACCAGCTGATGGAACTGGAACTCGGATGGCTACCCGAAGGTCCAAGAGCCAATGGAACTACCGAGGACCAGCTGACGTTACTGGAACCCGGTTACTAAGCAGGAGGTACCCGTGCCTGAAAGCACTACCAAGGACCACCTGACGTTGGTGGAACTCGGATACCCAGAGGGAGGCACCTAAGCCAAAGGCTCTGCCCGGAACCAGCTGACGGTACTGGAACCAGGATGGGGAGCAGAAGGTACAAGAGCAAAAGACACTGCCGAGAACCAGCTGACGGTGCTGGAACCCGGATGGGTAGCCGAAGGTCCAAGAGCCAATGAAACTACCGAGGACCAGCTGACGTTACTGGAACCCGGTTACTAAGCAGGAGGTACCCGTGCCTGAAAGCACTACCAAGGACCACCTGACGTTGGTGGAACTCGGATACCCAGAGGGAGGCACCTAAGCCAAAGGCTCTGCCCGGAACCAGCTGACGGTACTGGAACCAGGATGGGGAGCAGAAGGTACAAGAGCAAGTGTCTGCGTGGCTTTTGCAGGACACGATGCCGGCTGCACAGCAGGGGAACAGCTGGCGGTGCTGAACCCCACTGACACATTGGCTGGTGTTTTTCTCTGTGCAGCTAGCAGTACCGGGCCCCAACTGGCGGTGTTGGAGCCCGGGGTCAGCAGGAGGAGGAGATGGAGCAGAGTGTAGGCCGAAGCCTGCACTGGCGGCAGCTTTTGGGTCTGTTGTGCCTGCGTGGCAGTTGCAGGACACGTTGCCGGCTGCACAGCAGGGGAACAGCTGGCGGTGCTGAACCCCACTGACACATTGGCTGGTGTTTTTCTCTGTGCAGCTAGCAGTACCGGGCCCCAACTGGCGGTGTTGGAGCCCAGGGCTCTGCAGGGGGAGCAGAGTGTAGGCCGAAGCCTAATTGAACCAATTTCAAAGGTAACCTTTAACCCCCCCTCAGGGGTTACAAAGTAGAAGAGCCACAGCTTATGCAGCAGTAGTGCTGCACAAGTCAAAGGTTGCTCTTTTAATTTCGCTCCTTGCACACGCTGAAAGGAACACGTATAACATTTAGCCCTTTATACAGTCAAACTGTGTTGGAGGCGCGAGTTCCCTTTGTAATGAGACGCAGCACAGATGTCAAGAATCCCACCTTGGTGCTGGGTGCAGCCTCCTGAGCGTTGTTATTTGCTGTACAGGAGTCTGCGCTGTCGTGTTATCCCCTGGCCTAGCGCTGTTAGCGCTGCCCATGTTCTGGCATGATTTAATGTCGGCCGGTGTGGTTCGCGATGACCAAGAATCCCAGCCCCGCAGTGTCTTAACATTGTTAAAACACTGCGGGGCTGGGATTCAGGGCCTGGCGCAGCACATATGTTCGCCTCTCACACTCGGGTCCTTACACCCGCTTCAGACTGTGCGGCGTCATCTGATCCCTTATCGCATGCCACGGCCATGAAGCCGCACAGTCCGCAGAAGGCGGAAGGAGATGAGGGACAGGCGAACTGATGCACTGATCATGCCCATCAATCACACCCTCGCAGTCCCAATAACTAAGACAACGAGGGGCGTTGTGTGGGTCAGGGCGGCCGCAGAGGCGCAGGCAGCCAAACCATGATGCCAGAAGACGGGCAGCGCTACCAAGGGGGTTGCAGCGTGTCATTACAAAGGAAAGTCACAGCACCGGGACGGTTAAATGGTCACACAGAGGACACATTTTAGACGTGTTTTCAGTTCCACATGTGCGAGGAGAATACGTTTATGAGCCACCTTGCACACATGCAGCATTACCGCTGTACAAGGTGGCCTTTAAAACGTACAAACGCCTGGGGGAGGGGGGACAGGTTCCCTTCAATTTCAGTTCTTGTGTCTGCGTGGCTTTTGCAGGACACGATGCCGGCTGCACAGCAGGGGAACAGCTGGCGGTGCTGAACCCCACTGACACATTGGCTGGTGTTTTTCTCTGTGCAGCTAGCAGTACCGGGCCCCAACTGGCGGTGTTGGAGCCCGGGGTCAGCAGGAGGAGGAGAGGGAGCAGAGTGTAGGCCGAAGCCTGCACTGGCGGCAGCTTTTGGGTCTGTTGTGCCTGCGTGGCAGTTGCAGGACACGTTGCCGGCTGCACAGCAGGGGAACAGCTGGCGGTGCTGAACCCCACTGACACATTGGCTGGTGTTTTTCTCTGTGCAGCTAGCAGTACCGGGCCCCAACTGGCGGTGTTGGAGCCCAGGGCTCTGCAGGGGGAGCAGAGTGTAGGCCGAAGCCTAATTGAACCAATTTCAAAGGTAACCTTTAACCCCCCCTCAGGGGTTACAAAGTAGAAGAGCCACAGCTTATGCAGCAGTAGTGCTGCACAAGTCAAAGGTTGCTCTTTTAATTTCGCTCCTTGCACACGCTGAAAGGAACACGTATAACATTTAGCCCTTTATACAGTCAAACTGTGTTGGAGGCGCGAGTTCCCTTTGTAATGAGACGCAGCACAGATGTCAAGAATCCCACCTTGGTGCTGGGTGCAGCCTCCTGAGCGTTGTTATTTGCTGTACAGGAGTCTGCGCTGTCGTGTTATCCCCTGGCCTAGCGCTGTTAGCGCTGCCCATGTTCTGGCATCATTTAATGTCGGCCGGTGCGTTTCGCGATGACCATGAATCCCAGCCCCGCAGTGTCTTAACATTGTTAAAACACTGCGGGGCTGGGATTCAGGGCCTGGCGCAGCACATATGTTCGCCTCTCACACTCGGGTCCTTACACCCGCTTCAGACTGTGCGGCGTCATCTGATCCCTTATCGCATGCCACGGCCATGAAGCCGCACAGTCCGCAGAAGGCGGAAGGAGATGAGGGACAGGCGAACTGATGCACTGATCATGCCCATCAATCACACCCTCGCAGTCCCAATAACTAAGACAACGAGGGGCGTTGTGTGGGTCAGGGCGGCCGCAGAGGCGCAGGCAGCCAAACCATGATGCCAGAAGACGGGCAGCGCTACCAAGGGGGTTGCAGCGTGTCATTACAAAGGAAAGTCACAGCACCGGGACGGTTAAATGGTCACACAGAGGACACATTTTAGACGTGTTTTCAGTTCCACATGTGCGAGGAGAATACGTTTATGAGCCACCTTGCACACATGCAGCATTACCGCTGTACAAGGTGGCCTTTAAAACGTACAAACGCCTGGGGGAGGGGGGACAGGTTCCCTTCAATTTCAGTTCTTGTGTCTGCGTGGCTTTTGCAGGACACGATGCCGGCTGCACAGCAGGGGAACAGCTGGCGGTGCTGAACCCCACTGACACATTGGCTGGTGTTTTTCTCTGTGCAGCTAGCAGTACCGGGCCCCAACTGGCGGTGTTGGAGCCCGGGGTCAGCAGGAGGAGGAGATGGAGCAGAGTGTAGGCCGAAGCCTGCACTGGCGGCAGCTTTTGGGTCTGTTGTGCCTGCGTGGCAGTTGCAGGACACGTTGCCGGCTGCACAGCAGGGGAACAGCTGGCGGTGCTGAACCCCACTGACACATTGGCTGGTGTTTTTCTCTGTGCAGCTAGCAGTACCGGGCCCCAACTGGCTGTGTTGGAGCCCAGGGTCAGCAGGAGGAGGAGAGGGAGCAGAGTGTAGGCCGAAGCCTGCACTGGAGCAAGTTGAAAGGGAAACTTTAACCCCCCCCCCAGGCGTTTGTAGCTGAAAGAGCCATCGTGTACAGCACTAATGCTGGAAAAGGTAAACTTAGCTCTTTTAATTATGGTCCTTGCACATCCTGAACCTAACACTTATGAAAAGTGTCCCCTCCTACCGTGATACCGTTCGGTAGGTGGAACTTTCCTTTGTGATGTGACGCAGCACAGCCGTCATTCTTACCCCCTTGGCGCCGTGCGCCGCCTCCTCAGCGTTGTTTGAATCAGTCCCGGAGCCTGCGCTGTTAGGTTAGCCCTTGGCCATGCACACATTTTGCGCTGCCCGTCTTCTGACATCATTTGGTGTCAGGCTGGCTGCGCCTGTGCGGCCGCGCTGGCCGAGATCCCGCCTCGTACTGTCTTCTGATTTCATCCCACTGGGGGCCTGAGATACGTGGCCATGCGCAGTGCATATCCTCGCCTCTCACTCCCCTCCCTACGGCTTCTTCAGACTGTGCGGTGTCACGGCCGTGGCATGCTATTAGGGACCAGCTGACACCGAACAGTCTGAAGAAGCCATAGGGAGATGAGTGAGAGGTGGAGGTTCAGATATGCACTGCGCATGTCCATGGATCTCAGGCCCCCAGTGGGATGAAATCAGAAGACAGTACGAGGCGGGATCTCGGCCAGCGCGGCCGCACAGGCGCAGCCAGCCTGACACCAAATGATGTCAGAAGACGGGCAGCGCAAAATGTGTGCATGGCCAAGGGCTAACCTAACAGCGCAGGCTCCGGGACTGATTCAAACAACGCTGAGGAGGCGGCGCACGGCGCCAAGGGGGTAAGAATGACGGCTGTGCTGCGTCACATCACAAAGGAAAGTTCCACCAACCGTACGGTATCACGGTAGGAGGGGGCACTTTTCATAAGTGTTAGGATCAGCATGTGCAAGGAGCACCACGAAAAGAGGCACTTTTTCCCTTTGCATCATTACTGCTGCACAAGGTGGCTCCTTCAGTAACAAACGCCTGGGGGGGGGGGCAGGTTCCCTTAAATTTAACTTGTTGTGCCTGCGTGGCGGTCGCAGTACACGTTGCCGTATACACAGCAGGGGAACAGCTGGCGGTGCTGAACCCCACTAACACATTTGCGAGGTGTTTGGCTCTGTGCGGACAGCACTTCTGGACGGCAACTGGCGGTGTTGGAGCCCAGGGACAGGTGGAGGAGGAGGAGGTTGGAGGAGGTTGGAGGAGGTAGGAGGGATTGCCACACACACAGCAGGGGAACAGCTGACGTTACTGAACCCCAATAACAGAGGAGGGACTGTCGGGACTGTGCGGACAGCACTTCTGGACGGCAACTGGCGGTGTTGGAGCCCAGGGACAGGTGGAGGAGGAGGAGGTTGGAGGAGGTTGGAGGAGGTAGGAGGGATTGCCACACACACAGCAGGGGAACAGCTGACGTTACTGAACCCCAATAACAGAGGAGGGACTGTCGGGACTGTGCGGACAGCACTTCTGGACGGCAACTGGCGGTGTTGGAGCCCAGGGACAGGTGGAGGAGGAGGAGGTTGGAGGAGGTAGGAGGAGGTAGGAGGGATTGCCACACACACAGCAGGGGAACAGCTGACGTTACTGAACCCCAATAACAGAGGAGGGACTGTCGGGACTGTGCGGACAGCACTTCTGGACGGCAACTGGCGGTGTTGGAGCCCAGGGACAGGTGGAGGAGGAGGAGGTTGGAGGAGGTAGGAGGAGGTAGGAGGGATTGCCACACACACAGCAGGGGAACAGCTGAATTTACTGAACCCCAATAACAGAGGAGGGACTGTCGGGACTGTGCGGACAGCACTTCTGGACGGCAACTGGCGGTGTTGGAGCCCAGGGACAGGTGGAGGAGGAGGAGGTTGGAGGAGGTTGGAGGAGGTAGGAGGGATTGCCACACACACAGCAGGGGAACAGCTGACGTTACTGAACCCCAATAACAGAGGAGGGACTGTCGGGACTGTGCGGACAGCACTTCTGGACAGCAACTGGCGGTGTTGGAGCCCAGGGACAGGTGGAGGAGGAGGAGGTTGGAGGAGGTTGGAGGAGGTAGGAGGGATTGCCACACACACAGCAGGGGAACAGCTGACGTTACTGAACCCCAATAACAGAGGAGGGACTGTCGGGACTGTGCGGACAGCACTTCTGGACGGCAACTGGCGGTGTTGGAGCCCAGGGACAGGTGGAGGAGGAGGAGGTTGGAGGAGGTAGGAGGAGGTAGGAGGGATTGCCACACACACAGCAGGGGAACAGCTGACGTTACTGAACCCCAATAACAGAGGAGGGACTGTCGGGACTGTGCGGACAGCACTTCTGGACGGCAACTGGCGGTGTTGGAGCCCAGGGACAGGTGGAGGAGGAGGAGGTTGGAGGAGGTAGGAGGAGGTAGGAGGGATTGCCACACACACAGCAGGGGAACAGCTGACGTTACTGAACCCCAATAACAGAGGAGGGACTGTCGGGACTGTGCGGACAGCACTTCTGGACGGCAACTGGCGGTGTTGGAGCCCAGGGACAGGTGGAGGAGGAGGAGGTTGGAGGAGGTTGGAGGAGGTAGGAGGGATTGCCACACACACAGCAGGGGAACAGCTGACGTTACTGAACCCCAATAACAGAGGAGGGACTGTCGGGACTGTGCGGACAGCACTTCTGGACGGCAACTGGCGGTGTTGGAGCCCAGGGACAGGTGGAGGAGGAGGAGGTTGGAGGAGGTAGGAGGAGGTAGGAGGGATTGCCACACACACAGCAGGGGAACAGCTGACGTTACTGAACCCCAATAACAGAGGAGGGACTGTCGGGACTGTGCGGACAGCACTTCTGGACGGCAACTGGCGGTGTTGGAGCCCAGGGACAGGTGGAGGAGGAGGAGGTTGGAGGAGGTAGGAGGAGGTAGGAGGGATTGCCACACACACAGCAGGGGAACAGCTGACGTTACTGAACCCCAATAACAGAGGAGGGACTGTCGGGACTGTGCGGACAGCACTTCTGGACGGCAACTGGCGGTGTTGGAGCCCAGGGACAGGTGGAGGAGGAGGAGGTTGGAGGAGGTAGGAGGAGGTAGGAGGGATTGCCACACACACAGCAGGGGAACAGCTGACGTTACTGAACCCCAATAACAGAGGAGGGACTGTCGGGACTGTGCGGACAGCACTTCTGGACGGCAACTGGCGGTGTTGGAGCCCAGGGACAGGTGGAGGAGGAGGAGGTTGGAGGAGGTAGGAGGAGGTAGGAGGGATTGCCACACACACAGCAGGGGAACAGCTGACGTTACTGAACCCCAATAACAGAGGAGCGACTGTTGACTGTACGTACAGCACTTCTGGACGGCAACTGGCGGTGTTGGAGCCCAGGGACAGGTGGAAAAGCAGAGGAACACAATGTAGGCCGAAGCCTGAGAAAGTCGAAAGGGAACCTTTAACCCCCCCCCCCAAGGTGTTTGTAGCTGAAAGAGCCAGCTTGTGCAGCACAAAAGATGCAAAAGGAAAAGGTGGCTCTTTTCATCATGCTCCTTGCAAACACAGAACTAAACACTTATAAAATGTGTCCCCTGCAACCGTAAAACCGTCCTGGAGGTGGGACTTTCCTTCGTAATGTGACGCAGCACAGCCGTCATTCCTACCCCCCCGGCGCCGCGCACCGGCTCCTCAGCGTTGTTTGATTCCGTCCCGGAGCCTGCGCTGTCATGTTATCCCGTGGCCAGGCACACTTAGCGCTGCCCGTCTTCTGGCATCATTTGGTGTCAGGATGGCTGCGCCTGTGCGGCCGCGCTGGCCGAGAGCCCGCCTCGCAGTGTCTTCTGATTTAATCCCACTGGGGGCCTGGGATCCATGGACATGCGCAGTGCATATCCTCGCCTCTCACTCCCCTCCCTACGGCTTCTTAAGACTGTGCGGTGTCACGGCCGTGGCATGCTATTAGGGACCAGCTGACACCGAACAGTCTGAAGAAGCCATAGGGAGATGAGTGAGAGGTGGAGGTTCAGATATGCACTGCGCATGTCCATGGATCCCAGGCCCCCAGTGGGATTAAATCAGAAGACACTGCGAGGCGGGCTCTCTGCCAGCGCGGCCGCACAGGCGCAGCCATCCTGACACCAAATGATGCCAGAAGACGGGCAGCGCTAAGTGTGCCTGGCCACGGGATAACATAACAGCGCAGGCTCCGGGACGGAATCAAACAACGCTGAGGAGCCGGTGCGCGGCGCCGGGGGGGTAGGAATGACGGCTGTGCTGCATCACATTACGAAGGAAAGTCCCACCTCCGGGACGGTGTTACGGTATCAGTGGACACATTTTATAAGTGTTAAGTTCTGCGTGTGCAAGGTGCTAAACAAAAATAGCTACCTTTTCCTTGTGCAGCATTACTGCTGCACAAGGAGGCTCTTTCAGTAACAAACGCCTTGGGGGGGGGGACAGATTCCCTTACATTTCAGTTGTTGTGTCAGCGTGGCGGTCGCATGACACATTGCCGGCTACACAGCTGGGGATCAGCTGACGTTACTGAAACCCAATAACACTGGGTCGTATGTTTTGACTGTGCAGACGGCACTTCTGAGCCTCAACTGGCGGTGTTGGAGCCCAGGAATTTAAATTCAGGTGGTAGAAAGATGAACACAACAGGAGACCTGGATAACGTATACAGTGACCTAATTATTTAATCAGGAGGAGGAGTGGCAAATTCCTGCGAGATCCAGGCCTTGTTCATTTTCAGGAAAGTAAGCCGGTCAACGTTATCGGAGGATAGTCGCATGCGACGGTCAGTTAGTACACCACCTGCAGCACTAAAGACACGTTCCGATAATACACTGGCCGCAGGGCAAGACAGCACCTCCAATGCATACTGGCTTAGCTCTGGCCATGTATCCAGCTTTGAGACCCAAAACTTGAAAGGGGAAGAGCCGTCTGGGAGTACAGCAAGAGGGCAAGACATGTAGTCTGTCACCATCTGACGGAACCGTTGCCTCCTGCTGACTGGAGCCGTCTGTGATGGTGTAGACTTTTGTGGGGGGCACAGAAAACTGTGCCACAGTTGGGCCATACTGGTCTTGCCTTGGGCAGAGGCACTGCTTCTGCTCCCTCTTTGTGCAGAGCCTCCACCACTGCCTGGACGCACTGAGCTGCTTTGGAATGCACTAGCAGCACTTCTCTCAGTTGGAATGGAGAAGATGATGGAATTGACCAGTGTGTCTTGGTACTCCCGCATTTTTCGCTCCCGGTTCAACGGTGTGATGAGGCTTTCTACGTTGTCCCGGTAGCGAGGATCGAGGAGGGTGAACACCCAATAATCAGACATGTTGAGAATGTGGGCGATGCGGCGGTCGTTTCTCAGGCACTGCAGCATGTAATCCACCATGTGCTGCAGACTGCCAACTGCCCAAGAAACGCTGTCCCCTGCTGGAGGCGTGATCTCTGCCCGCTCGTCATCACCCCACCCTCGCTGTACACACTGAGTACTGGACAATTGTGTAACTCCCTCCTCTGGACGGATGTCTTCCTCCTCCATTGACTCCTCCTCATCCTCCTCACAAACTGTCCCCTGCCTACGCGTTTGTGAGGAACCACGTGGCGCTGACTGTCCAGAAGATGATGGAAATGGTGAATCCTCATCCTCCACCTCTTCCACAACATCATCCCTTAGCGCTTGCAGTGATTTTTCAAGCAGGCAGATAAGGGGGACAGTCATGCTGACTAGTGCATCATCTGCACTCGCCATCCGCGTGGAATAATCAAAGGGACGCAAAACCTGGCAGACGTCATTCATAGTGGCCCACTCTGTGGTTGTGAAGTCTGTACGGCGCTGACTGCGACTTTTTTGCGCCTGAAGCAGCTGGTACTCCATTACAGCTTGCTGCTGCTCACACAACCGCTCCAACATATGTAACGTGGAATTCCACCTGGTAGGTAGGTCACATATGATGCGATGTTCCGGCAGGCGGTGTCGGCGCTGCAGAGCCGCAATGCGCGCTTTTGCCGTGCTGGAACGCCGCAAGTGAGCACACTCTAGGCGGACCTTGTGCAGCAGTGCATCAAGATCCGGATAGTCCCTCAAAAAGCTCTGCACGACCAAATTGAGCACATGTGCCAGACATGGGATGTGAGTGAGGTTGCCGAGGCCCAGAGCTGCCACCAGATTTCGGCCATTATCACACACTACCATGCCTGGCTGGAGATTCGCTGGCACAAACCACACATCGCTCTCCTGCTTGATGGCATTCCAGAGCTCCTGCGCTGTGTGGCTACGATTCCCCCAAAAAATTAATTTCAACACGGCCTGTTGACGTTTGGCCACGGCTGTGCTCATGTCGGTCGTAACAGGTACACGTTCATCACGGGTCCATGTGGAGGTGGACTGTGACGGCTCCTGCAGCGATGATTCTGAGGAACTGGTGTAAGAGGAGGAGTCAATGCGTACAGAATGGATTCCTGCAATCCTTGGAGTGGGCAGGACACGTCCTGCGCCACTCGCACGGTCTGTACCCGGCTCAACGACATTAACCCAATGGGCAGTGAGGGAAAGGTATCGCCCCTGTCCATGTTGACTGGTCCACGCATCGGTGGTGAGGTGGACCTTGCTACTGACGGCGTTCAGTAGCGCGTGTTTTATGTGTCCCTCCACATGCTTGTGCAGGGCAGGGACGGCTTGCCTGCTGAAGTAAAAGCGGCTAGGCACATTGTACTGTGGGACTGCCAATGACATCAAGTCACGGAAGCTGTCAGTCTCCACCAGCCTGAATGACAGCATTTCCAGTGACAGAAGTTTGGCAATGCCTGCAGTCAGAGCCTGTGCTCGTGGGTGGTTTGACGAGAAAGGCCGCCTTTTCTCCCATGCCTGTACTACCGATGGCTGTAGACTGGGCTGGGAGTGTGTGGATGACTGGGAAAGTGGCGCTGCGGGTGGAATTACAGCGGGTCTCTGGACAACAGGGCCAGAGGTTCTTCCACGGCGATCCTGGGAGGAAGCCGAACCAGCTGCGTGTGAGCTAGAGGAAGAGGCAACACGAGCTGAAGAGGTGGTAGCTGCCGCTGTTGGTTGGCCTACCTCTTCAGTGTGTTTTTCTAACTCCGCCGGGTGCCTGTTGCGCACATGTTTCCACATGTTGGAGGTATTGAGGTTGCTGACATTTCGACCTCTTTTGACTTTTTGATGACACACGTTGCATCTGACATAGCAAATGTCATCTGCAACTGTGTCAAAAAAGGACCAGGCACTGCAAGTCTTGGGAGCGCCCTTTTTGGCTTTTGGAAGAGACATGCTCCTAACGGGTGCCAAAGCGGAGGCTGCAGGATCCGCAGTCTTCCCCCTCCCTCTCCCTCTTTGGGCCATACGGGGAATCTCTTCCTCAGAGCTGCTCCCACCACCTTCCTGTCCCTCACGCCAAGATGGGTCGAGGACCTCATCATCTACACTACCCTCTGCCCCCAACTGCTCCTCCTGGGTAGTCTCAGCAGCAGAGCACGCACCAGTAAGTGCCACCTGAGTGTCATCATCAGCTGATGCGGCCTGCGATGTGGTGACCGGAGCCACTGGCCCACCCGCCTCTTCAGAGGAAGACAGAAAAAGCTGTTGGGCATCACTGCACCCTGCCTCTTCTTCCATTTCTCCAATGCTGCTTGGCTGGCCCCCTGTTTCCAAGCCAAGAGATTCAGAGAACAGAAGTAGAGACGGCTCCTGTCCTGGGCTCTCTGTCTGCCTGGGCAATTTGGCAGGTGGTGAAGAGACAGATGGCTGCTCTCCAGTGCTCTGTGTCTGAGAGGATGTGGCACTAATGGAAGTTGATGCATTAGCTGCCATCCATCCGACAACAGCTTCAATTTGGTCTTGACGCAGCAGCGGTGTACGGCGCTCTGACACAAAGCTGCGCATGAACGACTGTTGCCTGGTGAAAGTGGGTGCTGATGAGTCACCGGTGCCCGCAGCAGGCACAGAATCCCCACGTCCCCTCCCTGCTCCGCGCCCACGCCCACGCCCACGTGCCTTACTCACTGCCTTCTTCATCTTGGTTGACTGATAAAGATAAGCAGAAAAGTACTAACGGATTTGTGTGCTTATTCCTGAGCAACTCCTCCTAACAGGTATAAGAAACACTAATTTTCTAAAGTGTGGACTAGACTTTAATATGAGCTAATGTGGCCTACACAAATGTAAAGTGGTGTAACTGGTGTGTTTGGTGAACTTTATTATTTATTTCTTTTTGGGGGGCTGAACTGACAACAGATAGAGCTGCAGTCACACGGAGACCGTGCAGACAGACGTAAACGGCGCTGCAAGGCCCAAAAACCCTCCTCTACGTTATCCTATGTAGTGTTTTTCCACAAGTTAGCTGGAGACGGGTGGAAAGACACTAATAGGATTTTTTTGAAATAAATTAGCAACAACCTACACTACTTGAAAAAAAAAGAAAATTGATTTGGCGGTATGACGCAGTGAACAACCCTGAGCTGGAGACAACCAGGCTATGGCTGCTCACAGACTACAGGGCGAGCTGCAGTCACACGGAGACCGTGCAGACAGCCGTAAACGGCGCTGCAAGGCCCAAAAACCCTCCTCTACTTTATCCTATGTAGTGTTTTTCCACAAATTAGCTGGAGACGGGTGGAAAGACACTAATAGGATTTTTTTAAATAAATTAGCAGCAGACTACACTACTTGAAAAAAAATTAAAATTGATTTGGCGGTATGACGCAGTGAACAACCCTGAGCTGGAGACAACCAGGCTACGGCTGCTCACAGACTACAGGGCGAGCTGCAGTCACACGGAGACCGTGCAGACAGCCGTAAACGGCGCTGCAAGGCCCAAAAACCCTCCTCTACTTTATCCTATGTAGTGTTTTTCCACAAATTAGCTGGAGACGGGTGGAAAGACACTAATAGGATTTTTTTGAATAAATTAGCAGCAGACTACACTACTTGGAAAAAAAAAAAAAAAAGAACAGTATGAGGCAATGAACCACCCTCCCTGAACTGAATACAACCAGCTATGGATGGCCTATGTGGCTGCACTCAGACTAGAGAGTGGGCTGCACTCACACACACACACACACACAGACCTTGCAGATCGCTGTGAAAACAGCGCTACAAGGCAAAAGCAAGGTGAATAGTAGGTGAACACAGCGGTTGCTAAATTAGCCTTTGGAAAGCACAAAGAAGCAAATCGCTATCTCTAAACTGTCCCTCAGTCAGCAAACAGCGTCCTGTCACTAACTGAATTCACAGCAGAGTGATCGCAAAATGGCGCCAGCGACTTTTAAACTGCAGCATGACATCATTTCAGCAGCCAATCACAGCCTTGCCAGTACTTTCATGCCCTCCATGCTAAACAGGATGTGCCCACACTTGGAATCATTCTCATTGGCTGAATTTCTGCATTTTGAATCTTGGAACTTCCGATTCCGGTATCCGATACGCGGCAAGTATCGGAATCCCGGTATCGGAATTCCGATACCGCAAGTATCGGCCGATACCCGATACTTGCGGTATCGGAATGCTCAACACTACTGTTGACTTGACATATGTCCAGAAGGCAGTCATTGACACACTCCACAAGGAGAGTAAGCCAAGAAAGATCATTGCTAAATCAGCTGGCTGTTCACAGAGTGCTGTATCCAAGCATATTAATGGAAAGTTGAGTGGAAGGAAAAAGTTTGGTAGAAAAGGTGCACAAGCAACCGGGATACCTGCAGCCTTGAAAGGATTGTTAGGAAAAGGCCATTCAAAAATCTTGGGGAGATTCACAAGTAGTGGACTGATGTTGGAGTCATTGTTTCAAGAGCCACCACACACAGACGTATCCAGGACATGGGCTACAAGTGTCGCATTCCTTGTGTCAAGCCACTCATGACCAATAGACAATGCCAGAAGCGTCTTACCTGGGCCAAGGAGAAAAAGAACTGGACTCAGTTGCTCAGTGGTCCAAGGTGTTGTTTTCAGATGAAAGTAAATTTTGAATCTCATTTGGAAATCAAGGTCCCAGAGTCTGGAGGAAGAGTGGAGATGCCCCAATCCATTGCTGTGTAGGTCCATTGATTTGTATCAAGACAAAAGTCAGCACAGCCGTCTACCAGGAAATTTTAGAGCACTTCATGCTTCCCTCTGCCAGCAAGCTTTTTGGAGATAGAAATTTCATTCTCCAGCAAGACTTGGCACCTGTCCACACTGCCAAAAGTACCAATACCAGGTGTACAAACAACAGTATCACTGTGCTTGATTGGCCAGCAAACTCGCCTGACCTTAACCCCATAGAGAATCTATGGAGTATTGTTAAGAGGAAAATGAAAGACACCAGACCCAACAATGCAGACCAGCTGAAGGCTGCTATCAAAGCTACCTGGGCCTCCATAACACGTCAGTAGTGCCACAAGCAGATCGCCTCCATGCCACAACGCATTGATGCAGTAATTGATGCAAAAGGAGCCCCGACCAAGAATTGAGTGCATTTACAGAACATACATTTCAGTAGGCCAACACTTCAGATTTTAAAATCATTTTTCAAGCTGATGTTATAAAGTATTCTAATTTACTGAGATAATGACTTTTGGATTTTCATTGGCTGTAAGCCATAATCATCAACATTACCAGAAATAAACACTTGAAATACAGCACTCTGTGTGTAATGACTCTATATAATATAAGATTCACTTTTTGTATGGAAGAACTGAAATAAATTAACTTTTTGATGATATTCTAATGTTGTGAGAAGCGCCTGTTATTATGGTTCTAATACGTTTTACATCTTGTATACAGTGATACTGAGCATGCTGGTATCACCTGGGTATCTTCTGTATATATTATTTATATACAGCTGGTATAACCTGGTCATCTCCTGTATATAATTATATATGCACAGCTGGTTTAACCTGGGCATCTCCTGTATAAAATTATGTATGTAGAGCTGGTATATCCTGGGTATCTTCTGTATAATTATATATTGTAGTGCAGAGGGGTTGGTGCAGTGTGACAAATAGCCAGGGACCACAGGACAGTTCACAGCAAACGTGTTTAATGTCTAAACAACTCACACAGTGAACAGCACACGGTATCCTTTGCATCGCAGCTGGGGTGTCACTACAGTCAGTATCCGAGACCGGTTGCTGAGGGCGAGTGCACCACCATATCACGCTATGTGCCAGGCGTTCCCTGCTCTTGGCTCTGTGTTACCGCACACATGCTGGACGCTGCAGAGCCACCTGCTCTGCCACTTGCAAACACTGACACCCCTAAACCCTTTACTGCAGGGTTTTTAACTGGAATCTGTGGCTATGGGCCACTTGTAAAACCCGTCTTGGAGGGAGTGAACTGCTCCACTCCCATCCTGTACTTCACTCCGTAAATAAAAGTCCTTAACGGGTTTTACTGAACATAGCTTGACCAGGTCCACACTTTTATTTTGCCTTGTGACTCACAGGCGTCCTGCTGTGAACACAAGGCACTCCAGCGGGTCTAATAGGACTCCATCTGCATCCTGGGAGATACATAGTGACCCTCGCATATAATCCTTGCCACTGCCTCACAATATATACAGCTGGTATAACCTGAGCATCTTCTGTATATAATTATATACAGTGGGTACGGAAAATATTCAGACCCCTTTAAATTTTTCACTCTTTGTATCATTGCAGCCATTTAGTACATTCAAAAAAATTATTTGTTTTAACATTAATCACATTAATGTACACTCTGCACCCCATCTTGACTGAAAAACAACAGAAATGTAGAATGTTTTGCAAATTTAATAAAAAAGAAAAACTGAAATATCACAAGGGCATAAGTATTCAGACCCTTTGCTTAGACACTCATATTTAAGTCCCATGCTGTCCATTTCCTTGTGATCCTCCTTGAGATGGTTCTACTCCTTCATTGGAGTCCAGCTGTGTTTAATTAAACTAATAGGACTTGATTTGGAAAGGCGCACACCTGTCTATATAAGACCTCACAGCTCACAGTGCATGTCAGACCAAATGAGAATCATGAGGTCAAAGGAACTGGCCAAGAAGCTCAGAGACAGAATTGTGGCAAGGCACAGATCTGGCCAAGGTTACAAAAGAATTTCTGCACTACTCAATGTTCCTAAGAGCACAATGGCCTCCATAATCCTTAAATGGAAGAAGTTTGGAACCACCAGAAGTCGTACTAGACCTGGCCATCCAGCCAAACTGAGCAATCATGGGAGAAGAGCCTTGGTGAGAGTGGTAAAGAAGAACCCCAAGATCACTGTGGCTGAGCTCCAGAGATGTAGTAGGGAGATGGGAGTAAGTTCCACAAAGTCAACTATCACTGCAGCCCTCCTCCAGTCAGTCCTTTATGGCAGAGTGGACAGACGGAAGCCTCTCCTCAGTGCAAGACCTATGAAAGCCCGCATAGAGTTTGCTAAAAAACACATTAAGGACTCCCAGACTATGAGAAATAAGATTCTCGTGTATGATGAGATAAAGATAGACCTTTTTGGTGATAATTCTAAGTTTTATGTGTGGAGAAAACCAGGCACTGCTCATAACTTGCCCAATATAATCCCAACAGTGAAACACGGTGGTGGCAGCATCATGCTATGGGGGTGTTTTTCAGCTGCAGGGACAGGACAACTGGTTGTCATTGAAGGAAACATGAATGCGGACAAGTACAGAGATATCCTGGTTGAAAACCTCTTTCAGAGTGCTCTGGACCTCAGACTTGGCCGAAGGTTCACTTTCCAACAAGACAATTCCCCTAAGAACACAGCTAAAATAACAAAGGAGTGGCTTCAGAACATCTCTGACCATTCTTGACTGTCCCAGCCAGAGCCCTGACCTAAACCCAATTGAGCATCTCTGGAGAGACCTGAAAATGACTGTCCACCAACGTTCACCATCCAACCTGACGGAACTGGAGAGGATCTGCAAGGAAGAATGGCAGAGGATCCCCAAATCCAGGTGTGAAAAACTTGTTGCATCATTCCCAAGAAGACTCATGGCTGTAGTAGCTCAAAAGGTGCTTCTACTCAATACTGAGCAATGCGTCTGAATACTTATGACCATGTGATATTTCAGTTTTTCTTTTTTAATACATTTGCAAAAATTACTACATTTCTGTTTTCTTTCAGTCAAGATGGGGTGCAGTGTGTACATTAATGAGAAAAAAATGAACTTTTTTGAATTTACCAAATGGCTGCAATGAAACAAAGAGTGAAAAATTTAAAGGGGTCTGAATACTTTCCGTACCCACTGTATATGTGTGTGGCTATATATATATATATATGTATCTGTAGAAGGGGGTCCCAAACACATTTCTTGCACCGGGCCCCCAAGCTGCAACCTCTCCAGCTCGTTCCTCTGCTGCTCTGGTCTCTGTAGTGAGTGTTCTGATGTGCTCAACATCTCAGGGCAGCGGGCGCCATGTAGTGGCTTGTAGCTGACATAATTTCCCACACTTCAAAGCCATGGACAGGGAATGTAGATTGTAAGCCCCAATGGGGATAGTCATGATAATGTCTGATGGCGCTATATAAGCTAAACATGATAAATAATAAATTATGTATAAGTGAGTCCATACACACTAAGTAACCGTCACCTGACTGCTCACCCGGCTGACATCTATACCTCCCACCTCACCATATACATGCACACTCACCTCTACTGAGCATGCATGTATTCTCGGAAGAGAGGAAATAGCCGCTGCTAAAAAAAAAGTGAACAGAAGAACTGGGTATATATAATCCTTATCTTTTCTGATACTTGCCATCAGTGACGAGTCTGGAGGCCCCCATACATATTTGGCGGGTTAGGCTAGATTATTTCACAAGCCCCCAGATTGCAGGAATGTTTATCCTCACCCTGCCGCAATTTTACCATTATCATGTGCACCGTCCTATAATTCCCACAACACTGAGGATTGTGAGGGAAAAAATGGCGGCTACTCTCAAAGATGGAACTGTCAAACATGAAAGGTTCCTCCACATGAAATTCATGACCGATTTTAAAACCCATAATATTACAGATGACTGTAAATCTCCTAACAAGACACAATGCATCTTCCAGGCTAGAAGGTGTAAAATAAAGGTGTAGCCGCACCGACGACGGAACAAGCTTTAATAAAAGTGACATATTTACAACTCCTTCTTTCCCATCCATCCTTTCTCCGACCGGCTCTAGTTTATTTTGGCAACAAGACACTGAGCAAAAAGCTAAAAAATGAGAAACGACGTTCTGAGAAAAATGAGTTTTTCCTTGTATTTTTTTTTTCTTTTTCTCCCCCCCCCGATGCTTGCATGAAAGCGCAGACATCTTTAATTGTTAGAAAACATGGCCATGCTGCCTGTGCTCGTTTTAAAATGAAATTCATTCTGTTGAATCTCTAATAAGTCTAAAAAATTGCAAATGAAAGCATAATCTCAGATTTAAGTTAACATGCTTTCTCATTAAAAATATAAAACATCAAGAAATGCAGATATATCCAGCAACATAATGTTTAATGCTTAATTTCACAGGTATCTCAGCATGATCTGAATAACTTATGCTGACAATACAACAATCTAAATGATAAATCAACACGACCATTTTGGTGATATATAGTATTAAATGTAAGTAATACCCTGCACCGCTAATTGGCTGCTACCTGGCAACAAATAAGTAGGTGAGATATTACCCTGCAAAAGGCTTCATTTCTGCACTCCCCTAATCATTAGGCATTTCTGGCTGGTAAGCGTATTCCCTGCTTTTATGATGAGAGGCTGGAAGGGAGCGCAGGATTAAACTGCACACAGAACCCCACGGATCACAGGGAGAAAATTGAAACACGTCGTGAATGTAACAGATTTTGCAAAAGAATTGGCATTTGCCCCTTACGTGGTGCCGGCGTTAACAATTTACAGAGGAAAAATAAAATAAAAACTGTGTGATATCAAGGTAAAGATTATTGATCCAGAAGATATTCTGACAAAGGGGCACACAGAGATAGGTCTACACAAATCAAAGGGCTTTATAGTAAAATGGGACAAGTATGACAATTCTTCATATTCCTGAATAGTTGTCTTCAAGATCAGATTGGTGTGGGTCTAACACTCAGCATCGCAACCAATCAACTGTGTTCAGTTCCCTGCCGGAGCGCAAATAGCACAACTCCATGCTCTGTGTACTGGCTGTTCTTGGGTACTGCAACTCAGGTCCCGATCACTGCCATGGGGCTATATTGCATTCTTTGCATACAGAATTGATTTAGCAACACTGTACAGTGAATATGCTGAAGGGGCACCCAGTCACTTTCTTCTTGTGATCAATGGGGATTTCAGGGGTCAAAGCTCCAGCACTTATAATATTAGGGAATATTTAATTCTCTGACCTCATTGGCCCATGAGCATTTTTTTTCTTTACTTCAATGGAAGATCCATAAACTTCACTCACAATACAGAAGAAGAATACATGAAGCAATTCATGGCACTCATTCGAGTATTTATTAGGGGTGTTGGGTCATGGAAACTCATGCCATTCTCTGATCAGTTGAAGATGCTTCACGTAAACCTTTATTTTATATGTTCCCTTGCTTTTGTGGTAACTCATACTAATGAAAATCTCCATCCAGTACTTTTTTTCTACATTAATATATTTTTCACCCAAGTGTTTTACAAATATCCAATTTATTTATTTTTTTCCAACATTGCTACTGATAGTTTTCAGAACTGTGCCCCAACGGCGGTCTCTCACCTGTCACCAGGCGTAATCGGCTACTCCTCATACATATCCACTGTTTTGGATCTGCCTTCAGATTACGGTCTAAGCTAAACGCAACAAAGACTTATATAGGATGGTAAAGCTTGGCTCTAGGACCAGATCACATGAATTAGCGCCTCCTAAGAAGCATGTATCTGCCCTCGAAGACTACAACATATGCCATTGTATAGGGTTGGTATATAGAAGACATATGTTGCACATATAACTATTGGTATAATTTTTTGTAAGCTACTTCTGCATAGAAAAATACAGTTAACTATATTTTTATATCAAGTGAAAAAATAAGTAATACTGACTTATACCAGCCTGGTGTCCAGAAGAACATTCGTTGGCCTCCATCGGGTGAACAAAATCCTGTGGAGTGTAGATTGGTATATGTAGCAGGGGCTTTCTCGTAGTGTAGGTGATGAAGATGCAGCGCCCCAGAGTCTTGGTCGTTGCAGTACTGATGCTCCGCTGCTAAGGGGGGCTATGGTACATCTGATGGCACTGAAGGAGTTCACCTGACCAGGTATCACAGACACCAATACACTTCACAGTCTGGCCTCCAGGGGGAGCTAAGGGTGCTATGTATTAGGCCACTCCTCACAATCTGGTAAAACTGGGGGTTGGATAGGAAGTTAGACAGAAGCTGACTGGGTTGGAACCAGGCAACATCCTGTGGCGGAGGGTGTTGCAGGGGAAGATTCAGGGGGGTCCCTGTCAGGGGTGGGATCCTGACAGAGGCCTAGCGAACAGAAAAGAACGTTACGGGACCGCGCCTGCACGACATTGCGGCGGTACCCCAAGAAAGGACAAGAAGCGAGGTTTATTGTGCTGAGTGAGAAACGAGATCAACGCAACAAGGAGAAACACCAGTAGGAGTCGTGCTGTAAGACGAAGCAACATCCTACTGAGGCGTGTAGCCGG
Organism: Ranitomeya variabilis; assembly: GCF_051348905.1. Lineage (NCBI taxonomy): Eukaryota > Metazoa > Chordata > Amphibia > Anura > Dendrobatidae > Ranitomeya > Ranitomeya variabilis. The sequence goes on from NC_135233.1 coordinate 612,593,943, forward strand.
TGGCCGGAACGCCGAGGAAGTATTGAGCTCCAGGCCTTACTTCAAACCTACGGCAGGACAGTCAGTTATAGGCGGGCTGTCTCACCCAAAATCACCTAAGAAGACATAGGGGGCAACATTTGGAGAGGGGCGACTCTAGGGTCCCAGAAGACCTCCGAGCCTACCCGTCATACGGGTGCGTCCTAGCCATATCATCTGGGGGACGAAGCAGAACATCATAATCGAGTTGTGAGGGAACTTCAGAAACAGACACAACAGTTGTGGGGACTATCCCGTAAGCACAGCAGGGGAGGACCACAACACACAAGCGCTAGAAGATAGGCACAGATTTCCACCTGCAAAGGGAACTCTGGAGGTGCCATCGGACCGGCCGGACTTACGCAGCCCGGTTTACCGTATTCCGGATTGAGGATCCTGAAGCCTTCAGTAAAAAGGTAAAGAGACTGCAACCTGGTGTCCTTGTTATTTACTGCGACCTGCACCGCACCATAACATCATCACCATCCACACCCTTTCATTGGACGCCCCTCAGCAGGGTCACGGACCGGGTCTAGCCACCGTGAAAACCCCAGAACAGAGACTCAGAGGCCCGGTACCGGGTACCCCTCGGCCCTGCGGCAGTGGGGGCGCTCCAAAGATAGGGCCAATTCTTGAAGTGAACAGGCTGTGAGTAAACATGGACCTGTGGCCCAGCACATTACGATGAGGGATGGCATGGAATGTATTTTGATGGATTTTCAAAGTTTCTCACCTGAGTTGCTCTGTCTTTTGTGATTGTTGGGGCTGTGAGCCTCTGCCCATCCATCCTCTCTTTTCATTAGCTCCTCTCCCGTTCCCTGCACCTGACATATCCTCTGCTTTCTTCTCCAGGCGACCCTCCTGCTTCTTCCCTTTTCTCTGGAGTCATCTTACTCCATACCCTACTACATCTATTCCAGTTCCGCACCGCTGGCATCCACGGTCCTCGCTCTAAACTCTAATTGTACTTCCCCATTATATCATCCACCCTTAGTAATAGAATACTCTGCTAGATATTTGCAAATGTATTTTTAGCTCAAATCGTTCTATATCCTAATGACGTATGGAAGCTTTTATACCGTCCTGTATGATCTATCAATAAGAAGTGTAGCAGAGACAAGTAAATTCTTCTAATGACTGATACTAGTAATGACCACTAAAGTTCATGTCGTAATCATGGGGTCAGCGGGCACAAAATGTCAGCGCAGCCATTAAAGTTACTGTGTGTTTTTAGTGGCATTATGCAGCTAGTATTTGTATTCTGCAAAGAAGAAAGGAAGAAATATCACGTATTCAGATGTTTATAAATAGCGGAGTAATTCAGGGTGTGATACAATTAACGCTAAGGAAGAAGGAGATGTGAGTATTGATAATTGACTCCTTAATGAGCAGCGTAAATGAATCACTGACAACTATCTCACTGTCGGGTGCTCAAGGGAAAATGGCATAGAGAACGTAATGTAATATAATGTAAAAAACTGGGTTGTATAGACAAAGATCATTTTTGAGTGATAGAAATATGTTCCATATCATACAGGAAATCTTCTTGCCCTTTCTCACTTTTAGACTGAATGCCAAGCACTCTGGTCTGAATATACAGGACAAACAAAACTTGTTCCTTAATCTCTGGCAAGCTATTCAATGTAAAAGCTACTAAATATTGTGTCAGGGAGATTTCAGGTGGTCATGAATTATCGTCTCACAAGTACTATAAAGTTAGAAAAATGGGTCCATATTTTAAACTCTTCATACCACTTTACATCTCTGCTAAAAAAAAGGATTGGAATTTATTTATGGCTCTTTTGCATATGGAATTCAGGGCTACACTTTACACATTTTCCTAAATATGTTTGGTAATTGTTTCCATTGTCATTTCAGCCCATTCTTACAAGATGCAAGACCTCAATAGTGTATGCCAGTGCATACAGTACTTCTAACACAGGGTTTCTCCTTAACCTCTAAGTGTCAAGGTAGCCAATGCCTAACAGGCAATTTATTATTATTATTTATTGATATAGCACCATTGATTCCATGGTGCTGTACATGAGAAGGGGTTACATACAAATTACAGATATCACTTACAGTAAGCAAACTAACAATTACAGCCTGATAAAGAGGGGCAAGGACCCTGCCCTTGTGGGCTTACATTCTACAGGATGGTTGGGATGGAGACAATAGGTTGAGGGTTGCAGGAGCTCTGGTTTTGGTGATGCGGTAGATTCGGTAGTGGTAAGGAGGCAGCAGGGTCAGTGAAGGCTGTAGGCTTTCCTGAAGAGGTGGGTTTTCAGGTTCCATCTGAAGGATCCGAATGTGGTTGATAGTGTTGGGGCAAAGAATTCCAGAGAATGGGGGACATTCGGGAGAAGTCTTGGAGGTTGTTGGTTGAGGAGCGAATAAGTGTGGAGGAGAGAAGGAGGTCTTGGGAGGACTGGAGATTACGTGAGGGAATATATTGGGAGATTAGTTCAGAGATATATGGAGGAGACAGGTTATGGATGGCTTTGTAGGTCAGTATTAATAATTTGAGCTGGATACGCTGAGGGAATGGGAGCCAGTGAAGAGGTTTGCAGAGGGGGAAGCGGAGGAGTCGCATGGAGAGAGATTAATTAGTCAGACAGCAGAGTTAAGGATGGACTGGAGAGGTGCAAGGGTGTTAGCAGGGAGGCCACAGAAAAGAATGTTGCAGTAGTCAAGGCGGGAGATGATGAGGGCATGCACAAGAATTTTAGTAGATTGACGGTTGAGGAAAGGACGGATTCTGGAGATATTTTTGAGCTGGAGGCGACAGGAGATGGAAAGAGCTTGGATGTGCAGTTTGAAAGACAGGGCAGAGTCAAGGGTTACTCCGAGGCAGCAGACTTCCGGTATGGGGGAAAGCGTGATATCCTTTACTGCGATAGATAGGCCAGGTAAGGAAGATCTATGAGATGGAGGAAATATGAGTTCAGATTTGTCCACATTGAGTTTGAGGAAGCGAGAGGAGAAGAAGGATGATATGGCTGATAGACACTCTGGGATTCTGGACAGCAGGAAGGTGACGTCTGGGCTAGAAAAGTAGATCTGAGTGTCATCAGCATAAAGGTGGTACTGGAATCCATGAGACTTTATCAGTTGTCCCAGGCCGAGTGTATAGATTGAGAAGAGTAGGGGTCCTAGAACAGAGCCTTGGGGGATTCCAACAGAGAGGGTAGGATGAAGAGGTAGTGTGGGAGTGGGAGACACTGAATGTGCGGTTGGAAAGGTATGAGGATATCTAGGATAGGGCGAGGTCGTTGATGCCAAAGGAGGAGAGGATCTGTAGTAGCCACAATCCCTGCATGTGTTGTGGCTGTCGAACAACCGTGAGACATGCAGCCGTGGGGACTCAAACATATTATTCGAGCACGCCGAAGACACTCGGTTAGCACTCGAGCATGTAACAATAAAGGCCCCGTCTAACATAGCGAGATCGCTAGCGAGATCGCTGCCGAGTCACAAGTTTTGTGACGCAACAGCGACCTCAGTAGCGATCTTGCTATGTTTGACACGTACCAGCGACCCGGCCCCTGCTGTGAGATCGCTGGTCGTGTCGGAATGGCCTGGACCTTTTTTTGGTCATTGAGGTCCCGCTGACATCGCTGAATCGGTGTGTGTGACACGGATTCAGCAATGTCTTCACTGGTAACCAGGGTAAACATCGGGTTACAAAGCGCAGGGCCGCGCTTAGTAACCCGATGTTTACCCTGGTTACCATCGTAAAAGTAAAAAAAAAAAACAGTACGTACTCACATTCCGGTGTCCGTCAGGTCCCTTGCCGTCTGCTTCCCGCAATAACTGACTGCCGGCCGTAAAGTGAAAGTACAGCAGAGCGGTGACGTCACCGCTCTGCTGTTAGGGCTGGCGCTCATTCAGTGCAGGAAGCGGACGCCGGGGGACGCGAAGGTGAGTATGTACTGTTTGTTATTTTATATTTTACACTGGTAACCAGGGTAAACATCGGGTTACTAAGCGCGGCCCTGCGCTTAGCAACCCGATGTTTACCCTGGTTACCCGGGGACCTCGGCATAGTTGGTCGCTGGAGAGCGGTCTGTGTGACAGCTCTCCAGCGACCACACAGCGACTAAACAGCGACGCTGCAGCGATCGGCATCGTTGTCTGTATCGCTGCAGCGTCGCTATGTGTGACGGGGCCTTAAGACCTTATCCGAGCACTTTCACTCAGCACTAATTACTACATTGAAGCTTCCAAAATGAGTAATTCTTAAAACATCAACTTGGCAGCACTTACGTTGGAAAAGATGTATACTCCCATACACCTGCAGCGCCCCAGAGTCCTGGTCGTTGCAGTACTGTGGCTCCGCCACTATGGGGAGCTACGGTGCGTCCGATGGCACTGAAGGAGTTCATCTGATCAGGTATCACAGACACCAATACATTTCACAGCCGGGCCTCCGGGGGGAGCTAAGGGTTCTATTCATTAGGCCACTCCCCACCATAGTGGGTAAACTGGGGGTCAGGCAGGAAGTTAGATCAGAAAGCTGACTGGATTGGACGAAGCAACACCTAGTGGCAGAGGGTGTTGTGGAGGAAGAGACAGTAGGGTCTCTGTCAGGGGTGGGATCCTGACAGAGGCTTGGCATTGAAAAGAACGTAACGGGTCTGCGCCAGCTCCGGGAAGCGGCGGGACCCAAGAAAGGACTAGAAGCGAGATAGATTGTGCTGAGTGAGAAACGAGATCAAGCAATAGGAGAATACCAGTAGGGGTCGTGCTGTAAGACCGGAGCAACATCCTACTGAGGCGCACTACCGGTGGCCGGAACGCCGAGGGAGTATTACAATAACCAGCTTCAAGCAATACTCTAAACAGCGGCAGGACAGTCAGTTTAAGGCGGGCTGTCTAACACATATCACCTATGAAGTCTTGGGAGGCAATTGCGGGAGAGGGGCGTCTCTAGGGTCCCGGAAGAACTCCAGGCCTATCCGACAAACGGGTGCCGTTCTAACTGTAACATCAGGAAGGGACGGAAGATTAGAAGAACATCATTTAATCGAGTTGTGAGGGAACTTAAGAAACAGACACAACGGTTGTGGGGTACTTTCCGTAAGCATAGCAGGGAAGGACTACAACACATAGCGCTAAGAAGGAAGGCACCGATTTCCACCTGTGAAGTGAACTCTGAAGGTGCCATTGGACCGGCCGGACTTGCGCAGCCTGGTGAACCATATTCTGGACTGAGGACTCAGAGATCTCCAGTAAAGTGGTAAAGAGACTGCAACCTGGTGTCCTCGTTATTTACCGTGACCTGCACCCCACAACTGCACCACCAACATCCACACCTATTATTTACTGTGCGCCCCACGGCAGGGTCACGGACCGGGGCCTAGCCGCCGTGACAACCCCGGAGCAGAGACTCGTAGGCCCGGTACCGGGTACCCCTCGGCCCTGCGGCGGTGGGGGCGCTACAACTTGGCGTCACGAACAGGATCTACTTAAGCCTGAAGAATCAGGTCATGTGTGCCTTGGAACTGTGATTTACTGTGTTTGGACTGTACTTTATTGCAAAGACTGTGGATTGTCACTTGCCGCCAAAAGTTCGCGCCAAAACCGCCGCCATTACGGCGCTAAGGAGAGCGCAGGAGAAGAAGAAGGGCGTGGAAGTGGGCGTGAACAAGCTGAAGAGCGCGAAAGACAATGGCCTCCCAGTCTAAATATCTCGGCCCCTTGAGGACGTGTCCGTCAGCAGCCGAGATCCGCCTCCTGATCCTCAATGGTGGGCAGAGACAGAGAAAACGAAACCGCCCACGAAGGAGAGAGCGGGAAAAGGACCAGGAAGAAGAAGTCAGAGACATGGAGGACGCCATGGCGAGCCACCCGGAGCCGGAGCGTGGGGTCGGAGCCGAGGACTCCCCCAGCTACCCGGAGGGGCACTGCAACCAGGCCTCCACTGCTGATATTGAATTCCTGCAGGCCAGAGCGGACGAGCTCGGCGACCAACTCCGGCGGACACAGCGGAGCACTGAGGCCGAGTGGAAGAAGACCTTCATCGGGAGCCTCACCAGATGTCTGTCGGTAGCCTCGTCTGGTCCGGAGCAAGAAAAAAGTTCCAGCGCTCCGAAGCCAGAAGGCAAGGCCCTGCCGGAAAGCGAGATGCTGCAAACAGAGATGACAACGCCGCAGCGCAAGGCCCTGCAACCAGCGTTCCAGACCCCAGCGGAGACGGAGCAGACCGGCACCGGAGGGACCGCATCTGAAGCAGGTATGAAGGACGACCCTGCCCTGATGACTGACACCACTCCCGTGACTGCTGGTGCCACAGCTGCTGACTCCGTTCCAGTGACTGATCTTGCAGCAGCCGCTGCCTCTGCTGCCGCAAATGCCCCTACTCAAGCTGCGCAGACCTCCATCGCTGTGCATGACCTAACCGTACATGAGAGACGGATTAACGGCGTTTGTCCAGCACTGGGTGCAACCCTGGACTTCACCCTTCCCGGGCCAAGAGGGGTTAAGTGCCAGGTGCAGCCCTGGAAGCCGTCCAACTAAACCTCGGAAACCTGAAACTGTACATAGTTAACTGTTTATTTCCTTGCTGTTTTGCTGCTAAAACCCGTCCTGGGTTAACTCTTAAAGGGATCCTTTTGTTGACCCGGGATCCCTATTGTTTTGTTTTCTTGTTTGTCTTTCAAGTTTTTGCACAAAGTTTACAGAACTGCTGAAATCATGAACAGTGCATGATCCGAACTTTTTGTATATAGTTTGCACCTTATTAAAGGCGCTCCCTACTGGTTTTACTTTAAGGAGGACTCTTTGCGAAGATACGCTACCTCACAGAGACTTGGTCCTCTCTTAAAGGGGATGTTCATTTGTCACGCTTCGACAGTAATATTGCTTAAGATGAGTAGCAATAATGTCTTGACCAAAGGAAATGATGATAATGTTTATATGAGAAAAGTTATATGTGTTTAACTGGTTAAATGTGAAGAAATATTGATAATGTGCTCTGAGAAGAAAAAGGTGAAAGATAGAAGAAGGATGCAGTGGACCCGTAGAGATAGACGTGGTGTCCAGCATGCATAGTAGACAGAAAGATAATGAGAAGGCTAATGTTCGATAGAAAATGTTTTTTTTTTTGATAATGCTGATGGATAGTTAATGGGGATAGAAGGTAAACCCTGAGTTCTCATAGGAGTCAAGAAGAGATGGCTCAGTGCTCTAAAACTGAAAGTAATGTTATGTTCTATACTGTGTATAGTCGTTGAAAAGGCAGTAGGCCCTGGCTGAACGGGGCGGTCCTGTAACTGAAAGGAGAGGCAGTAGGTCTGGTGCCGATAGGACAGGCGGTCCTGCAGATTTAAAGAAGGAGAATGAAAAAGTTAAAATACCTTATAATGTGATTATAGGAAGGTCTTTAGTGGATTCAGAGTGTATGTCCTTAAAGGCAAAGTTAAATTATTGTTCAACAATTTTTGCACTTAGTAGAATACCCGGTTGGGTAAGAAAAGTTAATTATAGCATGTTGCTATGATATTTTACCATGTTTGTAACGTTCAAGTGTCCTCACCTCCCATAAAGGGAAGCTCTGTTCAAATGTGCTTATTGTTATTGCACTCAACAAAACTGTATGTCTTTTTGCTAACTTGTATTGTTGTTTTCTTCCCAGTCCCGGAGTACTGTGTTTAACCAGGGGGGAGTGCAGCGCCCCAGAGTCCTGGTCGTTGCAGTACTGTGGCTCCGCCACTATGGGGAGCTACGGTGCATCCGATGGCACTGAAGGAGTTCATCTGATCAGGTATCACAGACACCAATACATTTCACAGCCGGGCCTCCGGGGGGAGCTAAGGGTTCTATTCATTAGGCCACTCCCCACCATAGTGGGTAAACTGGGGGTCAGGCAGGAAGTTAGATCAGAAAGCTGACTGGATTGGACGAAGCAACACCTAGTGGCAGAGGGTGTTGTGGAGGAAGAGACAGTAGGGTCTCTGTCAGGGGTGGGATCCTGACAGAGGCTTGGCATTGAAAAGAACGTAACGGGTCCACGCCAGCTCCGGGAAGCGGCGGGACCCAAGAAAGGACTAGAAGCGAGATAGATTGTGCTGAGTGAGAAACGAGATCAAGCAATAGGAGAATACCAGTAGGGGTCGTGCTGTAAGACCGGAGCAACATCCTACTGAGGCGCACTACCGGTGGCCGGAACGCCGAGGGAGTATTACAATAACCAGCTTCAAGCAATACTCTAAACAGCGGCAGGACAGTCAGTTTAAGGCGGGCTGTCTAACACATATCACCTATGAAGTCTTGGGAGGCAATTGCGGGAGAGGGGCGTCTCTAGGGTCCCGGAAGAACTCCAGGCCTATCCGACAAACGGGTGTCGTTCTAACTGTAACATCAGGAAGGGACGGAAGATTAGAAGAACATCATTTAATCGAGTTGTGAGGGAACTTAAGAAACAGACACAACGGTTGTGGGGTACTTTCCGTAAGCATAGCAGGGAAGGACTACAACACATAGCGCTAAGAAGGAAGGCACCGATTTCCACCTGTGAAGTGAACTCTGAAGGTGCCATTGGACCGGCCGGACTTGCGCAGCCTGGTGAACCATATTCTGGACTGAGGACTCAGAGATCTCCAGTAAAGAGGTAAAGAGACTGCAACCTGGTGTCCTCGTTATTTACCGTGACCTGCACCCCACAACTGCACCACCAACATCCACACCTATTATTTACTGTGCGCCCCACGGCAGGGTCACGGACCGGGGCCTAGCCGCCGTGACAACCCCGGAGCAGAGACTCGTAGGCCCGGTACCGGGTACCCCTCGGCCCTGCGGCGGTGGGGGCGCTACACACCACTTCATGGGCCATGCAGTCTTGTTGCAACTCTCCACAGTGTTGCCAGATCATTAAAAATAAAGACAGTCCAAGGCACCAAACTTTCTCCTCCAAGGGATTGCTTTATTTGTTACCGCGTACAAAAGGTAAAAAATACAAGCAGCGTTTCGACCACATAGGGCCTTTTTTAAGCCAAATATAGTAAAACACAGGGCTGGTTTTAGACAAATTGGGGCCCTAGGCAAAATTCAAAGTGGGGCCCCCATGTCCATATAAAACACATACATGTTACGCTGATATCGGTGTCACCAGTGTTTTAAATCAGTGTGCCATCCATGTGCCATCCGTGTTTTTCTGGTATGGATAATGGAAATTAAATTACAAAGCTTCTCATATACTTTCCATGTTAAAGACGGACGGCACATGGACGGCACATGGACTGCTCACGGACGGCATGTTTACACGGACTCATAGACTTGTATTGGCCCTTGTCATCTGTGCTGCTGGGAAAGCACGGACATGAGTGCAGCACCGTAGGTCAAATAGGGCACACGTGGCATCTGTGAAAAACATAATAGGTCGTGTGAAGGGGGCTGTACAGTCACATAATAGAAAACAGAATTGCCGTCTTTTTCTACATCCTACCTCACAAACAGCAGAATAAAAAGCGATAAAAAAAAAGTCTTACATGTCCCCAACCTACTCTGCTAAATCCCCTCTGGCTCCGTGGCCAATGGTTCAGGGGCTCTGATGGTTATTATTCACTTTGCAGCTATACTATAAGGTGCTGCCACAAGACCCCTGCAGCCCACTGCTGAGACTGGCGGAGACCCCCGGAGCCACAAGACCCCTGCAGCCCAGTGCTGAGATTGGCAGAGGCCCCCGGAGCATCAGTGCTGGAGCCGCAGGGGATTTATCATTTCATGCTAATTATTTTTACATTCTCAGAAAACCCCTGTAGACACTGTTCACACCCACCATTTTTGCTGCAGATTGATCTACAGTGTTGGCAGGAAATATTTAGCGTTTGTGCAGCCTTCTCACTAGCATTTTTGATACCCATTCATTTGAAAAGGGAAAGAAACACTGAAAGACGACAGCAACAGATTTATTAAAAAAAAGTCTTCTGGCCCCTGTCCGTGTCTGGCAGAACGCATCGGAAGCAGTAAAGAAAGTGTGAACAGGCCCTAATATAACACAGAGGTATTACACATACTGTATTTTTTGGATTATAAGACGTACTTTTTTTCCCCAAATTTTTTGGGGAAATTTGGGGTGCGTCTTATAATGCAGATATACCTTACCAGCCACGGTGGAGCAGGGTCCAGGGTTTCTGCAGGCCGCAGGCTGGGATGAAGGGGTGATCGCTTGTACGGTGCGCCGCTGTGGGTTTTCAGTGCTGCGGGGGCTCTGCTGATATTTTGTGAAAGGCCAGAGCCCCCGCAGTTGCATGGTTTCCTATGGGGTGGACTCCAGGAAAATGGCTGCCGGGTCGGAGCATGAGCAGATGGAGATCTCTGCACCAAGATCTTGGGCGATGAGATTTCAGCACTGAGATCTCATCCCTCGAGATGTAAGTCTACGTTCACATTTGCGGTGTGCGCCGCAGCATCGTCGCCGCAACGCACGACGCAACAAAAACGCAAAAGAAACGCATGGTTTTTCGACGCATGCGTTCAACGCATGCGTCGAAAAACGCAGCATTTTTTGGAAACGCAATTGCGTTTTGACCAAAAACGCAGCGTTTTTCGACGCATGCGTTTTCCTACAGTGAGTCATTCTTCATCCCCCCCCCCCAAAAAAAAAGTGTCTACACACTAGATAAGGACCACCAATGGCTAGAAGAGGGTTGGTGTAATGTAATTGTGTATATATACCCTGGCAGAGATGAATTCCTCCCATTTTGCTGGTATTCATGATGGAGCGTCCCATGGACAGTATCTACATGGATATGGAGATGGAATTTGCCTTGGCTAATGCCTATGCTCTCGCCTGTTTTCGTCAAAGGGAAAGGGCAAAACGGAGATGGAGTCGTCGCCGCTTTTGGATACACCCTATCGTGGAAGTCCGGGAGAGCCGTGGAGCCTACCATTGCTTGTTTGGCGAACTCAATGACAACCTGGAAAAATATTTTGAGTATACCAGGATGTCTCAGGACAGCTTCCGCTATCTTCTGCGTCGGGTGGAAGGAGCCATTAGCAGGCAGGACACGCAGCTCCGGAGATCAATTTCCGCAGAGGAACGGCTGCTGGTGACTATGGTACGTAGCTGTTTGAATGACTGTGATATGTTCTTCCCTTTGTTTATCTTTTTTTTTTTTAATTTTTTGGGTTTGGTATGGTCAATGTACTTTTATAAATTACAATGTACTTTAATGTAATTTCTTTATCTTCTTGGCAGTTTCCTGGCTACCGGAGAGACCTTGAGATCCCTTCATTTTCAATTCAGGATTGGAGTCTCCACTCTTTCCGGAATTATTGCTGACACATGCCGCGCTTTGTGGGATAATCTCCGGGAGGAATTTTTACCCGTCCCTACAAGTGAAATCTGGGAGGCCAACGCCCAGAAATTTGAGCAAGTGTGTTCTTTTCTGAACTGTATTGGCGCAGTGGATGGAAAGCACATTCGGATTACCAAGCCTGCAAAAAGTGGATCCCTTTTCTATAATTATAAAAAATACTTTTCAACTGTTTTAATGGCAATTGCAGGTGCGGACTGCAGGTTTCTCGCAGTGGACATTGGTGCGTTTGGCCGTGCAAATGACTCACGGACATTTAACCCCTTCCCGACCTTTGACGCATACGCTGCGTCATGAAAGTCGGTGCCAATCCGACCTATGACGCAGCGTATGCGTCATGGTTTGATCGCGTTCCTGCAGGTCGGGTGACCGGGGTCAATGAAATGTCACCGGACCTGCAGGTACGTGAGGACCTCTAGTTGACCCCAGGGGGGGTGGCTTTGCCCCCCCGTGGTCACGATCGCTCCTGTGCCCTCTGTTTCACCCCCCTCCAGCTCTGATTGGAGAAAGCATCCATGTGACGCTTTCCCTCCAATCAGATGTGGAGGGGCGGAGTGAAACATGTCTGACATCACTCTCCAGCTTCATCCCTTCTGTGGAAGCTGGAGAGTGAGGATCCTGCCTGCTGCACCCGCCGCTGCCGCTGCCTGATCGCCGCCGCCGCTGCCACCTACCGACGCTGCCGCCTATTCATCACCGCCGCTGCTGACTTCTGACCGCCGCTGCCTGATCGCCGCCGCTGCCGCCTTCCGGTACTCCCCCCCTTCTGCCTCCTGCTCCCCCCACCGTCCGATCCCCCCCCACCATCCGATCCCCCCTGCACTCCCTCCCATGCCCCAGAAATCACCCCCTGCCCAGGGATCAACTTTCCCTGCAGCTCCTACATCTCACCTGCCAGCTCCTGACAGCCACCCTCTAACGCCTCCCCCCCCCCGTGATCACCCACCCCAGTGATCACTCTTATCACCCCCTGCCCCCCTGATCACCCCCCCCCCCTGCTGCTGGCTTCTGCATTTCCTCAGGCCCCTTTGCCTGACAGCTCCCCCGTGCCCCACTGATCGCCACCTGTCCGCCTTCCGGTCCGCTGATCGCCGCCTTCCAGTCCGCTGATCTGCCTTCCGGTACTTACCCCCCCTCCTGACCTCCACTCCCTCCCACGCCCCAGAAATCACCCCCCTGCCCAGTGATCACCCTTCCCTGCTGCAGGCTCCTACATCTCCCCTGCCCCCTCATTCCCTCCGCTCCTGACAGCCACCTTCTGCCCCCCCCCCTGGTGATCACCTGCCCCAGTGGTCACTCTGATCACCCCCTGCCCCCCTGATCAGCCCCCTGCTGCTGGCTCCTGCATTTCCTCAGGCCCCTTTGCCTGACAGCTCCCGCTGATCGCCCCGCTGATTACTCCCGCGCACCGCTGATCGCTCCCTCGTCCCGCTGATCGCTCCCGTGTGATCGCTCCCGCGCCCCGCTGATCGCTCCCGTGTGATCGCTCCCGCGCCCCGCTGATCACTCCCGCGCCCCGGTGATCGCTTCCGTGTGATCGCTTTCGCGCCCCACTGATCGCTCCCGCGCCCCGCTGATCGCTCCCGTGTGATCGCTTTCGCGCCCCACTGATCGCTCCCGCGCCCCGCTGATCGCTCCCGTGTGATCGGTCCCGCGCCCCACTGATCGCTCCCGTGTGATCGCTCCCGCGCCCCACTGATCGCTCCTGCGCCCCGCTGATCGCTCCCGTGTGATCGCTTTCGCGCCCCACTGATCGCTCCCGCGCCTCGCTGATCGCTCCCCTTGCTGCTGCTGCCGGATCCTGCATCTCCTCAGCCCCCCACGCCTGAAAGTCCCCTCCTGCAGTAAAAAGTTTCACTAAACACTCGCACATACACACACGCACACTATAATAAAGCTTAGTTTTTTTTACACACACCACACACACAATGTCCCACTCGTCCCACTCATCCCAGTCACAAAGGCTGTACTTGGCAGAGGAGGCATATTCTTTTATTGCCTCCGAAGCTGATAGTGAGGGAGAGGACCCCACTTTTTTGTATTCCTCTCCCTCTTCCTCCTCCAGTGACACAGACTCGCCACCACCAAGAAGTCGCAGGACGAGAAATCGGCCGGAGCCCAGGGAAGAAGAGCCGGAGCCCAGGGAAGAAGAGCCGGAGCCCAGGGAAGAAGAGCCGGAGCCCGGGGGAGAAGACCCACAACCAAGGGTGAGTAACCCCCAACCTAGTGCTAGTCACGCCCAACCTAGCACTAGTGCCCCCACCTGGACTCCCGTCCCTGAAAATTTTGCTCCACGGATTCCTGATTTCATTCCCCAATCAGGAATCCAATTTGAGACTGCCAACCTCAGGGAAATAGACTTTTTCAAAGTCTTTTTCTCGGAGTCAATCGTCAGTCTCATGGTGGAGCAAACAAATTTGTACGCCCTGCAATTTTTTTCCCAAAACCCAGTTTCATCATTTTCTGCTTGGAGTCCCGTTGACTCTGTAGAAATGTTGAAATATTGGGGACTGGTCCTTCACATGGGGATTGTGAAGAAACCAGAAATTCGCCAATACTGGAGTACTGATATTTTATATCAAACTCCAATATATGGCATCGTTATGATTCGCAAACGTTTTGAGGCGATTCATAAATTTCTACATTTTAGGGACAACACAAACATCCTTCCTCGCGATGACCCGAATTTTGACAGACTGTTCAAAATTCGGCCTATCATCGAACACTTCAGCAACAAGTTTGCTGAAGTGTACATTCCCCAAAGGGAAATTTGTGTGGATGAATCCCTCATCCTCTTCAAAGGGCGGCTTTAGTTCCGTCAGTACCTGCCCAGCAAACGGGCAAGGTACGGGATTAAGCTCTATAAGCTCTGCGAGAGTATCTCAGGGTACACGCTCAGCTTTAGAGTTTATCAAGGAAAGGACACCAGGATCCAGCCCCCAGAATGTCCACCCGCTCTGGGGGTGAGTGGGAAAATAGTGTGGGATTTGGTTCACCCACTGCTTGATAAAGGTTACCATCTGTACGTTGATAACTTTTATACAAGCATCCCACTCTTTCAATCCCTCTCTGCCAGAGCTACCGTCGCTTGTGGTACAGTGCGCAGAAACAAGAGGGGTCTCCCTTTGTCACTAATTGAGCAGGCTCTCCCAAAGGGTGAGAGCCGAGCCCAATGTAGCGGCAACATGCTTGTGGTCAAGTTCAAAGACAAAAGGGATGTCTTTTTCTTGACCACAATCCATGGTCCCGGCACCACGGCCACCACTGTCGAGGTACCCCAGCACAGGTCCACAAACCGGACTGTGCCCTGGGGTACAACAAACACATGGGGGGAGTTGATCTTTCTGATCAAGTCCTCCAGCCCTATAGTGCCATGCGGAAAACGAAGGTGTGGTATAAAAAACTGGCTGTGCACATCGTACAAATGGCACTGTATAAGGCATACGTGCTATCACGATGTGCAGGTCAGAACAACAACACCTTCCTTCAGTTCCAGGAGGCGGTGATAAAGGCCCTGATGTTTGGAGACGAGGAAGGAGCGGGTCCCAGCACCCCTGGAACTCAAGGTTCCCGTATTGTACCAGGGCAACATTTTCCCGGAGAGGGGCGAAAAAGAAAAAGGTGCCGGGTATGTTATAAAAGGGGGATAAGAAAGGAAACTCGTTTCCAATGTGAAACGTGTCCCGACAAACCTGGACTGTGTTTGGATGAATGCTTCAGAATTCATCACACGTCCGTGGACTAGCTACATCCTGATATTCCACTACAGAACTCACCCACACCAGGCTGATATACACAACACCACACACACACCAACCTGACGTACACACCACACACCAACCTGACGTACACTACACCACACACACCAACCTGACCCTACGTCAGGTTGGTGTGTGTGGTGTAATGTATGTCAGGTTGGTGTGTGGTGTGTACGTCAGGTTGGTGTGTGTAGTATACACTGTCATGAATCCCCAATGGCTAGGGATAGCACAGGACAAGCAAAGTACAAATAAATAACGGACGAGCTCTAGGGTGATGGAACCTGGGCTGACCGCTGCCCTACGCCTGACAAACGCAACTAGAGATAGCCAGGGAGCGTGCCTACGTTGGTTCTAGACGCCACGCACCAGCCTAAGAGCTAACTAGTACTGCAGAGAAAATAAAGACCTCACTTGCCTCCAGAGGAATGAACCCCAAAAGATATAGTTGCCCCCTCACATGTATTGACGGTGAAATGAGCGGAAGGCACACACATAGAGATGATATATATAGATTCAGCAAATTGAGGCCCGCTGTAAACTAGAAAGCAGAACGATACAAAAGGGGACTGAGCGGTCAGCAAAAAACCCTAATCAAAAAACCATCCTGAGATTACAAGAACCCATGTGCCAACTCATGGCACATGGGGAGAACCTCAGTCCACTAGAGCTACCAGCTAGCATAGAGACATAATAAGCAAGCTGGACAAAAAACCAAACAACTGAAAATCAGCACTTAGCTTATCCTGAAAGATCTGGGAGCAGGTAGGCAGGAACCAAACAGAGCACATCTGAATACATTGATAGCCGGCAAGGAAATGACAGAAAGGCCAGGTAAAATAGGAAACACCCAGCCTCTGATGGACAGGTGGAAACCAAAGGCCGCAACCCACCAAAGTCACCCAGTACCAGCAGTAACCACCAGAGGGAGCCCACAAACAGAATCCACAACAATACACCACACACACACACCAGACGTACACTACACCACATGTACATGGAGCGCCCCCACTGCCGCAGGGCCAAGGGGTACCCGGTACCGGGCCTCTGAGTCTCTGCTCTGGGGTCGTCACGGTGGCTAGGCCCCGGTCCGTGACCCTGCCGAGGGGCGCACAGTAAATGATGTGGATAGATGATGATAGTGGTGCAGTGCAGTAAATAATGAGGACACCAGGTTGTAGTCTCTTTACCTCTTTACTGAAGGTTTTAGAGTCCTCAGTCCAGAGCGCTGTCAACAGGGCTGTCTGAGACCGGCTGGTCCAAAGGCACATCAGGAGTTCTCTTTACAGGTGGGAATCAGTGTCTACCTTCTAGCGCTGTGTGTTGTAGTTCTTCCCTGCTGAGCTACCGGGGATAGTCCTCACAACTGTTTCTGTCTGTCTCTGATGTTCGTTCTCTCCGTCCCCCAGATGATATGGTAGGACGCACCCGTATGACGGGGTAGGCCTGGAGTTTTTCCGGGACCCTAGAGTCGCCCCTCTCCCACAGCTGCCTCCGATGTCTGCTTAGGTGATTTGTGTGAGACAGCCAACCTTTAATTGGCTGTCCTGCCATGGTTTGCAGTAGTACTTAGAGTCTCTTACTTTCTCGGCGTTCCGGCCACCGACTGTTGCGCCTCAGAAGGATGTTGCCTCGGTCTACAGCACGACTCCTTCTGGTCCTAATTCCTCTTTACTGTATTCCCGTTGTGCACTGGTTAGTTCTGCTCTGAGGAATCTGCCAGGATCCCATCCCTGACAGGTCCTCTCACTAGCTCTTCCCAGCTACTTCTCCCTGTCTTCCTGTCCAACCCCCAGTTTTACCAGAGTGTGAGGAGTGGCCTACTAGATAGGACCACCCCCCCTGGTGGCCGGAGTGTGAAGTGTAGTGAGGTGTTACCTGGTCAGAGAAACTCCTTTAGTGCAATCAGACGTACCATAGCTCCCCATAGTGGCGGAGCCACAGTACTGCAACGACCAGGACTCTGGGGCGCTGCACTCCCCCCCGGTTAAATCCAGTACTCCCGGACTGGGAAAACAAGAACAACAATACATGTTAACAGGAAACACACAAAATTTTTGAAATAGCATAACAATTAAACATAACAGTGCTTCCCTTTATGGGAGGTGAGAACTCTTGAACGTTGCGAAAGTTAGGTCATGCACAGTTTATGACTCTCAGTTCAGTGGTTGAAACAGCGGGGACCCCGGGTAAACAAAGGGGTCCCCCCTTTTTGAAAGTTTTTGAGCAATTCACCGTCCATTACTCTATTGTCCATTTTAAAACCTGTAACAAAAGATATACACACAAACATTCTCAACTAAATAGCAGCCCTTATTAATACCTCCAAGTTTTGTAGCGGAGGGGAGTTTGATTTTGAGTGCTGCGTGTGGACCTTCGCAGCGCAGGGGTTGCTATTGGCCGAACAGGGCCCGCTATGCTTGCTACCGCTGGTGTAGTGCACTGTCTTCTAGCTACACTTCTAGTAAGTCTGGGTAGCACTGGCAGGTTGGGGCTCTCAGAGCTGCTGCTATCAACAGTGGGTACAGCAGATTCACCAATAGCAGAGGGAGGATTTGCCAGTTCAACGGTTGGCATGGCATCTTCAGGTAAGGCTTGTTGAGGTTGCGGGACCGGATGATCTGGTACCACCATTGTTTCTGGTGGGTCCGGCTGTTGAAACATTAGAACAGGTACCACGATGGCTTGATTTATCTGAGTCCAGGACTGGGGAAAGTCACCAAGGACGGTATGGATCATCTTCTCCTTTTCCACCGGCGGGGAGATTTCTGGGGCCGTGTCCCTCTTTCTCAACTTATCGGGGCAGACCTTAAGGTGATCCCTGGATACCGCTGTCGAGGTCTCCCCTCTGTCCTTGCTGATGAGACAGACCTTTGTGTTGTCGAAGTCGGATTTTGTGTTGTCGAAGTCGGATGGCAGGATGGTATACGGTTCCGCTTCCCATTGGTCATCGAGCTTGTGTAATCTCCTCTTTCGTTTAAGTACTTGCTCACCAGGTGACAGGGGAATCGCAGGAGCGTGTTGGTTGTAGTCCCTTTCTTGTTTCTGCCTAGCCTGGGCGAGACTTCTTTCTACACACTCCTGTAGTTCGCGGTACCTTCGCTCCCTTTCTGCATCCCAATCTGCATCCGGCGAGGTATCTTCGGGTACTAGGACCCCCATGTCCAGATCAACGGGTAACCGACTAGATCTTCCTCGCATCAGGTACGCTGGAGTACAGTTGGTGGAATTTACTGGGATGTGATTGTACATATCCACCAAGTCAGGCAACTTTATCGGCCACAGGTTCCGTTCCTCCACAGGCAAGGTCTTCAATAAATCGATTACCACTTGGTTCATCTTCTCGCACATCCCGTTGGTTTGAGGATGGTATGGTGTGGTTCTGATCTTCTTACACCCGTACAGTTGGCAGAATTCTTGGAACACTTCTGCTTCGAATGCAGGTCCCTGATCGGTCAGTACCTTCTCTGGGTAGCCATGGGGCCTACAAAAGTGCTGCTGGAAGGCCCTGGCGGCAGTCCTGGCCGTTAGATCCTTGACAGGTACAACCACCAGAAACCTGGAGTAGTGGTCCACGATGGTAAGGGCGTAGATATAGCCCGATCGGCTAGGTGTCAGCTTCACATGATCCAGCGCGACCAGTTCGAGCGGCCATTTGGTGATGATAGGCCGCAGGGGAGCCCGTTGACTGTCACGGTCCTTCCTGCGCAGACTACATGGACCACACTCCCGACACCACTTCTCAATGGTTCTCTTCATGCCAATCCAATAGAACCTCCCTCGGAGTAGCCTTTCTAGCTTCCTCCATCCGAAGTGTCCGGCTCCATCATGGTAGGCTCCCAGAACCATGGGTGCATCTCGCCTTGGCACCACTATCTGCCACACCAATTCATGAGTACGTGGGTCGATGCTCCTCCTGCACAGCTTGCCATCATGGATAAACAGTTTGCTTCTCCCCTTCCACAGCTGTTGGGCTTCTTGTGGATCATCGGGGCAGGGATGCAACCCTACCTGCGTCAAGAGCTCTTTCACCCGACGGACCGCGGGGTCACCATCCTGGGTTTCTGCCCACCCGTGATGAGGCAGGGGATTCAGCGTGGCATCTGGTTGGTTCCTGTGCCTGTTCTTCACATGATGAGAGTTCTGAGTGGCTTTGGGGCGATGGAATGCAGGCAGCTCCACCTCTTCAAGTGCCTCCGGGTCTTCTCCCGTTTCTGGCAAATTGGGCATTCGGGACAAGGCATCGGCATTGGCATTCTTGTGTCCTGCCCGGTACTTGATGGTGAAATCGTAGTTGGACAGCCGGGCCATCCATCGCTGTTCCAAGGCCCTGAGTTTGGCAGTATCCAGATGCGTTAGTGGATTGTTATCCGTAAAGACGGTGAATTTTGCGGAGGCCAGGTAGTGTTTGAACCTCTCTGTCACTGCCCAGACGATGGCAAGGAATTCCAGCTTAAAGGAAGTGTAGTTGTCAGGGTTCCTTTCCGTGGGACGGAGTTTCCTGCTGGCGTAAGCGATCACCCTTTCCTTGCCTTTCTGGACCTGGGACAGCACGGCTCCTAATCCCACATTGCTGGCATCTGTGTACAGCACAAACGGTTGATCGTATTCGGGGTAAGCCAGTACCTCTTCTCCCGTCAGTGCCGACTTCAAACAGGTGAAGGACTCCTCCAGCTCCTCGTTCCAATCAAAGGGGGTGTTCCTCCCCTTGGTCTTCTTTGGTTGGCCCACCAACAGGTTTTGCAAGGGTGCGGCCTTCTTGGTGAAGTCCTTAATGAACCTCCGGTAGTAGCCTACCAACCCGAGGAACTGCCGGACTTCGTGGAGGTCACTAGGCTTTGGCCAGTCCTTGATCACTGTGACCTTGTCGGGGTCTGGGGCCACTCCTTCAGCGCTCACCACATGGCCCAGGTACTGCACTTTAGGTTTCAGCAGATGACACTTGGACGGTTTCACCTTTAAGCCGAAGTTGGACAGGGCTTCAAACACCTCGGCCAGGTGCTTCAAATGGTCTTCGTAGGTCTTAGAGAAGATAATGACATCATCCAAATACAGCAGCACGGTTTCAAAGTTCAGGTGTCCCAGGCAGCACTCCATCATCCTCTGGAACGTCCCGGGAGCATTGCACAATCCGAAGGGCATGTAGTTGAATTCGCAGAGACCCATCGGGGTCGTGAAGGCTGTCTTCTCTTTGTCCGCCTCTGCCACAGGAACCTGCCAGTACCCACTGGTGAGATCTAAGGTAGAGAAGTAGTTAGCAGATTTTAAGGCAGCCAGAGACTCCTCTATCATGGGCAGTGGGTATGCGTCTTTATGTGTAATGCGATTCAACTGCCTATAATCAACACACATCCTCATTGTACCATCTTTCTTTTTAACAAGGACTAACGGAGCTGCCCAGGGGCTACAGCTGTCTCTCACCACCCCAGCCTCCTTCATTTCCCGCAACATGTCCTTGGCACACTGATAATGAGCTGGGGGTACAGGGCGATATCTCTCTTTTATGGGTCGGTGATCTCCCGTGGGGATATGATGTTGGATCCCTTTCACCTGCCCAAAATCTAAGGGGTGTTTGCTGAATACCTGCTCGTACTCGTGTACCACCCTGTAGGCCCCCTGTTTTTGATGGGATGGGGTAGAGTCAGTGCCCACATGCAATTCCCGACACCAGTCTTTCGAGTGCTCTGCAGAACCTTTGTTCTCCGCCACGTTTGACGGGACCAAGGGTTCAGGTGTCTGTATCACACTATTATTGACAGTGAACAGTTTGGCGAGCGTGGTATACTTGGTGAGGTGAACCTCTTCCCCCCCACAATTGAGGACACGTACGGGCACTCTCCCCTGGCGGACGTCGACCACCCCCCGGGCTGTCAGAACAGTAGGCCTATTGTCTGAATATACGGGTTCTACCAAGGCCTGGTAGTCCTTACCCCTGAGGCCTATGGCTGCCCGACACCATATTAACATTTCACTCCTGGGGGGTATCGCGATGGGGTTTGAATCACTCACAGTGACACGACCAATCTCACCCCCAGTCAGCTCTACCTGCTGTCTCTGCATCAGAGCTCTGATTTCCTTCTGCAGGGCACGTTGCTCACTGTGGCCAGCGGTTTCCGCCACCTGTTGCAACAAAACAATAACTTCTGCAAGACAATTTTCTATAACATTAGTACCAAGAGTCATCATGGGATTACATTCTCGACGATCAATATCAACAATCACAATCCCTTGGGCTTTCAATTCCACCCGCCCCACCTTGATGGTGACCTCCTTATACCCCACCTGTGGCAACGGCTGACCATTACTGGCTATTATGGTGAAATCATCGTCAGGGCCACGAGTAATATCAGTGTCCTCCCAATACCGTTTATAAAGCACGTAAGGTATAGTCGTCACCTGCGAACCGGTGTCCAGCAAAGCGATCAAGGGGATTCCATCAACCACTACAGGGAGAACTGGTCGTCCTCCAATATACTTGGTTCTCCAACGCTGCGGGCCTGACCGTCCTACTCCTGGGAGTTAGCCCTTTGCCCCAGGGGTTGCTCGTTTAAAGGACAGTACCTTGCAAGGTGGCCCACCTGGTGACAGCGGCGGCAGATGGGTCATCCGTCCTGATGGAAGCGATCGCTGTCCCGGCCTCTGGTCGGTGGGGTCCTCTTCTGTCGCGTCCAGGGGATATCTTCTGGTCTGGAGGCTAGCTGGATCTTTTCCTTGGGGGCCTCCTGTAGGGACTGCACCGTCCGGGCTAGGGCAGCAACGCTCTTGGTCAGCTCCTGCATCTGAAGACGGAGTCCTGCAGGGGAGTCGTCCTCGAAGCTCTGGGCGTCGGCCTCCGCGGCAACTGGGGTATCCGATGCCACCTCCTGGTGGTATGTGAGAGCGGGGCGCCTGGGTGGTACTGCGCGGCTGGGCTGTCGCTCCTGCAATGCCTGGATAGCTTTATCTTTGAATTGCGCAAAAGTCAAGTCTGGATTTTGCATGGCCAGGAAGTGCAATTGGCCCCGCTGGTGACTGCACAGGAGCCCCTCAATGAACCGCTCCTTCAGGAGTTTATCCTCATCCTGCATGCTGCCGGGGTCACTCTGCTTAATGGCCCGCATCGCCTCCTGGAGATTGAGGGCATAGTCCCGTAAGCTATCCTGCGGTCGCTGTTTGCATCCATAGAAAGTCAGTTTAATTTCTGTAGCAGTGCGAGTATCGAAGGTGGCTTTAAGCTTTGCAAAAATCTGCTGTGCAGTTCCCTTATCCTCGGCGGGCCAGGACTTCAATTCTCTCAGAGCCGCCCCAAAGAGTTGGCCAGTTATCATATGAACCTTCTGCGGCTCTGTCAGGGGATAGAACTCGAGCAGGCTGCAGAGCCCTTCCTTAAAGTCAGTGAATGTATGCGACTCCCCAGAGTATCGTGGGAGCCAGGCCGCTCCGGGCAGGTACGGCATAGAGAAGGACATTATGGCTTTTGTGTTAGCGGCAGCGTCCGACTGGCTGAGGGGAACAGTGGGTTCTGCGGCAACCGGTGGTGGTATTAGGGCCGCGGCTTCGCCCGCTGCGGGGACCGGAGCTGCCCCTGCGTCCGCGGCCGCCACCTCCTCTCCTCCCGACTCGGACATGGCTGTCCCTTCATCCCACTAACCTGCTGGAGGTCGGAGTTCCTCTTCCGGGATTGGCGCCTTACCGCGCTTTCCGTTCCGCGCTTCTTTTGGCCGGTTCCGCCCACGAAGCTGAGGCTCCTCCCTCCGTGCGCGGCAATGGCGAATTTTGGCGGTAAACGGCAATACACAGTCCAAGCACAATAAATCACAGTTCCAAAGCACACATGACCTGATTCTTCAGGCTTAAGTAGATCCTGTTCGTGACGCCAAATTGGAGCGCCCCCACTGCCGCAGGGCCGAGGGGTACCCGGGACCGGGCCTCTGAGTCTCTGCTCTGGGGTCGTCACGGTGGCTAGGCCCCGGTCCGTGACCCTGCCGAGGGGCACACAGTAAATGATGTGGATAGATGATGATAGTGGTGCAGTGCAGTAAATAATGAGGACACCAGGTTGTAGTCTCTTTACCTCTTTACTGAAGGTTTTAGAGTCCTCAGTCCAGAGCGCTGTCAACAGGGCTGTCTGAGACCGGCCGGTCCAAAGGCACATCAGGAGTTCTCTTTACAGTTGGGAATCAGTGTCTACCTTCTAGCGCTGTGTGTTGTAGTTCTTCCCTGCTGAGCTCCCGGGGATAGTCCTCACAACTGTTTCTGTCTGTCTCTGATGTTCGTTCTCTCCGTCCCCCAGATGATATGGTAGGACGCACCCGTATGACTGGGTAGGCCTGGAGTTCTTCCGGGACCCTAGAGTCGCCCCTCTCCCACAGCTGCCTCCGATGTCTGCTTAGGTGATTTGTGTGAGACAGCCAACCTTTAATTGGCTGTCCTGCCGTGGTTTGCAGTAGTACTTAGAGTCTCTTACTTTCTCGGCGTTCCGGCCACCGACTGTTGCGCCTCAGAAGGATGTTGCCTCGGTCTACAGCACGACTCCTTCTGGTCCTAATTCCTCTTTACTGTATTCCCGTTGTGCACTGGTTAGTTCTGCTCTGAGGAATCTGCCAGGATCCCATCCCTGACAGGTCCTCTCACTAGCTCTTCCCAGCTACTTCTCCCTGTCTTCCTGTCCAACCCCCAGTTTTACCAGAGTGTGAGGAGTGGCCTACTAGATAGGACCACCCCCCCTGGTGGCCGGAGTGTGAAGTGTAGTGAGGTGTTACCTGGTCAGAGAAACTCCTTTAGTGCAATCAGACGTACCATAGCTCCCCATAGTGGCGGAGCCACAGTACTGCAACGACCAGGACTCTGGGGCGCTGCACACACTACACACCAACCTGATGTACACTACTCCACACTCGCCAACCTGACCCTACGTCAGGTTGGTGTGTGTGGTGTAGTATACACCACACACACACGTACCAACCTGATGTACACTACACCACATACCAACCTGACGTAGACTACACCACATACACCAACCTGACCCTACGTCAGGTTGGTGTGTGTGGTGTAGTGTACGTCAGGTTGGTGTGTGGTGTATGTCAGGTTGGTGTGTGTGGTGTAGTGTATGTCAGGTTGGTGTGTGGTGTATGTCAGGTTGGTGTGTGTGGTGTAGTATACACCACACACACACGTACCAACCTGATGTACACTACACCACATACCAACCTGACGTACACTACACCACACACACCAACCTGACCCTACGTCAGGTTGGTGTGTGTGGTGTAGTGTACGTCAGGTTGGTGTGTGGTGTATGTCAGGTTGGTGTGTGTGGCGTAGTATACACCACACACACACGTACCAACCTGATGTACACTACACCACATACCAAAATGACGTACACTACACCACACACACCAACCTGACCCTACGTCAGGTTGGTGTGTGGTGTACGTCAGGTTGTTGTATGTGGTGTAGTATACACCACACACATGCACCAACCTGATGTACACTACACCACATGTACACTACACACCAACCTGATGTACACTACGCCACACTCACCAACCTGACACTACATCAGGTTGGTGTGTGGTGTAGTGTATGTCAGGTTGGTGTGTGGTGTAGTGTATGTCAGGTTGGTGTGTGGTATGGCGTACGTCAGGTTGGTGTGTGTGGTGTAGTATACGCCACACACACCAACCTGACGTACACTACAACACACACACACACACACCAACCTGATGTACACTATGTATGTCAAAAAGTCAAATGGCGCTCCTTCCCTTCCGAGCTCTGCCGTGCGCCCAAACAGTGGTTTACCCCCACATATGAGGTATCAGTGTACTCAGGAGAAATTGCCCAACAAATTTTAGGATCCATTTTATCCTGTTGCCCATGTGAAAATGAAAAAAATTGAGGCTAAATGAAAATTTTTGTGAAAAAAAAAATACTTTTTCATTTTTATGGATCAATTTGTGAAGCACCTTGGGGTTCAAAGTGCTCACTATGCATCTAGATAAGTTCCTTGGGGGGTCTAGTTTCCAAAATGGGGTCACTTGTGGGGGAGCTCCAATGTTTAGGCACACGGGGGGTTTCCAAACGCGACATGGTGTCCGCTAAAGATTGGAGCCAATTTTTCATTCAAAAAGTCAAATGGCGCTCCTTCCCTTCCGAGCTCTGCCGTGCGCCCAAACAGTGGTTTACCCCCACATATGAGGTATCAGTGTACTCAGGAGAAATTGCCCAACAAATTTTAGGATCCATTTTATCCTGTTGCCCATGTAAAAATGAAAAAAATTGAGGCTAAATGAAAATTTATGTGAAAAAAAAATAACTTTTTCATTTTTACGGATCAATTTGTGAAGCACCTTGGGGTTCAAAGTGCTCAATATGCATCTAGATAAGTTCCTTGGAGGGTCTAGTTTCCAAAATGGGGTCACTTGTGGGGGAGCTCCAATGTTTAGGCACACGGGGGGTCTCCAAACGCGACATGGTGTCCGCTAAAGATTGGAGCCAATTTTTCATTCAAAAAGTCAAATGGCTCTCCTTCCCTTCCGAGCCCTGCCGTGCCCACAAACAGTGGTTTACCCCCACATATGAGGTATCAGCGTACTCAGGACAAATTGGACAACAACTTTCTTTGTCCAGTTTCTCCTTTTACCCTTGGGAAAATAAACAAATTGTTGCTAAAAGATCATTTTTGTGACTAAAAAGTTAAATGTTCATTTTTTCCTTCTATGTTGCTTCTGCTGCTGTGAAACACCTGAAGGGTTAATAAACTTCTTGAATGTGGTTTTGAGCACCTTGAGGGGTGAAGTTTTTAGAATGGTGTCACTTTTGGGTATTTTCAGCCATGTAGACCCCTCAATCTGACTTCAAATGTGAGGTGGTCCCTAAAAAAAATGGTTTTGTAAATTTTGTTGTAAAAATGAGAAATCGCTGGTCAACTTTTAACCCTTATAACTTCCTAGCAAAAAAAAATTTTGTTTCCAAAATTGTGCTGATGTAAAGTAGACATGTGGAAAATGTTATTTATTAACTATTTTGTGTCACATAACTCTCTGATTTAACAGAATAAAAATTCAAAATGTGAAAATTGCAAAATTTTTAAAATTTTTGCCAAATTTCCAATTTTTTCACAAATAAACGCAAAAATTATCAACCTAAATTTACCACTAACATGAAGCCCAATATGTCACGAAAAAACAATCTCAGAATCGCTAGGATCCGTTGAAGCGTTCCTAAGTTATTACCTCATAAATGGACACTGGTCAGAATTGCAAAAAATGGCAAGGTCATTAAGGCCAAAATAGGCTGGGTCATGAAGGGGTTAAAGAGTCGGATATGGGCCAAAAATTATATGGCAACAATTTTAATTTCCCCCAGCCACGACCTCTTCCCCACACAGAAGGCCCTGCGATGCCATTTGTTGTGGTTGGGGATGAGGCATTCCAAATGTCTGCCAACCTATTGAAACCCTACTCCAGTCGGGGCTTGGACCATACAAAAAGGATTTTCAATTACAGACTGTCCAGGGCCAGAAGGACTGTGGAGTGCGCCTTTGGCATCCTTGTCTCCAAATGGCGTATATTAGGATCCGCCATTAATCTTAAAATTGAAACAGTGGATGAGGTGGTGAAGGCTTGTGTGGTTCTCCACAATTATATTATGGCCAAAGAGAGACTGAACGTGGAACTCGATGAACCCATAGCCAACCCATTGCCCGATTACCATGATCATCCTCTGAGGACAAGTGTGGAAATTGCGCAGATGAGGGATCGTTTTGCGGCCTATTTTGTTTCAGATGTTGGTCGTGTGTCATGGCAAGATCAAATGGTGTAGTGTTAATGTTACTGTTGGACTGTATTCTGGTTTTAACTACACCAATAAATACCTCTACTGTGACTGTGCTAAAAATATAATATAATAATAAACTAATTCTCCAGTATTATGTGCAATAAATGTCATCCGTTTAGGTTGGTTTTGTTAGGTCAAATTTTGCATCTACCTATAGTTCCAAAATGTAATGTGCCTTATCTAAAAACTTGGAACCCTTTGTTTTTAAAATGTTGTTGTTTAATAAAAAATGTTTCTAAGTTTTCTACCCTGCTTCAAATAACATATTTATACCATACCATATAACATATTTATTTGGTTGTCAGATCGCCGTGTATCGTTGTGTTTGACAGCAAAAGCAACGATACCAGCGATGTTTTACAATGGTAATCAGGGTAAATATTGGGTTACTAAGCGCAGGGCGGCGCTTAGTAACCTGTTATTTACCCTGGTTACCAGTGTTAAATGTAAAAAAAACAACAGTACATATACTCACCTTCGCGTCCCCCGGCGTCCGCTTCCTGCACTGACTGAGCGCCGGCCGTAAAGTGAATGCACAGAACAGCGGTGATGTGACCGCTCTGCTGTTAGGGCCGGCACTCAGTCAGTGCAGGGAAGCGGACGCCGGGGGACGCGATTGTGAATATATGTACTGTTGTTTTTTTTACATTTAACACTGGTAACCAGGGTAAACATTGGAAGCGCGGCCCTGCGCTTAGCAACCCGATGTTTACCCTGGTTACCCGGGGACCTCGGCATCGTTGGTCACTGGAGAGCTGTCACACAGACAGCTCTCCAGCGACCAAATAGCGACGCTGCAGTGATCTGCACCATTGTCTGTTTCGCTGCAGCGTTGCTTAAGTGTGAAGGTACCTTTAGTGTTTGTAAACACCTCATACACTTTAGTGTTTGTAAACACCTCATACAGCAATGAGAGACACCCAAAAAAAGGCAAAATAAAAATTTTAAAAATACTGTCTGACATTGCATATATGAGGTGTTTGAAGCACAAAATATGTGTAGACGGCGCACGGCGTGAATTGCCGAGAAGTATACTGCAAAATAAGAACAAATATTGTTGTTTTAAAAATAACAATTTTTATTGGGGAAACAGGAAAAAAAAGGGGAAATAAACTTAGGGGGTATCAACCTCAGCTACCATGGGTGAGTGGTAAGTCTCTGGTTGGGAATGGGGAGAGGAAGAGGAGGATGATGAGCCAGAGTCCAACAGGCTTGATGGTAATTCCAAGCCCTCCTCAGAGTACACTGGTGAAGAAACCGCAACCTCTGTAGGGGAGGGAGGAGGCAAAACCAGTCTTGCCCTGGTTCTTGAATGGCCCTGGCTGCTCCTGCTGCGGCTAGACCCCTGCCGCGAAGTTGGTGTCTGTATGATTGGAGCAGCCAGAGCCTCAGTGTGTGTCCTCCTTCTTTTTCTCTTTCTTTGATCTCCCGCGGCAGCTCCCACAGCATGATGACGGCTACGGGAGGATGAGGGCCTGGCAGGAGCAGGAGTCGGCGGCACAATGTTATGGTGCCTGTGGTGGCGTCGCTCCGCACGCGGACCTCGGTGGGGTGGCTGGAGTGGCTCTGCAGCAGGAGTCGGAGTCATGCTAGCCAGCGACGGCACTACGGGCATTGTAGTCGCTGACTGCATGACCCGAGCCTGCTGCAGAGCCCTCACGTAGGCAGTATTGCAGGCCTGCATCACCGAAATCTGGAGTTCCGGCGTAAGGTGTTCCACCATGCCCTTAGCAATGGCACTAAAAAAATGTTTGGCCGGCCTCGAGAGCTCGGATTCCATATTTTCAAGGCGCCGGTCGATATTGGACAGAGCAGTGTCCATTCTATCGCCCAACGCCTTGAAACAGTTCTGGAAGACCGTGCTCAAATGCAAAAATTCGGGCATGGTTGGCCTGTCCGAGGCCCGCTGGCACTGTCGGGAATTCCCGAACGAAGGAGCGCCAGAGGCCTCGGGCAGGGGAACACCTGATGGACCGGCTGCCGGTTCTCCAGATGGTGGTGCAAGCCTGCTGTCGCTGTGGGATGGCTGTGACGGGTCAGATGGCGATTCATGAGGGTCCGCTCCTGATGGGCGAGCTCGCTCGAGGGTGCTGCTGTGTGTTCTGTGAAAAGATAAGGGAAAAATTAGTCTTCAATTAATAACCTATCACATACGCCAACTCCTGTAACAAAATTAACATTACATGACACAACAATACATTACAATCCTCTGTCTCTCAGTCTGTGTGGCCTATAATAAATTGCTGATTGTTATCGTCAGCTGACCGTTATGGCTGACGATAACAATCATGGACATACCAACGGCAGAAAATGACTGCTCATTCCCGCTGCCAAAGGCTTTTGACCGCATACCACTGTCATCGGTAAAAAAAAATTTTGTCTAAAACTCTTTCTTGACGCTGCCTATGCCGCAAAAATAGTATAAAATTTAAAGTCAAGATAAAACTTAAAAAAAAAATTTATATATATATACACAGTGACTTTGCTGATCTGATCGCAGGAACGGCCATGACGTTAGGATCATGTGATCGAGACGTCATCATTATTCCTGCGATCAGAACTACCCTGACTCAGAACGTAACCTGTCATGGACTAAAAGGACTCACGCTTAACCCAAAAAATTACTAATGGGCTACATAACATTCCACTAGGGAAAAAGTTACGTGGATGGCCAATATGCTACGCTGACTACATGGATGGCCAATACACTATGTGCATGGGAAATATACTATGTGGATACGTGGCTAGAACGTGTACTATGTGGCTGCGATATAGTGGCCTGGCAATATACTATGTGGATGCACAATGTACGTGGCTGGGCAATGTACAATGTGGCTGTGCAATATGCTATGTGGCTGGGCAATGTACAATGTGGCTGTGCAATATGGTATGTGGACAAAATACTTACTGTCGGCGGCCAAGGACCAGTCTTAGGAACTGTAGTGCCCTGTTGTATTTGTAGGGCACCGACTTGGACGCAGCAGCACCGCTACGAGATTGCTCCTCCTCATTAAGGAGCCCCTTATTGAAATGGTCCTTCATGGATCGCCATCTGGTCCTCAACTTTTTAACTGTGAATGCAAAGGAAAAAAAAGGTTACATATTTAGCATTTAAAAAGGATAAAACAACCGTGTGTGATGCAAAGTTTAGGCGTTGATCGCATCACACACGGTTGTGTTTATCCTGGCATCATGGGTCATAGCAGCGTATCAGCACGGCGTATCAGCAATACTCACCAAAGTTGCTTTTGTCCGTGCTTGAAGCGCTTTCAAAGCCATCCCACAGCGACTTTGCCACCTCAACCCACAAACGCCTCAACACCACCTGGTCCATGTGCCGGGGGTCACGGCTGTCCCACAATGGGCCACGCTCCTGTATGCAGGTGATAAGGAGGTCCACATCAATACCACGATCTCCTTGGTTCCGTTGTGAAACCTAGAAAAATTAGAAAACATTACGGTTACAGATATGAAAATATTAACAACCACCAGCACCTGTCATGATATGTACCTTTGCCCTGTCCTGTCTTTGAATAATATGCCATTTGATGTATGTATATTTCTGGTTTCTACACCTGTATTTAGGTATGTTTTTGTGCAGGGAGTTCAACTTTATGTTACCTTCCCCCAATACTTGCAGCCCTTAAAAGCTATAATGTAATTAAGCTTTGTAAACATCCCTAGTGAAAGCAGGATGCTACTCAAATGTAATGTTCCTCACAGCAGGATGCTAGTCAAGAAAAAAAAAAAATAAAAAAATAAAAAATACTCACTCGCCGGCTTGACGCCACACCTTGGCCCCGAGCTCTCTGCTCCCGCTGATTCCCTTCTCCCTCACTTGAAGAAGCCTGTAAACATTGTAGACAAAAATTATTGCCAAGGCTACAAATGACAGCGAATAGTAAGCAACTGGACATAATTACTCACCGCACTCCCCTGCGCCGATTGGCTATGTTCGGAGTCAGTCGCCATTCTTGCAAGTTTGTTCTGCAATGAAAAAATGAGCAAAAAATAACATCCAAAGCTAACAATGCCACATACAATAAAATAGCCACAAAAAAAAAATAACAACCACAATGGACTGTTGACTGATAGGACAATGCAAACTCAACAAGCGACACCACAACGCCATACATTGCAAGAGAATACAATAGAAGATACAACACAAGGCAGAGTATGAAAAAGTTTCATCCAGAATAGACCCAAACAAAATTAAGCAAAAATAGACACCTATGTCCAAATTTAAAAAAATAAAAACTTACAAAAACAAAAACCTTTATTTATACAGAAAAAAAAAAGGCACAATGAAATAGCAAACTAATGAACGCCATACTTTACAATTACAACAAGACATGATC
The DNA here is from genome assembly GCF_051348905.1 of Ranitomeya variabilis. NCBI lineage: Eukaryota > Metazoa > Chordata > Amphibia > Anura > Dendrobatidae > Ranitomeya > Ranitomeya variabilis. The sequence continues at coordinate 612,625,218 of NC_135233.1, forward strand.
CAAAACAACACCATCTGGTGACATATAACCACAGAAATACAGAAATACATCAGAAAAAGGCGATAAATACCATTCTAGATAATAAGCAATAAACATTACTGGACAACCGCTGTTACAATATACAGCAACCCAAAAGATAAACCATAGTCAGATAGAAAAGAAAACACATGAAATTTAAAAAAAAGGGCCCCACCAAAAAAAAAAAAAAAACATCCATACTACACACTTGGCAATGCAAACAGTCAAGGAAGGAGATATATGCCATACGGAAAATGACGTAAAACCATCAGCGATAAAAAAAAAATAAAAAAAATACAATTGAAAATAGAATGGCATATAGCCACACGGAACAATACAATACAAATGAAACATCATAAATGTAGCCCCCCCACCAGCAAGAAAAGACACTCAAGGAAAGAAAAAAAAAAGCCAACAGCATAATAAAACACAGCAAGACATGAGCCAAGAAAACGCCATACGGTTACCCCCAACAATAGAAACCAGAAAAAGACATGCACCAGAAATTTAACAAGAAAAAATCAGCCCAAAAAAAAGACATTGAACAACCGCATGACACCAGAACAACCCAAAATCCATTAAAACCAATCCAAAACCAAGCAAGGCCGAAGACAATAAACGCCACCATAACGCCAGAAGTACATCAGAACCAGATTAAAAAAAAAAATATTTCAATAACAACCCACAGTGCCATAACCGTACAATAGCACAGACCAAACATTGCACAAATTTAATCAAAATCAAGAAATAAAACACAGAATAAAAATGCAGAGAAATTATATACTTACAGGTTTTGAAAGCAGATTCTCCTCTGTCTTCTCTCTCTGCAATAGCCTTGTGAAAGACAATGCCAAACCCCTTTTTTATATATATATATATATATATATATATATATATATATATATATATATATATATAGTGTTTTTTTAGTGTCTAGACAAAGTCTAGACAATGTTTTGCATTTTTTATTGGAAAACGCATGCGTCGTACAACGCACCACGACGCAAGTACTTGCGTCGTCTGCGTTGCCAATACAATTCAATGGGGAATAAGGCGCATTGACGACGCAAACACGACGCAAACACGATGCATGCGTTTTTTAAAAGGTCGGCGCCGCCCAAAAAATGCAACATGTTGCGTTTGTCGCGCCCTGACAGGTGCGCCCTAACGCCGCATGCGGCGTACAACGCAACACAACGCATGACAACGCATGTACATGCGGCCCCATGCGGCGCCAATGTTAAAGATAGGGCCGTACGACGCATGCGTTTTCTTGCGGCAACGACGCTGCGGCGCACACCGCAAATGTGAACGTAGCCTAAGTGCTGAGATCTCCTTCTGCGCATGCGCCGCCTCTGGCAGCTATTTTGCTAGTCCACCGCATAGGAAACCATGCCACGCAACTGGGGCAGAACGGTGGCTCAGTGGTTAGCATTGCAGCCTTGCAGCACTGGGGTCCTAGGTTCAAATTCCACCAAGGACAACATCTGCAAGGATTTTGTAAGTTCTCGTGTTTGCGTGGGTTTTCTCCTGGTACTCCAGTTTCCTCCTACATTCCAATGATAATGAATTTAGATTGGGAGCTCCATTGGGGACAGTGCCACTAATGTCTCTAAAGAGCTGTGGAATTAATTGCTCTATATAAATGAGTAAAAATAAATAAATAAACTGCAGGGGTTCTGGCCTTTCACAAAGTGTTGGCAGAGCCCCTGCAGCACCGAACACTAGGGTTGAGCGAAACGGATCGGTCATTTTCAGAAGTCGCCGACTTTTAGGCAAAGTCGGGTTTCATGAAACCCGAACTGATCCTAGTGTGGGATCGGCCATGCGGTACACGATCAGAGCGCCAAAGTCGCGTTTCGTATGATGCTGTTACCGCCGTTTTTCATCCAATGAAGGAGGACGCAGAGTGTGGGCAGCGTGATGACATAGGTCTCTGTCCCCACCATCTTAGACAAGGGCATGGCAGTGATTGGCTTGCTGTCTGCGGCGTCACAGGGGCTATAAAGGGGCGTGCACGCCGACCGCCATCTTACTTCTGCCGATCTGAGCATAGGGAGAGTTTGCTGCAGTTAGTCAGAAGCAGGGACAGAGTTAGGGAGGAAATATAAACCCCCAAACCACTTGTGCTGGAGCAATTTTCACTCTCCAACACCACCTTTTTGTGCAGGGACAGTGGAGGTCGTATTTTAGTGCAGCAGCTGCATAGCTGTGTGCACAGTGCTGTGCAAACCAACTGCTTTTTTCAAAGCAAAAATCCTGTTGCTCCTTTCTGCACAGTTACCTGTCTTGTTTATTTGTCCACACTTTTTTGTTCTGAAGTCCTTTTTATTGCTGCCATACTTGTCCTGAGATCATTGTAGGGATTAGGGAGCGTGTTATTGCAGTAATTTTATTTTATTTTTTTATAATAATTACAGCCACTTTCTGCCACGTTCATAGTGTTGTGTTATACCACTGGGCCAGAGTTGTGGTTCAGTTTCTCCCCCCAAAAGTGAGATAGTAATTCTCACACAGTTTATATTCTGCTGTACTGCTAGTGTGTCGTATATCAGGCAGCCACTTTCTGCCACGTTCATAGTGTTGTGTTATACCACTGGGACAGAGTTGTGGTTCAGTGTCTCCCCCCAAAAGTGAGATAGTATTTCTCACACAGTTTATATTCTGCTGTACTGCTAGTGTGTCGTATATCAGGCAGCCACTTTCTGCCACGTTCATAGTGTTGTGTTATACCACTGGGCCAGAGTTGTGGTTCAGTGTCTCCCCCCAAAAGTGAGATAGTATTTCTCACACAGTTTATATTCTGCAGTACTGCCAGTGTGTCATATATCAGGCAGCCACTTTCTGCCACGTTCATAGTGTTGTGTTATACCACTGGGCCAGAGTTGTGGTTCAGCGTCTCCCCCCAAAAGTGAGATAGTAATTCTCACACAGTTTATATTCTGCAGTACTGCTAGTGTGTCACATATCAGGCAGCCACTTTCTGCAACGTTCATAGTGTTGTGTTATACCACTGGGCCAGAGTTGTGGTTCAGTGTCTCCCCCCAAAAGTGAGATAGTAATTCTCACACAGTTTATATTCTGCTGTACTGCCAGTGTGTCGTATATCAGGCAGCCACTTTCTGCCACGTTCATAGTGTTGTGTTATACCACTGGGCCAGAGCTGTTGTTCAGTGTCTCCCCCCAAAAGTGAGATAGTATTTCTCACACAGTTTATATTCTGCAGTACTGCTAGTGTGTCATATATCAGGCAGCCACTTTCTGCCACGTTCATAGTGTTGTGTTATACCACTGGGCCAGAGTTGTGGTTCAGTGTCTCCTCCCAAAAGTGAGATAGTAATTCTCGCACAGTTTATATTCTGCTGTACTGGAAGTGTGTCGTATATCAGGCAGCCACTTTCTGCCACGTTCATAATGTTGTGTTATACCACTGGGCCAGAGTTGTGGTTCAGTGTCTCCCCCCAAAAGTGAGATAGTATTTCTCACACAGTTTATATTCTGCAGTACTGCTAGTGTGTCATATATCAGGCAGCCACTTTCTGCCACGTTCATAGTGTTGTGTTATACCACTGGGCCAGAGTTGTGGTTCAGCGTCTCCCCCCAAAAGTGAGATAGTAATTCTCACACAGTTTATATTCTGATGTACTGCTAGTGTGTCGTATATCAGGCAGCCACTTTCTGCCAGGTTCATAGTGTTGTGTTATACCACTGGGCAAGAGTTGTGGTTCAGTGTCTCCCCCCAAAAGTGAGATAGTAATTCTCACACAGTTTATATTCTGCTGTACTGCTAGTGTGTCGTATATCAGGCAGCCACTTTCTGCCACGTTCATAGTGTTGTGTTATACCACTGGGCCAGAGCTTTGGTTCAGTGTCTCCCCCCAAAAGTGAGATAGTATTTCTCACACAGTTTATATTCTGCAGTACTGCTAGTGTGTCATATATCAGGCAGCCACTTTCTGCCACGTTCATAGTGTTGTGTTATACCACTGGGCCAGAGTTGTGGTTCAGTGTCTCCTCCCAAAAGTGAGATAGTAATTCTCGCACAGTTTATATTCTGCTGTACTGCCAGTGTGTCGTATATCAGGCAGCCACTTTCTGCCACGTTCATAGTGTTGTGTTATACCACTGGGCCAGAGTTGTGGTTCAGTGTCTCCCCCCAAAAGTGAGATAGTATTTCTCACACAGTTTATAATCTGCAGTACTGCTAGTGTGTCATATATCAGGCAGCCACTTTCTGCCACGTTCATAGTGTTGTGTTATACCACTGGGCCAGAGTTGTGGTTCAGCGTCTCCCCCCAAAAGTGAGATAGTAATTCTCACACAGTTTATATTCTGCTGTACTGCTAGTGTGTCGTATATCAGGCAGCCACTTTCTGCCAGGTTCATAGTGTTGTGTTATACCACTGGGCCAGAGTTGTGGTTCAGTGTCTCCCCCCAAAAGTGAGATAGTAATTCTCACACAGTTTATATTCTGCTGTACTGCTAGTGTGTCGTATATCAGGCAGCCACTTTCTGCCACGTTCATAGTGTTGTGTTATACCACTGGGCCAGAGCTGTGGTTCAGTGTCTCCCCCCAAAAGTGAGATAGTATTTCTCACACAGTTTATATTCTGCAGTACTGCTAGTGTGTCACATATCAGGCAGCCACTTTCTGCCACGTTCATAGTGTTGTGTTATACCACTGGGCCAGAGTTGTGGTTCAGTGTTCCCCCCCAAAAGTGAGATAGTAATTCTCACACAGTTTATATTCTGCTGTACTGCCAGTGTGTCGTATATCAGGCAGCCACTTTCTGCCACGTTCATAGTGTTGTGTTATACCACTGGGCCAGAGCTGTGGTTCAGTGTCTCCCCCCAAAAGTGAGATAGTATTTCTCACACAGTTTATATTCTGCAGTACTGCTAGTGTGTTATATATCAGGCAGCCACTTTCTGCCACGTTCATAGTGTTGTGTTACACCACTGGGCCAGAGTTGTGGTTGTGTCTCCTCCCAAAAGTGAGATAGTAATTCTCGCACAGTTTATATTCTGCTGTACTGCTAGTGTGTCGTATATCAGGCAGCCACTTTCTGCCAGGTTCATAGTGTTGTGTTATACCACTGGGCCAGAGTTGTGGTTCAGTGTCTCCCCCCAAAAGTGAGATAGTAATTCTCACAGTTTATATTCTGCTGTACTGCTAGTGTGTCGTATATCAGGCAGCCACTTTCTGCCACGTTCATAGTGTTATGTTATACCACTGGGCCAGAGCTGTGGTTCAGTGTCTCCCCCCAAAAGTGAGATAGTAATTCTCACACAGTTTATATTCTGCTGTACTGCTAGTGTGTCGTATATCAGGCAGCCACTTTCTGCCACGTTCATAGTGTTGTGTTATACCACTGGGCCAGAGTTGTGGTTCAGTGTCTCCCCCCAAAAGTGAGATAGTAATTCTCACACAGTTTATATTCTGCTGTACTGCTAGTGTGTCGTATATCAGGCAGCCACTTTCTGCCACGTTCATAGTGTTGTGTTATACCACTGGGACAGAGTTGTGGTTCAGTGTCTCCCCCCAAAAGTGAGATAGTATTTCTCACACAGTTTATATTCTGCTGTACTGCTAGTTTGTCGTATATCAGGCATCCACATTCTGCCAGGTTCAGAGTGTTGTGTTATACCACTGGGTCAGAGTTGTGGTTCAGTGTCTCCCCCCAAAAGTGAGATAGTAATTCTCACACAGTTTATATTCTGCTGTACTGCTAGTGTGTCGTATATCAGGCAGCCACTTTCTGCCACGTTCATAGTGTTGTGCTATACCACTGGGACAGAGTTGTGGTTCAGTGTCCCCCCAAAAAAAATGAGGAAGTCTGGTGGAAGAGGCCGTGGGCGGGGGTTGCCAGCTAGTACTGATGGTGGTGGTGGTGCTGCATCTGGTGGTAGTGGCAAAAGCACAGTAGCACCTAAGGCTGGAGGTGTTGAGCCTGCGTCATCATCTGGCTACACAAGGCCTCGAAGGCTCCCTTACCTGGGAGTAGGAAAACAGCTTTTAAAGCCGGAGCAGCAGGAAAAAGTTTTGTCTTTCCTTGCTGACTCAGCCTCTAGCTCTTTCGCCTCCTCTTCCCAAAGTTCAAAATCTAAGAGCAGCCAGTCGTCAGTGGATGCTTCCAGTCTGGAAAAAGACGTTTCCTTGTGTCCTTCTCCCAAACCAAAAGTGAAGGATGCGTCAGGTGACACTACAGGTTACTCCATGGAGCTCTTTACCCATACCGTGCCAGGGTTAGAAAGGGAAATTGTACACTGCCCATTACAAGAAGAATCGGACATGGAGTGCACTGATGCACAGCCACAGCTAGATTATGATGCTGTTCCATTGACTCAGATCACTACATTGACCTCGCAGTTTCCTGAGCCAGAATCTGACCCTGATGAGACTATGGTGCCCTGTCCCGAACGCTATAGCACCGGCTTACACGGTGACACTGAGGAAGGCGTACATGACATTGTGGAGGAGGAGGTGATAGATGACCCAGTTCTTGACCCAGATTGGCAGCCATTGGGGGAAGAGGGTGCCGCTGGCACTAGCTCACAAGCGAAGGAGGGTAATCCGCAGCAACACCAATCTACATCGCAACAGCTGTCATCAGCCAGGCCCGTATCAGGCCCAAAACGTGTGACAAAAACAGTTTTAGGACAGCATGGCCAACCGCTGAAAGTTGCACAGCGTACAATGCCTGAAAAGGAATTCCATAGTAGGAAGAGTGCAGTGTGGCATTTTTTTGACCAAGATCCCAATGATCAGTCTAAAGTGATCTGTAAGAAATGCTCAAAGACCTTTAGCAGAGGGAAGATTCTTCAAAATTTAAATACAACGTGCATGCGTAGACATTTAACCAGCATGCACTTGCAAGCCTGGACTAATTACCAAACGTCCTGTACCGTTGGTGCACCTGGTCAGAATGAAGGTAGTCAGCAACACTACATTTCTTCCCTCACTGTAAGCCCACCGGTTCGGACACCACCAGCAGCAAATGTGGAGGGATCGTAGCAAGGCCAAAGCAGACAGGGAATCAGAAGGTTATTGGTAGGAAGCACTGTATGTAGGCCAAAATCACCAACTGTCTCTCAATCCGCCATGTCCACCACCACCACCACCACCACCGCTAGTTCCACCATCTGCAGGTCTCATGTCCAGCTCACCCTAGAAGAGACTCTCATGAGGAAAAGAAAGTACTCATCCTCTCATCCGCATACACAGGGTTTGAACGCCCACATTGCCAGATTAATCTCGTAAGAGATGAGGCCCTACCGGTTGGTCGAAAGCAAAGCTTTCAAAGACCTGATGGCCTACGCAGTACCACGCTATGACCTACCCAGTCACCACTTTTTTGCTAGAAAAGCCATCCCAGCCCTCCACCACCATGTCAAAGACCGCATTGTCCATGCACTGAGGCAGTCTGTCAGTGGAAAGGTGCACCTCACCACAGATGCATGGACCAGTAGGCATGGCCAGGGACGTTACGTGTCCATCGCGGTGCACTTGCACTGGGTTAATGTGGTGGATGCAGGGTCCACAGGGGACAGCCATAGTGGGACAGTTCTGCCTAGCCCACGGTCTAGTAAACAGTTGGCGTTCGACACCCCTCCTCCTGCTCCTCCTCCTCCAGAAGTGACAGCTCGTCCACAGAGCGCAGTCGTCTGGCAACTCCATCTGCAGCTGCCAGTGTTGCACACGAGGTGTCTCATTATGGAGCAGCTAGTGGTAAGCGTCAGCAGGCTGTGTTGGAAATGAAGTGTTTGGGCGACAACAGACACACCGCGGAAGTACTGGCCGAGTTCTTGCAGCAAGAAAATGAGTCATGGCTGGGCAGTGTACATCTTGAGGCAGGCAAGGTAGTCAGTGATAACGGAAGGAATTTTATGGCTGCCATAGCCCTTTCACAACTTAAACACATACCTTGCTTGGCTCACACTTTGAACCTGGTGGTGCAGTGCTTCCTGAAAAATTATCCGGAGTTACCAGCCCTGCTCCTGAAGGTGCGAAAACTTTGTTTGCACATCCGCCGGTCGCCCGTACACTCCAGCCGTATGCTGAACCATCAGCAATCGCTAAATCTTCCACAGCAATGCCTAATTATAGATGTTGCAACAAGGTGGAACTCCACACTGCACATGGTTCAGAGGCTGTGTGAACAGAGGCGTGCTGTCATTTATTTGTCGGAGGATACGCATTCACGGGCAGGCAGTTGGATGGCAGACATGGAGTTGTCTGGTGTGCAGTGGTCGAAGCTACAAGACCTCTGTCAAGTCCTTCAGTGTTTTGAGGAATGCACACGGCTGGTAAGTGCAGACGACGCCATCATAAGCATGAGCATCCCACTTATGCGTCTGCTGATGCAAAGTTTGACGCACATTAAGGAGCAGGCGTCTGCAGCCGAGGAGGAGGGAAGCCTTGATGACAGTCAGCCATTGTCTGGTCAGGGAACTGTCCAGGACGAGGTGGCGGACGAAGAGGATGAGGAGGAGGATGATGGGGCTGAATATGTATGGGAGGAGGGAGCTTCTCAGGGGGCAATAGAAACTGGTGCTGTTGCAAGGTCTGGTACAGGTTTCTTGCAGGACACTTGTGATGTAGATTTGCAAGAAAGTGCTCCTCAACCCAGCAGAAGCAGTGAATTGACACCTGGAACATTGGCCCACATGGCTGAGTATGCCTTGCGTATCCTAAAAAGGGACCCCGCATTGTCAAAATGATGACCGATGACGATTACTGGTTGGCCTGCCTAATGGATCCACGCTACAAAGGGAAATTGCAAAATATCATGCCACATGAGAACCTAGAGCAAATATTGGCTACCAAACAAGCAACTCTTGTAGACCGTTTGGTTCTGGCATTCCCTGCACACAGCGGCAGTGATGGTTCTCACACGAGCCGTAGGGGGCAACATGGCAGAGGTGCTAGCTGTGCAGAAATCCGAAGTGGCGTTGGACAGAGGGGTTTTATGACAAGGTTGTGGAGTGATTTTTCAATGACCGCTGACACGACAGGGACAGCTGGATCGATTCAAAGTGACAGGAGACAGCATTTGTCCAGTATGGTTACAAACTACTTTTCCTCCCTTATTGATGTTCTCCCTCACAGGTCATTCCCCTTTGATTACTGGGCATCTACACTAGACACCTGGCCTGAATTGGCAGAATATGCATTACAGGAGCTCGCTTGCCCTGCTGCCAGTGTGCTATCAGAAAGAGTCTTCAGTGCTGCTGGTTCAATACTGACCGAAAAAAGGACACGTCTGGCTACCCAAAATTTTGATGATCTAACCTTCATTAAAATGAACCAATCATGGATTTCACATTCTTTTGCCCCACCTTCCCCTGCTAACACGTAGTTTTCCTTTAAAAAGGTCTTGCTTTTGGACTCCTCTTACTGACTGCTCCAATTCCTCCATTTGCTGCTGCTGAATGTCCACCATAGGCCATTTTTAACACCTCCCTAAATGGGCTGACTCCCCCCACGGGCCCGTGGTCACCACTTGGCGCAAGCACCCGTGCGAATGCCGTTTGCCTGGACAGGTGGGTGTGCCCACTTTTGGCCGACGGCACTGGCACAGGGTCCCTCATCGTACAATTAAGTGTCTCTGGCGGTGGGGGTGCACACCCAACGTCAGACACACCGTCGTAATATGAGGGGCCCTGGGCCAGTACCGCCGCCCACGAGAGAGTGTCCCCCTCCCAGCTCAAACAGTGCTCCACCGCTGTTTAGTCGGTGCTGTTAAATCCTTCAATGGCACTGCCAATACAAATTGAGAGATGATAGTAAATATATACAGGGACCATGCCCTCCATTTTGACCTGTGAATACTGTGCGCGAACTACCACTATCTGGTACTCAGCAGAGGAACCCACCCCTGTACGTTGCTTTGCCACCTGTTTATTTACGAACATTTTTTTTGCAGACATTTAGCCCGCTTTACTATTTAGGCCAATGTACTGTGTCAGCCACTTATTCCAGTTGTCCTCCACCGAACAAAGCAGTGCCACCAGTTTACTCCTGTTACCAGTTTAGAACTGCATTGAGCCAACTTTTTTATTTTAGGCCTAGTAAGTCTGTCTGTGCCACTCCTAGCAATCGTCCTCCGCTGACCAAACCAGTGCTGCCTGTGTACCCCTGTTACCCATTTTAAACTGCATTGAGCCAACTTTTTTATTTTAGACCTAGTAAGTCTGTCTGCGCCACTCCTACTAATCGTCTTCCGCTGACCAAAACAATGCTGCCTGTGTACCCGTTACCCATTTTGAACTGCATTGAGCCTATTTTTTATTTTAGGCCTAGTAAGTCTGTCTGCGCCACTCCTAGCAATCGTCCTCCACTGACCAAACCAGTGCTGCCTGTGTACCCCTGTTACCCATTTTAAACGGGATTGAGACAACTTTTTTATTTTAGGCCTAGTAAGTCTGTCTGCGCCACTCCTACTAATCGTCCTCCGCTGGCCAAAACAATGCTGCCTGTGTACCCGTTACTAGTGTTGAGCATTCCGATACCGCAAGTATCGGGTATCGGCCGATATTTGCTGTATCGGAATTCCGATACCGAGATCCGATACTTTTGTGGTATCGGGTATCGGTATCGAAACAACATTAATGTGTAAAATAAAGAATTAAAATAAAAAATATTGCTATACTCACCTCTCCGACGCAGCCTGCACCTTACTGAGGGAACCGGCAGCGTTGTTTGCTTAAAATTCGCGCTTTAACTTCCTTACTTGAAGTCCCGGCTTGTGATTGGTCGCGCGCCGCCCATGTGACCGCGACGCGACCAATCACAGCAAGCCGTGACGTAATTTTAGGTCCTTCAGGATTTTAAAATTACGTTCCGGCGTTGTGATTGGTTGCGTCGCGGTCACATGGGCGACGCGACCAATCACAAGCCGTGACGTCACGGGAGGCAGGAGACGCGCGCATAAATGCGCGCGTCTCCTGCCTCCCGTGACGTCACGGCTTGTGATTGGTCGCGTCGCCCATGTGACCGCGACGCAACCAATCACAACGCCGGAACGTAATTTTAAAATCCTGAAGGACCTAAAATTACGTCACGGCTTGCTGTGATTGGTCGCGTCGCGGTCACATGGGCGGCGCGCGACCAATCACAAGCCGGGACTTCAAGTAAGGAAGTTAAAGCGCGAATTTTAAGCAAACAACGCTGCCGGTTCCCTCGCTGAAGTCCAGGCTGCGTCGGAGAGGTGAGTATAGCAATATTTTTTATTTTAATTCTTTATTTTACACATTAATATGGTTCCCAGGGCCTGAAGGAGAGTTTCCTCTCCTTCAGACCTTGGGAACCATCAGGAATACCGTCCGATACATGAGTCCCATTGACTTGTATTGGTATCGGGTATCGGTATCGGATTAGATCCGATACTTTGCCGGTATCGGCCGATACTTTCCGATACCGATACTTTCAAGTATCGGACGGTATCGCTCAACACTACCCGTTACCCATTTTGAACTGCATTGAGCCTATTTTTTATTTTAGGCCTAGTAAGTCTGTCTGCGCCACTCCTAGCAATCGTCCTCCGCTGACCAAACCAGTGCTGCCTGTGTACCCGTTACCCATTTTAAACTGCATTGAGCCAACTTTTTTATTTTAGGCCTGGTAAGTCTGTCTGCGCCTCTCCTACTAATTGTCCTCCGCTGACCAAAACAATGCTGCCTGTGTACCCGTTACCCATTTTGAACTGCATTGAGCCTATTTTTTATTTTAGGCCTAGTAAGTCTGTCTGCGCCACTCCTAGCAATCGTCCTCCGCTGACCAAACCAGTGCTGCCTGTGTACCCTTGTTACCCATTTTAAACTGCATTGAGCCAACTTTTTTTATTTTAGGCCTAGTAAGTCTGTCTGCGCCACTCCTAGCAATCGTCCTCCGCTGACCAAACCAGTGCTGCCTGTGTACCCCTGTTACCCATTTTAAACTGCATTGAGCCAACTTTTTTATTTTAGGCCTAGTAAGTCTGTCTGCGCCACTCCTACTAATCGTCCTCCGCTGACCAAAACAATGCTGCCTGTGTACCCGTTACCCATTTTGAACTGCATTGAGCCTATTTTTTATTTTAGGCCTAGTAAGGCTGTCTGCGCCACTCCTAGCAATCGTCCCCCTCTGACCAAACCAGTGCTGCCTGTGTTACCCCTGTTACCCATTTTAAACTGCATTGAGCCAACTTTTTTATTTTAGGCCTACTAAGTCTGTCTGGGCCACTCCAGTCCTGACAATCGTCCTCCGCTTAACAACACTCTGCCGCCTGTGTACCCCTGTAACCAATTTTAAACTGCATTGAGCCAACTTTTTTAATTTAGGCCTACTACCTGTGTCTGTCTGCACCATTCAATACAGCTGTCCTTCACTGCACAAAGCAGAGCCTCAATTTGCAGCCGATATCACATATTAAAGTGCATTTGGCCTACTAGTTTGGTTGGGCCTACTAACAGTGTCTGCCGCTCCTTGGTATTCTCCTGTGTTTTTATCCTGAGCTTCAATCTTCAGGCTTTCGGCCTATAGGAATTTTAAAACTGCATTTGGCCTACTGGTTTGGTTGGGCCTACTAACGGTGTCTGCCGCTCCCTGCTGTTCTCCTCCACTGAACAAAGCAGTGCTGCCTGTTTACTCCTGTTACCAATTTTGAACTGCATTTAGCCTACTTTATTCTTTGGGCCTATATCTGTGTTTCCTCCTCATCCTGCCCATTGCCCAGCCACTGCTAGATGAGTCTGCCGGTACATTGAACCAGACCACTACATTCCCCTTGCACTCTACATAGCCAGTATCTGACCCTGCAGAAAGTCTGGATCCCCTTCCCGCATACTATACCACCTTACATGGGGACAAAGAGGAAGGTGCAGGTTCCTTCAACAGGTGGGGGGGGCATACTCGTTGGCGACGTCACTGGCACAGAGTCCCTCATAGTACGCAAAAGTGTCTCTGCCGGTGGGAGGCGCCCCCGCCATCAATCACAACGCCGTACTTTGAGGGGCCCTGTGCCAGTGGCAATGCGAACGAGTGTGCCCCCCCCGCTTGCTCAGGATCACAGCACTTGCAAAGTTGAAATACTTACCTCTCCCTGCTCCACCGCCGTGACGTAGTCCGCGTTTCCTGGGCCCACGAAAAACTTGAGCCAGCCCTACTCCCCCCACAACTGTTGCCAATTGACCCCCAAATTTTCAATGGCTAACTATTATTATAAGGTAAATTAAGATTGACAAGCTTAAGTAACAAGAATTGATGTTTTTGGCATTAAAATGGGCTCTGTTGGTGTTTTCCTGTCCTCCACTCACTGCCGACTTTGATTCTCCATTGACTTGCATTGGGTTTCGTGTTTCGGTCGGATCCCCGACTTTTCACAATAATCGGCCGATTTCACCCGACCCGACTTTTGACAAAGTCGGGTTTCGCGAAACCCGACTCGATCCTGAAAAAGTAAAAGTCGCTCAACCCTACTGAACACCAGCAGCGTCCCGCCGCACATCCGAACACCCCCTCATCCCAGCCTGCAGCAACGCTCCACTCTTGCCTCCTCCAGCAGCGACCCTGGGACCCCGCTTCACCGCAGCCACCACCCCCCAGTAAGCAATAAAACGCATGGATTATAAGAAGTACCACCATTTTATTAAAAATACTTTTTTTCCTATTTTTCTCTTCAAAATTTGGGGTGCATCTTATAATCCACAAAATACAGTAAACTACTGATTCCTGTTATAGTGACACTACAATTACAGAACTATATACTGTATGCAGCACATATACACAGATACACACTGTATACTGCACATGTACACACACAGATACACATATACATGTATACTTACCAGGTTCTGCGGCTTCATTTGTACAGATCCATTCCCAGGACAGTGGTAGGAGCAGCCATGATGAGGGGAGAGGACACAGACACTCAGGGCTGCAGGCATCTTCCTCCTGGCCCGGCTCTGACCTGTCGGCTGTGCTGTAATTGGGCTCCTCCCCCTCACTTGCAACTTCTAACCTGACTGCAGGCAGGGAGAAAGAGAGAGAGGGTGGCTGGAGGGGCATTTGGGAGAGACGATCCGGAACTCACTGCTTATTCACTGCTGTACACCCTCTGGGCACTTCATAAAGGGGCTGCAGATGCAGGGGGCCCCCTTTGTGAGTGGGGGCCCCAGGCATCTGCCTGGTCTGCCTGCCCCAAACGCAGGCCCTGGTAAAACGTGTACCCGTCCTCTACGATCATAGAACGTCGTCTCCTCTGAACAGTTTTGGACAATTTTTCTGAAATAAATATGTATATTCCCTGATGCTACCTCTTCTCTAAAGATTAGCCCATCAATTAGGTAACTCGTCATTGGGCAGAGCACTGCCAGGCATAGGTGCTGCTGTTGCCTATTCAGGCATTACCTAATAACCAGCATTAATTACACTGGCCCCCAGATCACATAATCTATAGAAATACTATAAACCTCCAGCACAGTCAATGTTCTCTGTAGTAACGTCGCCATTTCAGGTGGGTCCTTAGTATACTGTGTGCAGGTATTGTCGTTCCATACTCTAGCCCACAGAAGCCTCCTCCAGACCCTGTAAATAAGGTGAAGGAAACTTTCTGTAGCTGCGTCTTCAATTTACTTTCAGATGCAAATGAAACCATCAGCGGAGACCTGACTAATACACTAATGTCAGTGCCGCAGCCAACAGACGTCGTTTCTCAAGGATAGATATGGAGCGAAGTGCAGCCCATTTATTGCCTTGTCACAGTGTAAAACCCAGTTGATGAGGATATGTCTGACTTAATGCAGCCAGATCACTTTGCTGAAGTCAGACGTTCCGCTCTATACCCCTAGAAGTATTTCTCTGGGCAAGTAGCTGCCGCATTTACACTCTGAGATCTTAAAGAGCACCTAGAGTTTTACACAGCGAGGAAGTAAACTTTTTTTTATAGTAACCTGGCATTTCTGTTACTACAGTGTCCGAGTTTACAAAGAACTGGTTACATCACTGAGCTATGAAGGACTAGTATTGATCTCCAATGTATTCCTCTCCAGCTGGGGAAACATTATAACTCCCAGGATGTCCTAACAGCCTGCAAATAACAGTGCACACTGGGAGTTGTAGTTCTGCAACAGCCATACTGTATAGCCATAAAATGAAGATCAATGATTTAAAGGGACCGTCCGGGCGACCTGATAGGGAAGATTTACTAAGCTAAATGCACCACAACCCTGGCACAAAATTTGCTGCTGTTTGCCTTCTTCCACATTTAAGATGAGTTTCATATGCTTTTTTTGTCTTCCACGACAAGGGGGTTGGTTACAGGTTCACTCTTATCAAGTCCACTAGTAGGTGGTGTAAACTTAGATACTTAGATACTTAGTCAATATAAAGATGAAACGTATTTATTATCACAATGCAGAAGATTGCATCAGCCACAGAAGATTGACGTGACTTCCACATAATGCCCTGGGTCATCACATCACATTATTTTGAATGTCAATCAGAAAGGGATTATCAGAGCCTGTATAAAAGCCAGGGCAGGGATAGGAAGCATTAAAGCACATAAAAAGTAATAATTTACTATTAAATAGGGAACAGTTCTGGATATTTGGTTTACCCCCTTAACCCCCAAGAGTGGTTTGCATGTTAATGGCCGGGCCAATTTTTTGAATTCTGACCATTGTCCCTTTATGAGGTTATAACTCTGGAACGCTTGCATGGATCCCAGTGATTCTGACATAGTTTTCTTGTGACATATGGTACTTCATGTTAGTGGTAAAATTTCCACGACATTACTTACGTTTATTTGTGGAAAAAAAAAAAAAGAAATTTGGCAAAAATTTGAAAATTTTGCAATTTTCCAACTTTGTATTTTCATGCCCTTAAATCACAGAGATATGTCACACAAAATACTTAATAAGTAACATTTCCCACATGTCTACTTTACATCAGCACAATTTTGGAACCAATTTTTTTTTTTGTTAGGGAGTTATAAGGGTTAAAAGTGGACCAGCAATTTCTCATTTTTACAACACCATTTGTTTTTAGAGACCACATCACATTTGAAGTCATTTTGAGGGGTCTATATGATAGAAAATACCCAAGTGTGACACCATTATAAAAACTGCACCCCTCAAGGTGCTCAAAACCACATCCAAGAAGTTAATTAACCCTTTAGGTGTTTCAAAGGAATTTTTGGAATGTTTAAAAAAATGAACATTTAACTTTCTTTCACAAAAAATTTACTTCAGATCCAATTTGTTGCATTTTACCAAGGGTAACAGGAGAAATTGGACCCCAAAAAGTTGATGTGCAATGTGTCCTGAGTACGCTGATACCCCATATGTGGGGGTAAACCACTGTTTGGGCGCATGGCAGAGCTCGGAAGGGAAGGAACGCTGTTTGACTTTTCAATGCAAAATTGACTGGAATTGAGATAGGACGCCATGTCGCATTTGGAGAGCTCCTGATGTGACAAAACAGTGTAAATCCCCACAAGAGACACCATTTTGGAAAGTAGACTCCCTAAGGAACTTATCTAGATGTGGGGGGCACTTTGAACCCCCAAGTGCTTCACAGAAGTTTATAATGTAGAGCCGTAAAAATAAAAAATCATATTTTTTCACAAAAATGATCTTTTCGCCCCAATTTTTTATTTTCCCAAGGGTAACAGGAGAAATTGGACACCAAAAGTTGTTAAGCAATTTTTCCTGAGTATGCAGATACCCTATATGTGGGGGTGAACCACTGTTTGGGAGCATGGCAGAGCTCGGAATGGAAGAAGCGCTGTTTGACTTTTCAATGCAAAATTGACTGGAATTGAGATTGGACGCCATGTCGCATTTGGAGAGCCCCTGATGTGCCTAAACAGTGGAAACCCCCCACAAGTGACACCATTTTGGAAATTAGACCCCCTAAGGAACTTATCTAGATGTGTTGTGAGAACTTTGAACCTCCAAGTATTTCACTACAGTTTATAACACAAAGCTGTGGAAATAAAAAATCTTTTTTTCTCCACAAATTATATTTAGCCCCCAGTTTAGTATTTTCCCAAAGGTAACAGGAGAAAAAGGACCCAAAAAGTTTGTTGTCCAATTTGTCCTGAGTATGCTGATATTCCATATGTGGGGGAACCACCATTTGGGAGCATGGCAGAGTTCGGAAGGGAAGGAGCACCGTTTGGAATGCAGACTTAGATAGAATGGTCTGCGGTCATCACGTTGCGTTTGCAGAGCCCCTGATGTACCTAAACAGTAGAAACCCGCCACATGTAACCCCATATTGGAAACTAGACCCCCAAAGGAACTTATCTAGATGTGTTGTGAGAACTTTGAACCCCTAAGTGTTTCACTAAAGTTTATAATGCAGAGCCGTGAAAATAAAAAATCAAATTTTTTTCCAACAAAAATGATTTTTTAGCCCCCACATTTTTATTTTCCCAAGGGTATCAAGAGAAATTGGACCCCAAAAGTTGTTGTCCAATTTGTCCTGAGTACGCTGATACCCCATATGTTGGGGTAAACCCCTGTTTGGGTGCACGGGAGAGCTCAGAAGGGAAGGATCACTGTTTTACTTTTTCAGCGCAGAATTGGCTGGAATTGAGATCGGATGCCCAATTCAAACTCCAACCCTAACCCGAACACACCTCTAACCCTAATCCCAACCCTGACCATAACTCTAACCCCCCCAACCCAAACACGCCCCTAACCCTAATCCCACCCCTAACCACACCCCTAATCCTAACACACCCCTAACCCCAATACACCCCTAACCCTAATCCCAACTGTAAATGTAATCCAAACACTAACTTTAGCCCCAACCCTAACTTTAGCCCCAACTCTAACCCTAACTTTAGCCCCAACCCTAACTTTAGCCCTAACCCTAATGGGAAAATAGCAATAAATACATTTTTTTATTTTATTATTTTCCCTAACTAAGGGGGTGATGAAGGGGGGTTTAATTTACTATTTATATCGGGTTTTTGTTTGGCAGCTGTCACACACTAAAAGACGCTTTTTATTGCAAAAAATAGTTTTTGCATCACCACATTTTGAGAGCTATAATTGTTTCATATTTTTGCCCACAGAGTCATGTGAGGTCTTGTTTTTTGCGGGACGAGTTGGTGTTTTTATTGGTACCATTTTCGGGCACATTACAGTTTTTGATCGCTTTTTATTATGATTTTTGGGAGGCAGAATGAACAAAAACCAGCAATTCATGAATTTCTTTTTGTGGGGCGTTTATACCATTTCGTGTGTGGTAAAATTGCTAAAGCAGTTTTATTCTTTGGGTTAGTACGGTTACAGCGATACCTCATTTATATCTTTTTTTATGTTTTGGCGCTTTTATACAATAAAAACTATTTTATATAAAAAATAATTATTTTTTTCATTGCTTCTGAGGGCTATAAAGTTATTTTTTTGCTGATGACACTGTATGGCGGCTCATTTTTTGCAGGACAAGATGACGTTTTCAGTGGTACCATGTTTATTTATATCCATCTTTTTGATCGCATGTTATTCCTCTTTTTGTTCGGCGGTATGATGATAAAGCATTGTTTTTTGCCTCGTTTTTTATTTATTTTTTTATAGTGTTCACTGAAGTGGTTAACTAGTGGGACAGTTTTATGGGTCGGGTCGTTACGGACACGGCAATACTAAATATGTGTACTTTTGTTGTTTTTTTTATTTACATAAAGAAATGTATTTTTTTGGAAAGATATATTTTTTTCTTTATTTAGGAATTTAAAAAATATATAATTTTACACGTTAATTATTATTATTTTTTTTTACGTATTTACTTTGTCCCAGGGTGGAGCATCACTATGTAGTGTAAGATCGCTGATCTGACACTTTTCACAGCACTGTGTCAGATCAGTGATCTGATGGGCAGTGCAGGAGGCTTGCCAGCACCTGCTCTCAGCAGGCACTGACAAGCCACCTCCCTGCAGGACCCGGAAGGACCCCGTGGCCATCTTGGATCCGGGGGCCTGCAGGGAGGAGACAGGAAGAGACCCTCGGAAGAACGCGATCACATCGCCTTGTTCTGAGGGTCTCAGGGAGGCAGGCATGGAGCCCCCTCCCTGCGCAATGCTTCCCTATGCCACTGGAACACTGCGATCATGTTTGATCACAGTGTTTTGGGGGTTAAAGTGCTGGGAGCGGTCCGTGACCGCTCCTGGCACATAGTGCCGGATGTCAGCTGTGATAATTATCACAGCTGACACCCGGCCACGATCGGCCACGCTCGGGAGCGTGGCTGATCGCCTATGATGTACTATCCCGTCCATGGGATTTAAGTCCCAGGTCACATGGGATAGTACGACCAATGGCAGAAAGGGGTTAAATACAAGAACTCCTGCAGGATGGAGCATTATTATGTATCAGTATTAGTGTTATAGGGTGTTACATTACAGTTTTGTGATATTAGATATATTCTTATTCTCTTGATTGTCTTTCTTTGCTTTTCTTTTGTGACTGTCTATTCCAATTATAGAAACAGGTTTATATTTTTTGTGACTTCTTTATGACTAAACTGTCAACATTATGTGTATAACGATGTACCGTACAGTGGGTATTTGGTCCCTTTATAATTATTCCGATTTTTTTCTGAATAATTTTAATATTTGTATTTTTTCTATGTACTTTAGGTAAAGCTTCTGCTACTTTAGTACAAATAAGGCTTTTTACAAAAACCGCTTGAGGTCCAAAAACTGGGATTTCACCACTTCTGCATTTTTCACCCACTCCTGGTTTTGGCTTCCAAATACTGAAGTCAAATACTGACCAAATACTAATCATGTGAACATGGCATTAGTGTGATTGATTAGTGATATGGTGGACTTGCATCTGTCCTGATTCATGTGAATTACAATTACATATTTTTTTTCTTATTTCTTAATACACTAGAAAGAAGCAGCAAGAATCACAATATTTTAAAAAACATTCAGTCTGAGTCTGTGTGCTTGCTTTTCATTGTACTAAGTTTCTGCATTTCTAATGCAGTCATTTTTATGAAGGGGGAGGAATAATTGTTTTCTAAAAATACAAAATAAAATTCACGAAAATTCAGATGTTTAATTGCAACTTTATACCTCACAAATGTGCTTGTCCTGTGCAAATCCTTGCGGACTTACATTCTACGGGATAATGGGGAAGAGACAGAAGGTCGGGGGTGCAGCAGCTCTGGTGGTGGTGAGGCGGCACCTCGGGTGGTGGTGAGGCAGCAGAATGGTAATTGCAGGCTGTAGGCTTTCCTGGAGAGATGGGTTTTCAGGTTCCGT
Organism: Ranitomeya variabilis; assembly: GCF_051348905.1. Classification (NCBI taxonomy): domain Eukaryota; kingdom Metazoa; phylum Chordata; class Amphibia; order Anura; family Dendrobatidae; genus Ranitomeya; species Ranitomeya variabilis. The sequence continues at coordinate 612,645,497 of NC_135233.1, forward strand.
CTGAAGGATCCGAGGGTGGTGGATAATCGGACGTGTTGAGGCATGGAATTCCAGAGGATGGGGGATAGTCGTGAGAAATCTTGGAGGCGGTTGTGTGAGGAACGAATAAGTGTAGTGGAGAGTAGGAGGTCTTGGGAGGATTGAAGATTGCGTGAGGGAATATATTGGGAGATTAGTTCAGAGATATAGGGAGGGGATTGGTTGTGGATGGCTTTGTAGATCAGTGTTAGTAGTTTGAACTGGATTCGTTGGGGAATTGGGAGCCAGTGGAGGGATTTGCAGAGGAGAGAAACAGGGGAGTAGCGAGGAGAGAGGTGGATTAGGCGAGCAGCAGAGTTGAGGACAGACTGGAGTGGTGCAAGAGAGTTAGCGGAGAGGCCACAGAGGAGGGTGTTGCAGTAGTCGAGGCGGGAGATGATGAGGGCATGCACAAGAGTTTTAGTAGATTGAGGGCGGGATGGATTCTGGCAATATTTTTGAGTTGGAGGCAACATGAGGTGGCAAGAGTTTGGACATGCGGTTTGAAGGACAGGGCAGAGTCAAGAGTTACTACGAGTCAGCGGATTACAGGTGCAGGAGAGAGCATGATGCGTTTACCCTAATAGATAGATCGGGTAGGGGAGATACACGAGGTGGAGGAAAGATGATAAGTTTGGTTTTGTCTACATTGAGTTTTAGGAAGCGAGAGGTGAAGAAGGAGGATATGGCTGATAGACACTCTGGGATTCTGGACAGCAGGGAGGTGACATCTGGACCAGAGAGGTAGATCTGAATGTCGTCCGCATAGAGGTGGTACTGGAAGCCATAAGACTTTGAGTTGTCCTAGGCCAAGGGTATAGATGGGAAAAAAGTAGGGGCCCCAGGACAGAGCCTTGAGGGACACTAACAGAGAGGGCAAGATGAGGAGGTAGTGTAGGAGTGGGAAACGCTAAATGTGCGGTCGGAAAGGTATGAATCAATCCAGGAGAGGGCAACGTCTTTGATGCCAAGGGAAGAAAGAATCTGTAGCAGTAGGCAGTGGTCGACTGTGTTAAAGGCAGAGGACAGGTCGAGAAGGATGAGGATGGAGAACTGTCTGTTGTCTTTTGCTGTGAGTAAGTCATTAGCAATTTTGGTCAGGGCAGTTTTGGTGGAGTGGTGGGGCGGAAGCCAGACTGGAAGTTGTCAAGGAGAGAGTTAGATGAGAGGTGGGAGGAAAGTTGAGCATCGACATGCTGCTCAAGGAGTCTTGAAGCAAATGGGAGCAGTGACATGGGGCGATAGCTGGGCATAGCAGTTGGGTCCAGTTTTGTTTTTTTGAGGATGGGTGTGATGGTGGCATGTTTGAAGACAGAGGGGAAGATAGCAGAAGATAGCGATAGGTTGAAGAGATGGGTTAGGGCTGTAATGAGCGTGTTAGTGAGGTTGAGGAGCAGGTGGGAAGGGATGGGGTCAAATGCACAGGTGGTGAGGTGTGATTTGGAAAGGAGGTGAGTAAGCTCTCCTTCAGTGATGTTGGAGAGGGAGGTCATTAGGGAAGGGCAGAGGTCTGGTATATGGAGTGGTTGAGGTGGTGGAACAGTAAACGTTTGCCTTGTTTGGTCGATCTTATTTTTGAAGTAGGTAGCATAGTCCTCGGAAGAGATGAGGTGAGTTGGACGTGGCAGTGGTGGGCAGAGGAGAGAGTTGAATGTGCTGAACAGTTGTTTTGGGTTGTAGGATAATGAAGATACAAGGTTTGTGAAATATGTCTGTTTAGCAGAAGTGAGGACTAATTTGAAGGCAAGTATAGCTTGTTTGAAAGCAGTGAAGTCGTCTGGCAGGCGTATTTTCTTCCAATGCCGCTCTGCGACCCTGGATGCTTGTCGAAGTTTTTTGGTGAGATTGTTACGCCAGGGTTGCCTATTGATTTGTCACACTTTGCCATGCATGAGAGGGGCGACTGAGTCTATGGCTGATGTGAGGGTGGTGTTATAGAAAGCGCTATCCGTGTCGTGGAGTGAAGATATGGAGGACAGAGGTAGAGAGTCAAAGAGTCTGTGAATGTCTAGGTGAGCGAGGTTTCTGTGGGGATGTGCTAATGGTTGGATGTGAGGAGGACAAGGATGAGATGGTGAGTAGATGGTGGTCAGAGAGGGGGAATGGAGAGGTTGTGAGATTAGATAGGGAACAGAGGCGGGTGAAGATGAGGTCTAGTGTATGTCCATCTGTGTGGGTGGCTGTGGAGGACCACTGAGTAAGTCCAAAGGATGAGGTAAGGGACAGGAGTTTGGAGGCTGCTGGCTGGCAGATGTCAGTAGGGATCAGTGGCGTAACTACAAAGTTATGGGCCCCGATGCGAACTTCCAAATGGGCCCCCCCCCCGCCATAAAATTCAATGTAACCCCCATAGAATACAATGCAGCCCCCATCATAGTATAATGCAGCCCCTCCATTCAGGGGCAGTGAGAAAGACACGAGCAAATGGTGACGAGGGGGCAGGGGAGAGGGAACAAGGGGGCAAGGAAGACAGGCACAAGGGGACACATGGGGGCTAGGAGGCAGGGGAGAAGGTTACAAGGGGACTAGTGGACAAGGGAGACTGACACAAGGGGACAATGGAGACTGACACAAGGGGCACACGGGGACAAGTGGGCAAGGGAGACTGACACAAAGGGCACACGGGGACTAGTGGACAAGGGAGACTGGCACACGGGGACACAGGGACTAGTGGGCAAGGGAGACTGACACACGGGGAATAGTGTGCAAGGGAGACTGATACAAGGGGACTAGTGGGCAATGGAGACTGACACAAGGGGACACACGGGGACAAGGGACAAGCACAAGGGGACAAGGGAGACAGGCACAAGGGGACACACAGGGACTAGTGGGCAAGAGACCGACACAAGGGGACAAGGGATACAAGCACAAGGGGACACACAGGGACAAGTGGGAAAGGGAGACTGACACACAGGGACTAGTGGGCAAAGGAGACTGACACAAGCACAAGGGGACAAAGGAGACTGACACAAGCACAAGGGGACATAGGAGACAGGCACATGGGGACACACAGTGACTAATGGGCAAGGGAGACTGGCACATGGGGACACAAGCATAAGGGAGACAGGCTCAAGGGGACACACGGCCCCCTGACCTGCCAGAGCCGCTTGCAGCTGCGACCGTGGTAGTTACGCTGCTGCCTCACACACACACATACTACAGATATCACACACACACTACAGATATCACACACACACACACACACACACACACATCATACTACAGATATCACACACACATCAGTTATCACACACACTACAGATATCACACACACACATATACTACAGATATCACACACATACTACAGATATCTCACACACACACACTACAGATATCACACACATCATATTACAGATATCACACACACACTACAGATATCACACACACATCATACTACAGATATCACACACACATCAGTTATCACACACACTACAGATATCACACACACACACATATACTACAGATATCACACACATACTACAGATATCTCACACACACACACACTACAGATATCACACACATCATATTACAGATATCACACACACACTACAGATATCACACACACACACATCATACTACAGATATCACACACACATCAGTTATCACACACACTACAGATATCACACACACACATATACTACAGATATCACACACATACTACAGATATCTCACACACACACACTACAGATATCACACACATCATATTACAGATATCACACACACACTACAGATATCACACACACACACACAGAGACATACTACAGATATCACACACACACTACAGATATCACACACACACACATCATGCTACAGATATCACACACACATACTACAGTTATCACACACACACTACAGATATCACACACACACTACAGATATCACACACACACACACACACACACCAGAGATACCAGCTCATATACACAACTCACAATCTCCTCTCTGGTACAGGGGTGGCTGATGTAAACCGGCTGCAGCTCCTCAGCTTCTCCTGACTAAAGCGGCTCTGTCCCGCACCTCCCCCCTGCTCTCGCCTTCTGTCCCGGGGTTATTTTGGCTTTCTCTTAAATACGATCTCATTCAGACGTACATGAGATGTATGAGGGGGGAAAAATACAGACTGAGAAGCTGTCTCATCGTGATGACTGGAGCTGCTTCCTGTCTCTCACGTGCCCCGGTTGCCCCCTTCCCCTAGATACGCCTCGGACTGTTGCCGTGCAGGAGGAATCTCCTGCACTGCAACATGGTGTTGGGTGCCAGCACAGCCCGCACAGTGGTCTATCCAGCACAGCCCGCACAGTGGTCTATCCAGCACAGCCCGCACAGTGGCCTATCCAGCACAGCCCGCACAGTGGTCTATCCAGCACAGCCCGCACAGTGGTCTATCCAGCACAGCCCGCACAGTGGTCTATCCAGCACAGCCCGCACAGTGGTCTATCCAGCACAGCCCGCACAGTGGTCTATCCAGCACAGCCCGCACAGTGGTCTATCCAGCACAGCCCGCACAGTGGTCTATCCAGCACAGCCCGCACAGTGGTCTATCCAGCACAGCCCGCACAGTGGTCTATCCAGCACAGCCCGCACAGTGGTCTATCCAGCACAGCCCGCACAGTGGTCTATCCAGCACAGCCCGCACAGTGGTCTATCCAGCACAGCCCGCACAGTGGTCTATCCAGCACAGCCCGCACAGTGGTCTATCCAGCACAGCCCGCACAGTGGTCTATCCAGCACAGCCCGCACAGTGGTATATCCAGCACAGCCCGCACAGTGGTATATACAGCACAGCCCGCATCTCTCGCCCCCCCCCCACTCTCCTTACCTTTCCTCTTGCCAGCGTTGCTTCCTGCTCCAGTCTCAGGCTCGGCTGCAGTCTGCCCGGGATCGCGCACCCGCAGTGTCAGAGGCAGAGCGCAGAATGATGGGAGAGGGAGCGTCTGTAGACGCTCTCTCCTCCGTCATTGCATTCAACTGTACCGGAGTCATAGACGCCGGTATAGTTGAATGCGACGGCAGGGGGGGTGAGTCGACGGCGGCGGGGGGAGGCGGATCGAGCGGCCCATGACTGGCACCGGCTCTTCTGGCATTGGCCAGTCCGGCCCTGCTCTGACCTGCCGGCCCTGGGCCCCTGACCTGCTGGGCCCGGTTGCAATGGCGACCGCTGCAACCGTGGTAGTTACGCCCCTGTCCATACTGTACAATGGCCACACATAGTGCTCCATACTGTACAATGGCCACACATAGTGCTCCATACTGTACAATGGCCACACATAGTGCTCCATACTGTACAATGGCCACACATGATGCTCCATACTGTACAATGGCCACACATGATATTGCCTACAGTATAATGGCCACACATAGTTACTCCTACACATGCGGCTGAGCTCCGTACACATTGCACATGCGGCTCCCCTCCGTACACCTCGTACACACACGGCTCCGCTCCGTACACCTCGTACACACACGGCTCCGCTCCGTACACCTCGTACACACACGGCTCCGCCTTGTACACCTCATACACACACGGCTCCGCCTTGTACACCTCATACACACACGGCTCCGCTCCATAAACCTCGTATACACACGGCTCCGCTCCGTACACCTCGTACACACACGGCTCCGCTCCGTACACCTCATACACACACGGCTCCGCCTTGTACACCTCATAGACACACGGCTCCGCCTTGTACACCTCATACACACACACGGCTCCGCTCCATAAACCTCGTACACACACGGCTCCGCTCCGTACACCTCGTACACACACGGCTCCGCTCCGTACACCTCATACACACACGGCTCCGCCTTGTACACCTCATAGACATGGAGCGCCCCCACACCGCCGCAGGGCCGAGGGGTACCCAGAGCCGGGCCTCTGAGATCTCAGTCCTGGGGTTGTCACGGTGGCTAGACCCGGTCCGTGGCCCTGTCTGTCAGTGGGGGGACGTCCGGTGCAATAAGTGGTGTTGTAACGGTGCAGGTCGCGGTAAATAATGAGGACACCAGGTTGCAGTCTCTTTACCTCTTTACTGAAGATGTTGGAGACCTCAGTCCAGAGCGCTGTTAACTGGGTTTTCAGAGACCGGCCGGTCCAACGACACATCAGGAGTTCCTCCTTACAGGTGGGAATCAGTATCTACCTTCTAGCGCTGTGTGTTGTAGTTCTTCCCTGCTGAGCTCCCGGGATAGTCCTCACAACTGTTTCTTTCTGTCTCTACTGTTCTTTCTCCGTCCTCCAGATGATATGGTAGGACGCACCCGTATGACGGGGTAGGCCTGGAGTTCTTCCGGGACCCTAGAGTCGCCCCTCTCCCACAGCTGCCTCCGTTGTCTGCTTAGGTGTTAAGTGAGACAGCCAACCTGTAATTAGCTGTCCGGCCGTGGTTTGCAATGTACTTAAAGTCTCTTACTTGCTCGGCGTTCCGGCCACCGACTATTTGCGCCTCAGAAGGATGTTGCCTCGGTCTAACAGCAGGACCCCTTCTGGTATTTCTCCTTTTCTGTATTCCCGTTGTTTACTGGTTAGTTCTGCTCTGAGGAGTCTGCCAGGATCCCATCCCTGACAGGTCCTCTCACTAGCTCTTCCCAGCTACTTCTCCCCGTCTTCCTGTCCAACCCCCAGTTTTACCAGAGTTGTGAGGAGTGGCCTACTAGATAGGACCACCCCCCCTGGTGGCCGGAGTGTGAAGTGTGGTGTGAGTGTACCTGATCAGAGAAACTCCTTAGTGCAATCAGACGTACCATAGCTCCCCGTAGTGGCGGAGCCACAGCACTGCAACAACCAGGACTCTGGGGTGCTGCACTCCCCCCCGGTTAAATCCAGTACTCCGGGACTGGGAAAACAAGAACAATAATACATGTTAACAGAAAACACACAAATTTTTGAAATAGCATAACAATTGAACATAACAATGCTTCCCTTTACAGGAGGTGAGGATTCTTGAACGTTGCAAAAGTTAGGTCATGCACAGTTTATGACTCTCAGTTCAGTGGTTGAAACAGCGGGGACCCCGGGTAAACAAAGGGGCCCCCTTTTTGAAAGTTTTTGAGCAATTCACCGTCCATTACTCTATTGTCCATTTAAAAACCTGTAACAAAGAGATATATATACAAACATTTTCAATTAAATAGCAGCCCTTATTAATACCTCCAAAGTTTGTAGCGGAGGGGAGTTTGATTTTGAGTGCTGCGTGTGGACCTTCGCAGCGCAGGGGTTGCTATCGGCCTAACAGGGCCCGCTATGCTTGCTACCGCTGGTGTAGTGCGCTGTCTTCTAACTACACTTCTAGTGAGTCTGGGTAGCACTGGCAGGTTGGGGCTCTCAGAGCTGCTGCTATCAACAGTGGGTACGGCAGGCTCACTGATAGCAGAGGGAGGATTTGCCGGTTCAACGGTTGGCATGGCTTCTTCAGGCAAGGCTTGTTGAGGTTGCGGGACCGGATGATCTGGTACCACCGTTGTTTCTGGTGGGTCCGGCTGTGGAAACGTTAGAACAGGTACCGCGATGGCCTGATTTATCTGAGTCCAGGACTGGGGAAAGTCACCAAGGACAGTATGGAACATCTTCTCCTTTTCCACCGGCGGGGAGATTTCTGGGGCCGTGCCCCTCTCTTTTAACTTATCGGGGCAGACCTTAAGGTGATCCCTGGATACCGCTGTCGAGGTCTCCCCTCTGTCCTTGCTGATGAGACAGACCTTAGTGTTGTCGAAGTCGGATGGCAAGATGGTATACGGTTCCGCTTCCCATTGGTCATCAAGCTTGTGTAACCTCCTCTTTCGTTTAAGCACTTGCTCACCAGGTGACAGGGGAATCGCAGGAGCGTGTTGATTGTAGTCCCTTTCTTGTTTCTGCCTAGCCTGGGCGAGACTTCTCTCCACACACTCCTGTACTTCGCGGTATCTTCGCTGCCTTTCTGTATCCCAATCTGCCTCCGGCGAGGTATCTTCGGGTACTAGGACCCCCATGTCCAAATCAACGGGTAACCGACTAGACCTTCCTCGCATCAGGTATGCTGGAGTACAGTTGGTGGAACTTACTGGGATGTGGTTGTACATATCCACCAAGTCAGGCAACTTTGTCGGCCACAGGTTCCGTTCCTCCACAGGCAAGGTCTTCAATAAATCGATTACTACTTGGTTCATCTTCTCGCACATCCCGTTGGTTTGGGGGTGGTACGGTGTAGTTCTGATCTTCTTACACCCGTACAACTGGCAGAATTCTTGGAACACTTCCGCTTCGAATGCAGGCCCCTGATCGGTCAGTACTTTCTCTGGGTAGCCATGGGGTCTACAAAAGTGCTGCTGGAAGGCCCTGGCGGCAGTCCTAGCTGTTAGATCCTTGACAGGCACAACTACCAAAAACCTGGAGTAGTGGTCCACGATGGTAAGGGCGTAGATATAGCCCGACCGGCTAGGCGTCAGCTTCACATGATCCAGCGCGACCAGTTCGAGCGGCCGTTTGGTGATGATAGGCCGCAGGGGAGCCCGTTGACTGTCACGGTCCTTCCTTCGCAGACTACACGGACCACACTCTCGACACCACTTCTCAATGGTCCTCTTCATGCCAATCCAATAGAACCTCCCTCGGAGCAGCTTCTCCAGCTTCCTCCATCCGAAGTGTCCGGCTCCATCATGGTAGGCTCCCAGAACCATGGGCGCATCTCGCCTTGGCACCACTATCTGCCACACCAATTCATGAGTACGTGGGTCGATGCTCCTCCTGCACAACTTGCCATCATGGATAAACAGTTTGCTTCTCCCCTTCCACAGCTGTTGGGTCTCTTGTGGATCATCTGGGCCAGGGTGCAAGCCAGCCTGCGTCAAGAGTTCCTTCACCTGACGGACCGCGGGGTCACTATCCTGGGTTTCTGCCCATCCGTGGTGGGGCAGGGGATTCAGCGTGGCATCCGGTTGGTTCTTGTGCCTGTTCTTCACATGGTGAGAGCTCTGAGTGGCTTTGGGGCGATGGAAGGCAGGCAGCTCCACCTCTTCCAGTGCCTCCGGGTCTTCTCCCACTTCTGGTAGATTGGGCATTCGGGACAGAGCATCGGCATTGGCATTCTGGTGTCCTGCCCGATATTTGATGGTGAAATCATAGTTGGACAGCCGGGCCATCCACCGCTGTTCCAAAGCCCCGAGTTTGGCAGTACCCAGGTGCGTTAGCGGATTGTTGTCCGTGAAGACGGTGAATTTCGCGGAGGCCAGGTAGTGCTTAAACCTCTCTGTCACTGCCCAGACGAGGGCCAGGAATTCCAGCTTAAAGGAACTATAGTTGTCAGGGTTCCTTTCCGTGGGACGGAGTTTCCTGCTGGCGTAAGCGATCACCCTTTCTTTGCCGTTCTGAACCTGGGACAGCACGGCTCCTAATCCCACATTACTGGCATCTGTGTACAGCACAAACGGTTGATCGTATTCGGGGTAAGCCAGTATCTCTTCTCCCGTCAGTGCCGACTTCAAACAGGTGAAGGATTCCTCCAGCTCTTCGTTCCAATCAAAGGGGGTTTTCCTCCCCTTGGTCTTCTTTGGTTGGCCCACCAGCAGATTTTGCAAGGGTGCGGCCTTCTTGGTGAAATCCTTAATGAATCTCCGATAGTAACCTACCAACCCGAGGAACTGCCGGACTTCGTGGAGGTCACTAGGCTTTGGCCAGTCCTTGATCACTGTGACCTTGTCGGGGTCTGGGGCCACTCCTTCAGCGCTCACCACATGGCCCAGGTACTGCACTTTAGGTTTGAGCAGATGACACTTGGACGGTTTCACTTTTAAGCCGAATTTGGACAGGGCTTCGAACACCTCGGCCAGGTGCTTCAGATGGTCTTCGTAGGTCTTAGAGAAGACAATGACATCATCCAAATACAGCAGCACAGTTTCAAAGTTCATGTGTCCTAGGCAGCACTCCATCATCCTCTGGAACGTTCCTGGAGCATTGCACAGTCCGAAGGGCATGTAGTTGAACTCGCAGAGACCCATTGGTGTCGTGAAGGCCGTCTTCTCCTTGTCCGCCTCCGCTACAGGAACCTGCCAGTACCCACTGGTGAGATCTAAGGTAGAGAAGTAGTTAGCAGATTTTAAAGCAGCCAGAGATTCCTCTATCCTGGGCAGTGGGTATGCGTCCTTATGTGTAATGCGATTCAACTGCCTGTAATCAACACACATCCTCATTGTACCATCTTTCTTTTTAACGAGGACTAACGGAGCTGCCCAGGGGCTACAGCTGTCTCTCACCACCCCAGCCTCCTTCATTTCCCGCAACATGTCCTTGGCACACTGGTAATGAGCTGGGGGTACAGGGCGATATCTCTCTTTTATGGGTCGATGATCTCCCGTGGGGATGTGATGTTGGATCCCTTTCACCTGCCCAAAATCTGAGGGGTGTTTGCTGAATACCTGCTCGTACTCGTGTACCACCCTGTAAGCCCCCTGTATTTGATGAGACGGGGTGGAGTCAGTGCCCACATGCAGTTCCCGACACCAGTCTTTCGAGTGCTCTGCAGAACCTTTGTTCTCCGCCACGTTTGACGGGACCAAGGGTTCAGGTGTCTGTATTACACTATTATTGACAGTGAACAATTTGGCGAGCGTGGTATACTTGGTTAGGTGGACCTCTTCCTCCCCACAATTGAGGACACGTACGGGCACTCTCCCCTGTCGGACGTCAACCACCCCCCGGGCTGTCAGAACAGTAGGCCTATTGTCTGAATATACAGGTTCCACCAAGGCCTGGTAGTCCTTACCCCTGAGGCCTATGGCTGCTCGACACCATATTAACATTTCACTCTTGGGAGGTATCGCGATGGGGTTTGAATCACTTACAGTGACACGACCAATCTCACCACCAGTCAGCTCTACCTGCTGTCTCTGCATCAGAGCTCTGATTTCCTTCTGCAGGGCACGTTGCTCACTGTGGCCAGCGTTTTCTGCCACCTGTTGCAACAAAACAATCACTTCTGCAAGACAATTTTCTATAACATTAGTACCAAGAGTCATCATGGGATTACATTCTCGACGATCAATATCTACAATCACAATCCCTTGGGCTTTCAATTCCACCCGCCCCACTTTGATGGTGACCTCCTTATACCCCACTTGTGGCAACGGCTGACCATTACTGGCGATTATGGTGAAATCATCGTCAGGGCCACGAGTAATATCAGCGTCCTCCCAATACCGTTTGTAGAGCACGTAAGGTATAGTCGTCACCTGAGAACCGGTGTCCAGCAAAGCATTCAAGGGGATTCCATCAATCACTACAGGGAGAACTGGTCGTCCTCCAATATACTTGGTTCTCCAATGCTGCGGGCCTGACCGTCCTACTCCTGGGGGTTGGCCCTTTGCCCCAGGGGTTACTCGTTTAAAGGACAGTACCTTGCAAGATGGCCCACCTGATGACAGCGGCGGCAGATGGGTCGTCCATCCTGGTGGAAGCGATCGTCGGGCCGGCTCCTGGTCGGCGGAGTCCTCCTCCGTCGCATCCAAGGGACATCCTCCGGGCTGGAAGCCAACTGGATCTTCTCTTTGGGGGCCTCCTGTAGGGACTGCACCATCCGGGCCAGGGCAGCAACGCTCTTGGTTAGCTCTTGCATCTGGAGACGGAGTCCTGCAGGGGAGTCGTCCTCGAAGCTCTGGGCGTCGGCCTCCGCGGCAACTGGGGTATCCGATGCCACCTCCTGGTGGTAGGTGAGAGCGGGGCGCCTGGGTGGCACTGCGCGGCTGGGCTGCCGCTCCTGCAATGCCTGGATAGCTTTATCTTTAAACTGCGCAAAAGTCAAGTCTGGATTTTGCATGGTCAGGAAGTACAATTGGCCCCGCTGGTGACTGCACAGGAGCCCCTCGATAAACCGCTCCTTCAGGATTTTATCCTCATCCTGCATGCTGCCGGGGTCACTCTGCTTAATGGCCCGCATCGCTTCCTGGAGATTAAGGGCATAGTCCCGTAAGCTATCCTGCGACCTCTGTTTGCATCCATAGAAAGTCAGTTTAATTTCTGTAGCAGTGCGAGTATCAAAGGTGGCTTTAAGCTTGGCAAAAATCTGTTGTGCAGTTCCTTTATCCTCAGCGGGCCAGGATTTCAATTCTCTAAGAGCCGCCCCAAAGAGTTGACCGGTTATCATATGAACTTTCTGGGGCTCGGTTAGGGGATAGAACTCGAGCAGGCTGCAGAGCCCTTCTTTAAAGTCAGTGAATGTATGCGCCTCCCCAGAGTATCGTGGGAGCCAGGTCGCTCCGGGCAGGTAGGGCATGGAGAAGGGCATTATGGCTTTTGCGTTAGCGGCGGTGTCCGACTGGCTGATGGGGGCAGCGGGCTCTGCGGCAGCCAGTGGCGGTATTAGGGCTGCGGCTTCGCCCGCTGCGGGGACCGGAGCTGCCCCTGCGTCCGCGGCTGCGACCGCCACCTCCTCTCCTCCCGACTCAGACATGGCTGTCCCTTCCTCCCACTAACCTGCTGGGGGTCGGAGTTCCTCTTCCGGGATTGGCGCCTTACCGCGCTTTCCGTTCCGCGCTTCTTTTGGCTGATCCCGCCCACGTAGCTAAGGCGCCTCCCTCCGCGCGCGGCAATGGCGAATTTTGGCGGTAACTCTCCGCGGCAAGCAGTAGCACACAGTTCTCTCAATAAAGTACAGTCCAAGCACGATAAATCACAGTTCCAAGGCACACATGACCTGATTCTTCAGGCTTAAGTAGATCCTGTTCGTGACGCCAAGTTTGGAGCGCCCCCACACCGCCGCAGGGCCGAGGGGTACCCGGAGCCGGGCCTCTGAGATCTCAGTCCTGGGGTTGTCACGGTGGCTAGACCCGGTCCGTGGCCCTGTCTGTCAGTGGGGGGACGTCCGGTGCAATAAGTGGTGTTGTAACGGTGCAGGTCGCGGTAAATAATGAGGACACCAGGTTGCAGTCTCTTTACCTCTTTACTGAAGATGTTGGAGACCTCAGTCCAGAGCGCTGTTAACTGGGTTTTCAGAGACCGGCCGGTCCAACGACACATCAGGAGTTCCTCCTTACAGGTGGGAATCAGTATCTACCTTCTAGCGCTGTGTGTTGTAGTTCTTCCCTGCTGAGCTCCCGGGATAGTCCTCACAACTGTTTCTTTCTGTCTCTACTGTTCTTTCTCCGTCCTCCAGATGATATGGTAGGACGCACCCGTATGACGGGGTAGGCCTGGAGTTCTTCCGGGACCCTAGAGTCGCCCCTCTCCCACAGCTGCCTCCGTTGTCTGCTTAGGTGTTAAGTGAGACAGCCAACCTGTAATTAGCTGTCCGGCCGTGGTTTGCAATGTACTTAAAGTCTCTTACTTGCTCGGCGTTCCGGCCACCGACTATTTGCGCCTCAGAAGGATGTTGCCTCGGTCTAACAGCAGGACCCCTTCTGGTATTTCTCCTTTTCTGTATTCCCGTTGTTTACTGGTTAGTTCTGCTCTGAGGAGTCTGCCAGGATCCCATCCCTGACAGGTCCTCTCACTAGCTCTTCCCAGCTACTTCTCCCCGTCTTCCTGTCCAACCCCCAGTTTTACCAGAGTTGTGAGGAGTGGCCTACTAGATAGGACCACCCCCCCTGGTGGCCGGAGTGTGAAGTGTGGTGTGAGTGTACCTGATCAGAGAAACTCCTTAGTGCAATCAGACGTACCATAGCTCCCCGTAGTGGCGGAGCCACAGCACTGCAACAACCAGGACTCTGGGGTGCTGCAGACACATGGCTCCGCCTTGTACACCTCGTACACACACGGCTCCGCTCCGTACACCTCGTACACACACGGCTCCACTCCGTACACCTCATAGACACACGGCTCCGCCTTGTACACCTCGTACACACACGGCTCCGCTCCATAAACCTCGTACACACACGGCTCCGCTCCGTACACCTCGTACACACACGGCTCCGCTCCGTACACCTCATACACACACGGCTCCGCCTTGTACACCTCATACACACACGGCTCCGCTCCGTACACCTTGTACACACACGGCTCCGCTCCGTACACCTCGTACACACACGGCTCCGCTCCGTACACCTCGTACACACATGGCTCCGCTCCGTACACCTCGTACACACATGGCTCCGCTCCGTACACCTCGTACACACACGGCTCCGCTCCGTACACCTCATATACACACGGCTCCGCCTTGTACACCTCATACACACACGGCTCCGCTCCGTACACCTCGTACACACCCGGCTCCGCTCCGTACGCCTCGTACACACCCGGCTCCGCTCCGTACGCCTCATACACACCCGGCTCCGCTCCGTACGCCTCGTACACACACGGCTCCGCTCCGTACACCTCGTACACACAGCTCCGCTCCATACACCTCGTACACACCCGGCTCCGCTCCGTACACCTCATACACACACGGCTCCGCTCCGTACACCTCGTACACACAGCTCCGCTCCATACACCTCGTACACACCTGGCTCCGCTCCGTACACCTCGTACACACCCGGCTCTGCTCCGTACACCTCGTACACACACGGCTCCGCTCCGTACGCCTAGTACACACCCAGCTCCGCTCCGTACACCTCATACACACACGGCTCCGCTCCGTACACCTCGTACACACAGCTCCGCTCCATACACCTCGTACACACACGGCTCCGCTCCGTACACCTCATACACACACGGCTCCGCCTTGTACACCTCATAGACACATGGCTCCGCCTTGTACACCTCGTACACACACGGCTCCGCTCCGTACACCTCGTACACACACGGCTCCGCTCCGTACACCTCATAGACACACGGCTCCGCCTTGTACACCTCGTACACACACGGCTCCGCTCCATAAACCTCGTACACACACGGCTCCGCTCCGTACACCTCGTACACACACGGCTCCGCTCCGTACACCTCATACACACACGGCTCCGCCTTGTACACCTCATACACACACGGCTCCGCTCCGTACACCTCGTACACACACGGCTCCGCTCCGTACACCTCGTACACACACGGCTCCGCTCCGTACACCTCGTACACACATGGCTCCGCTCCGTACACCTCGTACACACATGGCTCCGCTCCGTACACCTCGTACACACACGGCTCCGCTCCGTACACCTCATATACACACGGCTCCGCCTTGTACACCTCATACACACACGGCTCCGCTCCGTACACCTCGTACACACCCGGCTCCGCTCCGTACGCCTCGTACACACCCGGCTCTGCTCCGTACGCCTCGTACACACCCGGCTCCGCTCCGTATGCCTCGTACACACACGGCTCCGCTCCGTACACCTCGTACACACAGCTCCGCTCCATACACCTCGTACACACCCGGCTCCGCTCCGTACACCTCATACACACACGGCTCCGCTCCGTACACCTCGTACACACAGCTCCGCTCCATACACCTCGTACACACCCGGCTCCGCTCCGTACACCTCGTACACACCCGGCTCTGCTCCGTACACCTCGTACACACACGGCTCTGCTCCGTACGCCTCATACACACGGCTCCGCTCCGTACACCTCATACACACCCGGCTCCGCTCTGTACACCTCATACACACACTGCTCTGCTACATCCACACAAACCCCTCCTGACCTCACACAAAAGCTTACCCTCCTCCAGCACGATGACAACCAGCACTGAACTACTGTCCTGCACTACACGGAAGCCCTTGGTCATGTGACTCCGACTCCTCCCCTCCTGTGACCTCATCAAAGGTCCTGTGCGCACAGAGCAGTGGGAGCTATAGTTGTGGTGTGCGGCTCTCTGCGGTGGAGGGGCTCTGCTGTGGGACAAGTGCAGTCCCACCCGTGATCGCGCATCCACTGAGAGAGTGCACGCGCACCAGGGCCTGTAAAGAAGGTTTATTTAAAGGGCCGGCGGCCCATTTTGTAACTCAGAGTCGGGGCCCCTAAGCACTGCGGGCCCCGTCGCAATTGCGACCCCTGCGACCGCGGTAGTTACGCCCCTGGTAGGGATATTAAAGTCACCCATGATGATGGTAGGGATGTCAGCAGAGAGAAAATGAAGAAGCCAGGTGGAGAATTGGTCAATGAAGGCAGTGACTGAGCCCGGTGGTCCATATATGACAGCCATTTGGAGATTAGAGGAAGAGTAGATACGGACAGAATGAACCTCGAAAGAAGGGAGGGTGGGGGTTGGATAGGGTTGAAGGAGCAGTTTTCAGAAAGAAGGAAACCCACTCTTCTGCTCTGCCATGTCTGTTGCCAGAGCGAGGAGTGTGGGTAACTTGGAAGCCACCGTAACTCAGTGCAGCTGGGGAGGCCGTGTCATCGGGTGTCAGCCAGGTCTCAGTGAGGGCCAGGAAGGAAAGGTTGCTGGAAGAAAAGAGATCGTGGATCACGTGGAGCTTGTTGCAGATGGAGCTGCCATTCCAAAGTGCCCCAGAGAGAGGAAGCTGGGGGGTGGGGGTCAGTGGCACAGATGTGTCCGGATCCCAGAATTCCAAGCGGTGGAAATTCACTGACCTCCATATTGGGACACCAAAGTGATGGGTGTCTCAGAATGGAAACTGCTACTGGTACCAGCCTCTTGCGCTGTACCACCAACGGAACACCGTCACACCACATACATACACATACACTTTATGCGCCGTACGTACCACACACAAACACACTGTATACACTGTGCAGAAATATTAGGCACGTTTGTATTTTAGAGGATTATTTTTATTGTTGATCAACACCTATGTTCTCAATCAACCCAAAAGACTCATAAATATCAAAGCTTAATATTTTTGGAAGTTGGAGTGGTTTTTTTTTAGATTTAGCTATCTTAGGAGGATATCTGTTAGTGCAGGTAACTATTACTGTGCAGAATTATTAGGCAACTTAATAAAAACCAAGTATATTCCCATCTCACTTGTTTATTTTCACCAGGTAAACCAATATAACTGCACAAAATTTAGAAATAAACATTTCTGACATGCAAAAACAAAACCCCAAAAAATTAGTGACCAATATAGCCCCCTTTCTTTATGATGACACTCAGCAGCCTTCCATCCATAGATTCTGTCAGTTGCTTGATCTGTTTACGATCAACATTGCTTGCAGCAGTCACCACAGCCTCCCAGACACTGTTCTGAGAGGTGTACTGTTTTCCCTCCCTGTAGATCTCACATTTTATGAGGTATCACAGGTTCTTTATGGGGTTCAGATCAGGTGAACAAGGGGGCCATGTCATTATTTTTTCTTCTTTGAGACCTTTACTGGCCAGCCACGCTGTGGAGTAGTTGGAGGCATGTGATGGAGCATTGTCCTGCATGAAAATTATGTTTTTCTTGAACGATACCGACTTCTTCCTGTACCACTGCTTGAAGAAGTTGTCTTCCAGAAAGTGGCAGTAGGTCTGGGAGTTGAGCTTCACTCCATCCTCAACCTGAAAAGGTCCCACAAGTTCATCTTTGATGATACCAGCCCATACCAGTACCCCACCTCCACCTTGCTGGCGTCTGAGTCGGAGTGGAGCTCTCTGCCCTTTACTGATCCAGCCTCTGGCCCATCCATCTCACCCATCAAGAGTCTCTCTCGTTTCATCAGTCCATAGAACCTTTGAAAAGTCAGTCTTAAGATATTTCTTGGCCCAGTCTTGACGTTTTTTCTTATGTTTCTTGTTCAAAGGTGGTCGTTTTTCAGCCTTCCTTACCTTGGCCATGTCCCTGGGTATCGCACACCTTGTACTTTTTGTTACTCCAGTAACGTTGCAGCTCTGAAATATGGCAAAACAGGTGGCAAATGGCATCTTGGCAGCATCATGCTTGATTTTATTCAATTCATGGGCAGTTATTTTGCGGCTTTTTTGCCCAACACGCTTCTTGCGACCCTGTTGTCTATTTGCCATGAAACGCTTGATTGTTCAATGATCACGCTTCAAAAGTTTGGCAATTTCAAGACCGCAGCATCCCTCTGCAAGACATCTCAGAATCTTGGACTTTTCAGAGCCCGTCAAATCTCTATTCTGACCCATTTTGCCAAAGGAAAGGAAGTTGCCTAATAATTAAGCACACCTTATATAGGGTTTTGTTGCCATTAGACAACACCCCTCCTCATTACAGAGATGCACATCACCTGATTTACTTAATTGGTAGTTGGCTCTCAAGCCTGAACAGCTTGGAGTAGGACAACATGTATAAGAAGTATCATGTGATCAAAATACAACTTGCCTAATAATTCTGCACACAGTGTATGTCATACACACAACACGCACACACACACTGTATATGCAGTACGCACCACACACATTGTATACGCCATTCCCAGTCTCTTGCGCGGTACCACCAGTGGAACACTATTGCAAACACGCCGCTGCCGGGATCAGCCAAATGATGCACTGACCCCCGCCATCCTTGTACAGGAGGAGCACATGTGCAGTTTTAATGTGACCTTTAATTGCGCCTGCGTGAATTCCACGCAGGTGCAGTGAATAATTCGGCTGATCCTGGCGGCAGATGCGCGACGTGTTTACAGGCAGAGGAAGCCGGTCACATTAAAAGGGTTTTCCCACGAATGAAAGTTCATTTTAAAAATTGTCTGTGACTGACCGTGTATGAAGCATACCACATCTCCTGAGCAGGGGAGGAAGCAAAAGACAATACTGACATTACAGCAGGGATCACAGGATTTCTTTTTTCAGGTAAAATAATTCACTGACTGTTTTTAAACAATATTTTACCTCACAAAATGTATCCTCTGCGATCTCCTGCTGTAATGTCAGTATTGTCTTTAGCTTCCTCCCCTGCCCAGGAGCTGTGGTATGTTCTGTACACGGTCAGACAAAGACAATTTTTAAAATGAACTTTCGTTCATGGGAAAACCCCTTTAAAAAGCAAATACCAACGCCAACATGAGATTCTCAACGCTGCAAATCCTGCCCCCATCGTGACATTACTGCCCTCCCGATATATTTATTATGTACACACTTAATTGGGCATGCCTGTTTTTGGACGTGTGTTAGTAGTTCAATTTGACAACCGTGCACACCACACCTTTCCTGCAGACAGCGGCCACATTTTGTTTTCCGTCTGGGTATCTACCTATCTAACATATTTTCATTTTTTATTTTCATTTTTTTGTTGCTTCCTTTTTGACAAGAATTTAATAATTGGGATTGAAAATATTGTAAAAAAAAAATAATTATAGAATGGTACAAGATGTAAGGTAAAGGAAAAAGTGGCAATGAAAATGGACATTGTAGTGTAAACGTATAAAAACATACCATAGCTAAGAATGTAGGAGCCGTTAGAAGAAGCACCACCACCACTGATCACAGTGGTCTGGGCCAGTGATTTTCAACCAGTGTTCCGGGTGTGGTCGGGTGTGCCGCGGGGAAAGTTCCCCAAACTATGGTGCCCGACCCATGACGCCTATGTGGCGTCATGGAATGATCGCGTCCCTGCAGATCGGGTGAAAGGGTTAACTCCAATTTCACCCGATCTGCAGGGACAGGGGGAGTGGTACTTCAGCCCAGGGGGGGTGGCTTCACCCCCCCCATGGCTACGATCGCTCTGATTTTCTGTTGAAAGTGAAACAGCCAATCAGAGCGATTTGTAATATTTCTCCTATGAAAATGGTGAAATATTACAATCCAGCCATGGCTGATGCTGCAATAGCATCTGCCATGGCTGGAGACCCCGATCTGCCCCCCCCCCACCGCCACCGATCGCCTCCCCAGTCGTCCTTTCTGCCCCGATATCCTGTCCGCTCCCCTCCTCCCTCCTGTCCGCTCCCCCGGTCCTCCTGTCCACTCCCCCGGTCCTCCGATCCCCCCCCCCGTGTTCCGATCCCACCCCCCCATACTTACCTAGCTCCGATGTCCCTCCCTGTGTCCGGCCGTCTTCTCCATGGGCGCCGCCATCTTGGAAAAGCATGCGCAGTGCGCCCGCCGAATCTGCCGGCCGGCAGATTATTTCCTGTACATTTTGGTCACTGTGATAAGTTCTATCACAGCGATCAAAATAAAAAAAATAGTAAATAAACCCCCCCTTATCACCCCCATAGGTAGGGACAATAATAAAATACAGAAAATATAATTATTTTTGTTTTTCCATTAGGGGTAGGGCTAGGGTTAGGGGTAGAGTTAGGGGTAGGGTTAGGGGTAGGGTTAGGGTTAGGATTAGGGGTAGGGTTAGGGTTGCACTTAGGGTTGCACTTAGGGTTGCACTTAGGGTTAGGGTTGCACTTAGGGTTAGGGTTGCACTTAGGGTTGCACTTAGGGTTAGGGTTGCACTTAGGGTTGCACTTAGGGTTAGGGTTGCACTTACGGCTAGGGTTGCACTTAGGGTTGCACTTAGGGCTAGGGTTGCACTTAGGGCTAGGGTTGCACTTAGGGCTAGGGTTAGAATTAGGGTTAGGGTTAGAATTAGGGTTAGAATTACGGTTGCAATTAGGGTTGGGGTTGGAATTAGGGTTAGAATTAGGCTATGTGCACACGGTGCGGATTTCCACCATTCCTGCCAGGATATCCCTTTTGTGTTTATCGAAACAGGCCCAGGTTTCACACTGAGTGAGTATAAATACATTTAGAATCTATATTATTAACTATATGTAGAATATGTACTGTTTTAGTGTCATTTTGTGCCATTTTGGTTGGTGGTGTGCCCCGGGATTTTTTTAAGTATAAAAAGTGTGCCGCAGCTCAAAAAAGGTTGAAAATCACTGGTCTGGGCAATAGTACTACCAAACACAGGCCAGAATTGTTTTTCGGCTTGTGCATTAGTGGTAGAGGCAGTGTAGGGCATTATGAAATATATGGAAAATCACTCATCTCATCACAGCAGAGTGATGTTACCTCTGACAGCAACACCGTCAGTTTGAGTCAGTGTTCTGCAAAGAATGGGCTGTCTAAACACAAATGACTATGGGATATTTTGGGGAGTTTTTTTATTTTAAAAATGTTAAAAAAACTGTCAGTGTGCTGTGTTATTAATTGGTGTGTTGGTTACTATCTGTTTCTATGGTGAGGTCAGTTTTTACATTACAATAGCTATGCTTATGTAAAAAGAGATTGAAATGTGTAGACTTGAAAGTATTACACGTCTATCATACCCTGATAAATTTAAATTACAATAATATTAGATAGTCTCTAGCGTATATGTGTATATATATATATATATATATATATATATATATATATATACACATAAACACACACAGATATATATTCATCAACATTGAAATTGCAACACTAAAATGTTGCCCCATGAGGAAGTAAAGTGCCCAGACTATCGCCTTCAATAGGTCACATCCATTCTCCTCAGTTCTCAGCTTACCCGGCAGTTGGAGAATAAACCTTCCAGAATCGATGATATGGGGGAGTCCGGGAGGTTTCACATTTTTGCAGGAACCCCTGGTCGTACCAGTGGAGTTGGCATGTATGCCTCATCTGCTGTTTTTATTTATTTATTTTACTCACTTATATAGCATCATTAATTCCACAGGGCTTTACATACATTATCGGCACTGTCCCCATTGGGGCTCACAATCTACATTCTCTATCAGTATGTATTTTTTTTTCAGAGTATTTTTGCTGTTCTTCCATATCACCTAGGTGCAGCTTTGTTCATGGGCAGTTGGAAAACATTTATTCTGGAAACTTTATTTTTGATGAGACCAGACTGCAAACCACAACTATTTAGATTTAATATGCTAAAAAAAAAACAAAAAAAAGATATCAGCACACATCCATATTAAAAGTGATTATTATATATTCATTAATAACCTTTGCACACAGCTGCGCAAGGACTGCATATTCACACTTTCCTGACGTTCCTGTCTCCTCGAGGATAAAGTTACATTACATGTCCGGCATTCACTATGTACAAGTAGGTTCATGTAAAGTTTAACCTAGCAGCATCTTACCTTTCAGACATGAAAAAATGAATGTATTTATCCACAGTTTTCATGACAACTTATCATTATCCAGGAAGATCCCCAGTAAATAAGCCAATGAGTCATTCATTTCTGTTAAAAATGTCTAGTCTTGAAGACCCAGACACTCTGCCTACCTCACTAGTGATGGACCGCTCTGGTTTGCTTGGCGAAAGCACTGTCTACAAGCCAGCGCTGTCAATCACCAGTGAGGTAGGTGTCGTCGTTCATAACCATCGGGCAAGACGGTGCACTGAGCACCCTAAATGGCATATTTAATTTAACTTCAACTCCTACAAGGCAATGTGCTTAGCTCATCCTTTCAGTTTGGTCTGAAGACTCCTTTTAAAGCCCCCATGACTGGGCTACCTGAAGGTCTGCAGGTCTCTTCTATCAGGTTAGACTCGTAGGGTATTTCACTCCATATTTAGTTCTACTAATGAAGGAATATGCTATTAAATATTCATTGTCTTATGTATAGATTACATATTGTTAATTTACTGAAGACATTTTCCCTTTTAAGTCCATCTGGTTTCACTCACATGTTCCATGTTGTAAAGAAACGATCCTTCATTTAATTTACAATGCGGTCTATACTTATGGGTCTAAAATCCAAATGTCACCTTTATGGTGGTGCTAGCTGAGGAATGCATTCACCTTCCAGTTTATATAAATCCACAGTTCGTTAACTGATTAGCAAAAGGAATAGAAAAGTCATCTCTGAATTCCCTCACTGTGTATGAAATTAGTGTGAGATGTTTGTAATAGCAAGGTGACCAATTTCTGCACTACAAATTATCGCATGAATAAACACAACACCAATGTATGTACAGCCGGGTAAACCCCATGGCAAACACGCTGCCAGCCAGTTCTGTAGTAATATAAATCTCACACGAGTCAACCCTTTTATGTATGTGGTAGGAGGAAAAATTGAAATATGCAATTAAACATGGCTAAAAAAATATACTTGATTTTTGCTCCAATTTCCAGTTTGTTTGTTTTTTGCATCAAATAAGAAACTATTGAAAGATTAGAAGAGGAAAAAATGACGACGGAAGACATTGGTTAATATAATCCTACTCCGTGCTGCTAATCTATCATTGCGTGTATCTGCCTTATGTTTAATTAACATCAAATTGCAAAATGTTATTTGCTAACAATTTATTGCATAAATCTGTGTGCAGATTTCAGGGTTTAAACTCAGAGGAAAGAAAAATTTGCAATATTAAGTTTGATTCAGAGCAAAGCAAAAATTATAATTCATTAGCACCTAACATTTGCCGCTGTTCATATCCTGTAAACGTGTGATTTACATAGAATTCGGTCCTGTTGGAAATTTTCATACGATAGTTGGTGTTTGAGAAGCCATCTGTTATGGAACTGCAACACAGGACTAGGATAAAAGGGGGAAAATTGACCCTGCTCTATGACTAGGCTGATACCCTACGATGGAGTGGGCGACCCATTCCTTGCGAATAGACCCACCGACGATCCTAGGTTAATCTCAAGCGAAGACATATAGATTGGGGAAGGGGTTCCCTAAAAGATCTAAGGACTGGGTACAAAAACGGGTCACCTCCTAATAGAAAACACAGAGAAGGTTGCAGATACAAACAGAAAACAGAAACTAAGACTAGCAGAACCAGAGCTCCCAGTACTGCACAAATTACACACAAAGAAGAAAAAGCAAAGCACCAAGCCAGAACTAAAGCAGATTAACACTGTTGTCCAGCAAGGACTGGGAGGCAGTTGCTGGTTAATAAAGAGTGATGCAATCACCTGACCCAAGACAAACCCAGCACCAGAGGGAAATGACCAGCTGCCAGAACATCACAAGAAAATGGTGGATAGTCACAAACTAAACATATTCTAACAGTACCTCCCCTTTAACAAGGATCCCCCGGATCCTATAGGCCGGGCCTTATTCGGAAATCTCCTGTGAAAAGCTTTAATTAACCCTGAGGCTGAGACGTTCACAGCTTTCACACTGGAATTGTCCTCGGGACCAAAACCCTTCCAGGACACAAGATACTGTAACCCTCCTCTGTACCACCTGGAATCAAAAATGCGTGAAATCTCAAACTCGCAGTCCTCATCAATTGGAGGAGCAGACGGCATAGCCACCTTATCTGGCGTGTCAACTTTCTTCACCAAAGATACATGAAAAACTGAATTAATTTTCCAGGACGAAAGAATGTCTAATCTCACCGCTGCCGAGTTGACAATCTGAACCACTTTGAAGATCCTACAAACTTAGGCCCCAACTTTTTAGAAGGAATCTTCAAACGCAGATTCCTAGAGGACAACCAAACCATGTCCCCAACCACAAACCTCGCCTCCCTTTTTCTCTTGTCAAAATATTTCTTAGTCCTCCTATTAGCCTGTTTCAGATTATGGCGCACACTGGTCCACACCTTTTCCAAATTTCCAGAAAAACTCTCCTCCTCAGGCACCGCCGCCCCAATCCTAGAAAAAGGACTGAAAGATGGATGCTTCCCAGTACAACAAAAGGAAGGAGAACACCCAGCCAAAGAAGACATAGGATTATTGAGCGCAAACTCAACTAATGGTAGATATTCCGACCACATCTCCTGATTGTCCACTACAAAACATCTCAAAAACTGCTCAACGTCCTGGTTCTTCCCCTTGGTCTGTCCATTGGACTCTAGATGATAACCCGACGAAAATGACAAATGAACCTTAAGTCTGTCACAAAAAGCACGCCAAAAGCGAGCCACAAACTGTGGTCCCCTATCAAAAACAATGTCCGTGAGGACACCATGGAGTCTGACAATCTTTCACAAATGCCCTGGCAAGTGTCTTATTGCAGGGTAATTTATTGAACGGAACCAGATGACACATCTTACTAAACTGGTCCACAACAACCCAGATGACAGAAAAACCCTCAGAGACCCAGCAGGTCGGTGATAAAATCCATTGCAAGATGCGTCTATGGAGAACTAGGAATCTCTAACGGGCAAAGCAACCCTGCCACTGAAGCATGAGAAGCCTTAGACCTATCGCACACGGTACACTGACGCACCCACTTGACAATTTATTTTAGCCACCTCGGCCACCATAAACTCCGACCAATCAACTTTCTTGTTTCGGCAATCCCTGGATGACCTGCCAAACTAGACTCATTACATTCCGTAAACAAAGCTCTCCTCAGGGTTTTAGGCACAAATAATTTCCCATACAGAGTGTTAGTTGGTGCTGCATCCTGGGCTTTAAGAATGCTATTTTCCAACTCAGAACCTAATGCTGCCACCACCACCCCTCTCTGCAGAATAGATTCCTCCTTTTCCGTATTAACCGCTGGGGAGAAACTACGAGACAAAGCATCAGCTTTAACATTCTTTGTCCCAGGGGATATATGTCACAGAGAAATGGAACCGGTCAAAAAACAATGCCCACTGTTATGGTTCTCAATGGCAAGAGAACATAGCCCAGCATACATAGGAACTAGCTCTTGGAAGGATGGAAACTTAAACTGACCATGAACTAAACCTGCCGCACAACTAACAGTAGCCGGGTAGCGTAGCCTGCGTTTTATCCCTAGACGCCCAGCGCCGGCCGGAGGACTAACTAATCCTGGCAGAGGAAAATATAGTCCTGGCTCACCTCTAGAGAAATTTCCCCGAAAGGCAGACAGAGGCCCCCACATATATTGGCGGTGATTTAAGATGAAAATGACAAACGTAGTATGAAAATAGGTTTAGCAAAATCGAGGTCCGCTTACTAGATAGCGGGAAGACAGAAAGGGTACTTTCATGGTCAGCTGAAAACCCTATCAATACACCATCCTGAAATTACTTTAAGACTCTAGTATTAACTCATAACATCAGAGTGGCAATTTCAGATCACAAGAGCCTTCCAGACACAGAAACGAAACTGCAGCTGTGAACTGGAACAAAATGCAAAAAACAAACAAGGACAAAAGTCCGACTTAGCTGGAAGTTGTCTGGTAGCAGGAACATGCACAGAAAGGCTTCTGATTACAATGTTGACCGGCATGGAAGTGACAGAGGAGCAAGGTTAAATAGCGACTCCCACATCCTGATGGGAACAGGTGAACAGAGGGGATGATGCACACAAGTTCAATTCCACCAGTGGCCACCGGGGGAGCCCAAAATCCAATTTACAACAGTACCCCCCCCTCAAGGAGGGGGCACCGAACCCTCACCAGAACCACCAGGGCGATCAGGATGAGCCCTATGAAAGGCACGGACCAGATCGGAGGCATGAACATCAGAGGCAGTCACCCAAGAATTATCCTCCTGACCGTATCCCTTCCATTTGACCAGATACTGGAGTTTCCGTCTGGAAACACGGGAGTCCAAGATTTTTTCCACAACGTACTCCAACTCGCCCTCAACCAACACCGGAGCAGGAGGCTCAACGGAAGGCACAACCGGTACCTCATACCTGCGCAACAATGACCGATGAAAAACATTATGAATAGAAAAAGATGCAGGGAGGTCCAAACGGAAGGACACAGGGTTAAGAATCTCCAATATCTTGTACGGGCCGATGAACCGAGGCTTAAACTTAGGAGAAGAAACCCTCATAGGGACAAAACGAGAAGACAACCACACCAAGTCCCCGACACAAAGCCGAGGACCAACCCGACGCCGGCGGTTGGCAAAAAGCTGAGTCTTCTCCTGGGACAACTTCAAATTGTCCACCACCTGCCCCCAAATCTGATGCAACCTCTCCACCACAGCATCCACTCCAGGACAATCCGAAGATTCCACCTGACCGGAGGAAAATCGAGGATGAAACCCCGAATTACAGAAAAAAGGAGACACCAAGGTGGCAGAGCTGGCCCGATTATTGAGGGCAAACTCCGCTAAAGGCAAAAAAGCAACCCAATCATCCTGATCTGCAGACACAAAACACCTCAAATATGTCTCCAAAGTCTGATTCGTCCGCTCGGTCTGGCCATTAGTCTGAGGATGGAAAGCAGACGAGAAAGACAAATCTATGCCCATCCTAGCACAGAATGCCCGCCAAAATCTAGACACGAATTGGGTTCCTCTGTCAGAAACGATATTCTCCGGAATACCATGCAAACGAACCACATTTTGAAAAAACAGAGGAACCAACTCGGAAGAAGAAGGCAACTTAGGCAGGGAACCAAATGGACCATCTTAGAGAAACGGTCACACACCACCCAGATGACAGACATCTTCTGAGAAACAGGAAGATCCGAAATAAAATCCATCGAGATGTGCGTCCAAGGCCTCTTCGGGATAGGCAAGGGCAACAACAATCCACTATCCCGAGAACAACAAGGCTTGGCCCGAGCACAAACGTCACAAGACTGCACAAAGCCTCGTACATCTCGTGACAGGGAAGGCCACCAGAAGGACCTTGCCACCAAATCCCTGGTACCAAAGATTCCAGGATGACCTGCCAACGCAGAAGAATGAACCTCAGAAATGACTTTACTGGTCCAATCATCAGGAACAAACAGTCTACCAGGTGGGCAACGATCAGGTCTATCCGCCTGAAAATCCTGCAAGGCCCGCCGCAGGTCTGGAGAAACGGCAGACAATATCACTCCATCCTTAAGGATACCTGTAGGTTCAGAATTACCAGGGGAGTCAGGCTCAAAATTCCTAGAAAGGGCATCCGCCTTAACATTCTTAGAACCCGGTAGGTATGACACCACAAAATTAAACCGAGAGAAAAACAACGACCAGCGCGCCTGTCTAGGATTCAGGCGTCTGGCGGACTCAAGATAAATTAAATTTTTGTGGTCGGTCAATACCACCACCTGATGTCTAGCCCCCTCAAGCCAATGACGCCACTCCTCAAAAGCCCACTTCATGGCCAAAAGCTCTCGATTCCCAATATCATAATTCCGCTCGGCGGGCGAAAATTTACGAGAAAAAAAAGCACAAGGTTTCATCACGGAGCAGTCGGAACTTCTTTGCGACAAAACCGCCCCAGCTCCGATTTCAGAAGCGTCGACCTCAACCTGAAAAGGAAGAGCAACATCAGGCTGACGCAACACAGGGGCGGAAGAAAAGCGGCGCTTAAGCTCCCGAAAGGCCTCCACAGCAGCAGGGGACCAATCAGCAACATCAGCACCCTTCTTAGTCAAATCAGTCAATGGTTTAACAACATCAGAAAAACCAGCAATAAATCGACGATAAAAGTTAGCAAAGCCCAAAAATTTCTGAAGACTCTTAAGAGAAGAGGGTTGCGTCCAATCACAAATAGCCCGAACCTTGACAGGATCCATCTCGATGGAAGAGGGGGAAAAAATGTATCCCAAGAAGGAAATCTTTTGAACCCCAAAAACGCACTTAGAACCCTTCACACACAAGGAATTAGACCGCAAAACCTGAAAAACCCTCCTGACCTGCTGGACATGAGAGTCCCAGTCATCCGAAAAAATCAGAATATCATCCAGATACACGATCATAAATTTATCCAAATAATCACGGAAAATGTCATGCATAAAGGACTGAAAGACTGAAGGGGCATTTGAAAGGCCAAAAGGCATCACCAAATACTCAAAGTGGCCCTCGGGCGTATTAAATGCGGTTTTCCACTCATCCCCCTGCTTAATTCGCACCAAATTATACGCCCCACGGAGATCTATCTTAGAGAACCACTTGGCCCCCTTTATGCGAGCAAACAAATCAGTCAGCAGTGGCAACGGATATTGATATTTAACCGTGATTTTATTCAAAAGCCGATAATCAATACACGGCCTCAAAGAGCCATCTTTCTTAGACACAAAGAAAAAACCGGCTCCTAAGGGAGATGACGAAGGACGAATATGTCCCTTTTCCAAGGACTCCTTTATATATTCTCGCATAGCAGCATGTTCAGGCACAGACAGATTAAATAAACGACCCTTAGGGTATTTACTACCCGGAATCAAATCTATGGCACAATCGCACTCCCGGTGCGGAGGTAATGAACCAAGCTTAGGTTCTTCAAAAACGTCACGATAGTCAGACAAGAATTCAGGAATCTCAGAGGGAATAGATGACGAAATGGAAACCAAAGGTACGTCCCCATGCATCCCCTTACATCCCCAGCTTAACACAGACATAGCGTTCCAGTCGAGGACTGGGTTATGAGATTGCAGCCATGGCAATCCAAGCACCAACACATCATGTAGATTATACAGCACAAGAAAGCGAATAATCTCCTGATGATCCGGATTAATTCGCATAGTTACTTGTGTCCAGTATTGTGGTTTATTACTAGCCAATGGGGTGGAGTCAATCCCCTTCAGAGGTATAGGAGTTTCAAGAGGCTCTAAATCATACCCACAGCGTTTGGCAAAGGACCAATCCATAAGACTCAAAGCGGCGCCAGAGTCGACATAGGCATCCGCGGTAATAGATGATAAAGAACAAATCAGGGTCACAGATAGAATAAACTTAGACTGAAAAGTGCCAATTGAAACTGACTTATCAAGCTTCTTAGTACGCTTAGAGCATGCTGATATAACATGAGTTGAATCACCACAATAAAAGCACAACCCATTTTTTCGTCTAAAATTCTGCCGTTCGCTTCTGGACAGAATTCTATCACATTGCATATTCTCTGGCGTCTTCTCAGTAGACACCGCCAAATGGTGCACAGGTTTGCGCTCCCGCAGACGTCTATCGATCTGGATAGCCATTGTCATGGACTCATTCAGACCCGCAGGCACAGGGAACCCCACCATAACATCCTTAACGGCATCAGAGAGACCCTCTCTGAAATTCGCCGCCAGGGCGCACTCATTCCACTGAGTAAGCACAGACCATTTACGGAATTTTTGGCAGTATATTTCAACTTCATCTTGCCCCTGAGATAGGGACATCAAGGCTTTTTCCGCCTGAAGCTCTAAATGAGGTTCCTCATAAAGCAACCCCAAGGCCAGAAAAAACGCATCCACATTGAGCAACGCAGGATCCCCTGGAGCCAATGCAAAAGCCCAATCTTGAGGGTCGCCCCGGAGCAAGGAAATCAC
Source organism: Ranitomeya variabilis (assembly GCF_051348905.1). Lineage (NCBI taxonomy): Eukaryota > Metazoa > Chordata > Amphibia > Anura > Dendrobatidae > Ranitomeya > Ranitomeya variabilis. The sequence continues at coordinate 612,675,331 of NC_135233.1, forward strand.
AATCCTGACCTGCTGAGCAGGATCTCCAGCAGAGCGAGATTTCAGGGACAAAAACAACTTGCAATTATTTTTGAAATTTTGAAAGCAAGATCTATTCCCCGAGAAAAATTCAGGCCAAGGAATTCTAGGTTCAGATATAGGAACATGAACAACAAAATCTTGTAAATTTTGAACTTTCGTGGTGAGATTATTCAAACCTGCAGCTAAACTCTGAATATCCATTTTAAACAGGTGAACACAGAGCCATTCCAGGATTAGAAGGAGAGAGAGAGAGGAAGGCTGCAATATAGGCAGACTTGCAAGTGATTCAATTGAAAGCACACTCAGAACTGAAGGAAAAAAAAAAAAAAAAAATTTTTCAGCAGACTTCTTTTTTCTCTCCTTTCTCTGCCAATTAATTTAACCCTTTGTGGGCCGGTCAAACTGTTATGGTTCTCAATGGCAAGAGAACATAGCCTAGCATACATAGGAACTAGCTCTTGGAAGGATGGAAACTTAAACTGACCATGAACTAAACCTGCCGCACAACTAACAGTAGCCGGGTAGCGTAGCCTGCGTTTTATCCCTAGACGCCCAGCGCCGGCCGGAGGACTAACTAATCCTGGCAGAGGAAAATATAGTCCTGGCTCACCTCTAGAGAAATTTCCCCGAAAGGCAGACAGAGGCCCCCACATATATTGGCGGTGATTTAAGATGAAAATGACAAACGTAGTATGAAAATAGGTTTAGCAAAATCGAGGTCCGCTTACTAGATAGCGGGAAGACAGAAAGGGTACTTTCATGGTCAGCTGAAAACCCTATCAATACACCATCCTGAAATTACTTTAAGACTCTAGTATTAACTCATAACATCAGAGTGGCAATTTCAGATCACAAGAGCCTTCCAGACACAGAAACGAAACTGCAGCTGTGAACTGGAACAAAATGCAAAAAACAAACAAGGACAAAAGTCCGACTTAGCTGGAAGTTGTCTGGTAGCAGGAACATGCACAGAAAGGCTTCTGATTACAATGTTGACCGGCATGGAAGTGACAGAGGAGCAAGGTTAAATAGCGACTCCCACATCCTGATGGGAACAGGTGAACAGAGGGGATGATGCACACAAGTTCAATTCCACCAGTGGCCACCGGGGGAGCCCAAAATCCAATTTACAACAGCCCACCTAGCTTGACGGGCATTCAAATGTTTAGCAGCATCCAGGTAGATCACATTCTTATGATCAGTAAAGACTTGTATAGGATGTCTGGTGCCCTCCAAAAAATGTTGCCAATGCTCAAACGCAAGCTTACCTTGAGATGCTCAAAAGCCTTGCCAGCCTCATGGGACCATTGGGCAGTATTGGAACCCTTCTTAGTCAGGTCATTAAGAGGTTTTGCGGTAACAGAAAAATTATTTATGACTTTTCTATAATAATTAGCAAACCCCAAGAATCTCTGAATCGACTTCAAGCATTCAGGTCTAGGCCACTCCAATACTGCCTGAACCTTCACTGGGTCCATCTCAAAACCATCACTGAATGTAAAGTACCCCAAAAAACTAATTTTCTGTACCGCAAACTCGCATTTCTCCAGTTTAGCAAAGAGTGTGTTTTCTCTCAGAATCTACAGAACCTCGCGGACTCTCTGCCAATGCAACTCCAGATCGGGCTAGTAGATCAAAATATCATCCAAATAAACAATAACACTCCTACCGATCAACGGCCTCAGAATGTCGTTAATTACATTTTGAAAGAACGCCGGAGCATTTGTAAGGCCAAAATGCATTACTAGACACTCAAAATGACCTTCCGGGGTATTAAAGGCTGTCTTCCATTCATTGACTTCTTTTACCCGCAGCAAATTATGTGCCCCATGGAGATCGATCTTAGAGAACCATTTGGCTCCAACCAGGGTTGAGCGAAACGGATCGGTCAATTTCATAAATCGCCGACTTTTGGCAAAGTCGGGTTTCGTGAAACCCGAGCCGATCCCAGTGTGGGATCGGCCATGCGGTCGCGATCTTCGCACCAAAGTCGCATTTCATATGATGCGTTCAGCGCCATTTCTCAGCCAATGAAGGTGGACGCAGAGTGTGGGCAGCGTGATGACATAGGTCTCGTCCCAACCATCTTCGAGAAGGGCATTACAGTGATTGGCTTGCTTTCAGCGGCGTCACAGAATCTATAAAGGGACGTGCACGCCGACTGCCATCATACTTCTGCCGATCGTAGCATAGGGAGAGGTTGCTGCAGCTTCGTCAGAAACAGGGATATTGTTAGGGAGGAAATATAAACCCCCAAACCGCTTGTGCTGTAGCGATTTCCACTGTCCAACACCACCTTTTCTTTGCAGGGACAGTGGAGGCTAGATTTCTGTGCATTAGCTCTGTAGCTTATAAGGCTCCCTGATAGCTGCATTGCTGTTTGTACACCGCTGTGCAAACCAACTGCTTTTTTCAAAGCAAAAATCCTGTTGCTTCTTTCTGCACAGTTCTCTTGTTTCTTTGTTTGTCCACACTTTTGTGTGCAGCAGTCCTTTTTACTGCTGGCTGCCATACTTGTCCTGAGATCATTGTAGGGAGACAGTCCCTTTTTTTTTATATATATATATATATATATATATATATATATATATATATATATATCTGCTAGCCACTCTCTGCCACTGAAGCTGTGTAGTGCAATACAGTGTGCCTGATTTTCCCAGCAGTCACCCACACCTATAAAGGGAAGTTTCTATTGCCACTAAGTGTGGAGCGCCCCCACACCGCCGCAGGGCCGAGGGGTACCCGGAGCCGGGCCTCTGAGTCTCAGTTCTGGGGTTGTCACGGTGGCTAGACCCGGTCCGTGGCCCTGTCTGTCAGTGGGGGACGTCCGGTGCAATAAGTGGTGTTGTAACGGTGCAGTTGTGGGGTGCAGGTCGCGGTAAATAACGAGGACACCAGGTTGCAGTCTCTTTACCTCTTTACTGGAGATCTCTGAGTCCTCAGTCCAGAGTACGGCTCACCAGGCTGCGCAAGTCCGGCCGGTCCAATGGCACCTCCAGAGTCCTCTTCACAGGTGGAAATCGGTGCCTTCCTTCTTAGCGCTATGTGTTGTAGTCCTCCCCTGCTGTGCTTACGGAAAGTACCCCACAACTGTTGTGTCTGTTTCTTAAGTTCCCTCACAACTCGATTAAATGATGTTCTTCTAATCGTCCGTCCCTCCCTGATGTTACGGTTAGAACGGCACCCGTTTGTCGGGTAGGCCTGGAGTTCTTCCGGGACCCTAGAGACGCCCCTCTCCCGCAATTGCCTCCCAAGACTTCATAGGTGATATGTGTTAGACAGCCCGCCTTAAACTGACTGTCCTGCCGCTGTTTAGAGTATTGCTTGAAGCTGAATGTTATAATACTCCCTCGGCGTTCCGGCCACCGGTAGTGCGCCTCAGTAGGGTGTTGCTTCGGTCTTACAGCACGACCCCTGCTGGAATTCTCCTATCGCTTGATCTCGTTTCTCACTCAGCACAATCTATCTCGCTTCTAGTCCTTTCTTGAATCCCGCCGCTTCCCGGAGCTGGCGCGGACCCGTTACGTTCTTTCCAATGCCAAGCCTCTGTCAGGATCCCACCCCTGACAGAGACCCTACTGTCTCTTCCTCCACAACACCCTCTGCCACTGAGTGTTGCTTCGTCCAATCCAGTCAGCTTTCTGATCTAACTTCCTGCCTGACCCCCAGTTTACCCACTATGGTGGGGAGTGGCCTAATGAATAGAACCCTTAGCTCCCCCCGGAGGCCCGGCTGTGAAATATATTGGTGTCTGTGATACCTGATCAGATGAACTCCTTCAGTGCCATCGGACGCACCATGGCTCCCCATAGTGGCGGAGCCACAGTACTGCAACGACCAGGACTCTGGGGCGCTGCAAGTGCATCTGCGTCAGTCCTGTTTGTGGCATATCTGTCAGCCACTTTCTGACACTGAAACAGTACAGGCTGGAGCAGGCACCCATCCCCCATGCGGTGCTAAGTGGAGGCCGACATGACAGGGGTGGGAGAAAGGGGGGTGGAAATGAGTCACTTTAGGGAGGTGGGTCTATTGTAATGAGGGGGGTTTATAGGGCTAGTGGGGGTGGAGCAGGGCACTTTCCCGCTCAGAGCGCAGCGAGTAGTCTTCCTCGCTGCTTTACTCACCGTGTCCTCAGTAGCGCAGGTCCTGGAGGCCCTCCGGCAGGCGGCGGAGAGGCAGCCGCCGGGTTGGCTTGAAGCTTAGGTGGCTGGGATGATCGGCGGCAGCGCTTCGGTGGCCAAGGATCCAGGAGGACCCCGGCGGTCCCGTCGGGTACGTCCCCCTGAGCGGTTATCTCCGGATGTCCCTTCCAGGCCTCAGCACCAGCGCAGGAGCCCTTCCAGGGACCCTCCGGGCCGGGTGCCTGCATGCAAGTGTCCTAGCAGCCCCCGGTCCGGGAGGAATCCACAGGCCGGGCCGAGGCCTACAGCAACGCGTGGGCCTTCCCGCTCTGTGCTGGGGGCAGAGCCAGCGCGTGCTGGGACTGCAGAGGATGCCAGAGCCGTCACAGCAGGCCACCGGGGCAGCTCACCTGGCAGGCATCCTGCTTCGTCGCCGGGTAGGAGTCAGCGGTGGAGTCGCGCGAACGATGCAGCGGCAGGTGGCACCCCAGTGGATACGGGGTTGCTGGACCGGCCAGTAGAGGGAGCTTCCGGCGCACGTCAGCACAGGAGTGCTGGCAGTGGATCTCAGCATCCTTCACCTCATCGTGGAGCGGGCAGGGGGTCCGGATTCAGCAGAGACGCCTCAATATCTGGGCCCGCTGGCTCACCTGCAGGCAACAGACTCACTGATTCCAGGGTGGTCGGCATCTTTATCATCAGCTGGATCTGTGGGGTCGGTGATTAGCGGACCTCCTCTCCCGGAGGGTCCTGGGGGAGTCCCGAGGTCATCAATCGATAGGATGGACGCACGCTCGGCAGCTGGAGGGATCACAGCTCTCTCGCAGCCTGGTGAGTACAGCTCTATGTCTAGTTCATCTACGGTGTTATCTCAGTCTGTAGGGGTCGGTCAGGTGGGGGCGTCGGGCGTAGTTAGTCAGGGAGTTTCGGCGGCGGCCGGTTTAGGGGAAGCGGGCGTTAGCGAGTTGCTGGGTAATGTGAGAGATTTGATTGCGCATTGGGATAGTGGCACTGACGCAGTTTCTCCACTGACAAGGAGAAAGAATGCAGGATTCATTTAGATGACAGGGCGCATGGCGAAGTATACGTTTGCTTCGAGGGCCCGCTCGGGGTTCATTTGAAGAAGGAAGTGAAGGAAAAGATCTGGAAGGACGAATATGTGGAAATCTTTTCCCTTCTTCCTTTTGAAAAATTTAATTTAGATAAGGGGAAAAAGGATGAGAGCAAGAAGGAAGAGGAAGAGAAGCGTAGGTGGCGCCTTATACCGCAGACTTTCGTGAATTGGTTGCAGGCGTTCACGATCTTGGCGAGCGTAGTGGGTGAGAAAGCACCTGAGAATTGCTCTTGCCTTTTCTGCTATATGGATTCGATTGGGGAAGCGCACCGGGTGTATGGGGGTCAGGCTGCAATATGACGAGCAGTTCAGGCAGAGAAAGGCGATATGGCCGGCTATACATTGGGATCAAAAGGAAATTGGTTTATGGCTTCGGGTGATGGCACCCACACGGTTGGGTCAGCCCTTTCAGGGTAGGGCCGGGGGCATCGGCCAGTCCGCATCCCAAGGGAACGCTGCGGGGGCCAGGAGTCAGTTGGGGGGGGGCAGAGGCATGGCTTATGCTGGCAATTTAACGAGGGCCAGTGCAGATTCGGCTCTACGTGCAGATTTAAGCATGTGTGTTCGCACTGCAGTGGTTCCTCCCATGGTGCCGCAAGATGTTTTAAAAAGAACAAGTCAAAGACCGAATCCGGTAATTCAAAAGGGGGTGACGCCGGTGAAGCTGGGCGCGATGGCCCCTTATCTAAGTAGGTACCTTGACAGGGAGGGGGCCAAACTTTTACGGTCTGGTTTTCGGGATGGTTTTAAGATACCGGTTCCCCCGTTCATTATCCCTCGGTCTTTGAAAAACCTCAGGTCTGCTGAGGAATATGCTGGCGTGGTCCCCGAGAAATTGTTGAAGGAAGTTGCATTGGGCAGAATGTCGGGGCCGTTTCAAGACCCCCCTTGGGCGGATTTGGTGGTCTCCCCGTTGGATGTTGTGCCTAACAAAGAACCTAATACGTTCAGGCTGATTCACCATCTGACATATCCTCGGGGTAGATCGGTCAATGATGGGATTGACCCGGAACTCTGCTCGGTTGTTTACACGTCATTTGATGAGGTGGCTCGTTGGGTTCGTCGTTGTGGTAGGGGAGCGCTTTTGGCAAAAATGGACATTGAATCCGCTTTCCGCTTACTACCGGTTCACCCTGAGAGTTCGAGGTTACTGGGGTGTTTTTGGAACGGCGTTTTTTTTGTGGACAGATGCTTGCCGATCGACTGTTCCTTGTCATGTTCGTACTTCGAAGCATTTAGTTCTTTCATTGAGTGAGTCGTACGAGACACATCGGGTTTTGATTCCGTTATCCATTACCTGGATGACTTTTTGTGCATTGGTCCTGCGGATTCCAGAGGTTTTGAGTTCATTTTGTTGGGTGGCAGAGCTCTTTGGCGTGCCGTTGGCTCCAGGCAAGACTGAAGGGCCTTGTACGTGCCTTTCCTTCTTAGGCATTGTTATTGACACAGTGAAATGGGAATTTCGGTTACCAGAAGAGAAGGTGGTTGCATTACGGCTTGAGGTTGCAAGGGCGAGGCGTGTGAAGAAGTTGCAGTTACGTGAGGTTCAGTCACTGTTTGGTAAATTGAATTTCGTGTGCCGCATTGTTCCGATGGGGAGGGTTTTTTCCCGCAGGTTGGCTGCCGCCACGAGCGGGGTTCGTGCACCTCATCATTTTGTACGCTTAACGGCTGAACACAGGGCTGATCTGGAGGTTTGGGATCAGTTTTTGGCAGATTACAATGGTAGGTCTTTGCTAATGGAGGACGTTGTGGTTAACACGGAGTTGGATCTGTTTACGGATGCTTCTGGCGGTGTAGGTTTTGGGGCCTACTTCATAGGACAATGGTGCGCTATGAGGTGGCCTGCTGAATGGTTCACAAACGGCTGGGTAAAAAATGTTACCTTGCTGGAGATTTTCCCTATCTTGGTGGCGGTGCACTTGTGGAAGGCTGATTTTCGTAATAGGAGAAACCGGTTCAATTGCGACAATATGGGCGTGGTGTGTGCTATCAATAGCCTATCAGCATCTTCACCTCCGATGATACGGGTTTTGCGGCGGCTAGTGTTGTCTTGTCATTGAATGCGCATGTTACCGCCACTCATGTGGTTGTGTACAGCGGAATGGGGGAGTGGCGGTGCGGCATGTGGAGCTGGAGGACGGGGGTGAGGAATTTTTGTTGGGTGACGGTGTGCACCTAAACGCAGTGGGCATTGATTTATGGGCACTCGGTTTACAACAAGGTATCGAGAGGGCCATGGCAATTCGGTGTGGTGGGGTCTCGGGTCTTTGAGGTGGTCAAGAGACCCTCGTCGTGGTGGTTGGGAGGAGTCCTTGAAGTTGGTGCTAAATTGCACTGGGGGGTCCGTGGGTATATGGATTCCTCAATTGGTCTTATGTGGTGGTTATTTGGTCTGGGGATTTTGGGGGGATTTTGCCCAGCGGTGGCTTGATCCCCAGGGGTTCAGTGGACGATGGCACCCTTCAGGGTGATTTGGTGCTCCCGAGCCAGGGGGTAACGGCTGGGAGTAAGTTACGGTTGGTTCGTCCACTGTTTGTACGGTTTGTTTAATCACCAGATTTCAAGCTTCAAGGACCCACCCCCGATTTATTTATTATTTATGTAATGTTAATTTTGTTTGTTTAATAAAGGCTGCTGTGGCCAAATTTATCCAACAATGGTTTTGGTGTCGTTTATGGGTTAAAAGGGGGATCGTCGGGTTCTGGGGGCTGGGAAAAAGTCAGGCACCCTCCGGGGATCGACCATACCAATGTCATGTGTAGTGTAATACAGTGGGCCTGATTTTCCCAGCAGTCTCCCACACCAATAAAGGGAAATTTCTATTGCCACTAAGTGCATCTGCGTCAGTCCTGTTTGTGGCATATCTGTCAGCAACTTTCTGACACTGAAACTGTGTAGTGTAACACAGTGGGCCTGATTTTCCCAGCAGTCTCCCACACCTATAAAGGGAAATTTCTATTGCCATTAAGGGCATCTGCGTCAGTCCTGTTTGTGGCATATCTGTCAGCAACTTTCTGACACTGAAACTGTGTAGTGTTACACAGTGGGCCTGATTTTCCCAGCAGTCTCCCACCCACACCTATAAAGGGAAATTTCTATTGCCACTAGGGGCATCTGCGTCAGTCCTGTTTGTGGCATATCTGTCAGCCACTTTCTGACACTGAAACTGTGTAGTGTAATACAGTGGGCCTGATTTTCACAGCAGTTTCCCACACCTATAAAGGGAAATTTATATTGCCACTAAGTGCATCTGTATCAGTCCTGGTTGTGGCATATCTGTCAGCCACTTTCTGACACTGAAACTGTGTAGTGTAATACAGTGGGCCTGATTTTCACAGCAGTCTCCCACCTACACCTATAAAGGGAAATTTCTATTGCCACTAAGGGCATCTGCGTCAGTCCTGTTTGTGGCATATCTGTCAGCCACTTTCTGACACTGAAACTGTGTAGTGTAATACAGTGGGCCTGATTTTCCCAGCAGTCTCCCACCCACACCTATAAAGGGAAATTTCTATTGCCACTATTTTCACAGCAGTCTCCCACCCACACCTATAAAGGGAAATTTCTATTGCCACTAAGGGCATCTGCGTCAGTCCTGTTTGTGGCATATCTGTCAGCCACTTTCTGACACTGAAACTGTGTAGTGTAATACAGTGGGCCTGATTTTCCTACCAGTCCCCCACACCTTTAAAGGGAAATTTCTATTGCCACTAAGTGCATCTGCGTCAGTCCTGTTTGTGGCATATCTGTCAGCCACTTTCTGACACTGAAACTGTGTAGTGTAATACAGTGGGCCAGATTTTTCAAACAGTCTCCCACACCTATAAAGGGATATTTAAATTCACAACAAGTTTACGTACACCTTCTACCTGGTTTTACAGTACCATAAAATGGTTGTTAGTTTGGTTACATTTTTCCAAGAATGAGGAAGTCTGGTGGAAGAGGTCGTGGCCGTGGGAGGTCATTGCCAGCTGGTAATGATGGTAGTGGTGGTGGAGCATCAGGTGGTCGTGGGAAAAGCAAAATAGCACCTAAGTCTCGAGTTGTTGAGCCAGCGTCATCGTCTGGCTACACAAGGCCTGGAACGCTCCCTTTTCTGGGAGTAGGAAAACCGCTTTTAAAGCCGGAGCAGCAGGAAAAAGTTTTGGCTTTCCTTGCTGACTCTGCCTCTAGCTCTTTCGCCTCCTCTTCGGAAAGCGCGTCGTCAGTGGATGCTCCCGGTCAGGAACAAGTCGCTCCCTTGTGTCCTTCACCCAGAACAACAGTGAAGGATGCGTCAGGCGACACAACAGGTTACTCCATGGAGCTCTTTACACATACCGTGCCTGGGTTAGAAAGGGAAATTGTTAACAGGCCATGCCCATTACAAGATGAATCGGACATGGAGTGCACAGATGCACAGCCACAGCTAGATTATTATGCTGTTCCATTGACTCAGATCACAACATTGCCCTCGCAGTGTACTGAGCCACAATCTGACCCTGATGAGACTATGGTGCCCCGTCCAGAACGCTATAGCACCGGCTTACACGGTGACACAGAGGAAGGTGCACAGGACACAGAAGAGGAGGTGATAGATGACCCAGTTGTTGACCCCGATTGGCAGCCATTGGGGGAACAGGGTGCCGCTGGCAGTAGCTCTGAAGCAGAGGAGGAGGAGGAGCCGCAGCAGGCATCAACATCGCAACAGCTTTCATCTGGCACGCCCGTATCTGGCCAAAAACGTGTGTCAAAACCAAAAACACTTGTAGGACAGCGTGGCCATCTGGTTAAAGTAGTACAGTGTGCAATGCCTGAAAAGGTATTCGATAGTAGGAAGAGTGCAATCTGGCAATTTTTTAACCAAGATCCGAATGATCAGTGCAAAGTGATGTGTAAGAAATGCTCAAGGACCTTTAGCAGAGGTCAGAATGTCAAAAATTTAAATACAACTTGCATGCGTAGACATTTAACCACCATGAACTTGCAAGCCTGGGCTAACTACCAAACGTCCCATAACGTTGTTGCACCTGCTCACAATGAAGCTAGTCAGCAACGCTACATTCCTTCCCTCACTGTAAGCCCACCATTTATGACACCACCTGCAGCAAATGTGGAGGTATCGTCGCAAGGCCAAAGCAGTCAGGGAATCACCAGGTTCTTGGTAGGAAACACTGTATGTAGGCCAACAGCAAGAATACCATCACCAACCCTCTCTCAGTCTGCCATGTCCACCACCACCCCCGCTAGTTCCACCATATGCGGCTCTCCAGTCCAGCTCACCCTACAAGAGACTCTCGTTAGGAAAAGGAAGTACTCGTCCTCTCATCCGCGTACACAGGGTTTGAACGCCCACATTGCTAGACTAATCTCGTTACAAATGATGCCCTACCGGTTGGTTGAAAGCGAAGCTTTCAAAGCCCTGATGGCCTACGCAGTACCATGCTATGACCTACCCAGTCGACACTTCTTTGCGAGAAAAGCCATCCCAGCCCTCCACCAGCATGTCAAAGACCGCATTGTCCATGCACTCAGGCAATCTGTCAGTAGAAAGGTGCACCTCACAACAGATGCACGGACCAGTAGGCATGGCCAGGGACGTTACGTGTCCATCACGGCACACTGGGTTAATGTGGTGGATGCAGGGTCCACAGGGGACAGCCATATTGGGACAGTTCTACCTAGCCCACGGTCTAGGAAACAGTTGGCTGTAGGCGTTCGCCACCCCTCCTCCTCCTCGTCCTCCAGCAGAAGCGAGAGCTCGTCCACAGACCGCAGTCGCACGACCACTCCATCCGCAGCTGCCAGTGTTGCACACGAGGTGTCCCATTATGGAACAGCTAGTGGTAAGCGTCAGCAGGCTGTGTTGGAAATGAAGTGTTTGGGCGACAACAGACACACCGCGGAAGTTCTGTCCGAGTTCTTGCAGCAAGAAACTCAGTCATGGCTGGGCAGTTTAAATCTTGAGGCAGGCAAGGTAGTCAGTGATAACGGAAGGAATTTTATGGCTGCCATAGCCTTTTCACAACTGAAACACATTCCTTGCCTGGCTCACACCTTGAACCTGGTGGTGCAGTGCTTCCTGAAAAGTTATCCGGGGTTACCCGCCCTGCTCCTGAAGGTGCGAAGACTTTGCTCACACATCCGCTGGTCTCCCGTACACTCCAGCCGTATGCAGAACCATCAGCGATCTTTGCAGCTTCCCCAGCACCGCCTAATAATCGATGTTGCAACAAGGTGGAACTCCGCATTGCACATGCTTCAGAGGCTGTGCGAACAGAGGCGTGCTGTTATGTATTTGTGGGAGGATACACATACACGGGCAGGCAGTTGGATGGCAGACATGGAGTTGTCAGGTGTGCAGTGGTCGAAGCTACAAGACCTGTGTCAAGTCCTTCAGTGTTTTGAGGAATGCACATGCCTGGTTAGTGCAGACGACGCCATCATAAGCATGAGCATCCCCCTAATGCGTCTGCTGATGCAAAGTTTGATGCACATAAAGGAGCAGGCGTCTGCAGCAGAGGACGAGTGAAGCCTTGATGACAGCCAGCCATTGTCTGCTCAGGGAAGTCTCCTGGACGAGGTGGCGGACGAAGAGGAGGAGGACGAGGAGGATGATGGGGATGAATATTTATGGGAGGAGGAAGCTTCTCAGGGGGCAATAGAAACTGGTGGCATTGCAAGGTCAGGTACAGGGTTTTTGAGGGAGACAAGTGATGTTGATTTGCCAGAAAGTGCTCCTCAACCCAGCACAAGCAGTGAATTGACACCTGGAACATTGGCCCACATGGCGGATTATGCCTTGCGTATCCTAAGAAGGGACCCCCGCATTATCAAAATGATGACCGATGACGATTACTGGTTGGCCTGCCTCCTGGATCCACGCTATAAAGGGAAATTGCAAAATATCATGCCACATGAGAACCTAGAGCAAATATTGGCTACCAAACAAGCAACTCTTGTAGACCGTTTGGTTCAGGCATTCCCAGCACACAGCGGCGGTGATGGTTCTCACACGAGCTGCAGGGGGCAACATTGCAGAGGTGTTAGAGGTGCACAAATCAGAAGTGGCGTTGGACAGACCAGGTTGTGGAGTGATTTTGCAATGACCGCAGACACGACAGGTACTGCAGCATCAATTCAAAGTGACAGGAGACAACATTTGTCCAGTATGGTTACTATTTTTCCTCCCTTATCGATGTTCTCCCTCACATGTCATTCCCATTTGATTACTGGGCATCCAAAATAGACACCTGGCCTGAATTGGCAGAATATGCATTACAGGAGCTTGCTTGCCCAGCTGCTAGTGTGCTATCAGAAAGAGTATTCAGTGCTGCTGGTTCAATGCTGACTGAAAAAAGGACTCGTCTGGCTACCCAAAATGTTGATGATCTAACCTTCATTAAAATGAACCAATCATGGATTTCTAATTATTTTGCCCCACCTTTCCCTGCTGACACCTAGCTTTCCTATAAAAAGGTCTTGCTTTTGGACTCGTCTTACTGACTGCTCCAATTTCTCCATTTGCAGCTGCTGTATGTCCACCATAGGCCATTTTTACACCTCCCTAAATGGGCTGACTCCCCCCATGGGGCCGTGGTCACCACTTGGCGCAAGCACCCGTGCGAGTGCCGTTTGGCTGAACAGGTGGGTGTGCCCACTTTTGGGCGACGGCACTGGCACAGGGTCCCTCAGTACAATGAAGTGTCTCTGGCGGTGGTGGTGCACACCCAACGTCAGACACACCGTCGTAACATGAGGGGCCCTAGGCCAGTACCGCCGCCCACGAGAGAGTGTTCCCCCCCCCCAGCTCAAACAGTGCTCTACCACTTGCAAAATTACCTCTCACTGCTCCACCACTGCTTAGTCTGTGCTGTTAAATCCTTCAATGGCACTGCCAATACCAATTTGTTGACATGATTGATGCTAGTAAAAATATTCAGGGGCACTGTCCTACATTTACACCAGTTAATACTTTGCACCAACTACCACTGTCTGCAAGTCAGCAGAGGAGCCCACCCCTGTACCTAGGTATGCCACCTGTTTATTTGTGATTTTTTTTTTTTTGCCAGACATTAACCTCACTTTATTATTTCGGCCTACTAACTGTGTCAGACACTCCTTACAGTTGTCCTCCACTGAACAAAGCTAGGCCGCCTGCGTACTCCTGTAACCTATTTTTAACTGCATTTTGCCTATTACTTTTTTGGCCCTACTAACTGTGTCTGCCCCTCGTTGCAATTGTCCTCCGCTGAACACACCAATGCTGCCTGTGTACCCCTGTTATCTATTTTAAACTGCATAGAGCCAACTTTTTTATTTTAGGCCTAGTAAGTCTGTCTGCGGTCCCTCCTTGCAATCATCCTCCGCTGACCAAACCAATCCAAAAAATATCGGATATCGCCGATACCGATACCCGATACCAATGCAAGTCAATGGGACACAAATATCGGAACGTAAATACCGTATTTTCCGGCGTATAAAACAACTTTTTAACCCCTGAAAATCATCTCAAAAGTCGGGGGTCATCTTATACGCCGGGTACGGTGTGTGCAGGGAGCGATCCTGGATGGTTCCCAGGGTCTGAAGGAGAGGAAACTCTCCTTCAGGCCCTGGGATCCATATTCATGTAAGAAATAAAGAATAAAAATAAAAAATATGGATATACTCACCCTCCGACGGGCCCTGGCTCTCAGCGGTGCAACCGGCAGCCTCCGTTCCTAAGAATGAAGTGAGTGTAGGACCTGCGATGACGTGGCGGTCACGCGACCGGTCACGCGACCAGTCACAAGACCGCGACCGCTGAGAGACAGGGGCCGTTGGAGGGTGAGTATATCCATATTTTTTATTTTTATTCTTTATTTTTTACATTAATATGGATCCCAGGGCCTGAAGGAGAGTCTCCTCTCCTCCAGACCCTGGGAACCATACGCACCGCACACGCCGTATAAGATGACTGGGAATAGGAACTTCCGATTCCGATTTCTGATATCGTAAAAATATCGGAACTTGGTATCGGAATTCCGATACAGCGAATATCGGCCGATACCCGATATTTGCAGTATCGGAATGCTCAACACTACCTGTAACCTATTTAAAACTGCATAGAGCCTACTTTTTTATTTTAGGCCTAGTAAGTCTGCGCCACTCCTTCCAATTGTCCTCCGCTGACCACACCAATGCTGCCTGTGTACCCCTGTAACCTATTTTAAACTGCATAAAGCCAACTTTTTTATTTTAGGCCTAGTAAGTCTGTCTGCGGTCCCTCCTTGCAATCGTCCTCCGCTGACCAAACCAATGCTGCCTGTGGACCCCTGTAACCTATTTTAAAATGCATAGAGCCTACTTTTTTATTTTAGGTCTAGTAAGTCTGCGCCACTCTTTCCAATTGTCCTCCGCTGACCACACCAATGCTGCCTGTGTACCCCTGTAACCTATTTTAAACTGCATAGAGCCAACTTTTTTATTTTAGGCCTAGTAAGTCTGTCTGCGGTCCCTCCTTGCAATCGTCCTCCGCTGACCAAACCAATGCTGCCTGTGTACCCCTGTAACCTATTTTAAACTGCATAGAGCCTACGTTTTTATTTTAGGCCCACTCCTTCCAATTGTCCTCCGCTGACCACACCAATGCTGCCTGTGTACCCCTGTAACCTTTTTTAAACTGCATTGAGCCAACTTTTTTGGTTAAGGCCTACTACCTGTGTCTGTCTGCGCCACTCAATACAGCTGTCCTCCTCTGAAAAAAGCTGAGCTTCAATTGTCAGGTTTTCAGCCTATAGGAATTTGAAAACTGCATTGGGGCTACTAGTTTGGTTGGGCCTACTAACGGTGTCTGACGCTCCTTGGTGTTCTCCTGGTTTTTTATCCTGAGCTTCTATCTTCAGGCTTTCGGCCTGTATTTAGAATATTAAACTGCATTTAGGCTACTAGTTTGGTTGGGCCAACTTATGGTGTCTGCCGCTCCTTGGTGTTCTCCTGGTTTTTTTTCCTGAGCTTCAATCTTCAGGCTTTCGGCCTATATTTTTACTATGAAACTGCATTTAGGCTACTAGTTTGGTTGGGCCTACTAACGGTGTCTACCGCTCCTTGGTGTTGTCCTCCAAGGAAAAAAGCTGAGCTTCAATCTTCAGGCTTTCGGCCTATATCAGATATTAAACTGCATTTGGCCTACTAGTTTGGTTGGGGCCTACTAACGGTGTCTGCCGCTCCTTGGTGTTGTCCTCCAAGGAAAAAAGCTGAGCTTCAATCTTCAGGCTTTCGGCCTATATCAGATATTAAACTGCATTTGGCCTACTAGTTTGGTTGGGCCCTACTAACGGTGTCTGCCGCTCCTTGGTGTTCTCCTCCACTAAACAAAGCTGAGCTTCAATCTTCAGGCTTTCGGCTTATATTTTTACTATGAAACTGCATTTAGGCTACTAGTTTGGTTGGGCCTACTAACGGTGTCTGCCGCTCCTTGGTGTTGTCCTCCAAGGAAAAAAGCTGAGCTTCAGGCTTTCGGCCTATATCAGATATTAAACTGCATTTGGCCTACTAGTTTGGTTGGGCCCTACTAACGGTGTCTGCCGCTCCTTGGTGTTCTCCTCCACTGAACAAAGCTGAGCTTCAATCTTCAGGCTTTCGGCTTATATTTTTAATATGAAACTGTATTTGGCCTACTAGTTTGGTTGGGGCCTACTAACGGTCTCTGCCGCTCCTTGGTGTTGTCCTCCAAGGAAAAAAGCTGAGCTTCAATCTTCAGGCTTTCGGCCTATATCAGATATTAAACTGCATTTGGCCTACTAGTTTGGTTGGGGCCTACTTACGGTGTCTGCCGCTCCTTGGTGTTGTCCTCCAAAGAATAAAGCTGAGCTTCAATCTTCAGGCTTTCGGCCTATATTTTTAATATGAAACTGCATTCGGCCTACTTGTTTGGTTGGGCCCTACTAATGGTGTCTGCCGCTGCTTGCTTTTCTCCTCCACTGAACAAAGCTGAGCTTCAATTTTCAGGCTTTCAGCCTATATCAGATATTAAACTGCATTTGGCCGACTAGTTTGGTTGGGCTTTACTAACGGTGTCTGCCGCTCTTTGGTGTTCTCCTCCACTGAACAAAGCAGTGCCGCCTGTTTACTCCTGTTACCAATTTTGAACTTTATTTGGCCCACTTTATTATTTGGGCCTACTAACTGTGTCTGCCTCTCATTACAGTTGTCCTCCACTGAACAAAGCAATGCCGCCTGGATAGTCCTGTTACCAATTTTGAACTGCATTTAGCCCACTTTATCATTTGGGCCTATATCTGTGTTTCCTCCTCATCCTGCCCATTGCCCAGCCAGTGCTACATGAGTCTGCTGGTACATTGACCCAGACCACTACATTCCCCTTGCACTCTACACAGCCAGAATCTGACCCTGCTGAAAGTCAGGTTCCCCTTCCTGCATACTATACCACCTTACACGGGGACAAAGAGGAAAGCACAGATGAAAGTGCAGGTTCCTTCATCAGGTGGGGAGGGCATACTCGTTGGCGACGTCACTGTCACAGGGCCCCTCATAGTACGCAAAAGTGTCTCTGCCGGTAGGAGGCGCCCCCGCCGTCAAACACAACGCCGTACTTTGAGGGGCCCTGTGCCAGTGCCAATGCGAACGAGTGGGCCCCCTCTACTTGCTCAGGATCACAGCACTTGCAAAGTTGAAATACTGACCTCTCCCTGCTCCACCGCCGTGATGTAGTCCGCGTTTCCTGGGCCCACGAAAAACTTGAGCCAGCCCTTCCCCCCCACAACTTTAGCCAAATGACCCCCAATTTTCAATGCCTAACTATTATTATAAGGTAAATTAAGATTCACAAGCTTAAGTGACACGAATTAACATTAAAATGGGCACTGTAGGTGTTTTCCTGTCCTCCACTCACTGCCGACTTTGCTTCCCCATTGACTTACACTGGGTTTCGTGTTTCGGTCGATCCCCGACTTTGCGCGATAATCGGCCGATTTCACTCGATTCGACTTTTGACAAAGTCGGGTTTCGCGAAACTCGATCCTAAAAAAGTAAAAGTCACTCAACCCTAGCTCCAACTAATTGGTTAAACAAATCCGGAATTAGCGGCAAGGGGTAAGGATTGCACAAAGTGATTTTATTAATCTCCCTGAAATCCAGACATGGCCTAAGACCCCCACCTTTTTTTTGGACAAACAAGAATCTCACAGCCACAGGGGATTTAGAGGGTCTTATATGACCTGCAGCACGACTAGTCTGCAGGTATTCCTTTAAGGCCTCCCTCTCGGGAATCGTCAGATTAAATAAATGACTCTTAGGGAGAGTAGCACCTGGGATGAACTCAATAGCGCAATCATAATCTCTATGAGGTGGTAGAGCTTGTGACTCCACCACTGAAAATTCCTTCTAGAATTCCTGAATGGCTTCAGGTAGTTTACTTTTCACAACAGCAGCAATGTGTACATCACAACATTTCCCATAACACTCCTAACCCCAGGATCTTATTGTACTTGATGACTAGTCCAGTACAGGATTGTGCATCTTTAACCAGGGTAACCCCAGAACAATTGGAAAAGGCATTTTATCAAGTACAAACAAATCTAAAGATTCCTGGTGTTCCATATTCACAGTGAGTGGAAACCCTGTGACCTTTCGAGAAACACACCCATGCTCTAGAGGAGTGCTGTCAATCGCCACTACAGGAAAAGGGCATGTTAAAGGTACAGAATCAATCTTATTCTTGTTTAAAAATTGTTGATCAATCAAATTGAGTGCAGAACCACAGTCCACCATCACTTGAAAATCAATCGAATGACCACGACAGGTAGAACTACCAGAAAAAGAAACTCCTGCGGGCCGTAAAAATGCAATGCGAACAGGAGGAATACTCTGATTGACCTTTTTTTTTCCTTTCCTTATGTGAACCTCGCATTGCTTAATAAAATGGTCAGCCTTACCACAATACAAGCATAGCCCCAGCGAGAACCTCATCTGCCTCTCCTGGGAACGAGAGGACATCGCCCCAAGTTGCATCGGTTCCCCGCTGTCGATGGGGCTATCCTAAGAGACTGGGTCCAGCATTATAAGAGCCTTCTCTTCATTCTGCCTGTCTCTCAATCTTCTATCCACACGGATAGCTAACTGCATAGAAGTTTCCAAAGTATTAGGTGCTGGATATGCAATGAGCATATCTTTAACTCTTTCACTCAAACCTGCTAAAAACTGACTCTTAAGTGCTGGGTCATTCCACCTGACCACTGCGGACCATCGTCTGAACTGGGTACAATACCTCTCAGCATCAACAGAACCCTGTTTAAGCAATCTGAGCTCTGCCTCAGCTGATGTGACCCGATCAGGATCATCATATAACAACCCCATAGCAGTAACAAATGCTTCTACTGATGTCAAACAAGGATCATCAGGATGTAATGAAAATGCCCAGATATGGGGTTCACTTTACAATAAAGACATGATAATCCCCACACACTGTAATTCACTCCCTGAGGATCTAGGTCTAAGCCGAAAATATAGTAAACAAGCATTTTTAAACATAAAAAATTCCTGCCGTTTACAAGAAAAAAACTCAGGTAATCCTACCTCAGGTTCTTCACAGCATGCTCCAGGGTAATTACTCACGTGCTGTTGCAGGTTGGCTACTTCCAAAGTTAACCCTTGCAAGCGTTGAGCAAGTTCTTGGACGCTGCTCATATTGAAGGAATCCGAGAGAGGATTTTTTTTTTTTTTAATGTGTGTGGCTGGACAAACGGTTACGGAACTGCAACACAGGACTAGGGTAGAAGGGGGAAAACTGACCCTGCACTATGACTAGGCTGATACCCTACGATGGAGTGGGTGACCCATTCCTTGTGAATAGACCCACCGATGATCCTAGGTGAATCTCAAGCGAAGACCTATAGATCGGGGGAAGGGGTTCCCTAAAAGATATAAGGACTGGGTACAAAAACGGGTCACCTCCTAATAGAAAATACAGAGAAGGCTGCAGATACAAACAAAACAGAAACTAAGACTAGCACAACCAGAGCTCCCAGTGCTGCACAAATTACACACAAAGAAAACAAAGCAAAGCACCAAGCCAGAACTAAAGCAGATTAACATTGTTATCCAGCAAGGACTGGGAGGCAGGTGCTGGTTAATAAAGAGTGATGCAATTGTGGCGCCCCTAGGGGTATTGCCACAAAAATAGTTATTGACACCAAATACAAATATTAAAATAGCAAGACTGCACTACCATCTCCGACCAGAAGGGGGAGCTCCAGAGACTCCCATTTATCTATTCTGGTCTGAGAAAAGGACTGGCAGTTGGGTTGAGGAGCTGAAAGTGAGAGGTCGTATAACTGAACTCCTAACAGCCCTATAACGGATTATAGGCCCGTAATACCCATAGTAGGAAAAGAGGAATAGAGAAAAAGGACATTGTGAGAACCGGGTAGCAATAACCTCTATCCAGAATAGGCGCAGAGACGGATACCGGATCCGTGGCTATATTCATTATATATAATACAGCAACCGGAAGGAAGTGAGGTGATATCAGCTTCACCAGGGTAAGACGCAGCAACAGACACAGAGTTCAGCGGTACTCCCAGAGGGGGTAAGCCGACAAAAAAGGACTCGGGTTGTCCGTCGAACCAGAGTACAGAAGACACAGATTGGGTCGGCAGCCAGTTCACAAACAGCAGCAGGGCCATACAGAAACTGCGCATAATAAGAGGTGGAAATCCTGACAGGGTCAAAATAATTCAGAGTTCTTATACAGACTCCGGTGACAGTATTGGTTGCAAATCCCTCTTTGTTGAAGTAAACTGGTTAAACGTTTCAGCGCCTCAGTCTTTCATTTGGACAATAGCCATCGATCCAGGATCGGGGTCATCACAGCTGAGAGGACCTGCTGCTGATCAAGTAAGTGTCTGTTCCTTCATGATATCCCTTACATTGTGCATCGCCTGAGGCCACAGCACCGGGTCAAGCCACTAGTGACATCCCCCTCAAGAGACGGACCTCATTGATCTGGTGCTGGGTACCTCGGTCTCCTGGGCGTCACAACTGGCGTCACGAACAGGATTGGGCCAGCCCGTACACCGGGTATTGTGTGCCGTAATTGGGGTCTGAAACTGTGAAAATTTGGATGAAAAATCTTGGAAATTGACTTTATTAAAGAAAATCCCGTTCCCCATTGAAAACTATTGAAAGTGACTTTTCTCCATTGGTTATAATGGGGTAAAAATGGCCGCCATCCCCTGATGTGATCATCTCATAACCGTTAGGCACAAAACTGTTAATCGAGCTACGTCATTACCCAAGCCCCAGTCTAACTGAAAAACTTCAAAATCCACCATCACAGAGCGTGCGGCAGTTAGAGGCAGCAGGGGGCATGTCATTGTCATCCTGCTGCACAGAGGAACGAATCTACATTATCAAGACGGAAGCTGGGACCGGAGGGGTCTGGATTAACTAAGGGGGTACAGTATGTTGCAGCACGGAGACACCGCAGTGTTGTGGATTCTGTTTTTGGGCTCCCTCTGGTGGTTATGGCTGGTACTGGGTGACTTTGGTGGGTTGCGGTCTCTGGTTTCCACCTGTCCATCAGAGGCTGGGTGTTTCCTATTTAACCTGGCTTTCCTGTCATTCCCTTGCCGGCTATCAATGTACTCAGATGTGCTCAGTTTGGTTCCTGACTACCTGCTCCCAGCTCTCTCAGGATAAGCTAAGTTCTGTTTTTCAGTTGTTTGGTTTTTTGTCCAGCTTGCTAATTATGACTCTATGCTAGCTGGTAGCTCTAGTGGGCTGAGGTTCTCCCCATGTGCCATGAGTTGGCACATGGGTTCTTGTAATCTCAGGATGGTTTTTGATTAGGGTTTTTTGCTGACCGCTCAGACCCCTTTTGTATCATTCTGCTTTCTAGTTATAGCGGGCCTCATTTTGCTAAATCTATTTTCATCTCTATGTGCGTGCCTTCCTCTCATTTCACCGTCAATACATGTGGGGGGCAACTATACCTTTTGGGGTTCATTCCTCTGGAGGCAAGCTAGGTCTTTATTTCCTCTGCAGTGCTAGTTAGCTCTTAGGCTGGCGCGTGGCGTCTAGAATCAACGTAGGCACGCTCCCTGGCTATTTCTAGTTGTGTTTGTCAGGAGTAGGGCAGCGGTCAGCCCAGGTTCCATCACCCTAGAGCTCGTCCGTTATTTATGTTATTTTGCTTGTCCAGTGCGATCCCCAGCCATTGGGATCCATGACAGTATAGCCGGCCCACAAAGTGTTAATTGTTTGGGCTGAAGCAGGAGAAAAAGAAGTGTTTAAGGGAATTTTTTTTTTTTTTTTTTTTTTCCCCTCAGAGTTTTGCTGCCGAGCCCTTAATTGCTGTCTAGCTGCTTCTTACCTCCTCTTAACCCTTGAATGGTTCTGACCTTAGCTGTTTAACATGGATGTCCAGAGTTTGGCTTCCAGCCTGAGTAATCTTGCTGCAAAAGTTCAAAACATACAGGATTTTGTTGTTCACACTCCCATGTCTGAACCTAGAATTCCTATTCCAGAGTTTTTTTCTGGAGATAGATCTACCTTCCTGAATTTCAGGAACAATTGCAAATTGTTTCTTTCTTTGAAATCTCGCTCCTCTGGAGACCCTGCTCAGCAGGTTAAGATTGTAATATCTTTCCTGTGGGGCGACCCTCAGAATTGGGCATTTGCATTGGCACCAGGGGATCCTGCATTGCTCAGTGTGGATGCGTTTTTTCTGGCACTGGGATTGCTCTATGAGGAACCTAACCTGGAGATTCAGGCTGAAAAGGCTTTATTAGCCCTCTCTCAGGGGCATGATGAAGCAGAAGTATATTGTCAAAAATTTCGGAAATGGTCGGTGCTTACTCAGTGGAATGAGTGCGCCCTGGCTGCAAACTTCAGAGATGGTCTTTTTGAGGCCATTAAGGATATTATGGTGGGGTTCCCTGCGCCTACAGGTCTGAATGAGTCTATGGCTATGGCCATTCAGATTGATCGGCGTTTACGGGAGCGCAAACCTGTGCACCAGTTGGCGGTGTCTTCTGAACAGACACCTGAGACTATGCAATGTGATAGAATTCAGTCTAGAAGTGAACGGCAAAATTATAGGCGGAAAAGTGGATTGTGTTTTTATTGTGGTGATTCAGCTCATGTTATATCAGCATGCTCTAAACGCACAAAAAAGGTTGATAAATCTTTTGTCATTAGTACTCTGCAGTCTAAGTTCATTTTGTCTGTAAGGCCAGCCTCACACTGGGCGTAAGACAATACGCCACGTATTATACGTCCGTACTACGGCCGTAATACGGAGAAATGTTCCCAAAATATTGATCCGTAGTCAGGGTGTGTCAGCATATTTTGCGCATGGCATCCTCCGTATGTAATCCGTATGGCATCCGTACTGCGAGATTTTCGCGCAGGCTTGCAAAACCGACATCTAATGGATTTATGTGCTCAAATGTTAGGGAAAACATATATACAGTATATATATATATATATATATATATGTCATTGAGACACATATATATATATTCTGTATTTAGATTTCATTCAGCGCGATATGTGTTAAAAGCCGGTAATTCAATTGCCGGCTTCTCATTTCTCCTGCACAAACCCGACATGATATGAGACATGGTTTACATACAGTAAACCATCTCATATCCCCGTTTTTTTTGCATATTCCACACTACTAATGTTAGTAGTGTGTATGTGCAAAATTTCAGCGCTGTAGCTGCTGAAATAAAGGGTTAAATTGCGGAAAAAATTGGCGTGGGCTCCCGCGCAATTTTCTCCGCCAGAGTGGTAAAGCCAGTGACTGAGGGCAGATATTAATAGCCAGGAGAGGGTCCATGGTTATTGGCCCCCCCCGTGGCTAAAAACATCTGCCCCCAGCCACCCCAGAAAAGGCACATCTGGAAGATGCGCCTATTCTGGCACTTGGCCACTCTCTTCCCACTCCCTGTAGCGGTGGGATATGGGGTAATGAAGGGTTAATGCCACCTTGCTATTGGAAAGTGACATTAAGCCAGATTAATAATGGAAAGGCGTCAATTATGTCACCTATCCATTATTAATCCAATTGTTGGAAAGGGTTAAAAAACACACACACACATGATTTAAAAGTAGTTTAATGAAATAAACACAGCGGTTGTTGTAATAATTTATTGTTCTCTCAATCCATCAGGAACACCCTCGCTTGGAAAAATAATAAACGCACAAGATACATACCTTCTGGTGAACCGTCTCGTCCCACGAGGTAATCCATCTGAAGGGGTTAACTAATATTACAGGCAGGAGCCCTGCTAAATGCAGCAGTGTGCTCCTGCCTGTAATCCCCGGCGAATGAATGAAATGTAGGTCAATGACCTACATTTCCTTCAGTCGCGGTGATGCGCCCCCTGGTGGATGTCCTCATATGACCTGGAGCGTGGGAAAAAGTTCCCAGGCTGCAGTTCATGAGAATATCCACCAGAGGGCGCCTCACCGCGACTCAATGTAAGTACAGATCCTGCTTTCCTTTCAGCACCTGGGGATTACAGGCACCAGCGAGTGGTTTATCGCAGCTCGTGCCTGTAATATTAGTTAACCCCTTCAGATGGATTACCTCGTTGGACGTGATCTGACATCAGAAGGTATGTATCTTGTGCGTTTATTATTTTGCCAAGCGAGGGTGTTCCTGATGGATTGCGAGAACAATAAATTATTACAACAACCGCTGTGTTTATTTCATTAAAATCCTTTTTAATCATGTGTGTGTGTGTTTTTTAACCCTTTCCTACAATTGGATTAATAATGGATAGGTGTCATAATTGACGCCTCTCCATTATTAATCTAGCTTAATGTCACCTTCCAATAGCAAGGTGGCATTAACCCTTCATTACCCCATATCCCACCGCTACAGGGAGTGGGAAGAGAGTGGCCAAGTGCCAGAATAGGCGCATCTTCCAGATGTGCCTTTTCTGGGGTGGCTGGGGGCAGATGTTTGTAGCCAGGGGGGGCCAATAACCATGGACCCTCTCCTGGCTATTAATATCTGCCCTCAGTCACTGGCTTTACCACTCTGGCGGAGAAAATTGCGCGGGAGCCCACGCCAATTTATTCCGCCATTTAACCCTTTATTTTAGCAGCTACAGCGCACAAATTTTGCACATACACACTACTAACATTAGTAGTGTGGAATATGCAAAAAAAATGGGGATATGAGATGGTTTAGGGTAAATTTCCACTGGCGAGAGACAAATCGGTCCGTAATCTGGACCGAAAAAAGGGATGTAGCGTATGCGATTGTCATGCGATTGTCATGCGAGTGTAATGCGAGTGCAATGCGATTTTTAATCGCACCATCCGTTTTACATCCGTATGACATCCGTATGCAATCCGTTTTTTTTCTCTGCAACTGTTTTGAGGCAGTCATTTACAGGACCATGGACAGTGTTCTAGGCCACAGAATGGTGATGTATCAGTAAAAAACGGACGGAATACGGATGGTCCGTATTCCGTTCGTTTTTTTCCTCGCACCCATTGACTTGCATTGGCGAGTCTCGTCCGAGACTCGCAGCAAATCGCAGCAGGCTGCGATTTTTTTCTCAGTCCGATTTCGGCAGAGAAAAAAATCGCAAATGAAAAGACACCTATTGAATAACATTGGTCCGAGTGCAATCCAATTTTTTATCGGATTGCACTCGTCCGTTTTCCTCGCCAGTGGAAATGTACCCTACCTGTATGAAAACCATGTCTCATATCCTGTCGGGTTTGTGAAGGAGAAGGAAAAAGCCGGCAATTGAATTACCGACTTTTCACTAACACCGCTGCGTATTTCTTGCAGGTCACACTGCTGGTCCGTGTGGAATCCGTATTTTTCTCGCCCCATAGACTTTCATTGGCGTATTTATTGCGCAATACGCTGACAAACGCAGCATGCTGCGATTTTGTACGGCCGTAGAAAGCCGTATAATACTGAACCGTAATATACGGCTGATAGGAGCAGCCCCATTGAGAATAATTGTGCCGTATGTAATGCGAGTTTTACGGACGTAGTTTCTGCGCTCTTACGTCCGTAAAACTCGCCAGTGTGACGCCGGCCTAACTCTGATTTGTTCACTGTCTTCCATTTCCGTCGATGCCTATGTGGATTCGGGCGCTGCCCTGAGTCTTATGGATTGGTCATTTGCCAAACGCTGCGGTTTTAGTCTGGAGCCTCTGGAAGTTCCTATTCCTTTGAAGGGAATTGACTCTACACCATTGGCTATGAATAAACCGCAGTACTGGACACAAGTGACCATGCGCATGACTCCCGTTCATCAGGAGGTGATTCGCTTCCTTGTACTGTATAATTTACATGATGTACTAGTGCTTGGTCTGCCATGGTTACAAACTCATAATCCTGTCCTGGATTGGAAAACAATGTCTGTGTTAAGCTGGGGATGTCAGGGGGTTCATGATGATGCACCTCTGATTTCAATAGCTTTATCTACTCCTTCTGAGGTCCCTGCGTTTTTGTCTGACTATCGGGATGTTTTTGAGGAGCCTAAGCTCAATTCGCTCCCTCCTCATAGGGATGGTGACTGTGCTATAGAATTAATTCCTGGCAGTAAGTTCCCTAAGGGTCGTTTATTTAATCTGTCAGTGCCAGAGCATACTGCTATGCGGAATTATATTAAGGAGTCCTTGGAAAAGGGACATATTCGTCCATCTTCGTCCCCTCTGGGAGCAGGTTTTTTTTTCGTGGCAAAAAAAGATGGTTCCCTGAGGCCTTGTATAGATTATCGCCTTCTGAATAAGATTACAGTCAAATATCAGTATCCATTGCCATTATTGACTGATTTGTTTGCTCGCATTAAGGGGGCTAGGTGGTTAACTAAGATAGATCTTCGCGGTGCGTATAATCTTGTGCGGATAAAACAGGGTGATGAGTGGAAAACCGCATTTAATACGCCTGAGGGCCATTTTGAGTATTTGGTAATGCCTTTTGGACTTTCTAATGCTCCTTCAGTCTTTCAGTCCTTTATGCACAATATTTTCCGTGAATATCTGGATAAGTTTATGATTGTGTATTTGGATGATATTTTGGTGTTTTCTGATGACTGGGAGTCTCATGTTCTACAGGTCAGGAAGGTGTTTCAAGTCCTGCGGGCCAATTCTCTGTTTGTGAAGGGCTCAAAATGTCTCTTCGGAGTCCAGAAAATTTCTTTTTTGGGGTACATTTTTTCTCCTTCTACTATTGAGATGGATCCCGTCAAGGTTCAGGCGATTTGTGACTGGACACAACCTACATCTGTTAAGAGTCTTCAGAAGTTCTTGGGTTTCGCTAATTTTTATCGTCGGTTCATTACTAATTTTTCCAGTGTTGTTAAACCTTTGACTGATTTGACTAAAAAGGGTGCTGATGTTGCTAATTGGTCTCCTACGGCTGTGGAGGCCTTTCAGGAACTTAAGCGCCGGTTTTCTTCTGCTCCTGTGTTATGTCAACCAGATGTTTCACTTCCTTTTCAGGTTGAGGTTGATGCTTCCGAGATTGGAGCGGGGGCGGTTTTGTCACAGAGAAGTTCCAATGGCTCGGTGATGAAGCCATGTGCGTTCTTTTCTAGAAAATTCTCGCCCGCCGAGCGCAATTATGATGTGGGTAATCGGGAGCTTTTGGCCATGAAGTGGGCATTTGAGGAGTGGCGTCATTGGCTTGAGGGTGCTAGACATCGTGTGGTGGTCTTGACTGATCACAAAAATCTGATTTACCTTGAGTCTGCCAGGCGTCTGAATCCTAGACAGGCTCGTTGGTCGTTGTTTTTTTCTCGTTTCAATTTTGTGATTTCATACCTGCCAGGTTCAAAGAATGTGAAGGCAGATGCTCTTTCCAGGAGTTTTGTGCCTGACTCTCCTGGAAACTCTGGGCCTACTGGTATCCTTAGGGATGGGGTAATATTGTCCGCCGTCTCCCCAGACTTGCGACGTGCATTGCAGGAGTTTCAGGCGGATAAACCTGATCGTTGTCCACCAGAAAGACTGTTTGTTCCGGATGATTGGACCAGTAGAGTCATCTCCGAGGTCCATTCTTCTGTGTTGGCTGGTCATCCTGGAATATTTGGTACTAGAGACTTGGTGGCCAGGTCTTTTTGGTGGCCTTCCTTGTCAAGGGATGTGCGCACCTTTGTGCAGTCTTGTGAAGTGTGTGCTCGGGCTAAGCCTTGCTGTTCTCGGGCCAGTGGGTTGTTGTTATCCTTGCCTATCCCGAAGAGGCCTTGGACGCACATTTCCATGGATTTTATTTCAGATCTCCCTGTCTCACAGAAAATGTCCGTTATCTGGGTTGTGTGTGACCGCTTTTCTAAGATGGTTCATTTGGTACCCTTGCCTAAGTTGCCTTCCTCCTCTGAGTTGGTCCCTTTATTTTTTCAGAACGTGGTTCGTTTGCATGGGATTCCGGAGAATATCGTTTCTGACAGGGGATCCCAGTTTGTGTCTAGATTTTGGTGGACGTTTTGTGCTAAGATGGGCATTGATTTGTCTTTCTCGTCTGCATTCCATCCTCAGACGAATGGCCAGACGGAGCGAACTAATCAGACCTTGGAAACTTATTTAAGGTGTTTTGTTTCTGCTGATCAAGATGACTGGGTTGCCTTTTTGCCACTGGCCGAATTTGCCCTTAATAATCGGGCTAGTTCTGCTACTTTGGTCTCTCCTTTTTTTTGTAATTCGGGGTTTCATCCTCGTTTTTCCTCTGGTCAGGTGGAGCCTTCGGATTGTTCTGGAGTGGACGTGGTGGTGGACAGGCTACATCAGATTTGGAATCAGGTGGTGGACAATTTGAAGTTGTCTCAGGAGAAGACTCAGCAGTTTGCTAATCGCCGTCGCCGCGTGGGTCCCCGACTTCTTGTTGGGGACTTGGTGTGGTTGTCTTCTCGTTTTGTCCCTATGAAGGTCTCTTCTCCTAAGTTCAAGCCTCGGTTCATCGGTCCTTATAAGATCTTGGAGATTCTTAACCCTGTGTCTTTTCGTTTGGATCTCCCAGCATCGTTTGCTATTCATAATGTGTTCCATCGGTCGTTATTGCGGAGGTATGAGGTGCCCGTTGTTCCTTCGGTTGAGCCTCCTGCTCCGGTGCTGGTGGAGGGAGAATTGGAGTATGTTGTTGAGAAGATCTTGGATTCTCGTGTTTCCAGACGTAAACTCCAGTATTTGGTTAAGTGGAAGGGTTATGGTCAGGAGGATAATTCCTGGGTGGTCGCCTCTGATGTTCATGCGACTGATTTGGTCCGCGCCTTCCATAGAGCTCATCCTGATCGCCCTGGGGGTTCTCGTGAGGGTTCGGTGACCCCTCCTCAAGGGGGGGGGTACTGTTGTGGATTCTGTTTTTGGGCTCCCTCTGGTGGTTACGGCTGGTACTGGGTGACTTTGGTGGGTTGCGGTCTCTGGTTTCCACCTGTCCATCAGAGGCTGGGTGTTTCCTATTTAACCTGGCTTTCCTGTCATTCCCTTGCCGGCTATCAATGTACTCAGATGTGCTCAGTTTGGTTCCTGACTACCTGCTCCCAGCTCTCTCAGGATAAGCTAAGTTCTGTTTTTCAGTTGTTTGGTTTTTTGTCCAGCTTGCTAATTATGACTCTATGCTAGCTGGTAGCTCTAGTGGGCTGAGGTTCTCCCCATGTGCCATGAGTTGGCACATGGGTTCTTGTAATCTCAGGATGGTTTTTGATTAGGGTTTTTTGCTGACCGCTCAGACCCCTTTTGTATCATTCTGCTTTCTAGTTATAGCGGGCCTCATTTTGCTAAATCTATTTTCATCTCTATGTGCGTGCCTTCCTCTCATTTCACCGTCAATACATGTGGGGGGCAACTATACCTTTTGGGGTTCATTCCTCTGGAGGCAAGCTAGGTCTTTATTTCCTCTGCAGTGCTAGTTAGCTCTTAGGCTGGCGCGTGGCGTCTAGAATCAACGTAGGCACGCTCCCTGGCTATTTCTAGTTGTGTTTGTCAGGAGTAGGGCAGCGGTCAGCCCAGGTTCCATCACCCTAGAGCTCGTCCGTTATTTATGTTATTTTGCTTGTCCAGTGCGATCCCCAGCCATTGGGATCCATGACACCGCAACACCCGGCGACGCTAATGCAGCTGAAAGACAGAGTGTCGATAGAGAGCCTGGCAGCGCGGCAGTGCAAGGAGTGGCGCCCATCATGCCGGTGTTGATGCCATATACCCCGGGTGGCCCGTGGCTTCCAATGTATGAAGGTGAACCTAATACCCTTGACGGTTTCAGGGAAAAGATGCTGGCTTATTTTAATATGTTCCCCGTGGGTGAAGCTCAGCGTGTTAGTCTCCTGATGATGCAGTTAAGTGGCCATGCTAAGCGAGAAGTCACGGCATGGGCAACTGATCTAAAAGGTACTGTTGAACGCATATTTGCTGGATTAAAAGCTACATTTGAAACCACTGCCAGCAGCAAAGCTAAAGTATGATTCTTTAATTGCAAACAAAAAGCTAATGAGGGAGTGAGAGATTTTGCCTTAAACCTGCAGGAAGCCCTTAAATCACTTACACTGGCTGAACCCATTTTTAACACAGGAGCCGATAAACTGCTAAGAGACCAATTTATTGAGGGACTCTACACCCCTTCTCACCGGGGGCATGTGAGCATGCTTGTTTTTAAGAACCCTGAATTGACATTTGCCCAATTAAAGGAGAGCGCTATACGTCTCCAGCTGGCAGAGGCACCTCGGGATCAGGATCTCACACAACCCATGGCAGATGTACTTCAGCAACGGGGAATGCCAGTGACATCAGCTACGTCCGGTGCCAGTGCTAAGTCCCTGGGGCCCATTACTAATGAGGCTCTTCAGGAAAAGCTTGACTCTTTAACTGATGTTGTTGCTTCAATGGCTAAAACCATGCAGGAGATGAGAGAACCCAAGATGGAGTTGGCAAACCGTAGAGAGGATGTTCCATGGATGAGGTCCCGGAGATACCCGACATGGAGAGGACGACACCGTGACCGCTACCAACCGGATGGACAGCCCATTTGCCGCCATTGCCAGCAGCCAGGCCACTTTGCACGAAATTGTGATTTAAACGGGAGTCCCCTGGGAATGCGGGCCGCTTCGCAGGAATGAATTTTCAAGGCCCAACACCCTGGCACGACAGGTACATCGGAGGACGACCCATCATCCCTATCGTGCTGGACGGAATTCCCCTCAAAGCTTTGCTGGATACAGGTTCCCACATTTCATCCATACCATATATCCTTTATAAGAGGTACTGGGCTGAGGTAGATATTGATAAAGGACCCTCTGATGTTGAACTAAATATATGGGCCAGTAATGGTAAGTCGGTACCGAAACTAGGATTCAGGGAGATGACCATAAAGATTGGTAAAGCAGAATTGAAGAAACAGGGTATAATTGTCGTTGATGTTGACCGACAGAACTGTGAACCAACTGTATTGATAGGAATGAATGTGTTAGAGAACTGCTTTTCCGAAGTTATTTCTGTCTTACAACAAATTGCTGAAACTGCCCGATCCTGCCAGCAGAGAGTTCTCTGGAGGGAAATAAAAGTATTAATGTTAAGGCAACAGATAGAAGTTGCAGGTGGAGAAATCGGCAGTGTGAGGGTGAGTGATCCAACGTCTATTGTAATCCCACCAAAAACAGAAATGCTGGTATGGTGTAGAGTGGCCATTGGTACTAAAGGACGAGACTATCAAGCCTTAATAGAACCAGTGTACACCAACAGCAGGCCCACTATACTCACGGCACGAGGGGTGGTCGAGGTACACCGGGGACGGGTGCCGGTACGACTTTTGAACTGTGGAGAGGAAGAGGTCACTTTGCCAAGGTACGCTACAGTGGCAAAGTTATATACTGTTGACAACAATGCCATCACAACCGTTGAGCCCTTAGAATCGACCTGTCAGGTTGAAAATAACGGCTCAGATTGGAAATCGGAGGATTGGTGTCAACAGCTAGACGTGGGTGTAGATTCAACACCTACTCATCAAAGACAAGGGGTGTATAGATTAGTGACGGAATATGAACAGGTCTTCAGTAAACACCCATTGGACTTCGGACGGATAGAAGGGGTGGAACATACAATCCCCACCGGTGACCATCCCCCGATAAAAGAAAGATATAGACCCATACCGCCCGCTCACTATCAATGCGCGAAGGACATGCTGAGAGAGATGAAACAGGCCGGGGTAATAAGAGATAGTTGTAGCCCTTGGGCGGCCCCTCTGGTGATTGTCAAAAAAAAGGACGGAACCATGAGAATGTGCGTAGACTACCGGCGGATTAATAACATCACCCACAAAGACGCCTATCCCTTGCCTAGGATAGAAGAGTCCTTGACTGCTTTGAAATCTGCTAATTATTTTTCCACCTTAGACTTAACAAGTGGGTATTGGCAAGTCCCTGTGGCTGAGAGAGATAAAGAAAAAACGGCATTCACCACACCAATGGGTCTAAGCGAATTTAATCGCATGCCGTTCGGACTCTGCAACGCATCCGGTACTTTCCAGCGACTGATGGAATGTTGCCTCGGACACAAGAACTTCGAGACCGTCCTCCTGTACCTAGATGATGTGATCGTCTACTCAAAGACTTATGAACAGCACTTAACAGACCTGGCAGAGGTGTTTGAAGCCTTATCCAAGTATGGTATGAAAATCAAACCATCCAAATGTCACCTTCTCAAGCCAAAGGTACAATACTTAGGGCACATCGTGAGTTCGGAGGGAGTAGCACCAGATCCCGAGAAAATAACTGCCATAAGGGATTGGCCAAGACCTACCAACGCAAAAGAAGTGAGGCAATTCTTGGGATTAGTGGGTTACTATCGTAGATTTATAAAAGGATTTACCAAATTGGCAGCGCCCTTGCAAGATGCTTTGATAGGGCAGACGAAGAAACCTTCAAACCGAAACCCTCCTTTTCAGTGGAACAACGAAAGAGAAGACTCCTTTGAACAACTAAAGAAGGCACTAACCGGAGAAGAAGTTCTGGCGTATCCGGATTACCATCAACCTTTCATCCTCTACACCGATGCCAGTAATGTGGGATTGGGAGCGGTGCTGTCACAAAAGCAAGAAGGTCGGGAGAAAGTCATCGCCTTTGCAAGTAGAAAACTCCGGCCTACTGAAAGAAATTCTGAAAATTATAGCTCCTTCAAATTGGAGCTACTGGCAGTAGTTTGGGCTGTGACTGAACGTTTCAAACACTATTTGACCGGTGCAGAATTTATTGTCTATACTGACAACAATCCATTGACCCACCTAGACACGGCTAAATTAGGTGCGTTAGAACAGCGATGGATAGCCCGGTTATCTAATTACAACTTCGTGATCAAGTATCGAGCAGGTCGCAAGAATGGAAATGCCGATGCCCTATCCCGGATGCCACACTTGAGAGATGTAGAAGAAGAAACGGGGGAGCTTGAAGGAATTGAACTACCAGCCTTTCATCAGCCCAAGGTAAAACATCATCAGTCAAATACCTATCAGAAACAACAAGAAGTGAATTTTAATCCGTTAGCACACCATAGATGGGCTGACACCCAAGATAGCAATCCGGCTGTGAAGCTAGTGAAGGAACTATTGGCTGAGCAAAGTGCATATCCCGATGAGGATGCCCCAGAAGAGACACATCAACTCTGGAAAGAGAGAGGCAAAATGTTCCTGTATCAAGGGAAACTCTGTAGAAGATACACCAATCCGAAAACACATGAATTGGTTTGGCAGATTATCGTGCCTAAACAAGATGTGAGGATGGTCCTCGAGGCTTACCACAATGGTGCTGGTTACTTTGGTTGGAAAAAGCTGGAAGTACTTCTGAGAGAAAGATTTTATTGGGTCGGGATGAGAAAATCAATCGAACAGTGGTGTAGAAACTGTGGCCCGTGCAACCTCAGAAGGAACGATCAAAAGAGCCAAAGAGCACCACTGCAGCCCATAATCACCAACCACTTGAACTGGTAGCCATGGACCACGTGAAGTTGACACCGAGCCGCTCCGGTTACGTCTATGCCTTGACCATCGTGGATCATTATTTGTGCTTCTTGGTAGTAGTACCTGTAAAAGATCTGACTGCAAAAACAGCAGCCAAAGCGTTCCAAACGTACTTTTGTAGACCCCATGGATATCCGGAACAGGTTCTCACTGACCAGGGTACAGCCTTCGAATCAGAGATCTTCAGAGAATTCTGTAGTATGTATGGTTGCAAAAAGATCCAGACGACGGCCTATCATCCGCAAACAAACGGCTTATGTGAGAAGATGAACCATATTGTGATAGACCTACTAAAGACTTTACCTGAAACGGAAAGGAATCAATGGCCAGAGAAATTGCCTGACTTGGTGGATCTGTATAATCATGTCCCGGTGAGCTCTACCAACTGCACCCCAGTTTATCTTATGCGTGCAAGACCCGGCCAATTGCCAATCGTTCTAGAAATGGGAATTCTGAAACCAGACGCCGAAGTTCAAGACTCCAATTGGGATGTCGTACGGCAAAAGCAGTATCGCCAAGTGCAAGAGAGTGTGGAAAGAAGCCTCCAGCAAACCAGAGAAAGACAAGAGCGAACTTTCAACCAGAATGCTCTAGCAACTCCATTAAGACCGGGTGACCAAGTACTCAAGAGGAATCGTCGAACCAATAAACTGGATAATCAATGGGAAGCCGTACCCTACACAGTTTTACCAACAAGAATGGATAATCCTAAAATGTGTCTCATTAGCAAAAACGGAGGTTTAACATCTGTACTAGTGTCAAGAGACAATCTTAAATTATGTCCGGAAACGTTGAAAGAGCCAGAAGTTGTCCAGCCAGAATCAGAAGTTATTCAACCTATACAGGTTCAACCAGTAAAGGAAAAAGAGGAGGAAATGTATCACACCTGTATAGGAGACTTTCCCAAAACCCTACTAACATACCATGGTGCAGTAGTGGTTCCCAGGGGCGGATTATAAGAGGGTCAATATGGGCGGTAGCCCAGGGCCCAGTGGTGTGGGGGGGCCCTGGGCTACCGCACAGATTGACCGCCCGAGTACTGCGAATGCCCGCCGCCGCCGGCATTTATGTGCCCCCAGACCCGGTGGGCAGAGAGAGGGGGCCGGCATCGGGCCCCTTCTCATCTGCTCACCGGGCCCCTTCCGGCGTTGCGGCGCTTTCCTATTGAGGGGGCAATGCTGAAGACACTGGGGCAATGCTGGAGACACTGGGGCAGATTGCTGGACACTGGGGGCAATGCTGGAGACACTGGGGCAGATTGCTGGAGACACTGGGGGCAATGCTGGAGACACTGGGGGCAATGCTGGAGACACTGGGGCAGATTGCTGGACACTGGGGGCAATGTTGGACACTGGGGGCAATGCTGGAGACACTGGGGCAATGCTGGAGACACTGGGGCAGATTGCTGGACACTGGGGGCAATGCTGGAGACACTGGGGCAGATTGCTGGAGACACTGGGGCAATGCTGGAGACACTGGGGCAGATTGCTGGACACTGGGGCAATCCTGGAGACACTGGGTCAGATTGCTGGAGACACTGGGGCAGATTGCTGGAGACACTGGGGCAGATTGCTGGACACTGGGGGCAATACTGGAGACTCTGGGGCAATGCTGGAGTTGCTGGGGCAGATTGCTGGACACTGGGGGCAATGCTGGAGACACTGGGGCAGATTGCTGGAGACACTGGGGCAGATTGCTGGAAACACTGGGGCAGATTGCTGGACACACTGGGGGCAATGCTGGATACTCTGGGGCAATATGCTGGACATACTGGGGCATATTGTTGAACACACTGTCTGGGGGCAATGCTGGAGACACTGGGGCAATGCTGGACACACTGGGCAATGCTGGACAATTGGACACACTGGGGCAGATTGCTGGACACACTGGGGCAGATTGCTGGACACACTGGTGGTAATATGCTGGACACACTGGGGGCAATGCTGGACACACTGGGGGCAATGCTGGACACACTGGGGGCAATGCTGGACACACTGGGGCAGATTGCTGGACACACTGGGGGTAATATGCTGGACACACTGGGGCAGATTGCTGGACACACTGGGGGCAGGACTGGAGGCATGGGCAGAATGTAGACACACGGCATGATTGGAGATCATGGGGCAGGATGGATACGATGGAGACAGATGGGGCAGGATGGGGAGATCATATGGTGTAGAATGGATACTCATGAGGGCAGGATGGGAGAACATATGGCTGGAGCCAGGAATGAGACACACGGGGCCAGGGTGGGGAAAATTATTACCATAGGGGCTAATTAAGGGATATTATTACTGCAGTGATGTATTTATTTTATTTATTGAGTATACTGTTTTAAATGGGAGGGGGGCGGTCCTGTTACTGTGCAGAGTGACACTATATCGCCTTTTTTTCTCCATGTGGTGTAATGTAGAAGTTGTGAAAAATTAAGTAATGTGTTCTGCGAGCAGAGCTCTAGATAACTATGTTATTTCCTGCAGAAATGAGTCCTGGCTGGAAGAAATGATGGCGGTCTGTGCTGGATGAAAGATGGAGGACTTCACCCAGAGACGTCACTGGTGAGTCAGTGTTACCTATACACTGACACTATACACTGTATACTATATACAGAGGTCCTGTGTACAATGTCACCAGTGATCACTGTATTACCTGTACACAGACACTGCATACTAAGTACAGATCTCCTGCGAATACTGGCACTTGTGATAGTATTGTGTTTTTTGTTTTTTTTTAATTACTAATCAGTATTGTAGTATTCAGTCACTATGTGGTGGTAATATGTGGTCTGGAAATGGTGTGGTATTTGTCCCTTGAATGTGCTATTTGGTCACCAAGTGGTGGTAATATGTGGTCTTGACCTGGTGCGGTGGTATTTGTTCCTTGTATGTGATATTATTGGTCAAACTATACCTAAATTGTATTGCAGATTTCAACAAATATTTAATAGGTTACAGTAGAGTAGGGCCATTTTTCCGGAATAATCTGGTTCGGGTATCACATGACCCCCGTCACATGACCCCCGTCACATGACCGGGGGGGCCCACAGTGTCTGAACAGCCCGGGGCCCTGGCTACCCTTAATCCACCCCTGGTGGTTCCCATGGTGGCCTTTTATCCAACACCGAATCCAATATTATAAGTCCCAAGACAGGAAGAGGCTGACCCTGTACTACAAGAGGTTCCAGGTCAGGAAGAACAGATTCCTGATCAGAGTGATCCCATTCACGGTGGACTTGCCAACCCCATAGTGGTGGAATTATCTTTAGCAGAGAGGGCAGATACTATATCCGCAGTAGACAGTAGTACACCACATAAAGAGACACCGCTATTACGTAGGTCCCAGCGTAGTACCCAGGGTCAATTACCGGCCAGGTATGCGGATTACCAACTATAAGACTATAGTCATTGTTATCATTCTGTAACGTTTAAGCCCAGTACCTACAGAGACTTACCTGTATGAACTTCTTGCATATTCTTGAACTTTTTATCAGCCCGGAAACACTAAATCAAAGCTCCAGAAAGACTGCTTTGTGAACTTTGCTTCCTAGTACCTTCAAGGATAGAACTGTATTAATGGACGCTATTTGAAGTGACTTTTTACAGAATTCCATTTTTTTTTGTTTCTTTGAGTGGTTTTTGTAACTTTTCATTTTTAAGACTCTGTACATATCAATTGTTATTTCAAAATGTTATCGTCCCACAGTCCCGGAGTACTGTTCTTAACTAAGGGGGAATGTGGCGCCCCTAGGGGTATTTGCCACAAAAATAGTTATTGACACCAAATACAAATATTAAAATAGCAAGACTGCACTACCATCTCCGACCAGAAGGGGGAGCTCCAGAGACTCCCCTTTATCTATTCTGGTCTGAGAAAAGGACTGGCAGTTGGGTTGAGGAGCTGAAAGTGAGAGGTCGTATAACTGAACTCCTAACAGCCCTATAACGGATTATAGGCCCGTAATACCCATAGTAGGAAAAGAGGAATAGAGAAAAAGGACATTGTGAGAACCGGGTAGCAATAACCTCTACCCAGAATAGGCGCAGAGACGGATACCGGATCCGTGGCTATATTCATTATATATAATACAGCAACCGGAAGGAAGTGAGGTGATATCAGCTTCACCAGGGTAAGACGCAGCAACAGACACAGAGTTCAGCGGTACTCCCAGAGGGGGTAAGCCGACAAAAAAGGACTCGGGTTGTCCGTCGAACCAGAGTACAGAAGACACAGATTGGGTCGGCAGCCAGTTCACAAACAGCAGCAGGGCCATACAGAAACTGCGCATAATAAGAGGTGGAAATCCTGACAGGGTCAAAATAATTCAGAGTTCTTATACAGACTCCGGTGACAGTATTGGTTGCAAATCCCTCTTTGTTGAAGTAAACTGGTTAAACGTTTCAGCGCCTCAGTTTCATTTGGACAATAGCCATCGATCCAGGATCGGGGTCATCACAGCTGAGAGGACCTGCTGCTGATCAAGTACAGTTAGGTCCATATATATTTGGACAGAGACAACATTTTTCTAATTTTGGTTACAGACATTACCACAATGAATTTTAAACAAAACAATTCAGATGCAGTTGAAGTTCAGACTTTCAGCTTTCATTTGAGGGTATCCACATTAAAATCGGATGAAGGGTTTAGGAGTTTCAACTCCTTAACATGTGCCACCCTGTTTTTAAAGGGACCAAAAGTAATTGGACAATTGACTCCAAGGCTATTTCATGGGCAGGTGTGGGCAATCCCTTCGTTATGTCATTCTCAATTAAGCAGATAAAGGGCCTGGAGTTGATTTGAGGTGTGGTGTTTGCATTTGGAAGGTTTTGCTGTGAAGTAAACATGCGGTCAAAGGAGCTCTGCTTGCAGGTGAATCAAGCCATCCTTAAGCTGCGAAAACAGAAAAAACCCATCCGAGAAATTGCTACAATATTAGGAGTGGCAAAATCTACAGTTTGGTACATCCTGAGAAAGAAAGAAAGCACTGGTGAACTCATCAATGCAAAAAGACCTGGGCGCCCACGGAAGACAACAGTGGTGGATGATCGCAGAATAATCTCCATGGTGAGGAGAAATCCATTCACAACAGCCAACCAAGTGAACAACACCCTCCAGGAGGTAGGCGTATCAATATCCAAATCTACCATAAAGAGAAGACTGCATGAAAGTAAATACAGAGGGTTCACTGCACGGTGCAAGCCACTCATAAGCATCAAGAATAAAAAGGCTAGACTGAACTTTGCTAAAGAACATCTAAAAAAGCCGGCACAGTTCTGGAAGAATATTCTTTGGACAGATGAAACCAAGATCAACCTCTACCAGAATGATGGAATGAGAAAAGCATGGCAAAGGCGTGGTACAGCTCATGACCCAAAGCATACCACATCATCTGTAAAACACTGCAGAGGCAATGTGATGGCTTGGGCATGCATGGCTGCCAGTGGCACTGGGTCACTAGTGTTTATTGATGATGTGACACAGGACAGAAGCAGCCGAATGAATTCTGAGGTATTCCGAGACATACTGTGTGCTCAGATCCAGCCAAATGCAGCCAAACTGATTGGTCGTTGTTTCATTCTACAGATGGACAATGAATGACCCAAAACATAAAGCCAAAGCAACCCAGGAGTTTATTAAATCAAAGAAGTGGAATATTCTTGAATGGCCAAGTCAGTCACCTGATCTCAACCCAATTGAGCATGCATTTCACTTGTTAAAGACTAAACTTCAGACAGAAAGGCCCACAAACAAACAGCAACTGAAAACCACCACAGTGAAGGCCTGGCAGAGCATCAAAAAGGAGGAAACACAGCGTCTGGTGATGTCCATGAGTTCAAGACTTCAGGCAGTCATTGCCAACAGAGGGTTTTCAACCAAGTACTAGAAATGAACATTTTATTTAAAATTATTGAATCTGTCCAATTACTTTTGGTCCCTTTAAAAACAGGGTGGCACATGTTAAGGAGTTGAAACTCCTAAACTCTTCATCCAATTTTAATGTGGATACCCTCAAATGAAAGCTGAAAGTCTGAACTTCAACTGCATCTGAATTGTTTTGTTTAAAATTCATTGTGGTAATGTTTATAACCAAAATTGGAAAAATGTTGTCTCTGTCCAAATATATATGGACCTAACTGTAAGTGTCTGTTCCTTCATGATATCCCTTACATTGTGCATCGCCTGAGGCCACAGCACCGGGTCAAGCCACTAGTGACATCCCCCTCAAGAGACGGACCTCATTGATCTGGTGCTGGGTACCTCGGTCTCCTGGGCGTCACACAATCACCTGACCCAAGACAAACCCAGCACAGGGGGAAAAGACCAGCAGCCAGAACACCACAAGAAAATGGTGGATAGTCACAAACTAAACAGGTTCTAACCATCTCATTGAACATTTGTGAGCAGTTCCAACATCTGTAATAGCTAGTATGTGCTAAAACGGAGATAACTGCGTCGCTCACCAGACGATCGATCGTTCAACAGTTCTTTAGCCATCTTCTAATGTGGTTGGCCACCTTTCATCCTGGTGCAAAGTAATGATACTTCATCACATGGAGATGAGCGATCCCGAACTGTAATATTTTAGGTTCATACTTAGGTGTCCGGTGTTGAACACCAGACATGAATTTATACCGGAAATCTGTTTTAGTGTTCGGATGTTGAGATAGAGATTGAGCACTTTGCAGCCCCCTAGCCCTTACTATAACCATATTTCAGCCATCACAGCACCAAAGTTCGGGTTTTGATTGTCTTCTATGACGTTCAGGGTTCAAGTTTGGGAACAGTTCTGGTACCTAAACTTTGGACTAAAACTTCACTCAAATCTGACATCCATGGGTCCACTCATCCTTACATATGGTCATACTCTGTGTGAACATTGCTGCAGATTATTATTTGCACTGGTGTGCCCAGCGGCCAATCCCTGATTGTAGGCTGGCTGTCTCATTTGGTATTATCACACCTGTGTAGTCGCCATCTTTACTTGGGGCCCACTGCACCATGAGAGTGCATTTGATTTGAGGCCTAGACAGGTAAGCACCTTTGCCTGTTTTTCTGTGGTGTTTTTTCTAGAATAGTGGAGTTTTTTTCCTCTTTTTTTCCTCCTGTTGTGGTTTTTGCTGTTAGACTAGGACTGGCAAGCGTGAGGACCCGTGACGTGGGTTGCCAGCTTATGTATTGTGGCCATAATATTAACTAATACCTTACATTTTTCGATATGTTCTTGTGCACTTTTTTTACTTTTACTTTTTGAGGTGCAGTTGGGCCGTGATGGCTTTGTAAGTTGTGGCCTCTGTTCACACAGGACGCATTACAGTTAGCACTGGTCAGCCCGCCACATGGCGTTACTAATAGGCTAGGATCCAGTTGCTGTGCATACTCTGTGTGAACATTGCTGCAGATTATTATTTGCACTAGTGTGCCCAGCGGCCAATCCCTGATTGTAGGCTGGCTGTCTCATTTGGTATTATCACACCTGTGTAGTCGCCATCTTTACTTGGGGCCCACTGCACCATGAGAGTGCATTTGATTTGAGGCCTAGACAGGTAAGCACCTTTGCCTGTTTTTCTGTGGTGTTTTTTCTAGAATAGTGGAGGTTTTTTCCTCTTTTTTTTTTCCTCCTGTTGTGGTCAATATTACTGTGCGGTATGCACTCCTCTTCACCATGCTCTTCCTGAGAAGCAATGTTTGTATGTAAAAATACCTAATATAGTGTCTGGTAGAATATACCTCATCTCAACTCATGAGAAAAATCTCACTTGTGCCTACTGTTAAAATCAGTAGGTTTCTATAAATGTTCTGTGAAACCATAAAGCAGCTGTGTAAGATCTGATAAAACAAATCAGCTCATGGACGGGACTGATCCCAGGATCATTCCCTTGGGCATCTAAAACCATGACAGCTGTATAAGGCTAAGTGCACATGTCGCAGAATTGCCGCGGATATTTCCGCGGCAATTCTGCAACTCCTGCCGCGGGTGTATCGCATGCTGAATTGGCATGCATATTCCTGCTAAACACTAGCGTTTTGCAAGCATAATTAGCTTGCAGAATGCTAGCATTTTCCAAGCGATCTGTAGCATCGCTTGGAAAACTGATTGACAGGTTGGTCACACTTGTCAAACATAGTGTTTGACAAGTGTGACCAACTTTCTACTATTGATGCTGCCTATGCAGCATCAATAGTAAAAAGATATAATGTTAAAAATAATAAAAAAAAATTAAAAAAATGGTTATTCTCTCCTTCCGAAGGCCCCCGATCTCCTCAGTGATGCACGCGGCGGCTTTCGTTCCTATAGATGCTTTGTGTGCAGGACCTGCGATGACGTCACGGTCACGTGACCGCGACGTCATCGCAGGTCCTTCACACGAAGCATCCATGGGAATGGAAGCGGCCGCTTGCACCACTGAGAGGCGGGAGGACTCCGGGGGCCATCAGATGGTGAGTATATCACTATTTTTTATTTTAATTCTTTTTTTTTAACAATTATATGGTGCCCAGTCCGTGGAGGAAAGTCTCCTCTCCTCCACCCTGGGTACCAACCGCACATGATCCGCTTACTTCCCGCATGGTGGGCATAGCCCCATGCGGGAAGTAAGCGGATCAATGCATTCCTATGTGTGCGGAATCCCCGTGACTCCGCAAATTAATGAACATGCTGCATTTTTTTCTGGAATGCGTTTCCACTCAGGAAAACAACGCAGCATGTGCACAAAAAATGCGGATTGCGTTTTATTAAATAGGATGCTTAATGTGAGCGTTTTTTTTGCGGTTTTATAGCATTTTTATAGCAAAAAAAGCAACGTGTGCACACAGCCTAAAGCATATTCCTACAGAACCCAACTTCAGTCCATTCCTCCAAAGCCTAACCACGCTTGGATGACCATGGTTCTTTGGACACTCTGTTGCCTCCCAATCATGCCAGTCATGTTCAGTTTCCCAATGTAAATCCCCATCTTTTTGTCTTGGTCCCGAGGAGTGCCCCATAATCTATACAAGGAATGGAGCTTGGTCAACACCAAACAAAATGAGCGAAGGTTGTATAAACTGTAAATGACAACCAGCCTAACTTCAATTTGACTCCGAAGAAAGCTCGGGAAGGATATTTCCCCAAACAACCCACCATTTTAACTCCAACCCCCATATTTTCTCCCTACAAACAGATTCATGTTAGCATTTTGCTATGACTTTGAAGAGCTAGACCATGTTTTTCTTCCTTCTGCATTGAGAGGTGGGTGGCTGACGTCACATCTGATGCTGATAGCACGTGTCCCAATAAGCATCAGGAGACGAAGACCTGACTTCACCTGCCCCATGCGCCTCTCAATCGAGAAGTGAATGGAGTAGGACTAGCCCTTTAGGCTTTAATGTGCTACAAATATTAATTGGTGGTTGTGGTATAGTATAATGGGTAAAAGCGTTGAGCCCATAAACTTCCCAGTAAGAGAAGAGATGCTTAGGGATATTATCCTGTCTGATCACACTAGATGGAGCTCTGTCACTATACGAATGATTAATTAGAACATAAAGCTCACATACAGTATATTGTGGTTTCCTTATTATACGCACCCGCAGGTGATGTCATCATCAGGTATAGCTTTTTTTTTTTCTTTTACGTGGGAGCTTAAAACTGAGCCTCTACCTGGCGGCTTTACTGATAAAACCTCTCCAGTCTCCTAGATGCCACAGTGACTGGAAATCTTGTTTCATCCAGAGCCTGAACATTATACCGGATCGGTAGAGACATGGAGTGCTGTGATAAATTGCTGGATGCGTTTAGTGTTCCTATTATCATGCAAACCCCGCTACAACTCCTCCGATATTCTAGTTAAACACAAAATCTCTCCAGCTCCTTATTGAGTGCATCTCTCCCACTTTATGCCTGGGTCAGCACTTGATAAATAGTCTTTACTGACCAGGCATAAAATTGAAGTAATTGCCACATTGGTCAGTAAACAAGAGAAAAAGTATGATAAATCCTTCACCATGTGCGTACAATAACACCGGCACCTATGGAAGAGGAAGTAAAATCTGCTGGTCCGACAGTGACAGATGCTTCATTCAGAGCATTCAGGACTCTGGCTCTTTTTTTCCCCCTCGCTTTGAGTCTACCCTTATTACACCGGGAACTGGGTTTTAACCTTTTCAGTAATCTGTTAGCAATAAGGGAGACTACTGTATTTCTGTCAAAATGTCCCCTGTATAACAATAAATTTTACATTGATGTCTTGCTTTTCAGGAATAATTACAGGGCACCTTAAATGTTAGGCCATTTACTACTTGTGGAAAAGATGACAATAAAATCAATGAAACCCTATCCTCAAAAGAACATCACAGCCCTTCGCAATGTTAATGGATTTACATGTTGCGAGAGGAGCAGCTTTCTACAGTTTTAACCCTTCATCTTCCCATCTCACAGCGTTATATAAATGACACTGGTTCAGCTCCCAAGATATAGACATTCCTTCACGACTCCCTCCTGAGCGTCCACCTATTGATCTGTGCTGAGATGATGAAGTTTCTGCATCGGTCCTCAAAGACCCGTACGACAGGTTCTGTCACTAAGGTCCACACAGACTTAGCATTACTCTACCCCCCACCCTCCAAACCCCCGAAAAAAATCAGCAACCCAATAATGCGTAACAGCGATGGGGCAATGTTCATGTCTGTGACCACTGTATGCAAAGTCTGGCATTAGTCATTGCTAGGCCGCCCCTGACAGCCCTGGAGTGAGGGAGATTAATGTGAAGTCGGCCTTCTTTATTATTGTCATTGTGTTCTTTCACACTCTGCCTCTGACTTTCAATTTTGTTCCAGAATTAATTGTCTGCTCCCTGCAGTATGACTGATATAGGAGGATATACGTAGCACAGTGCCCTGGTTCTGGCCTTGGCAGTGGAAGCCTTCCTTGCAGAGAGCCGCCACATTCAGCACTGGGCACTCACTACACCGGTGACTCTATGACTTTGATCAGGTTTCTTAGCAGATTATTTCAATCCTTCCCCCCAGCTTGGACCTGCAATATCAATGAGGCAATGAATTAAATGAGTCATCTCAAAAGTGTTTTTAGATGCTGTTGATTACATATAATACCTTATGAGAAAGTTAGATGTGCCTATGCAGAAATGTTGAAGCTACGTAGCCGAAGCACTGGCATGGCGCCCTTGTTGCTTCATATTGTCCTGGCCATTGACTATAATACTGTGCATGTCACAGATTTGCTTTGACGCTTTAAGCTAATTTTGTAGCTAAAAATGAAATGTCTGCCAAAAATATAAATAAAAACACCAGGATAATATAAATCCTGCCATACTGGA
Organism: Ranitomeya variabilis; assembly: GCF_051348905.1. Lineage (NCBI taxonomy): Eukaryota > Metazoa > Chordata > Amphibia > Anura > Dendrobatidae > Ranitomeya > Ranitomeya variabilis. The sequence goes on from NC_135233.1 coordinate 612,719,863, forward strand.
GGCTCCTTATAGGCATGATATCTAACAATGCTATCTGTGGTCTTACTGTAATCTGATATACGTAGTAACACTTAGGAGATGAATCCCATAGAGCAGCGATGCCATAAACATTTTATTGTCCATTAATACTGTTAGATAAAACCCATTCAGAAGTTCTGAACTGAAGACACAACACTCCGTGATATCCTTCAAACTTGACATTAAATATTCAAAAGTTAGTTTAGGAAAGTGTGAGCAATTAAATTAATCAATCTTCCTGGCCGTGTAGTGAACAGATGTTCAATAAATCCTTTCCGCTTACAGTGGGAGACGGGGAACGTCCACTTTTAACTGTCCTTCAGTGATGACATCTCTGTGCTTGTCCTCAATGCAACCCTCCTGGGCCAGAGGTAGGCAGATCTGCTGTGTCGTGGCTTTATTATAAATAACAGGCCACCTGGACTACCTGAAGTACCTGAGAACTGAGGCTTAATGATCCTTCAGGCAATATCCTAGGCTCTCTGTTGATCCCAGATAATGGGGCTGATGGGAATGGCACAGGACTGACGGATGGCAGTGACAAATGGCTCCCTGCATACATGTGCTGACAACCAGTGAATATAGGGCATCCTTGCAGAAAGGTCAATATTTCGCTTCTTGTTTGACTTTCAAAGTTTCTTTCTGTCGGAAATAATAATGATAATAAAAAAAATCAGATTAAATATAATTAAAGCACCACAATGTATTCAAGACTGACACATAGTAATAATCTATCCATGATAATGTAGCTAGTTATAAAACAACATAAACACAAAGATAACTGAGAAAGAAAGCAGCAAAATGTTTTCTTTCCAGATCATGCTTATTGTCTGCTGACCTGGTGCAGACCCCTGTCTCGACACTGATGATTGATGGCACGAGCCATCTTCATAATATATTCAACATTTATCAAAAATATTATATTCTTCTTTAGCGTCATAGAACGGATTCCTTCCTCCTCCAAACAATGAAGAAGGGGCATATGTCAATAGGCACTGATGACCACTGAGCCATCAATCAGTTTTACGATTATCGCTGTCATTATCGTAAATGCATAGTCTTCTTTTTCTTTGTGTCCCCCTTCATCTCTTTAGCGCAGTGTAAGTAGGATAAACCATGGCATTCAGAGATAATGACTTAAAATGTCTGCAGAACACATTATATACAACCTTAACCTTTGAGTAGTGCCATGCCAAATATGGACTTTATCCACTTTTTAATGAGGCTCTAAAATTTTCATGATTAAGTTAGTATTTTAGCTAGAACTGCAGCCCTGACATGTTGTACAACATTTCAGACGGCTGATCTTTAGAAATCCACCATATGTATGAATAAAGTGTATTATTATCTCAGTACGGAAGATTAGTATTAAGCACAGCTCAGCAAATCTCCGTGTGTGAGGATTCCCATCTCCCTCTGTGGATCAATATATGGTTTAATCATTGTTTAAACTGTGTGGTGGGGATGCGCATTCAATACAATTATAATCCAATGATAAGTACATATATTGTCTGCATATTAATCCTCCTAATCAATTAGAGCAGCCACTCGCCTGAAGACATAGAAATAATATCTGATTTTCAACCAGAGATGGGCCACTGCCTGAGACCCCGACACCTCAGATGTAGCTGGTGTCTACTTATAGACTGTGATGTTAGTGCATAGAGGTCTCTGGAACAACAACTGAGAAACTAAATACTCTTAATTACTGCCTGTGCTAAAGATGGTGGAGACAGGCTCAATGTGTCAGATTTATTGCATTACTTCATCTGCCCATGCACCTTAAACTTGCGTTGAACAAACCTATATGATTTCAGCAGGAACAGCAGATCATCTAATATGTGTCATGGGGATACCACGACAGAGAGGGGCCAGAAGACAGCAGGGTCTGGTTTCACGTCCTCCAGCACTGGTTAGAACTATTTCACCATCATACTTAACAGTGCAGATTTTTTTCTTGCTGGCAGGGCATCGTTTAATCTATTCCCTTGCTGTAAAGCTCCTGGAGCTTATTTGCTTGGATTGTCTCAGCTGGTCTGTGTTGGACACTCCCCTCTGTTATATATGCTCACTAGAGATGAGCGGTGTTCGAGTCGAACTGTTCGCCAATTTCAAATTCGAGCTGTTTAGGGCGGTGTTCGAGTCGTTCGACGAACCCGAACAATTTGCTTAAAATTCGTCTGTTCGAGTTTCTGTTCGATAACTGTTCGTTCACCAAAACCTAGCTTGATTTGCACATTAAAACTGTTTATCATTGTTAATGGACTGTTTTAGTGTATAGTGGGCGGGGGATAGATCTGTGCTGAAATAACGCCGATCTCCAGTGGGGCGGTGCAGTCTCTCAGCCTATCAGCAGTGCACACACACACAGAAATGCGCATGTGATGCACACAAGCAAGGGCATGTGTCATTGGCTGTGTATGTTACATGTCCTTGCCCTATAAGAACCAGCCATTTGCCCCGTCGCCACCATTTCCTCACTGCTGCAGCTTAGTGTTAGATGGCACCGCTGCTGCTGTGGGCGCTATACAGACTAAGAGTGTTTTTTTGGAGCGAATTGTCAGAGAGATAGGTTTAGGGAGTCGGGAGGAGTCGGGACTAGTTGTAATATCAGCCATTTTCAGGGTAGGTTACAGCAGTTCATAGCACTGTTTTCCAGGCAGGTCTGAGCCAGTGCTGTGCAAGTGTTTGTCACAGCATTTGGTGTAATCTAGCTCAGCCAATCCTTTTGGGCTAGAAGCATTGTCTGATAGTCATCTGAGTAGCCCGCCTGTGAAGCTAGCTACACCGCCTGTGTATCTCAATTTTTACTGCATTTAACCCAGTAAATCGTTTTGGGCTTAGTAGCAGTGTCTGCACGTCAGCAGAGTAGCCCGCCTGTGAAACAAACTATACCGCCTGTGTATCTCAATTTTTACTGCATCTAATCCAGTTAATAGTTTTGGGCCTAGGAGCAGTGTCTGCACGTCAGCAGAGTAGCCCGCCTGTGAAACAAACTATACCGCCTGTGTATCTCAATTTTTACGGCATCTAATCGAGTTAATAGTTTTGGGCCTAGGAGTAGTGTCTGCACGTCAGCAGAGTAGCCCGCCTGTGAAACAAACTATACCGCCTGTGTATCTCAATTTTTACTGCATCTAATCCAGTTAATAGTTTTGGGCCTAGGAGCAGTGTCTGCACTGTCCGATAAGCCCTGGTGCAATACATTATGATGCATAGCCTGGGCCAACGAGCTCAAGAGGTGGGGCAAATCACGCTGCAGGAGTGGTCTCAGATCAGGGACCTATGCACCCTTCTGCACAGTTTTGAAATAGCAACGAAGATGTTTAGTGCTGACGATGCCATTATCAGCATGACCATTCCGGTGATTTACATGCTGGAGCACACCTTACACAGTGTTTGGAGTCAGGTGGTGGAACAAGAGGAGGAGGAGGTACAGGAGGAGTCGTATGCGGAAGGGATCATATCTCCAAGGTCAAGAAGGTTGGCAGCACCAAGGCGGCTGGCATTGGAGGCTGGGGGAGAGGGATTACCGAGAGCGCATGGTAGCAGCCAAACTGTTGAGGAAGGTACAGGAGGCGAGGAAGAAGTGGAGGACGAACTGGTGCTGGGCATGGAAGACTCATCAGATGAGGGAGACCTTGATCAAATTTCTGTTGTGCGAGGTTGGGGGGAAAGGGCAGACGAAGGAAGCATGATTCTCACCTCGCCACCACCAAGACAACAAGGACTTGGTCCTCCTGGATGCGCAAGACACATGAGTGCCTTCTTGCTGCACTACCTGCAACATGACCCTCGGATTGTCAGAATCCGAAGTAATGCCGACTACTGGGTTGCCACACTCTTAGATCCCCGATACAAAAGCAAATTTGGTGAAATAATTCCTGCCATAGAAAGGGATTCACACATGCAGGAGTATCAGCAGAGACTGTTACAGAATCTAACATCTGCTTTTCCACAAAACACCAGTGGTGCACGTAGTCAATCTCTGAGTTCTAACTTGCCAACCGTGGGACTATCGAGTCATCACTCTAACCGTAACAGTAACATCGTATCTGGTGGTAACAGCAATTTTTTCCAATCGTTTCAAGTTTTTTTTAGACCATCCTTTGCAAGGCCACAGGAAACAAGAACTCTGACGCACAACCAATGCCTAGAGAGGATGGTACAAGAGTATCTCCAAGTTAACATCAATGTGTCACAGAGAGACTAGGTGGGCGAGAGCTTATAACCCGGGCCCCTGCAATTTCCCTAAGACTAGGGAAATACTGACTGGCCCTCTACCTGAAGTTTACACTGATGGTGTGCATGTTCAGGCCTCGAACCTCACCCTGCCTCCTGATACAACCCTGAGCTGGAAACCTCCGCCCTCCACCCAGTGAATGCAATACACCAGTACCCACAGTTAGCACAGACAAGGATAAAGGAAAATATACATCACGCTGCAGTCACTCAGGAATACACTATAAGGCCGCCGTCCCACATGCGAGTTTTACGGACGTAAGAGCGCAGAAACTACGTGCGTAAAACTCGCATAACATACGGCACAATGCTTCTCAATGGGTCTCGTCCTATCAGCCGTATCTTACGGATCCGTAATATACGGCATTCTACGGCCGTACAAAATCGTAGCATGCTGCGTTTGTCAGCATATTGCGCAAAAAAATCGCCAATGAAAGTCTATGGGGGCGAGAAAAATACGGATTCCACACGGACCAGCAGTGTGACTTGCGAGAAATACGCAGCGGTGTTAGTGAAAAGTCGGTAATTCAATTGCCGGCTTTTCATTTCTCACGCCTAAACCCGACAGGATATGAGACATGGTTTACATACAGTAAACCATCTCATATCCCCATTTGTTTTGCATATTCCACACTACTAATGTTAGTAGTGTGTGTATGCAAAATTTGGGCGCTGTAGCTGCTAAAATAAAGGGTTAAATGGCGGAAAAAATTGGCGTGGGCTCCCGCGCAATTTTCTCCGCCAGAGTGGTAAAGCCAGTGACTGACGGCAGATATTAATAGCCAGGAGAGGGTCCATGGTTATTGGCCCCCCCGTGGCTAAAAACATCTGCCCCCAGCCACCCCAGAAAAGGCACATCTGGAAGATGCGCCTATTCTGGCACTTGGCCACTCTCTTCCCACTCCCGTGTAGCAGTGGGATATGGGGTAATGAAGGGTTAATGCCACCTTGCTATTGTAAGGTGACATTAAGCCAGATTAATAATGGAGAGGCGTCAATTATGACACCTATCCATTATTAATCCAATTGTATGAAAGGGTTAAAACACACACACACACATGATTTAAAAGTATTTTAATGAAATAAACACAGCGGTTGTTGTAATATTTTATTGCTCTCTCAATCCATTTGCAGACCCTCATGTTCTCATGAACTGCAGCCTGGGAACTTTTTCCCACGCTCCAGGTCATATGAGGACATCCACCAGGGGGCGCATCACCGCGACTGAAGGAAATGTAGGTCAATGACCTACATTTCATTCATTCGCCGGGGAATTACAAGCACGAGCACAGCTGCATTTGCAGGGCTCCTGCTTGTAAATTATTTTAACCCCTTCAGATGGATTACTTCGTGGGACGTGACGGGTCAGCAGAAGGTATGTATATTGTGCGTTTATTGTTTTGCCAAGCGAGGGTCTGCAAATGGATTGAGAGAGCAATAAAATATTACAACAACCGCTGTGTTTATTTCATTAAAATACTTTTAAATCATGTGTGTGTGTGTTTTTTAACCGTTTCAGACAATTGGATTAATAATGGATAGGTGACATAATTGACGCCTCTCCATTATTAATCTGGCTTAATGTCACCTTACAATAGCAAGGTGGCATTAACCCTTCATTACCCCATATTCCACCGCTACACGGGAGTGGGAAGAGAGTGGCCAAGTGCCAGATATCGCGCTGAAGTAAATATAAATATAGACTATATATATATATATGTGTCTCAATGACATATATATATATACATATACTGTATATATGTTTTACCGAACATTTGAGCACATAAATCCATTAGATGTCGGTTTTGCAAGCCAGCGAGAAAATATCGCAGTACGGATGCCATACGGATTACATACGGAGGATGCCATGCGCAAAATACGCTGACACACCCTGCCTACGGATCACTATTTTGGGAACATTTCTCCGTATTACGGCCGTATTACGGCCGTAAAATACGGACCTTATTGTCTTACGCCGAGTGTGACGCCGGCCTAAATGTGCAGGGCAAAATAAACACAAATATAGGAAGGAGTAAATAAGACAAGGGAAAATACACCACCAGCAACGATACTCCAACGACCATCTCTCCACTCCAGACCGAGATAACAAATGCGCAAGACAGAAGCTATAATCGGCGACACCCAATGATCAGGAGAACTATTTAAAGGCAGTGGGCATGGCCCAGCCTCCAATCCGAGGATCAGGTAAATTAACCCCGCAACAGCTAGACAAAATCTAGCCGACGCCAATGAGCAAATAGTGGTCAAAAGCGGAACTACCGCTGTCTGTCGGATGACCTGGTCTGAACAGCGTCCGACATGACAGTACCCCGCCTTCTACGAGGGACCCCAGGGCCCTCACGGCTTATAGGACCCGGCTTGTCCGGATGACGACGATGAAAAACCTGATCAGCCGATCCGCATGAATGTCTGAGGCTGGTACCCAGGACCTCTCCTCAGGCCCATAACCACGCCAGTGTACCAAGTACTGTAAAGTGCGGCGCACTACACGAGAGTCAACCACCTTGAAGACTTCAAATTCCAGGTTACCATCCACCAAGACTGGAGATGGCATAGGCGCCGCATCCACAGAACCCACCACCCTCTTCAGAAGAGACCTGTGGAACACATTGTGTATCTTATACACCGTAGGGAGCTCCAGTCGGTACGCTACTGGGTTAATGACGGCGGTAACCCTAAATGGACCAATAAACCGTGGACCCAATTTAAGGGACGGAATTTTGAGTCTTATGTTTTTTGTGGATAACCACACCCAGTCATCCACACTCAGGTCCGGACCTGGCACACGCCTACTGTCAGCCACACGTTTGTACCTAGCACCCACACTCAACAGGCGCTGTTTAACTCTCCTCCAGACTGACGACAATTGTGCTCCTAAGCGGTCCTCCTCCGGAACGCCGGAAGAACCGCTTTGACTCAAAGTACAAAATTGAGGATGTAGCCCGTAAACACAAAAAAACGGAGACTCCCCAGATGACTCCTGGCGATGATTATTGATGGCAAACTCAGCCAAAGGAAGAAAGGTAGACCGCTCCTCCTGATTATCAGAGACAAAGCAGCATAAGTACTGTTCCAAATTTTGGTTCATACGCTCAGTCTGACCATTTGACTGAGGATGAAACGCCGAAGAATGAGACAACTTGATCCCCAGCCGTGAGCAAAATGCTTTCCAAAATTTTGCCACAAACTGAGACCCCCTATCAGACACGATGTCAGACGGAACCCCATGAAGTCTGACCACCTCCTGCACAAATACCTGCGCCAGAGTCTTAGCGTTAGGCAACGAAGGCAAAGACACAAAGTGCAACATTTTTGAGAACCGATCAACAATCACCAAGATGACCGTGTTCCCAGCTGATGAGGGCAAATCAGTGATGAAATCCATGGAGATTTCCGTCCATGGCTTACTAGGTACCTCAAGAGGAAGTAGTGTGCCAACAGGACGGGAGCGAGGCGTCTTAGCCCTAGCGCACGTGGTACAAGCTGACACGTATGAGACCATGTCCTGTCGGATCTTGGGCCACCAAAACTGACGTGACACCAACTCCAAGGTACCTCTAACCCCAGGGTGGCCAGCCAGGACAGCATCATGATGCTCCGCCAAAACCTTTAAGCGGAGATGAAGCGGTACAAAAGATTTGTTGACAGGAAGCTCAGATGGTACCTCCTCCTGAGCCTCGGCAATCTCAGCCTCCACCTCGGTAGTGAGAGCCGAAACCACAACACCCTTTTGGAGGATGCGTACTGGATCCTCCCGAGGTTCTCCCCCCGGAAAACACCTGGACATAGCATCTGCCTTAGTGTTTTTAGACCCCGTTCTGTAGGTGACAACAAAATTGAACCGCGTGAAAAACAATGCCCAGCAAGCCTGCCTGGGGGACAGGAGCTTGGCAGACTCCAAATAAAGCAAATTCTTATGGTCGGTAACAACAGTGACCTGATGAATCGACCCCTCCAAGAAGTGTCACCATTCCTCAAAGGCCAATTTGATTGCCAACAACTCTCTGTTGCCGATATCGTAGTTATGTTCGGCGGGCGACAATTTCTTGGAAAAATAGGCACACGGACGCAAACCGCTCAAGGATGAGCCTTGTGACAGCACCGCCCCCACACCAACCTCATATGCATCGACTTCCACCACAAAAGATTTCGATACATATGGCTGCACCAGAATGGGGGCCGAAACAAACCTTTTTTTAAGAGATTCGAATGCGCACACAGCAGCCTCAGGCCAAACGGAGAAATTGGTACCCTTTTTAGTCATGTCAGTTAGCGGTTTAGCAATGGTGGAAAAATCCTTGATAAATTTCCTATAGTAGTTAGAAAACCCAAGGAACCGCTGAAGTGCTTTCAGGTTATCAGGCTGTTCCCAATGCAACACCGCTTGCACCTTAGCGGCGTCCATTTTAAAACCAGAGACAGACACGACATAGCCCAAGAAAGGCAACTCCTGTACCGAAAACACACATTTCTCCAGTTTTGCATACAGCTTATTCTCTCTGAGAAGCTGTAACACCTGCCTGACATGATCTAAATGAGTGTCACGGTCGCAAGAATATATGAGGATGTCATCAAGGTACACAATAACGAATTTCCCTAAAACATGCGAGAACACATCATTTATGAAATGCTGAAACACTGCAGGTGTGTTTGTCAACCCAAATGGCATCACCAAATTTTCAAAATGACCCTCAGGGGTATTAAAAGCCGTCTTCCACTCATCACCTTGACGGACTCTTATGAGGTTGTACGCCCCCCTGAGGTCAAGCTTGGTAAACCACTTAGCACCTGCCACCTGGTTGAACAAATCCGGTATCAATGGCATAGGGTATGGATCACGAACCGTAATCTGGTTTAACTCCCGGAAATCCAGACACGGCCGTAGTCCACCATCTTTCTTCTTAACGAAGAAGAACCCTGCTGCCACCGGAGAGGATGAAGGCCTGATGTGCCCTTTGCTCAAACTTTCAGCAATGTAATCCTTTAGCGCTTGTCTCTCCGGACCGGAGATGTTAAACATCCTTGCTTTGGGCAATTTAGCCCCTGGTTTAAACCTGATAGTACAGTCATAGGGACGATGTGGTGGCAACTCTGAACAACCCTTCTCAGAGAACACATCCACAAAATCCAGAAGTGACTCAGGGACACTTGAAGTCACAGCAGCAACACATGTGGCCAAGCAATTCTCCTGGCAGAAATCACTCCACTGAATTATGTCCTGAGTTTTCCAGTCTATCACCGGGTTGTGTGTAGACAACCATGGAAAACCCAGAACCAATGGTGCCGGAAGACTCTTGAGCACCTTACATGTAACCTGCTCAGAATGAAGAACCCCAATGTGGAGTTTAATCTCAGACACAAACTCAGTAGTCTCCCCCTGTGGAAGAGGAGCAGAATTAATAGCGACCACGCGGATAGGATGAGGCAGTTTTTCAATCCTAAAACCAGCAATGCGCGCAAACTCCTCATCAATGAGATTTGTGGCAGAACCACTATCCACAAAAACAGTGATTTGGCAGCTCTCTGCCAGCAACAACAACCTTGGCAGGGAGCATGCACTGAGATACCATCATGGAGGACATACACAAGCTCAGATTGTTCTCCTCCACACCCTCTGAGTTTAGAAGTCTTTCCGCCGTTGCATTTTTCTTTGACAGCAGAGGACAGATATTAATAAAATGACCAGTTTTACCGCAGAAATAGCAGGCTCCCTGCCTCCCATGTACAGAAGCCTGATGCTTAACATGTGATACCCCTGCGATTTGCATAGGTTCCGTGGGCTCACCTGCAGCAACCTGACGTAAACCCAAACCTCCTCCCACAGATGACGCCACATGCTCTCCCAGACGCAAACGGTGATCAATACGGACAACAAGACTCATAGCGGAATCTAGTGAAGTAGGAGTCTCGTACATCAGGAGGGCTTTTTTAACCCTGTCAGAAACTCCATGAATAAAATGACTCCGCAGCGGGGAATCATTCCACTGAGTGTCGACCGCCCAGCGGCGGAATTCAGAACAGTAATCCTCTGCTACGCGGTCCCCCTGGCAAATAGTGTGTATCTTAGATTCTGCTAGAGCCATTCTGTCAGGCTCCTCGTAGATGTTTCCAAGTGCAGAAAAAAAACTCTCCACAGAGTCAAAAGCAGCAGAATCAGATGGCAAAGAAAACGCCCATGCTTGGGGATCCCCGCTTAATAATGACAACACCAGGCCCACACGCTGAGCCTCATTACCGGAGGAAGTCGGACGCATCCGAAAATATAGTTTGCAAGCCTCACGAAAAGTAACAAATTTACTGCGTTCCCCAGCAAATTTTTCAGGCAACGGATACTTAGGTTCAGCAACTTTATCTGTAACAACGGCTTGCACATTAGATACTGCTATTCCCTGTTGCTGCACTGCCCCCCTCAACTCAGTGACCTGTAGGAACAGCGCCCTCAACTGGCAGTTTATGGAAATCATGGGATCCATGGAAATAATGTTGGCCGATTATATTGTCACGGAGAGACTAGGTGGGCGAGAGCTTATAACCCGGGCCCCTGCAATTTCGCTAAGACTAGGGAAATACTGACTGGCCCTCTACCTGAAGTTTACACTGATGGTGTGCATGTTCAGGCCTCGAACCTCACCCTGCCTCCTGATACAACCCTGAGCTGGAAACCTCCGCCCTCCACCCAGTGAATGCAATACACCAGTACCCACAGTTAGCACAGACAAGGATAAAGGAAAATATACATCACGCTGCAGTCACTCAGGAATACACTATAAATGTGCAGGGCAAAATAAACACAAATATAGGAAGGAGTAAATAAGACAAGGGAAAATACACCACTAGCAACGATACTCCAACGACCAGCTCTCCACTCCAGACCGAGATAACAAATGCGCAAGACAGAAGCTATAATCGGCGACACCCAATGATCAGGAGAACTATTTAAAGGCAATGGGCATAGCCCAGCCTCCAATCCGAGGATCAGGTAAATTAACCCCGGAACAGCTAGACAAAATCTAGCAGACGCCAATGAGCAAATAGTGGTCAAAAGCGGAACTACCGCTGTCTGTCGGATGACCTGGTCTGAACAGCGTCCGACATGACACAATGCCATGACTGTAGAACTGGACCCTTGCTCATTTTGGGCTTCCAATCTTGAAAAATGGCCTGAGCTCGCTACTCACGCCTTGGAGATCTTGTCGAGCCCCGAAGCCAGCGTTCTCTCTGAACGTGTGTTCAGCGCTGCTGGTGTTGTGCTGACAGATAAGCGCACGCGGCTGTCCAGTGACAATGTAGACAGACTAACGTTCATCAAGATGAACAATTCCTAGATCCGCAAGAACTTTTCTACCCCTGTGTCATCTTGGGGAGACTAAAAGCTTGATGATTTTTGAAAATCACCTCACCAACCGTTTTAAAAAACTCTGGCAAAATTGATGCCACTTTAGTGGTGTCTGTGGCCGAATTTTTTGAAAAAATGGAGACTCTTATTTAGTCCCCTTGCTGAGTTTTACATGACGTTGCCATCTTCAATTCCAGGTGGGTGGGGTCGTCTGGAGAGTTGTTTACTCATACTATGGCCTGGGATTCAGAGGTCTGCTCCAAAGCTTCAGTGTCTGCTAGTCAGCAGAGTAGCCCAGCCACCCACCGCCTGTTTACCTAAGTACTATTTTTAATCACATCTGGCCCAGGAAATCCTTTTGGGCCTAGTAGAATTTAGTGCTACTCAGCAGCATACCCCACCGATGAAGCAAGCTACACCGCCTGTTTACCTAACTACTATTTTGTAACGGCATCTAGCCCAGGAAATCCTTTTGGGCCTAGTAGAATTTAGTGCTACTCAGCAGCGTACCCCACCCATGAAGCAAGATACACCACCTGTTGATCTAATTACTAATTTTTAACTGCATCTAGCCCAGGAAATCGTTTTGTACCTAATAGCATTTTGTGCTACTCAGCACAGTACCCCACCCATGAAGCAAGCTACACCGCCTGTTTACCTAAGTACTATTTTTAACGGCATCTGGCCCAGGAAATCCTTTTGGGCCTAGTAGAATTTGGTCATACTCAGCAGCGTACCTCACCCATGAAGCAAGCTACACCACCTGTTTACCTAACTACTATTTTGTAATGGCATCTAGCCCGAGAAATTCTTTTGGGCCAAGTAGAATTTAGTGCTACTCAGCAGCGTACCCCACCCATGAAGCAAGCTACACCACCTGTTTACCTAAGTACTATTTTTAACAGCATCTGGCCCAGGAAATCCTTTTGGGCCTAGTAGAATTTGGTGGTACTCAGCAGTGTACCCCACCCATGAAGCAAGCTACACCACCTGTTTACCTAAGTACTATTTTTAACGGCATCTGGCCCAGGAAATCCTTTTGGGCCTGGTAGAATTTGGTGCTACTCAGCAGCGTACCCCACCCATGAAGCAAGCTACACCGCCTGTTTACTTAACTACTATTTTGTAATGGCATCTAGCCCAGGAAATCCTTTTGGGCCTAGTAGAATTTAGTGCTACTCAGCAGCGTACCCCACCCATTAAGCAAGCTACACCGCCTGTTTACCTAAGAACTATTTTTAACGGCATCTGGCCCAGGAAATCCTTTTGGGCCTAGTAGAATTTGGTGCTACTCAGCAGCATACCCCACCCATGAAGCAAGGTACACCGCCTGTTTACCTAACTACTATTTTTTAACGGCATCTAGCCCAGGAAATCCTTTTGAGCCTAGTAGAATTTAGTGCTACTCAGCAGCGTACCCCACCCATGAAGCAAGCTACACCGCCTTTTTACCTAACTACTATTTTGTAATGGCATCTGGCCCAGGAAATCCTTTTGGGCCTAGTAGCAATTTCTGCTACTCAGCAGAGTACCCCACCCATGAAGCAAGCTACACCGCCTTCTTTCTTTCTCAATCTAACCCCTCGGCTCTGGGGTGTCCACGCTCCCTCCAGCTCTCTCCTTCTCACAGGTGGACTACCGCGTGTTTTCACACTGTGGCGAATCTTTTGGGCCCAGGCATAAGAAGTCGTCGAGGTAATGGATAATATGTGCTGCCTTACAAACGTCCATGACGACACATTAGAGGAAGCAACTAAACGCCTCAAATAGTGAGCAGGATATGGAGCACCCCATGGGCAAACAGCGATCTATGTAGTATGCTCCTTCACAGAAGCAGCCCAATGGGAGGACACTATTCGGAGGCACAGGTAGTAACCGGAACGCCCCCTCAATGTCTGTTTGGCCATTAGTGTGCCCCTTACCAACTTCTTGACCCGCCTGATTGCCTCGTCAAAGGAGGTTCCGCGTCGATGTTGTCGTTTACTGACCTGCCCCTTGGATATGACAAATGGTGGATTAGTCTGAATGTATTGGGTTCATTTTTTGGCACAACTCCCAACGGGGGTACCACTAGGTCTTCTAAGGAAAGTGTTCTGAATGGACCTGCCGCCATTCTACCTAAAGATATTTATTTTTTTTTAATTTTTTTTGTCAAGACATCTGGATTTTGGTAGAGTGAGTTTAGATTTTTACTCCAGCCTTTCTTGATTTTAGAAGGGCATGACATGCCTATATCTGTGCCTCCTCCTCCTTTTACTCCTCCACCTCTTTTCTTTTTGCATGACTATATGTAGTTGTGACTTTTCCATGTGTTTGTTGTGTCTTCTGAGCAGTTTGCCAGCTTTTGGACACCTTTTAAGGTGTTTTCTATGTGGTTTCCATGTGTTTGTATGTGTTTGTGTTTGCCTGCCATTGGTTTCAATGGGGTTCGACGGTGTTCGTCGAACGTTCGACGAACAGTTCGTCGAACACGTCCCTGTTCGACGAACCGAACCGAACCCAAACACTAGGGAGGTGGCTCATCTCTAATGCTCACCTCTGTCACTTAGGGATTGCCAGTGTTAGTTATCACTGCCTGGTTCTGGAGTTGAAAGTGTAGTTCGTGGTTGGAGTTTGTGTTTGGAGATTGTTGCTTGGAGTTTTGTCAGTGTGCACAACCTCATCTTCTCCTATTTGGTTTCTCCTTCCTTTTACTGCCCTGTGTCCCACTCTGTTGTTTGATGTGTGTAGTTTGTATGGTTGGTATTTTCATTTATCCCTATCTGTCTTCCCTTGTTTTTCTGGTTAGTGTGTTCCTATACACTTCTGCTTCCCACTTCCCTTAGAGGGGGAGGGGGCAGATCAGGGTAGATATAGGAGCATAGCAAGGAACGAGAGCCCGGCGTCTCCACCTTTAAGAGTACTCCAGGGGACAGGGATAGAACAGGGTGCCCTTAGTTCTAGGGACCTGGTTAGCACCCAAAGTCCCAGCACCACCGTGACATTATGTTTGCCATGTTCAACCATTGTTTGAGTATGTTGAATTTTACCATGCTCAATAGTTTGAATTCTAGGGAAATAATCTATCACCATAGGTGGCTTTTTCTGCTGGAAACCTGAACATTTGGCTAAAAAGAGTGTACACATGTACATGGAATTTATTAGTTTGGCCAACATCTATAGAAAGTGTTTGGTCACATTTAGGTTATGTTAATCCTGTTGGTTGAGGGTCTTTCATCAGTTCTGTTACATTTGAGAGCAAGAATAGGGCAGCATTGTTGTTATTCTTGCCACAAAATGATGGTAAAATTATAAACATTAAGTTAATGTACTCCATTGGTTGCCATTGGGATCCTTGATCAATGGCAACCAACCCATAGATGTTATCAGTGCCTAACAAATTTATTTGTAATCTGCTCTTCTACATAAAGGGGCAAGTGATTATACAAAAATAATATCAAAGTGGCTAAATAAGCTATGTACTTAGTGTCCAGTAATATCCTGACATCTTTTCTTTTAATAGTTAGGTATTTTTGAGTAGCATCCAGGACCCTGCTGTAACATACAAGTAAAAGGAAAGACAACCATAGCTGTAGAAAATAAAGACATGAACCGCATATCCAAACCTTATATATTGATCTATTGCAAAAATGTACAAAACTAAACATGAGGTTCTTAGTTTACAATTCTGATCAGACTGTATGAAGCTCAAAGCCACGTCATGACAAACCTTTTAGTGCGTCCCATGTGACAACCACTGCCAAAGCAAATGCGCATCTGAAGAAGGAGCAAGGCAAAGCCCTCATGGCTCCATGTCACACCGCTGCACAGGTACAGCAACAATGGCGCCACACAGCACCAACACCAAGTCAATAGATCTAGAAATCTCAGGACCTTGCTCTAATGAACAATGAAAAAGGAAAAATAGTCTTATAAGGATGAATAGCTAAACGATAGATGTAGATCCAGGACCACATTATACACAACACGTTACTTATTTTTTAGGTAGATTCTATAATGAACGGTCATTACCAGGGAATGCGTCTTTCTTTGTTTTCTGCCATACTTATCTTTCCATGTCATCATTTCATATTTCTATTGGATGAACATCCATCCCCTTCCAGAGCCAAAATCCTCCTTAAGGTCCTGCCTTAACCCAGTGAGAGGTCTCACCTGTAAACCCGAGACATCTGCATGTTCGTATGTTTTTGAGACTACAAAAGCCTCTTCCTGCTAGTTCATGCTGGTTTTAATCTGAAACAAATGATTGCAGGGAAAATAGGAGCATTATCACCTTGGCAAATGTAAAGAGCAGAAAAAATACATCAGAATTGGTCTGCGGGCAAATTTATCTTCACAGCGACTATCAATCTCCTATCTTAGAAATACACAATAACTAGGCAGCAAAAGGACCTGATTTATAGGCTGGGAATCTGTACACTGACCGGCATTCACCTACCCTCCTTGGCTTTCTCTCCGACAGAATGGCTGACTCCAACCATTACAATGATATACAGCCTCTCCCTACTGTTTTACAAGTACATTAGCTTTATTTAATGAGATCTCGGAGTAATTTAACAGATGTATATAGAGCATACGACTAGGAAAATCCTTGCTACTTAAGTAATTTTGCCAAACGGGGCCGGTGACGTCCACAATTACACATAAGCCTGAGTGTTCAATATGGTGTTCAGTTGTGGAATTTTTACAATTGTTAAATATGCTAAATACATCTGTGCACTTGTAGCTAGTTATAGACATTTTTCAGAACTGCACCTTCTTGGAGGCAATCCTGCAGAAATACATATATTTTTTCATTTGAAACGTTAAAAAGTTTAATGTGTGAAAAATGCACTGCCAAAAAAAAACGTGCTGCAAAACTGTAGCAATCAGAGTGAAGCTTCTGCATATTTGACTTGGTGGATGCACCAATGATTGTCCTAAAGTATTGTGTCTGCTCAGAGGACCACCCTTTCTATTGTATTTGCAATTAGGCCAGGCATCCAGTGTAGCCAATGTACAGAGCCGTAATAATGCGGTTTTGTACTTTGGTGGCCACCTCTGGGTACTACACCTTTCACTAGAATAGGAGGTACAGTACCCAAGAGCAGCCACTATGCATTGTGTGAAGCGGCGCTGTTCCAGCTGTGTATATTGTTTAGATCACCAGAGCATAAAACATCTGATTAGTGTGGGTGCCTGGTTTTGGACTTTCACCAATCTGACATTGAGCATAAAACATCTGATTAGTGTGGGTGCCTCGTTTTGGACTTTCACCAATCTGACATTGATGATCGATCTTATGGAGAGGACATCAGTATGTTAGTCCTGGACATCCCGTTTAGATTGATGCCATATCTAGATTATATCGGTAGCAGAATCGTGGATTCTCTGGATTGCAAATCACCACTTACACTGACTGTTACTGTTATACTGCACATCTTTATGCAAAAAAATTGCAAATGTGCACTTGACCTAACGAGACACCCGGGCACAGTTACTTCATTCATATAAGATCATTGACCGATCCAGTTGAACTGGTGGTTTTGGCCAAGTTTGATATAATGAATATGGCAGATTAAGACTCTTATAACCCAAATAGTTCATTTCCTACTGTTTGAAAAGACTGATATTTAGCTACAAATTTTCCATTGAGAACGGACCCCAGCAGGCTTCAGGCTCTGTACATGAACCGGCTGCCATTATCAAATCCCAAGGAACTGCTTGTTTCACCTGGAGGATATTCGCCACAGGTTGTGCCTGGATGAGGCTTCTTAAAATCACACCCACAACACTGTTACTTATGTAAAGCTGATTTTTTTTTTGTCAAGAAAAATCCACTGTTTGCCCAACCTGTGTGAACATACTGAGAGTTGTTGGAACCGATGAACCTTAGTTATTATCTGGGCTCTATATAGGTTATAACTCATAGATCGGTGGAGATCTGCAGATCAGGCCATTTATATCCAAATAAAATACAGCATGCCGACATCCATAGGGCTGTCGAAAAATGTGAGTGCAGTGGAGTGGTGGTCAGGCATGCTTAGTACCCCTATGCCGCTCCTTGTGGGTCCCAATGTCGGACCCCTATTGATCAATAAGTTACCACCTGTCCTATAGATATCTTTATCTCCACTTCATCAATTTTTTCTTATTTTACACCATTGTAAAGAGAAATTATTTGGATATTAGGTATTCTGTTCAGATCCCAGACTATAGAAATCTACCTTGTGTTTTCTGAACTGCACATAGAAGACGGTGGCTTCAGACAGTGGGAGGCAGGGGTGTTACAGGATGGGGAAATCTTTTTGCTATTATCCTTATGTAGCAGCTGCCATGACCTTGGAATTCATTTGAGACGGTAATTTCATTATTGTATCAAATATTATACTTTAAAATTGTATATTCAAATGATGCCAAAGATATTTTTTCTCCATTACAATGATTGTATGGAAATGTAAACATTGATTTCTCCCCGACCAGCTCTATATAGTTATACAATAAGGTCCTTATGTAAATGGTGACACCTCCTGCATCATGTTAGCTGCATTTTTTTTTTTTTTAGAGGGGGAATTGGATTTAGGGTTTCCTCCTGCAGAAGTCGACCCTTTTTCCAAACCTCTTTGTAATTGAAGGAAGTCCCTTATACTTTGGTACATATGTTGCATCATCATATTCCACAGGGCTGTACGTAGAAAATATATAAATGGCACTAATATATATAAAATATATAAATGGCACTCATTTTTTTTTTTGTGTTTATAAAATATTCCTATAGGATTTGTCTTTTAATTTATATCCATTGCGCCCCAGCGTGATATTTGTTTCATTAGCAAAAAATATACAGCTACAAGGTTGTGAGGTTTACATCGAGCGGCATTTGTTTAATGAGCGTGACACCAAAAAGATGTATAGAATATGTCAGGCACCCAGCAGCCCAGGATTCCTGGGGACCGATAACATCTTCAGTACTGACCACTCGCTTCGTCTTCCAGCCAGATTCCTATATCTCGCAGTTCTTTGGGGGATTATAAATGAGAGGGCAGGAAGAACAAGGCACAAAAATAATGAAAAACATTCAAAGAAAAAGAAGAAAAATTATAACCGGGCTTTGCAAAACTATAATCATATTTATTGACTTTTATACATGACTATAGAAAAAAAAAAGTTGTATGGAGGCAAACAACCTCGGGACTGGCAAGAAATTTATAGCAGTTTTAAGATATGCAAATTAAATGCAAAGTATAGACATAGGGGTAATTAATTGTAAATCTAAGAATAATGTTTCTTTGTCACTGCTGTCTGCATCTTGTAGATATAGTGTAGCGGAATTTTTTATGCTAGTTTTTGATAATTAGACTTTTTGAACATTACAACGCTGTCATGTATTATTGGTTTTATGTAGGTGGGCCTAAATGGAATAAACATATCTTGGGGATACATTATGGTTGCCACCTACTGTATGTACATCCATGTCTGGCCATTGTCTTGGAAGAAGCAAATAGTAATGGAATCTTCTGTGGCATTTTTTCACACTCGGGAGTTTTGTTGTCTTATTCTCGTTGAGATTTTTAATTTCTTTTGTAACCACTGGATCTTGTGTGACAAGTCCAAGTTTCAAAAAAGTCTTTACATTTTTTCTTTAAAGTATGTAAACACTTTTCAGGGGCAAAATAATAAATAATAAAATACCCGCACTAGATAAAAAACCTCCACTCTACCTTTATATGTAATCAATCACAAAGAGAGAACCGGTATAAAGTGCCAGTATATATTGGAAAATATTTTATTAAATAATCCACATAAGAATAAACAAAACAAAACAACAATACATGCAAGGTTGCTACTATGAAGCAGGGACTGCCACAACCAATTGAAGATGTTAATGTTACCACCACACCTATGCCTGTATATACAAATACCCATACACATCAACTCCATATACTACATAATGTAGGGGTAAACCACCCTGTTAAAATACATAATGGTGATGTGCTGGGAAAAGATATAGAAGTAAATAGCGGCACTTACGTAGATTGGTGTGGATACTAAGTGGCGTCCCTGCCGCCCCAACGCACGTTTCGCTTCTTCGTCAGGAGGCGTGTGTTGGGGGGGGGTTTGAGGCTACTATATAAAGGGCAGATGACCAATCCGCAAAGCGGATCGCACAATTACACCAATTCCCAGCAGCCGGTATAAGGCTGAAAACAAGTAACTTCCGGGACTCGATCGCGCATGCGCAGCCGGCAGCGCTCATCATTGAGACGCATAGATTTGCGGCCGTGGAACGCAAGCTAACATGGGCCGTCTCTTCAGACGGCGCATGCGCAAGTTTCCAAATGGCCACTCATGAAGGCGTCAGAGAGCACACCAGCCGCGCATGCGCCGAGTCCGGGAAGACGAATACAGAAGGGAACATCGAGAAAAAGTAAGCACATTGTGCCTAAACAGAAAAGTATATTGATGTAAGTACCTGGATATTAGAAGAATATAGACTAAATATCAAAAAACATGTAGCCATATTGTTACCAGTGTATTAAAGTGTACGAGTGCATAGCAGCTATTCATCTGACCTAAATTGCAGATAGTACTAAAAAGTGTCCTGTACACTTTAATACACTGGTAACAATATGGCTACATGTTTTTTGATATTTAGTCTATATTCTTCTAATATCCAGGTACTTACATCAATATACTTTTCTGTTTAGGCACAATGTGCTTACTTTTTCTCGATGTTCCCTTCTGTATTCGTCTTCCCGGACTCGGCGCATGCGCGGCTGGTGTGCTCTCTGACGCCTTCATGAGTGGCCATTTGGAAACTTGCGCATGCGCCGTCTGAAGAGACGGCCCATGTTAGCTTGCGTTCCACGGCCGCAAATCTATGCGTCTCAATGATGAGCGCTGCCGGCTGCGCATGCGCGATCGAGTCCCGGAAGTTACTTGTTTTCAGCCTTATACCGGCTGCTGGGAATTGGTGTAATTGTGCGATCCGCTTTGCGGATTGGTCATCTGCCCTTTATATAGTAGCCTCAAACCCCCCCCCAACACACGCCTCCTGACGAAGAAGCGAAACGTGCGTTGGGGCAGCAGGGACGCCACTTAGTATCCACACCAATCTACGTAAGTGCCGCTATTTACTTCTATATCTTTTCCCAGCACATCACCATTATGTATTTTAACAGGGTGGTTTACCCCTACATTATGTAGTATATGGAGTTGATGTGTATGGGTATTTGTATATACAGGCATAGGTGTGGTGGTAACATTAACATCTTCAATTGGTTGTGGCAGTCCCTGCTTCATAGTAGCAACCTTGCATGTATTGTTGTTTTGTTTTGTTTATTCTTATGTGGATTATTTAATAAAATATTTTCCAGTATATACTGGCACTTTATACCGGTTCTCTCTTTGTGATTGATTATATAAGTTTGGTTTTCTGTGCCCCTTGAATTTTTGATGGGTCTAGTGGTTTAGCGATGTCTACCTTTATATGTGTCAGAGCATTACTGTAAGAAAGGAGAACTGCAGAGCTGAAGTCAGCAGGACCAGTATATATAGAGTGAGGATGGTAGGGACTTTACCTCAACATTACGCAGCGGTGATGTGGAGTCTTCCAAACAGCTTTTTTTGGAGATGCAGCTTTAGCCAGGTGTACGATGGGGAATCTTCAGGTAGACAGACTATGGGCGCTGCCCCGGCCGGTGGCCGACGCTCCAGGCTCGCCTACCACGTGAAATGAATGAGCGCTTGTAAAGCCGTTATGTTCTCTGCTGGAGCAGGACCTTACGTGATGTCATTTTTTTAGGATTTTGTTACTTTTCAGGGGCAACCTTTTTTTTACTTACATTCATGTATTTTAGTTTTAAAAATAATTTTTGCATTTGAGTCTTATTAAAAATTTTGCTCTGGTTGACTTGCAAAACTTCTATTTCCCTGCTCATTGCTGACTGCAGAAATAGATTAACTGGGAATCGATCAGTGAGCGCATTCAGATGGGGAGTTTTCAACACTTATCTGTCCTTTACTGAGCCAGCTATGACAGCAACCAACATCAAAGGAGAACTGAATTTTCATGTGATTGTAAATTAGTATATAGAAGCTCACCAAAATATAGATAAAACTCTTATAAACTCTCTGACAAAATGGGCTCAATGACAGATTCTCAGGTAACTTATTCTGCAGCCAGCAATAGATATTGCAACATAGAGGCTACAAAAGGGAAACTGTGAACATTTTTTAGTGGAATACAATTGAAAAAATGATTTTGATCCAAATTACTTGCAATTAAGTAAAAAAAAAAATAATAATAATTGTTGCCCCCAGAAAGTGTCTCTATTCTTAAGGCAGATTTCAGGAGAAAGAATGATTGACCATATGCCCTACATGCCCTACCTATTGTTTTAAATTGATATAAAGTGTCTAACTATGGTTTACTCCCTTCTCCCCATCAAGGACAAATGTATGTGTATAGGATTTCTGCAAAACAAGGGTATAGCCCATGACAACTTGCAGTCTATGGTCAGCTTAGTCTTGGGCTACTTCAAGTATATGATCAGCCTTAGACCGTTAGCACCAGTAGAGGCATGTGGATTTGTGTGACGACACAGCGTTTATTCTCAATTATGCCAGACATATTGTTCAGCAGGTCAAGGGACATGAGCTATTGTTCATATGAGCCTGTATGATCACTCTTGTAGTTTGTTAATTTGTTGAATGCCTTCAACATATCACCCCCTGCGGTTTACTGGTCTACACACCTTAGAGGACAAATATGCAGGTTAATTGAACAATAGAACAATCCTGTGAGGTAATGCCCTCAATGAGAGCTGTGAGTATAACAGAGGCCTGTTTCACTCTCCAGTGGGACTCTACATCACATGAGCCCAAGGAACCATAGCTCCAGTTGGTGAAGTACAGATCTGCTCCACTGCCCATCACTGAACCCATGAAGAAGTTCAGAGAACCAAGTTTGGGATTGTGCTATATATTTTGTTGCAGGCTGGAGCTGGATATACGTGCTACTGTTGTGGTGTCCATCATCTGGAGGATAATGAGCTGTGACTGCAGACTATACCAGCAGAGATACAAAAGCTGTGGGCCAACCAAAAGTTGGGAGACAGTGGATATCGCCTGGTATGGGGGCAGTGGAGCTACCGGCCCAGAGTTGTGATCTTGTGGACTAGGGGTATTGCATTGTGGCCATTTATCCGGAGTTACTGTAAGACCGTGGACGTAATGAATAACAATAGTTACATCCTTAACCTGTCTAAGTGATTATTACAACCATATCCTCAGATCTCTACAATCTGTAATCCACCATCTAAGACATCCAAGCGCCAACAGTTACTGTATTCCAAGATGTTTATGGTATGAAACAATAGCTTGTCTCAGAAGCTTGCACTCTGGAGAGAAATATTTCTAACAAGGGAAATTCTCATCTCAGCAGTGTCTAACAACTCATTGTCTCTGCACCATGTGTCATTGCAATCCTGCATAAAATTTCAGTAAGTTTGTTACAGTATTTAACGTACAAGGGCAGCGGGTCAAAGGTTCAGAATATGACACTGAAATAACCGCAGAACAAAATGTCCAACGTAACTCTCTCTCCCGGCCATCTGCTGCTCCATCCGCGATAAATAAAGGTCTTGATGAAAGTGGAGCGCAGATTAATGACAACATTCTCTGCAACATCAGGTACATAAATGATCACATTCATTTTTCATATAAAAATGGCTGTCCAGCATCTCTAGAATAACTTATTGCAAAACAATAAGTATCCTTTATTGAGGAAGCCAGCTCGTCAGGCGCAGGACATGATGCAGTATGTAACTGAGGGCACATCTTTGAGCATCTGCGCAGCTTCTGTGATGAATGGAACTTGCAGCCGTTTTCAAGATGCCAGCAGACGGCTGACATCCACTAATCAGATATATATATAACCGCCGGTAAAAGAGCAGAAAATCTGCAAAGTTCTCCAAGTTAGTTTTGATGGCCACCCACAAGTGTGATAGCCGGATGGATGTCATTGTCATGTTGATGTATGGTTCCTGCCAGGTTCACCTTTGTCTTAGTTGCTCGGGTGTTTATATGTTGTTTCTAATTAAGGCAGATGAAATTCCCTCTCGTATATGTACATAGAATATCACAGACAATATTTAATAAAGATTAATCAAGTATCAAAGCCCTGTCAACACTGATGTCCGATCAATAATGCTGCAGAGTAAGGAGACAGTGCCAAGATGGGAAATACAGTTACTGGTAAGTGTAATGGAACCTGTCATCTGTCAACTCTTATAATATAAAGTCGTTGTTACGGGGTCTGCCGTGCTGGAGTACCTCTTTCAGTACCACCCCATGTTTCAGGAGGTGCACTCTGCTTTGGCTGGAGTCTGAATGAAGGACGCTGGCTGGAATTGCTTGGATACATGGGCACATATAAAAGATCACTGCTTCTCCACGTATTTCCAGTATGACAACCCTTTATTCACAGGACACAGAATATATCACACAGTTACAGAGGGCAGGCCAATTGAAAAGCGGCAGGCCAATTGAAAAGCGGCAGGCCAGACATACATTACAATAGCCGCAGGTGGCCGGAGCCTGCCGATATTTACTGTGGGAACTAGAAAGGTGGGGGAGGTCAGAAGGGGGATATCTTGTCCCGGCTGATGCATTAGGCACATGTGTTGTGAATTCCGCTCTTGGGCTCCCTCCGGTGGTTGTAAGTAGCACTTTTGTGAGTTCTGCTCTTGGGCTCCCTCCGGTGGTTTTGAGTGGTATGGCTGCTTCTTGGATTTAGCATCAGCAGCTGCTTCCACTGATCGTCTTTCTGGCTCGGCTATTTTAGTCTGGCCTTTTCCCTCAATCAATGCCAGTTGTCAATTGTTCCTGCTTGGAGTCACTGCTCTTTTGGATTTCCCTGACACTCTGACCTGTTCAGCAAAGATAAGTCCTTGCTTGTCCTCTTGTTGTGGACTTTATTGTTCAGCACATTCTATGTTTTGCTCATTTGTCCAGCTTATCAGTATGGATCTATTCAGCTAAGCTGGAAGCTCTGGGCAGCAGATTTTGCCAGGTGTGGAGATTTTTGCATTTCTCTGCGGTGGACTTTTTCTAGTTTTTATTACTGACCGCACAGTGTTCTGTCCTGTACTATCTATCTAGCTACACAAAAACCACAAAAATGCAGTCAAAAGGACCCATAAAAGTATTAAAGTTTATTAAATAACCATTAAAACAGTACAAACACTAGGTAAATGTCACAGGGGGAAATGAAATGTGTCCACCAAGGAACACCGACATACAAATGCGGACTCAAGTGACCTGCGCACCCCCGCCTCACATTAATAGCAGTGCTGATCTAGCCATGCATCATACAATAATAGAAATAAGTATCAATAACAAACGCGGCATATAGCCACATAAAGCATACCTACAAGGTGCGGGAGCGGGGGGCCACGAGTCCTATCCCCGACGCGCGTTTCGGAGTGTACAAGACCACTCCTTCCTCAGGGGGCATGCAGGGATGCACTAACACACAATATTTATACCCCTTCTAGCAGTGCTGCCACATACCAGATCCGCCGCATCCGGAACCTCCCCCATCTGCAGGCGTCCGGAACACGTGGGGCCCCACATGACCGGAACACCATCAGAAGAGGAGGGCCGGCGCGACGCCACTGGCAGTGGTGCGCAAGCGCAAAACTGTAGATGAGCGGCGATGATAGTAATAATGGGCATGCAAGAAGGCAAAATAAAGAACATTTATATACAAACACACCCATCAATAATACATTATAGCATTCTAAATGAGGGCACATATATAGTGTAATACTCATGTAACCGCTCACTAGCAGCAACGCGCAAGCGCATGATTGCAAGAAAAAACTACCAATTATGCATTACAGTATTTCGCATAGAGGCACATGTACAATGCAATACCGATGTAACCGCGCACTGTGTACAATTTTATACAAAAGTATCTATTAACCATGATATAGATCACATCATAACAGTGTATATTTGCGAAAATTGTATACATATAACATATGGATCACACCACATTTGTACATGTAGTGCTAAAAGATCAACATCACATTATACAGAGCATATACATGTACCAACATATGATAACCCACTAAAGACCCATACAATAAATACCCATAACAAAGTTCAAACTACAATTGCCGCAGATTAATCACACGGGGAAAGACGGTAGAAGCATCCGAGCAGATCCAATATTGCATGTGTTTCATTAGATGTTTCAAAATCCACCGATATTAGACTACAATAAACCAAAGACATATAATTAAAACCAAAAAATAAAAAAATAATAAACAAATGTCAATGTTGCACATGGACACATCAGGCAGAGGATCACAAAAATGGGGCAAATGATAAATTTTCATTTAACCCATATGGGTGGATAGTATGCAAAGTCCAAATCCACCTTGCTTCAGACTGAGCAAGGCGCTTGGACAAATTACCTCCTCTAATATTAATATTCAGCTGGTCAATCCCCTTAACTCTTAATCCTGCAGCATCACATCGATGGACATCTCTGAAATGTCGCGGTATTGTCTTAAGGCTGGCTACGTCCGTGCAGGTAGCCGCCGCTTCTATACCCAGAACGTGCTCACGGACTCTAACCTTAAGTTGTCTCGTTGTGAGTCCAATATATATTAATCCACATGGACATGTGGCGTAATATATAACATACCTGGTGGTACATGATATGCGATGTTTAATTTGAAATTGTTGTGTACCATCGGAATTACAGAATGAGGAGCACCGTTCAATATTAGGGCATGCGACGCATCTACCGCACGGTAAGCAGCCAGCCCGTGACGAGATAGTATCCAGAAATGTAGGTATAGATTGACCAACATAGTGACTCCGGGTCAACCTATCTCTCAGGTTTCTTGCCCGACGAAAGGTGATGGAAGGGCTACTAGGAAGAAATTTCGTGATGATAGGATCAGCCTGCAGAATAGGCCACGCTCTCTCCAATGCAGACCGTAAAACAGCATGCTGAGGATTATATGTTGTAATAAATCTGGCTTTCATATCCGTTTCACCTCTGTTACCCACAGTTTTATACAGTAAATTATTACGAGGTGAATACTTTGCACGGTGATAAGCTCTTTTTACCATCCGTCTACTATAACCCCTGGAGATAAACCGTGTTGCAAGCTCACCAGCTCGAACCTCAAAGTCATGATCATTCGAACAAATCCGTCGTAGACGGAGAAATTGACCCACCGGAATAGCTCTAATCATGTGGTGAGGGTGACATGAGGCAGCGTGGAGAAGAGTATTAGTAGCTGTCACCTTACGAAAAATGTCCGTCTGTAATATGCCACTCCCATCACGACGGATAGTCACATCCAAGAAGTCAATTTTGTCAGCATCCCACACCAGGGTCAGACGAATATTGCAATCATTGTTATTAAGGATGTCTATGAATTGCAGAAGGTCGGTGGGGGTGCCCTGCCAGACAAAAAAGATATCATCAATATAGCGTGCCCATAAAAGGACACGCTCAATTGACCCCAATTTGTCGGACAGGAAAAGGTCTCTCTCCCACATCCCCAGGAACAGGTTAGCATAGGAGGGCGCAAAGGCCGCCCCCATGGCCGTACCCTGGAGCTGCAGGTAGAAGGATCCTTTGAACACAAAAAAATTGTTTTTTTTTTGTTTTTTTTTTTGTGTTCAAAGGATCCTTCTACCTGCAGCTCCAGGGTACGGCCATGGGGGCGGCCTTTGCGCCCTCCTATGCTAACCTGTTCCTGGGGATGTGGGAGAGGGACCTTTTCCTGTCCGACAAATTGGGGTCAATTGAGCGTGTCCTTTTATGGGCACGCTATATTGATGATATCTTTTTTGTCTGGCAGGGCACCCCCACCGACCTTCTGCAATTCATAGACATCCTTAATAACAATGATTGCAATATTCGTCTGACCCTGGTGTGGGATGCTGACAAAATTGACTTCTTGGATGTGACTATCCGTCGTGATGGGAGTGGCATATTACAGACGGACATTTTTCGTAAGGTGACAGCTACTAATACTCTTCTCCACGCTGCCTCATGTCACCCTCACCACATGATTAGAGCTATTCCGGTGGGTCAATTTCTCTGTC
The DNA here is from genome assembly GCF_051348905.1 of Ranitomeya variabilis. NCBI lineage: Eukaryota > Metazoa > Chordata > Amphibia > Anura > Dendrobatidae > Ranitomeya > Ranitomeya variabilis. Next base: position 612,747,599 of record NC_135233.1, read on the forward strand.
TACGACGGATTTGTTCGAATGATCATGACTTTGAGGTTCGAGCTGGTGAGCTTGCAACACGGTTTATCTCCAGGGGTTATAGTAGACGGATGGTAAAAAGAGCTTATCACCGTGCAAAGTATTCACCTCGTAATAATTTACTGTATAAAACTGTGGGTAACAGAGGTGAAACGGATATGAAAGCCAGATTTATTACAACATATAATCCTCAGCATGCTGTTTTACGGTCTGCATTGGAGAGAGCGTGGCCTATTCTGCAGGCTGATCCTATCATCACGAAATTTCTTCCTAGTAGCCCTTCCATCACCTTTCGTCGGGCAAGAAACCTGAGAGATAGGTTGACCCGGAGTCACTATGTTGGTCAATCTATACCTACATTTCTGGATACTATCTCGTCACGGGCTGGCTGCTTACCGTGCGGTAGATGCGTCGCATGCCCTAATATTGAACGGTGCTCCTCATTCTGTAATTCCGATGGTACACAACAATTTCAAATTAAACATCGCATATCATGTACCACCAGGTATGTTATATATTACGCCACATGTCCATGTGGATTAATATATATTGGACTCACAACGAGACAACTTAAGGTTAGAGTCCGTGAGCACGTTCTGGGTATAGAAGCGGCGGCTACCTGCACGGACGTAGCCAGCCTTAAGACAATACCGCGACATTTCAGAGATGTCCATCGATGTGATGCTGCAGGATTAAGAGTTAAGGGGATTGACCAGCTGAATATTAATATTAGAGGAGGTAATTTGTCCAAGCGCCTTGCTCAGTCTGAAGCAAGGTGGATTTGGACTTTGCATACTATCCACCCATATGGGTTAAATGAAAATTTATCATTTGCCCCATTTTTGTGATCCTCTGCCTGATGTGTCCATGTGCAACATTGACATTTGTTTATTATTTTTTTATTTTTTGGTTTTAATTATATGTCTTTGGTTTATTGTAGTCTAATATCGGTGGATTTTGAAACATCTAATGAAACACATGCAATATTGGATCTGCTCGGATGCTTCTACCGTCTTTCCCCGTGTGATTAATCTGCGGCAATTGTAGTTTGAACTTTGTTATGGGTATTTATTGTATGGGTCTTTAGTGGGTTATCATATGTTGGTACATGTATATGCTCTGTATAATGTGATGTTGATCTTTTAGCACTAGATGTACAAATGTGGTGTGATCCATATGTTATATGTATACAATTTTCGCAAATATACACTGTTATGATGTGATCTATATCATGGTTAATAGATACTTTTGTATAAAATTGTACACAGTGCGCGGTTACATCGGTATTGCATTGTACATGTGCCTCTATGCGAAATACTGTAATGCATAATTGGTAGTTTTTTCTTGCAATCATGCGCTTGCGCGTTGCTGCTAGTGAGCGGTTACATGAGTATTACACTATATATGTGCCCTCATTTAGAATGCTATAATGTATTATTGATGGGTGTGTTTGTATATAAATGTTCTTTATTTTGCCTTCTTGCATGCCCATTATTACTATCGTCGCCGCTCATCTACAGTTTTGCGCTTGCGCACCACTGCCAGTGGCGTCGCGCCGGCCCTCCTCTTCTGATGGTGTTCCGGTCATGTGGGGCCCCACGTGTTCCGGACGCCTGCAGATGGGGGAGGTTCCGGATGCGGCGGATCTGGTATGTGGCAGCACTGCTAGAAGGGGTATAAATATTGTGTGTTAGTGCATCCCTGCATGCCCCCTGAGGAAGGAGTGGTCTTGTACACTCCGAAACGCGCGTCGGGGATAGGACTCGTGGCCCCCCGCTCCCGCACCTTGTAGGTATGCTTTATGTGGCTATATGCCGCGTTTGTTATTGATACTTATTTCTATTATTGTATGATACATGGCTAGATCAGCACTGCTATTAATGTGAGGCGGGGGTGCGCAGGTCACTTGAGTCCGCATTTGTATGTCGGTGTTCCTTGGTGGACACATTTCATTTCCCCCTGTGACATTTACCTAGTGTTTGTACTGTTTTAATGGTTATTTAATAAACTTTAATACTTTTATGGGTCCTTTTGACTGCATTTTTGTGGTTTTTGTGCATCTATGTCTGCAGTTTGGCCCGATTTGTGGTCCATACCTACACGTGTAATATATATTTATTATAAGATATGTGGGGGTAGTCCACGTGTAGTATGTTTGCTGTAATCCATTTTGTTGGGTATTTTATCTATCTAGCTAGAAGTGGCCTCCTTTGCTAAATCTTGTTTCATTCTACGTATGTCATTTCCTTCTCCACTCACAGTCATTATTTGTGGGGGGCTGTCTATCCTTTGGGGATTTTCTCTGAGGCAAGATAGCTTTCCTGTTTCTACCCTTAGGGGTAGCTAGTTCTCCGGCTGTGACAAGGTGTCCAGGGAGTGACAGGAACATCCCACGGCTACTGCTAGTGCTGTGTTAAGATCAGGAACTGCTGTCAGTATAGTTACCACCTGCTCAGAGCTAGTCGCATGTCGCTCCTAAATCACCAGTCCATAACAGTACAACTGGCCAAAAATGAGTTGAATGCATCTCAAAAGAAGGAAAAGAAAAAGAGTTCTGAGCCTTTTTTTTTTTTCTGCAGTCTGTTTTGTCTTTTTCCTTCCTCTTAATCTCTGGGTGGTTCAGGATTTGGGCGCGGGCATGGATGTTCAGGGTTTATTTTCTCGTGTGGATCAGCTTGCTGCAAGAGTACAGAGTATCCAAGATTATGTTGTTCAGACTCCGGCTTTAGAGCCTAGAATTCCTACTCCAGATTTGTTTTATGGGGATAGATCCAAGTTTTTGAACTTTAAAAATAACTGCAAATTGTTTTTTGCTCTGAAACCCCGTTCCTCTGGTGATCCCATTCAGCAAGTTAAAATAGTTATTTCTTTGCTGCGTGGTGACCCTCAGGACTGGGCATTCTCCCTTGAGTCAGGGGATCCGGCATTGCTTAATGTAAATGCATTTTTTCAATCGCTCGGATTATTGTATGATGAACCTAACTCTGTGGATCATGCGGAAAAAACCTTGTTGGCCCTGTGTCAGGGTCAGGAAGCGGCAGAATTATACTGCCAGAAATTTAGAAAATGGTCTGTGCTCACTAAATGGAATGAGGACGCTCTGGCAGCAATTTTCAGAAAGGGTCTCTCTGATGCCCTTAAAGATGTTATGGTGGGGTTCCCCACGCCTGTTGGTTTGAGCGAATCTATGTCTCTAGCCATTCAGATTGATCGGCGCCTGCGCGAGTGCAAAGTGGTGCACCATATGGCAGCGTCCTCTGAACAGAGTCCTGAGCCTATGCAATGTGATAGGATTTTGACTAGAGCAGAACAGAGGGGATACAGACATCAGAATGGGCTGTGTTTTTACTGTGGTGATCCTGCTCATGCTATTTCTGATTGCCCTAAGCGTATTAAGAGGGTAGCTAGATCTGTTACCATCAGTACTGTACAGCCTAAATTTCTCCTGTCTGTGACCCTGATTTGCTCATTGTCATCCTTTTCTGTCATGGCATTTGTGGATTCAGACGCTGCCCTGAACTTAATGGACTTAGAATTCGCCAGGCGCTGTGGTTTTTCTTTGCAGCCTTTGCAGAGCCCTATTCCTTTGAGGGGTATTGATGCTACACCGTTGGCCAGGAATAAACCTCAGTATTGGACTCAGCTGACTATGTGCATGGCTCCAGCACATCAGGAAGATTGTTGTTTTCTGGTGTTGCATAATTTACATGATGTTGTTGTACTGGGTTTTCCATGGTTACAAGTACACAATCCATTGCTGGATTGGAAATCTATGTCTGTGACTAGTTGGGGTTGTCAGGGGGTACATAGTGATGTTCCTTTGATGTCAATTTCCTCTTCCCCCTCTTCTGATGTTCCTGAATTTTTGTCAGATTTCCAGGATGTATTCGATGAGCCCAAATCCAGTTCCCTTCCTCCACATAGGGACTGTGATTGTGCTATTGACTTGATTCCTGGCTGTAAGTTCCCTAAGGGCCGATTTTTCAATCTATCTGTGCCAGAGCATGCTGCCATGCGGAGCTATGTCAAGGAGTCTTTGGAGAAGGGGCATATTCGGCCATCTTCGTCACCATTGGGAGCGGGATTCTTTTTTGTTGCCAAGAAGGATGGCTCCTTGAGACCCTGTATTGATTATCGCCTTCTTAATAAGATCACGGTCAAATTCCAATACCCTTTACCTTTGCTTTCAGATTTGTTTGCTCGGATTAAGGGGGCTAGTTGGTTTACCAAGATTGACCTTCGAGGGGCATATAATCTTGTTCGTATTAAACAGGGTGACGAATGGAAAACTGCATTTAATATGCCCGAAGGCCATTTTGAATACCTTGTGATGCCTTTCGGGCTTTCTAATGCTCCTTCTGTATTTCAGTCCTTCATGCATGATATTTTCCGCAATTATCTTGATAAATTCTTGATTGTTTATTTGGATGATATTTTGATTTTTTCCGATGATTGGGAGTCTCGTGTGAAGCAGGTCAGGATGGTATTCCAGATCCTTCGTGATAATGCCCTATTTGTGAAGGGGTCTAAGTGCCTATTTGGAGTTCAGAAGGTCTCTTTTTTGGGGTTTATTTTTTATCCTTCATCTATAGAAATGGATCCTGTTAAGGTCCAAGCCATTCATGACAGGATTCAGCCCACATCTGTGAAGAGCCTTCAGAAATTTTTGGGCTTTGCTAATTTTTATCGCCGTTTCATTGCCAACTTCTCCAGTGTGGTTAAACCCCTGACCGATTTGACGAAGAAAGGCGCTGATGTGACGAATTGGTCCTCTGCGGCTGTTGAGGCCTTTCAGGAGCTTAAACGCCGATTTACTTCTGCCCCTGTGTTGCGTCAGCCTGATGTTTCTCTTCCTTTTCAGGTTGAGGTTGACGCTTCTGAGATTGGGGCAGGGGCCGTTTTGTCACAGAGGATTTCTGATGGTTCCTTGATGAAACCATGTGCCTTCTTTTCCCGAAAGTTTTCGCCTGCGGAACGCAATTATGATGTCGGCAATCGGGAGTTCTTGGCTATGAAGTGGGCATTTGAGGAGTGGCGACATTGGCTTGAGGGAGCCAGGCACCGCGTTGTGGTCTTGACTGATCATAAGAATCTGATTTACCTCAAGTCGGCCAAGCGGCTGAACCCTAGACAGGCTCGATGGTCCCTGTTTTTCTCCCGTTTCGATTTTGTGGTCTCATATCTTCCGGGATCTAAGAATGTTAAGGCGGATGCCCTCTCTAGGAGTTTTTTGCCTGATTCTCCTGGAGTTCTTGAGCCGGTTGGCATTCTTAGGGAAGGGGTGGTTCTTTCTGCCATCTCCCCTGATTTACGGCGGGTGCTTCAGGAATTTCAGGCTGATAAACCTGACCGCTGTCCTATGGGCAAGCTGTTTGTTCCTGATAGTTGGACAAGTAAGGTGATTTCTGAGGTCCATTGTTCGGTGTTGGCCGGTCATCCTGGGATTTTTGGTACCAGAGATTTGGTTGCTAGGTCCTTTTGGTGGCCTTCCTTGTCACGGGATGTGCGTTCTTTTGTGCAGTCCTGTGGGACTTGTGCCCGGGCTAAGCCTTGCTGTTCCCGCGCTAGTGGGTTGCTTTTGCCTTTGCCTGTCCCTGAGAGGCCCTGGACGTATATTTCCATGGATTTTATTTCGGATCTTCCTGTGTCCCAGAGGATGTCTGTTATCTGGGTGGTTTGTGACCGGTTCTCTAAAATGGTCCATTTGGTACCTTTGCCTAAATTGCCTTCCTCCTCTGATTTGGTTCCATTGTTTTTTCAGCATGTGGTTCGTTTGCATGGCATTCCGGAAAATATTGTATCTGACAGAGGTTCCCAGTTTGTTTCCAGGTTTTGGCGGGCCTTTTGTGCTAGGATGGGCATTAATTTGTCTTTTTCTTCGGTGTTCCATCCTCAGACAAATGGCCAAACTGAGCGAACTAATCAAACCTTGGAAACCTATTTGAGATGCTTTTTGTCTGCTGATCAGGATGATTGGGTGGCTTTCTTGCCGTTGGCCGAGTTTGCCCTTAATAATCGGGCCAGTTCGGCTACTTTGGTTTCGCCTTTTTTTTGTAATTTTGGTTTCCATCCTCGTTTTTCTTCAGGGCAGGTTGAGCCTTCTGATTGTCCTGGTGTAGATTCTGTGGTGGACAGGTTGCAGCAGATTTGGACTCATGTGGTAGACAATTTGACGTTGTCTCAGGAAAAGGCTCAGCATGTTGCTAACCGCCGTCGGTGTGTTGGTCCTCGGCTTCGGGTGGGGGATTTAGTCTGGTTATCTTCTCGTCATGTTCCTATGAAGGTTTCTTCCCCTAAGTTCAAGCCTCGGTTTATTGGTCCTTATAAGATTTCTGAGATTATCAATCCAGTGTCTTTTCGTTTGGCCCTTCCTGCCTCTTTTGCCATCCACAATGTTTTCCATAGATCTTTGTTGCTGAGATATGTGGTACCCGTTGTTCCCTCTGTTGATCCTCCTGCCCCGGTGTTGGTTGAGGGGGAGTTGGAATATGTGGTTGAGAAAATATTGGATTCTCGTTTTTCGAGGCGGAGGCTTCAGTATCTTGTCAAGTGGAAGGGTTATGGCCAGGAGGATAATTCTTGGGTGGTTGCCTCCGATGTTCATGCCGCCGATTTGGTTCGTGCTTTTCACTTGGCTCGTCCTGATCGGCCTGGGGGCTCTGGTGAGGGTTCGGTGACCCCTCCTCAAGGGGGGGGTACTGTTGTGAATTCCGCTCTTGGGCTCCCTCCGGTGGTTGTAAGTAGCACTTTTGTGAGTTCTGCTCTTGGGCTCCCTCCAGTGGTTTTGAGTGGTATGGCTGCTTCTTGGATTTAGCATCAGCAGCTGCTTCCACTGATCGTCTTTCTGGCTCGGCTATTTTAGTCTGGCCTTTTCCCTCAATCAATGCCAGTTGTCAATTGTTCCTGCTTGGTGTCACTGCTCTTTTGGATTTCCCTGACACTCTGACCTGTTCAGCAAAGATAAGTCCTTGCTTGTCCTTTTGCAGTCCTCTTGTTGTGGACTTTATTGTTCAGCACATTCTATGTTTTGCTCATTTGTCCAGCTTATCAGTATGGATCTATTCAGCTAAGCTGGAAGCTCTGGGCAGCAGATTTTGCCCTCCACACCTTTAGTCAGGTGTGGAGATTTTTGCATTTCTCTGCTGTGGACTTTTTCTAGTTTTTATTACTGACCGCACAGTGTTCTGTCCTGTACTATCTATCTAGCTAGAAGTGGCCTCCTTTGCTAAATCTTGTTTCATTCTACGTATGTCATTTCCTTCTCCACTCACAGTCATTATTTGTGGGGGGCTGTCTATCCTTTGGGGATTTTCTCTGAGGCAAGATAGCTTTCCTGTTTCTACCTTTAGGGGTAGCTAGTTCTCCGGCTGTGACGAGGTGTCCAGGGAGTGACAGGAACATCCCACGGCTACTGCTAGTGTTGTGTTAAGATCAGGAACTGCGGTCAGTATAGTTACCACCTGCTCAGAGCTAGTCGCATGTCGCTCCTAAATCACCAGTCCATAACAGACATGCATCTCACATGGAACCTATTATACATACATATAACTACACCACATATTCTGGGTGCTGGGGGGTTCTGTAACACGGCTCCCCTTTTCAGTGTCGCGATCGGCATACACAGTCTGATCCTTAACGGATCGGTTTGGGGATGACCGAAGTTTATGGGGTTGGTACAAGTTCCGTTTGTCGACTTAATCCATCGGGGTTACCGTTTTGTTTGCCGGGTCTGTAGTGGATGGTGAAGTCCAGAGGTTGTAGAGCTAAACTCCACCGCAGTAATCTGGCGTTGTCTCCAGAGACCCGATTAAGCCAGACTAGGGGATTATGGTCCGTTAGGAGGGAAAACTGTCGTCCATACAAATGATTGCAACTTGTTGAGTGCCCATACTACCGCCGCACACTCCTGCTCGACGGCCGTATAGCTTACTTCACGGGGCAGTAGTTTCCGACTCAGGTAAGCTACCTGGTGTTCTTGGCTGTCCGGCCCGACTTGGCTCAGTACTGCCCCCAATCCAAACATAGAAGCGTCTGTGTGAACAAGGAAACATTTAGTTGGATCAGGTGCGGCCAATACAGGGGTATTGGTGAGGGCGTCCTTTAGCTGGCGGAAGGCTTCCTCACACTCTGGGTTCCAGGTTACCTGGCGGGGTTGGTTCTTACGGGTCAGATCAGTGAGGGGCTTGGCTATGCTGCTGCAATTGGGAACAAATTTCCTGTAATACCCCACTGTCCCTAGAAACGCCATGACCTGGGTTTTAGTGCGTGGGGTGGGCCATTTGGATATGGCCTCAATCTTGGCTGGTTCTTCCCACCCAATGCCCTAAATACAGAACCTCTGCTTTGCCAACGTGACACTTGTTTGGGTTCAGGGTGATTCCGGCCTTGTTGATCCTGTCCAATACTGTCTCTAGGTGATTTAGATGCTCTTCCCATGTCACGCTGTAGATAGTGATGTCATCCAGGTAGGCACAAGCATAGTCCTGGAGACCATCCAGAAGCTGGTCAGCCAGCCTCTGGAAGATCGCCGGGGCATTCTTCATCCCGAATGGCATAACTCGAAACTGGAATAAGCCGAACGGGGTGACAAATGCCGACTTGGGAATAGCGTCAGGACTAAGGGGAATCTGCCAGTAGCCTTTGCATAGATCAATAGTGGTCAAATACTTTGCCCCCTCCAGCCGGTCTAACAACTCATCCACACGCGGCATGGGATACGCATCCATCACCGTTTTCTCATTGAGCTTACGATAGTCTACACAAAACCGTGTAGTCCAATCCTTCTTGGGCATTAACACTACGGGGGATGCCCAGGGACTATCTGACTCTTCAATGACCCCTAAACGCAACATCTCTTGTATCTCTTGTCGCATCCCTTCTCGTACAGACTCAGGGACGCGGAAGGGGGGTTGTCGCAGGGGAATCTGATCCTGAGTCTCAACCTTGTGTTGTACCAGGCGAGTGTAAACATCCTCTGTCACTGCCTCAACAACGCCTCCGCCTGCTGTCTCTCCCGGGGACCTAGGTCTTCACCCAAGTGTACCTGGTCCCATGTATTAGACTGAGTCCTTTCCCCTAAGACATCAGGCAAGGGAAGTCCGGCTAATTCCTCTGCTTCAGGTGCACAGATGGCCACTACCTCTTCAGGGTGCTCCTGGTAGGGCTTCAGCATATTCACGTGGAACATGCAGATAACCCTGGGGTCGTCACAATCGGCGACATTATAGGTGGTGTCGGCTATTTTCTCCACTACCTGGTAGGGCCCCTGCCATGCAGCTTGGAACTTGTTCTGCCTAGTGCGCTCTAGCACCAGGACCTTCTGTCCTATTTCCAAGGTGCGTTCTCTGGCCCTCCGATCGTACTATACGCGCTGGCGCCGCTGAGCCACCTGCATGTTCCCACGTACAGCCTGGGTCAGCTCCTGTAGGCGGTCCCGGAATTCCAGCACATAGGATACAATAGGTACCCCTTCTATGATGCCCTCCCCTTCCCAGTGTTCTAGCACTAAGTCTAGGGGTCCCCTTACCCGCCTCCCGTACACCAGTTCGAATGGGGAGAACCCCATGGATTCTTGGGGCACCTCCCGATAGGCAAACAGGAGGTGTGGCAAGAATTTCTCCCAGTCCCTGTAGGTCCCGGTAAAAGTCCCAATGAGTTGTTTTAACGTCCCGTTAAAGCGTTCACACACTACCCATTGGTTTGCGGGTGGTATGGGGTGCTTCTAATGGACTTTACGCCGCACAGCTTCCACAGTCGGTTGGTCATCACTGCTGTAAACTGGGTACCCTGGTCCGAGATAATCTCCCGGGGAAATCCAACCCGTGAGAAAACCTGGAGCAGGGCAGCCGCTACCGTCTCTGCCAGTATGTTAGGTAATGCAACCGCCTCTGGATACCGTGTGGCATAATAATCTACCACTGTCAATATATACCTTTTCCCTGACAGACTGGGTTTGGCTAATGGCCCTATCAGATCGACCGCTACTCAGCTAAATGGTTCCTCCACAATGGGGAGGGGGCGTAATTTGGCCTTGCATCAATCTCCCCTCTTGCCAATGCACTGGCAACTGTCACAGGTCTGGCAGTACTGACAAACATCATAGGTTACCCCCAGCCAAAAGAAGTTTTGTGTCAGACGATGCCTGGTGCGACTGACGCCGAAGTGCCCGGCCAAGGGTATGTCATGAGAGATTCGCAGTAACTGCTGCCTATACTTCTTGGGAACTACCAGCTGTCGTTTTATAGTGGGGCTCGTCCCTGTGTGGTGCTGTTCTGTGATCCGGTAGAGGAGTCCCTGCTTCCATACAAACTGTTCCCCTTCCAGTACCCCTCTCCCCTCCTGTGCCTTCCCACGATATCCCTCCAATGAAGTATCCTCAAGTAACTCCCTCTTAAATTCAGCTGGGGTGGCCCAAGAAATGTGTCTGGCTATGGGAAGACGTGTAGGGCTGGGATGTCTTACCTGGGCCTCCTCTGAGTGTGATTCTGCCTCCGCAGCTCGAGCTTGTCTCTGGGTGGTCACAGAATATGTCTCAGCCAGAGGTGCAACCGAGAAGGCAGACAACATGGGCCCCAAGTCATTTCCCAGCAATACGTCTGCAGGCAAATCCTCCATCAAGCCGACCTCAACAAGGCCATCCCCCGACTCCCCAGTTCAGGTGAATCCTGGCAGTGGTCAGTCGATGTATGGCTCCCCCTGCTACACGGACTGCCACTGTCCGATCCGTCTTCTCTTGGTCCCGGACGAGATGAGGCTTCACAAGGGTCAAAGTTGCCCCGGAATCTCTTAGTCCCTGCATACGTTTCCCATTAACCCACACGACCTGTCGATGCTGTTGTCGATTATCTGCCCGGGCTGCCTGCACGGGGTCCACTTCATGCAGCACTTCCTCCATCTCTTCCACCCCTTGGTTAGTCGTAGCCCCCAATGTCGGGTCAGCTTCGCCTTGGTAGCAGTGTACAGTGGCCGGGCTGAAGGTTGCTGTTCCCGCCTTTGGCCACTGGGTATGCTGAGTCCGGTTGGGACGTTGTCTTTGCAGGTGGCCCAGCTGATGGCAGGTGTGGCATCGCACCCCAGGGAGACTGTGGTAGGCCTGTTTTTTAGCTGGTCCCCCTACAATCTTCCGTGGTTTGGGGGCCTCCAAGTCCATGGGTGGACTCCTAGAGACCATCTTTGATCCGGACAACTGAGGCCTCTTGGCATCATGATGTTCATCGGCCAGACGAGCGGCCTCCTCAAGAGTCGTTGGCCGCCTGTCCCGAAGCCATTCCTGTGTCTCGGGGGTTAGACCATTAAAGAATCGTTCTAACAAGAAGAGCTGTAGGACATCCTCCTTAGTGGTTGCTTGGCTCCCTTGTACCCACTGTAGCAGTGACTGCCGTAATTTACAGGCCCATTCAGCGTGGGTATCGGTCACTCGTTTTATAAGTCCACGGAACTTTTGGCGGTATGCCTCTGTTGTCAGCGCATACCGGGCCAAGATCAATTCTTTGATCCGCTCATAGTCCATACAGTCCTCATCAGGTACCGTGCGATAGGCGTCCGCTGCCCGGCCTGTCAGCTTGCTGGCCAGAATCTGAACCCGTTCCTCCGGCTTCACTTGATGAAGGGCACACTGCAGCTCAAAGTCCTGCAGAAAGCCATCAATGTCTTCCTCTGCCTCCCCCAACTGTCGGAAGGCATTATACTGGATCTTTTGTGGCTTACTGTTGAAGGTACCTGGGCAGAGGCCAGAGCTCCCCCTGCTCGCTGACTCTCCATCTTGGCCATCTCCACTTTGGTCCGCTCTGCCAACTCCATCTTGGCTAGCTCTATCCTGGTCCGCTCGGCCATCTTTTCCTTCAGATCAGTACGCACATCAGCCATCACCTCTCATATGATCTCTACTGCAGGGTTTGGGCCATAGAACGCCAGTCTGTTCTTTACCTCCCTCTGGAATTCAGTCTCCTCCATGATCACATTGGGGGGCGCTGCACTGTCATATTCCATGATGGCTGCTATCAAATCCGCTTTTGTTTTGTTGCTGGCGATTAACCCTCGGGTTTCCACCAGATCTTTTAATGTAGTCCTCTTTAACTTCTGGTAGTTGTTTTCCATTCATTCCTTTCCTCCTGTAGACATCCCGCTGTCTGCCACCAGTGTCAAGGGGTCTACCGTGTTGGAGTACCTCTTTCAGTACCACCCTGTGTTTCAAGAGGTCCACTCTGCTTTGGCTGGAGTCTGAATGAAGGATGCTGGCTGGAATTGCTTGGTTACATGGGTGCATATAAAAGATCACTGCTTCTCCACGTATTTCCAGTATGACAACACTTTATTCACAGGACACAGAATATATCACACAGTTACAGAGGGCGGGCCAATTGAAAAGCGGCAGGCCAGACATACATTACAATAGCCGCAGGTGGCCGGAGCCTGCCGATATTTACTGTGGGAATTAGAAAGGTGGGGGAGGTCAGAAGGGGGATATCTTGTCCCCTCTGCCCAGGGGTGCAGCCTGTGGGCTGATGCATTAGGGACATGCATCTCACATGGAGCCTATTATACATACATATAACTGCACCACATATTCTGGGTGCTGGGGGGTTCCGTAACAGTCGTTAAGAAGAAAGAAACTTGATAATATGACCAACCTTGTGCCACTTGGCAGTGACTGCAACTCTCATCATGTCTCGTTTTGACCTTAGAGTATATCTGCCTATCAATTCATCAATTCTAATCAAACTACTGTGGTTTGACTGCATGGAGCAAACCAGATAAATGGCTCCTTCACTATATCAAGGCAAGCTTTCGACTTAAAGTACAGATAATTAGAGTAGACATATTAAAAGTTGGCTTATGACATTAAACCAGAGCAGGCAAAACTGCGGCTCACAGGCCACATCCAGCCCTCTGGCTCTTTCAGGCTGAAGCAGTGGTCCATGGGCTGCGCCATGCCCTTGCTCACCGTCCACCGCCACCCTCTGCAATTGCTTTCCGCATCCTCAGGATACAGACAACTGTGAATACATTGGTGGAGGACCGTGCTGCCCGTGCCTTCCATCAATCAGCATGTGAGACAGCAGACACAATAGCGACATTTCATCACATCTGATGTGCGGAGGGTCAGTGCAGCAGTGAGCTGGGGAATGGGAGCAAGGTGAGTATGTGTTGTTTTTTCATGTGAATGGGATATTTGCATGTTTATAGCGAGATATGTGTGGGTTCATACTACATATAGGAGGCTATGTAAAGGATCATATAGCATATACAGTGGCATGTAAAAGTTTGGGCACCCCTGGTCAAAATTACTGTGGAGAACAGTTAAGCAAGTTGAAGATGAAATGATGGGGCAGCATGGTGGCTCAGTGGTTAGCACTGCAGCCTTGCAGCGCTGGAGTCCTGGGTTCAAATCCCACCAAGGACAACCTCTGCAAGGAGTTTGCATGTTCTCCCTGTGTTTGCGTGGGTTTCTTCTGGTACTTCAGTTTCCTCCCACATTCCAAAGACCTACTGATAGGGAATTTAGATTGTGAGCCCCATCAGGGACAGCAATAATAATGTGTGCAAACTGTAAAGCACTGCGAATAGCGAAATATAAATAAAGCTAATTATCTATAAAAGGGCTAAAATTAAAGATTATTATTCATTTTTATAGCGCCTTTTATTCCATGGAGCTTTACATGTTAAATAAGGGGCATACATTGACAAGTATAATCAACATGAGCAATACAATGCACACACAAGTACAGAGGGAGAGAGGACCCTGCCCACTAGGGCTCACAGTCTACAGGGGATGGGTGAGGATATACTAGGAGAGGGTAGAGCCTGTTGTGCGGCAGTTCAGTAGACTGAGGATCACTGCAGGTTGTAGGCTTGTCGGAAGAGGTGGGTCTTCAGGTTCCTTTTGAAAGTTTCATTGTTAGGTGAAAGTCTGATGTGTTGTGGTAGAGAGTTCCAGAGTATGGGGGAAGCACAGGAGAAGTCTTGTATGCGGTTGTTGTAAGAAGAGTTAAGAACGGAGTAGAGATGGAGATCTTGAGAAGATCGAAGGTTGCGTGTAGGTAAGTACCGGGCGACCATGTCACAGATGTATGGAGGAGACAGGTTGTGGATGGCTTTGTATGTCATAGTTAGGGTTTTGAACTGGAGCCCCTGGACAATAGAAAGCCAGTGAAGGGCTTGGTAGAGAGGAAAGGCTGGGGAATAACGGGGAGACAGGTGGATTAGTCGGGCAACAGAGTTTAGGATAGATTGGAGTGGTGCAAGATTGCTAGAGGGGAGGCCAGAGAGAAGGAGGTTGCAATAGTCAAGGCGGGAGATGATGAGGGCGTGCACAAGCGTTTTTGCAGTTTCTTGGTCAAGGAATGTACAGATCAGGAAATGCTTTTGAGTTGGAGTCGGCAGGAGGAGGCAAGGGCTTGGATATGTGGCTTGAAAGAGAGGGCAGACTTCATGATCACCCCGAGGCACCAAGCATGCGGGACTGGGGAAAGTTGGCAGCTATTGACATTGATGGATAGGTCTGGTGGATGGGTAGAGTGAGATGGGGAAAGATGATAAATTCTGTTTTGTCCATGTTCAGTTTTAGAAAGTGAGTAGAAAAGTAAGATGAAATAGCGGGCAAACATTGAGGGATTTTGGTCAGTAAGGAGGTGATGTCAGGTCCAGATAGGTAGATCTGCGTGTCATTGGCGTAAAGATGATACTGTAGACCGTGGGATTCTATGAGCTGTCCCAGGCCAAAAGGTGTAAATGGAGAAGAGCAGGGTTCCTAGAACTGAGCCTTGGGGAACACTGACAGACGGGGCGAGGTGAAGAGGTGGTGTGCGAGAGGGAGACACTGAATGTCCAGTCTGTTAGATATGACGAGATCCAGGATAGAGCCAAATCTGTGATGCCAAGAGATGACAGAATCTGTAGTAAGAGGGAATGATCCACAGTGTCAAAGGCAGAAGACAGGTCCAGTAGGAGGAGGACAGAGTAGTGTTGCTTGCTCTCGGCAGTTAGTAGGTCATTGGTGACTTTAGTTGGGGCAGTTTCAGTTGAGTGATGCGGTCGGAAGCCAGATTGTAACTGGTCAAAGAGGGAGTAGGAGGATAGGTGGGCGGGCAGTTCATGATCGACATGTTGTTCCAGTAGTTTTGAGGCATAAGGGAGAAATGATATTGGGCGATAGCTAGACACAGAGGATGGGTCGAGGGAGGACTTTTTGAGGATGGGTGTGATTCAGGCATGTTGGAAGGATGGGGGGAAGACACCATTTGCAAGTGAAAGGTTGAAGAGATGTGTTAGAGCTGGCATGAAGACTGTGGCGAGGTTAGTGATGAGGTGGGGCGGGAGTGGGTCAAGCGTGCAAGTTGTGAGATGTGATCTTAACAGCAGGGTGGAGAGCTGATCTGTCATGGCAGAGATGCTAGTTTTGGAAGAACAGGGCTGAGCAGTTAAGAGGAGGGGCATTCGGGGCTGCGGGCCAAAGCTTGCTCTGATTGTATCGATCGTCTGCTTAAGGAAAGAGGCAAAGTCTTCAGCAGAAATGAGAGGAGAGAAGATGACACATTTCCTTTGTATTTTAGGCAAAAATATATATATATTGTGTATTTTAGGCAAAAAAAATATATATATATATATATATATATATATTGTAATTTTTAGCATTTTAAAAATTTCACAAAGGAAAATGGACTAGGTTTGTGCACCCTGCATGGTTAGTACCTAGTAGCTCCCCTTTTTTGAAAGTATCACAGCTTGTAAACACTTTTTGTAGCCAGACAAAAGTCTTTCAATCCTTGTTTGAGGGATTTTCATCCATTCTTCCTTGGAAAATTCTTCCAGTTCTGAGAGATTCCTGGGTCGTCTTGCATCCTCTGCTATTTTGAGGTCTAGCCACAGATTTTCAATGATGTTCAAATCAGGGGACTGTAGGGGCCATTGTAAAGCCTTTAACTTGTGCCTTTTCAGCTAGTCTATTGTTAGACTACCTCAGATTAGCCTGTTAGGTTTATGGCTTGTTCACTAACATCATTAGGAAAGGCCTGGTGATGCAAATTCCCTAGCTTCCAAGCCTCCTCTAACCATTTGTCAAAAAACAGCAGCCATGGGTTGTTCTAAGCAGCTATCACTATGAAAATGGAAATGGTGGAAACCCACAAAGCAGGAGAAGGCTATAAGCAGATATCAAAACGTTTTCAATTGTCCTTTCCTCAGTTAGAAATGTAATTAAGAAATGGCAGTTAACATCACAGTAGAGGTCAAGATAAGGTCTGGAAGACCAAGCAAAATTTCAGTGAGAGCTGCTCGTAGGATTGCTAGAGAGGCAAATCAGAAACCCCACTTGACTGCAAAAGACCTTTAGAAATATTTATGCTTATTTGACTTCCCTAGAAGAAGCAAGACACGAAACACGCATCAAGTGTTTCGGATTCCACTCTGCTTTCACCCATCTTCTATGAAGGTACTTGTTGAGGGGTTCTTTCTAAATGTGCATTGTTTTCACTGACATCTCTATGTAGGGACTGAAGGTCACTTTAGCATACTATATTTCTTGCTTGGCATTCATGCAGCCCATGCTCATGTACTCACAATTGCTTATGTATATTTAAATCAATAAGGGGCTTTTATTCCTTTTTTCACATTTTTTCTTTAGTCTGCTGTACCCTATATCTACTAGGTGTCAGTATATACTGCTGACATTATATTCACCAAAGGCGTTAAAGCCAATATAATATACCTTTACACTGGGGAGTATTTTCTGATATATAAGGTAGACACGCAAGTGAAGTCATTGGACTCTCTGCAATTTCCCATAGTGTGATTACTTCCTATCTATATTAGTATAGTCACTTGATACTTACCTTGGTATATGACCAGGTTTTACTGTTGGACTACAGTGAATATTTTTGATGGTTATACTGCAACTGTTACATTTCCGTTCATTCTTGCCTGTCTTTATAGCATTGTTGGATGGGTTGCCGTTATTCAGACACATCCTATTTTCTCATTTTGGGGGGTCACTTGACTCGACTAACTTAGTACCCTATTTTGTTATTTTTGTGACTTTACCCATTTGACTTATCTGGTCTCAGAGGCGTCCCCTACATTAGGCACTCGGTTTTCTATTATGTTTTTATATGTTTAGCCTTAATAAAGCTTTATTGATTTTATTGCTTCTCTTTGTTACTCTGGCTGTTTTAGCTTTGGCCTGAGTTTGGTTGATTATTAAGTACTAACTATACATGGTGCCCAACCTTTTGCATCAACCCATTTTCCTTTTTGTAATTTTTAAAATGTAAAAGATGAAAATATATATATTTTAGGCCTAAAATACAAAGAAAATGTGCCTTCTTTAACTTTAGGCCTTTTAGAGATAATTTAATCTTCAACTTGCTTAACTGTTCACAATAACAGTAATTTGGACCAGGGGTGCCCAAACTTTTACATGCCACTGCATGTGTGAGTTCATACTGTATTTAAGAGGCTATGTGGGGACTCACACTGTTTACAGTGGGATATGTAATGCCTCATACTGTATGTAGGAGCTGTGTGTGGGCTCATTTGGCATATAGGGGGCTGTGTGGGGGCTCATATGACATATAGGGGGTGTGATGTCGCCATTACTAACGGGTTGGGGAATACTCGCTTGGCAACAGCATAAATGTAGACAGGCACTTTTTTTCACATAAACAGTCTATTTTGGTTTATCCAAGCACCATAAACCACTGTAGACCATGTTACCCATCACAGACCTCACTTAGACCTTAGCACTTCAAAGTATACGGCTTTGAGACGCAGTCACTAAACACACCGGACCTCTTTGTCCAGTTACCATGGGTGTCCGCACGCTGAACAGTTCATTAATATCCATAGAACACATCAGGCATCAACACACGACATTAGGTTGCAGTCTCTAAACATGCTGGACCTCTTTCCATCCAGTTACCATGGGTGACTGCACAATTCATTAACTGACCCTCTGTCAGTACACACAGTTCCCCATACTCTGGGTTACCTTCCAGGAGCTCCTGCTCCACACGCTGACTCCTGTTGGTACTCTCTCCCAGGGAAACTGACAAACTGGGATCACTGCCCCAGACAATGCTTTGCTCACCAGGCCACCTGACAGTCCAGATCCTCAGACGGACAGTAGCTCCCCCAATGCAGTGCCGTCACAGACTCTGCATACATGGCCTCTCCATGCACTATTCAGGAAGTCCTACTCCCAGAATCTTCCAACACAGGATGTGTTATTCAGGAAATCCTACTCCCAGGATCTTCCAACACATAGGCCTCCAGGTCCAAGGCCTTACCATGTGCTCTTCAGGAAGTCCATCCCCACCTGGGACCTTCCAACACATAGACCTTCCAGGACCTTACACACTCTATGTGACCATGGTCATATTATATACTTGTAACCACTCCCATAGTTGGGAGGTGTGTGTGGTTAGTCAGACCAACCAGCTCTCCGACTAACCCTGTAAGCCTCCCTTTAAAGCTACACAAACACAACTATTATGGAACTACAAGTCCCAGAACAACAATACTGGCTTACAGCACAGACTCCCTCTGTGACACATACCGGCCATTTACAATCATGCCAGACTCTGTTTCACAAACCCAGTTACGTCTCCATGCGTATCCTGAGGAGCCCACACATGGCCCCCTGGCTGCAGCGTGGGTCACTGCATCACAGGGGATGCCAGCATGCTTAATTCTGCTCAATATCAAGTGATAAAATTTATATTAATATAAAAATACTTATAATTAATATGTTAATATTAATATTGAACAGACTTAATTTCAGCCTATTGGTTCAGACCTCCACAATAGTTTCTCACGTGGCCCTTCAGGAAATAAACACTTCAGAAGGCCCACAGAAGTAAAATCTTTACGTTGGCTCCTTGTGGTATGTATCATTGGCAAAGCAATTGTGGCTATCATGCTCTATTCACTAAAGAAAGCAGCCATGTTTTTCTAATTATGTACAACCCTTTGCAGGGAGGGCAGGGACAGTTTTTATCCGCTCATCATATACTCTACGCAACCAAATATTATTCTTACCCATATACAATATGGAGGCCCTGCTCTTCTCGACTGTCAGATTTGATAATTGTGAGGTTCGCATTTCTTATTTCCCTTTCTGTGAAGATTTCCCCTATTACTACTAACAAAGAAGCACACGACTTGTGTTTGATAAGAGGAGAAATAAATCTAATTTTCTGGCAGACATTTCCCTTCAGTGGGAGGTTAGTAAGGAGGAAGCGAGTGGTATTATGGGAGACTATGTAGACGAATCTCGCTTCTTTGATACTATAAGAAGGAAGCCAGCAGAGACCGAAAAACAAACAGAGCAGAATATGAATATTAACATTCCTTGTGATGGGCTGCGTACAGTGGGGACAATTAGTCAATCTTTATTTAAAGCAATTAACAGTCATCTGAACTTCAGTGGATGTTACAGACTCGATGCATTCTTCAGATCTGACAGTCATCTCGCCAGAGTAAATAAGTCCAACAATAAAACATCTGCCACTTCTCCACTAATGCTGCACTGCTAATGGTTAATGCAGGCTCCATCATTGACATGTGATACAGCGCTTCTATCTGATTGACAGCAATGGTTTTATTGAAAGGGGAATTATAACTTACATATATACATGTTTAATATGTAGCAAAGCACAACTTACAATATATGAATTATTAATATTAGTGTTTCTATGTGTATACATTATGGGGCTGATTCATCAAGTACTTTATGCTAAGTATTCTGGTATTAAAAAGTAGCACATTTTTGCACAATATGTACAAGGGGGTTGAAAGTTTGTGAACGCTTTCAAATTTTCCATATTTCTGCATACATTTGACCTAAAACTACATCGGATTGTCACATCAGTCCTAAAAGTAGATAAAAAAATAAATGAGTTAAAAATATTAGACTTTGTCAATTTTTATTGAGGAAAATGATCCAGTATCACATGATTGTGAGTGGTAAAAGTATGTGAACTTTTGCTTTCAGTATGCTGTGACCATAGGCGGATTATAATGCGTGCGAGCTGTGCTACCGCCTGGGGCCCAAGGCCAGCTTGCCCTCTTTATAATATTTTTTGCGCCACCGTTAGCGCTGCTTATCCCTGGCAGGGAGGGTTCCTATTGCTTTGCTGCCGGCAATAGAGAGATGGAGCTGAGGTGCAGCCCGTTGCTTTTTCTATGACTCAACCGGAGTCGTGGCTGTGTCGTTTACTACGTACACATTGGCAAGAAAAGGAAGGAACAGAGCTGCAGGGATTGTCAGGAGAGGTGGGTTATTTTTTATTTTTTTTAAAGTAAATGAATTCGGATGGGTGAGACCACAGTATGGTATAATAAATTGGGTTGGGGGATGGGTGAGAGCACAAAATATTACAATGAATTGAAATTAAGGATTGGTGAGAGCACATATGTTATATTGAATTGGGATGGAGATGGGTGAGAGCACAATAATATCATGTGTTGGGATAAGGATGGGTGAGAGAACAGTGTTATATTGAACGGGGTTAGGTGAGAGCATGGAAATATTTTTGATTGTGTAAGATGGGTGAGAGCACCATATATTGCAATGAATTGAAATTGAGGATTGGTGAGAGCACGTATGTTATAATGAATTGGGATGGGGGATGGGTGAGAGCACAGTATATTATAATGAATTGGGATGGGGTGGGTGAGAGCACAGTATATTATAATGAATTGGGATGGGGATGGGTGAGAGCACAGTATATTATAATGAATTGGGATGGGGATGGGTGAGAGCACAATATATTATATTGAATGGGGATGGGTGAGAGCACAATATATTATAATGAATTGGGATGGGATGGGCGAGAGCACAATAATATAATGAATTGGGTTGGGGGATGGGTGAAAGCACAATATATTATAATGAAGGGGGAAGGGGAGAGTACAACATATTATAATGAATTGTGATGTTGGATGGGTGGGAGAACAGTGTTAAAATGAATTGGGATAGGTGAGAGCATGGAAATATTTTTAATTCTCCTGGGGGATGGGTGAGAAGGTATTGTAATGAATTGGGGTGGGAGAAGAAAAAAAGAAACTGAATGACTGGTATTGAATTAGGGAAGAGCACAGGGGCTAATTAATTTATATTTTTATTGGGTGGGGAAAAGTGACTAATTATAGTTAGTGGGTGCACGTTGGTGGTTTATTAACTTATATTTTGAACGGTGGGTTGCACAACGGCTAATTATCTATATTAATGTGACGCTTAGGGTGAAAAAGTGGACCCTCTGGACTGCGACAATGAACCCCTCACGGGCGAGCTGACCAGATGGACCACCCCTATACAGGGAGAGTTAGGGGCAGGCCCGTGAGGGACTATCGCCACGGGAGCTGGGTGACCAGGACGGAAAAGAAGGAACGCTAGGCTGACGGGAGCGACAGTGACTAGGGAAGTGGCAAAGACCCAACAGGAACCACAAGAGATGCAAGAACACAAAGACTGACGGGAGTACCGCAGAGACACTGGAGCAGACAGGTACACCGCAGGGACTCAGGACTCGGCAGGGTACTGCAGACGTAGAGGCTGGCAGGAACAAGGCAGGAACACAGGAACAGACGGGGTACAGGAAAGACGGAGGAACTGGCAGGAACAAGGCAGGAGCACAGGAACGGATGGGGTACAGGAGAGACGGAGGGACTGGCAGGAACAAGGCAGGAACTCAGGAACGGGCAGGGCGCTGGAGAGACGGAGACAGAAACCAAAAGCCAAAGAGCACGAAAAATGCACAGAGACAATGGGCAGCCTAAGGCATCAGAATGCACAAACGACCATAGGCACAGGAGAGAGGAAGAGGCAGGTATATACAGGTCCTTCTCAAAAAATTAGCATATAGTGTTAAATTTCATTATTTACCATAATGTAATGATTACAATTAAACTTTCATATATTATAGATTCATTATCCACCAACTGAAATTTGTCAGGTCTTTTGATGTTTTAATACTGATGATTTTGGCATACAACTCCTGATAACCCAAAAAACCTGTCTCAATAAATTAGCATATCAAGAAAAGGTTCTCTAAACGACCTATTACCCTAATCTTCTGAATCAACTAATTAACTCTAAACACATGCAAAAGATACCTGAGGCTTTTAAAAACTCCCTGCCTGGTTCATTACTCAAAACCCCCATCATGGGTAAGACTAGCGACCTGACAGATGTCAAGAAGGCCATCATTGACACCCTCAAGCAAGAGGGTAAGACCCAGAAAGAAATTTCTCAACAAATAGGCTGTTCCCAGAGTGCTGTATCAAGGCACCTCAATGGTAAATCTGTTGGAAGGAAACAATGTGGCAGAAAACGCTGTACAACGAGAAGAGGTGACCGGACCCTGAGGAAGATTGTGGAGAAGGACCGATTCCAGACCTTGGGGAACCTGAGGAAGCAGTGGACTGAGTCTGGTGTTGAAACATCCAGAGCCACCGTGCACAGGCGTGTGCAGGAAATGGGCTACAGGTGCCGCATTCCCCAGGTACAGCCACTTTTGGGCTACAGAGAAGCAGCACTGGACTGTTGCTAAGTGGTCCCAAGTACTTTTTTCTGATGAAAGCAAATTTTGCATGTCATTCGGAAATCAAGGTGCCAGAGTCTGGAGGAAGACTGGGGAGAAGGAAATGCCAAAATGCCTGAAGTCCAGTGTCAAGTACCCACAGTCAGTGATGGTGTGGGGTGCCATGTCAGCTGCTGGTGTTGGTCCACTGTGTTTCATCAAGGGCAGGGTCAATGCAGCTAGCTATCAGGAGATTTTGGAGCACTTCATGCTTCCATCGGCTGAAATGCTTTATGGAGATGAAGATTTCATTTTTCAGCACGACCTGGCACCTGCTCACAGTGCCAAAACCACTGGTAAATGGTTTACTGACCATGGTATTACTGTGCTCAATTGGCCTGCCAACTCTCCTGACCTGAACCCCATAGAGAATCTGTGGGATATTGTGAAGAGAAAGTTGAGAGACGCAAGACCCAACACTCTGGATGAGCTTAAGGCCGCTATTGAAGCATCCTGGGCCTCCATAACATCTCAGCAGTGTCACAGGCTGATTGCCTCCATGCCACGCCGCATTGAAGCAGTCATTTCTGCCAAAGGATTCCCGACCAAGTATTGAGTACATAACTGAACATTATTATTTGATGGTTTTTTTGTTTGTTATTAAAAAACACTTTTATTTGATTGGACGGGTGAAATATGCTAATTTATTGAGACAGGTTTTTTGGGTTATCAGGAGTTGTATGCCAAAATCATCAGTATTAAAACAATAAAAGACCTGACAAATTTCAGTTGGTGGATAATGAATCTATAATATATGAAAGTTTAATTGTAATCATTACATTATGGTAAATAATGAAATTTAACACTATATGCTAATTTTTTGAGAAGGACCTGTATATATATATGCGCTGCGCATTACCTCCGGGTGAGAGTTCTCCAGGATGATAGAGAGGACTGAGCAGGAAGCGCAGGAGGAAGGCTAGAAGTGCACATGCGCAGAACTGAATCTGGCGTGCGTGCGCACTCGACGAGCAGCAGGGGGCGGGAGCAGAGACACCAAAGGGAAGATGCTGCAGAGGAGGAGCCGCGCCGGGACGCCGAGGACAGGTAAGTATGAGAGGACGCGGCGAGCGGCGGCAGCAGCGGCGTGACAGTACCCCCGTCTTTACGCCCCCTCTTTTTAAGGTTGGACTAAAACCTAGCCAGAATTCAGGGAGCCTGAATGTTCTCCAAGGGCTCCCAGGACCTCTCCTCAGGACCAAACCCCTTCCAGTCAACCAGAAATAAAGTTCTACCCCTAAGTTTTTTTATAGCAAGAATGTCTTTTACCTCAAAGATATCATCCGCGGAAATAGGTGAAGGAGAGGAAAGAGTTGAAGCATGAAACTGATTAAAAACTACAGGCTTAAGGAGAGACACATGAAAGGCATTGGGAATGCGAAGAGAGACGGGTAACTTAAGCTTATAAGAAACATCATTAATGCGAGCCAACACCTCAAAAGGACCAATATAGCGGGGACCCAACATATGCAAAGGGATTTTAAGGCAAATAAATTTTGAAGAAAGCCAGACCTTATCCCCCGGATGGTATATAGGAGAATCCTGATGCCTTTTATCCGCATGTTTCTTCATCCTAAGTTGGGCTAGCTCAAGAGCGGACTTGGTCTCCTGCCAAACCATGGAGAACTCACTAGACAGAAGATCAGTCGCTGGTATGGTAGAGACAGGAGGAACCGGTAGAGGAAGACCAGGATGTTGACCATAGATGATAAAAAATGGAGACTTGTTGGAAGCTTCACTGGGATGATTATTGTAAAAAAAAATTGGCCCACGGTAGTAAATCAGACCTATCATTCTGATGGGCATTAGAAAAATGACGGAGATAGAAAAGCGATCCATAACCACAAGAATAACGGTGCAATCAGAAGAACGAGGCAGGTCAGTGATGAAATCCATAGATAAATGTTGCCACGGAGAGGAAGGCACCGGTAGAGGATGTAGAAGCCCGGAAGGTAAATGCCTAGGAATCTTATTCTTGGCACAGGAAGGACAAGAGGCAACAAAACTTCGACATCCTTAGACAAAGTTGACCACCAATAGTAGTGAGAAATCAAATGAAAAGTCTTTTTAATACCAGCATGTCCAGCCAGTTTGGAGGCATGACCCCAAAGTAGGACGCGTCTCCTGTCTCCCTCGGAAACAAAAGTTTTTCCCGGAGGCAAAGGGGAGAGAGAGATTGGAGCCACCGTGATGACTCTGGCTGGATCGATGATGTGCGTAGGCTCCTCCTCAACATCCACTGACTGGAACGACCTAGATAGGGCGTCGGCTCTGGAGTTTTTATGACCTGGCTGGAAACGAAGTTCAAAGTCGAACCAGGTGAAGAACAAGGCCCACCTGGCCTGCCGAGGATTTAATCTATGAGCAGAACGAATGTATGCCAAATTCTTATGATCCGTGTAAATTACAAAACGATGTAAGGCTCCCTCTAGGAGATACCGCCACTCCTCCAGTGCCAATCTGATGGCCAAAAGTTCCTTGTCTCCGATGGAATAATTTTTCTCAGAGGAAGAGAAGATCTTGGAGAAAAAGCCACAGGGCACAAGATGACCAGAAGAGGATCTTTGAGAGAGCACAGCTCCAGCTCCGATAGCAGAAGCATCAACCTCCAGGATAAAGGGTTTGTTGGCTACAGGACGTTGAAGAATTATGGAGCGCCCCCAGACGCAGGGCCGCAGGGTACTCGGTACCGGGCCTCTCAGTCTCAGTCCTGGGGTTGTCACGGTGGCTAGACCCGGTCTGTGACCCTGCTAAGGGGCGTCCAATGAAAGATGTGATGATGGTGCATGGTGCAAGGTGCGATGAATAACGAGGACACAGGGTTGCAGTCTCTTTACCTCTTTACTGAAGGCTTCAGGATCCGCAATCCAGAGTACTGCTAACAGGGCTGGCTGAGACCGGCCGGTCCAAAGGCACAGTTCCCTTTGCAGGTGGAAATCAGTGCCTACCTTCTAGCGCCTGTGTGTTGTAGTACCTCCCTGCTTAGCACCACGGGATAGTCCTCACAACTGTTGTGTCTGTTTCTGATGTTCTTTCTCACAACTTGTATCTGTTCTGATGTTCTTTCTCCGTCCCCCAGATGATATGGCTAGGACGCACCCGTATGACGGGTAGGCCTGGAGTTCTTCCGGGACCCTAGCGTCGCCCCTCTCCCACAATTGCCCCCTATGTCTGCTTAGGTGATTTAGGTTAGACAGCCAACCTATAATCAACTGTCCTGCCGCTGTTTGAAGTACTGCTTGGAGCCCAATACTTCCTCGGCGTTCCGGCCACTGGCTACGCGCCTCAGTAGGTTGTTGCCACGATCTTAAGGCACGACTTCTACTGGTTTGTCTCCTTTTTGCTGCGATCTCATTTCTCACTTCTCCACAATAAACCTTGCTTCGTTTCCTTTCTTAGGATGCCACCGCAACGGGTGCAGGCGCGGCTCCATAACATTCTGTTCTTTTCGCTAGGCCACTGTCAGGATCCCACCCCTGACAGAGACCCCCCTGAATCTTCCCCTGCAACACCCTCTGCCACAGGATGTTGCCTGGATCCAACCCCTTCAGCTTCTGGCTAACTTCCTATCCAGCCCCCAGTTTTACCAGATTGTGAGGAGTGGCCTAATACATAGAACCCTTTGCTCCCCCTGGTGGCCAGAGTGTGAAGTGTAATGTGTGACTGTGATACCTGGTCAGGTGAACTCCTTTAGTGCCATCAGACGTACCATCACTCCCCTTAGTGGCGGAGCGTCAGTACTGCAACAACCAGGACTCTGGGGTGCTGCAATTGGAGCGGAGGAAAAAGCTTGCTTGAGGGATCGGAAAGCCTCTTCCGCCTCAATAGACCATTGATGAGGGTTAGCACCCTTACAAATCATAGAAGAGATGGGAGCTGATAAAGAGGAAAAATGAGGAATAAATTGACGATAGTAATTTGCGAATCCCAGGAAACGAATAGCTTTAATTCCGAGTGGACGCGGCCAGTTGAGCACAGCAGAAACTTTTTCCAGATCCATACGCAGACTAGCATCAGAAATGATGAAACCCAAGAAAGGTAGAGATGACTGCTCAAAGACGCACTTTTCAAGTTTCGCGTATAGTCGATTCTCCCTCAGACGTAGAAGTACTTGCCGGACATCTTTCCTATGGGAAGACAGATCAGGTGAGAACAAAAGAATATCATCCAAGTATACTACAATGCAGGAGTAAAATAAATCCCGAAAGACATCATTCACCAGTTCCTGGAAGACTGCGGGTGCATTTCATAAGCCGAAGGGCATAACCAAATATTCATAATGGCCGTCTGGTGTTAAAAGCAGTCTTCCACTCGTCTCCAGAACGGATATGAATCAAGTTATAGGCTCCTCTGAGATCCAACTTGGTGAAAACTCGTGCTCCTCACAGACGATCAAAAAGTTCAGGAATGAGAGGGAGAGGACACTTGTTTTTGATCGTGATGCTATTGAGGCCTCGGTAGTCAATGCATGGACGAAGAGAACCATCCTTCTTTTTAACGAAGAAAAAACTACAGCAGGAGAGGTAGACTTTCGGATAAAGCTTCTGGCTAGATTCTCTTGGACATATTCGGACATGGCTTGCATCTCGGAAGGGGATAGAGGGTAAATACGACCTCTTGGAGGAGTAGAGCCGGGGACTAGATCTATGGGGCAGTCAAACGGACAATGTGGTGGCAAAACCTCCACCTTCTTCTTGTTGAAAACGTCCAAAAAGGAGCAATAGGCCAACGGAATGTTCTCAGAGACTGGAGCAAACTGATAGAAACTTGCAGGCTTGACGGAGAGTAGGCACCTATTCAGACACGACTGTCCCCAACATTGTCCACTGTACGCCAGTCCAGAGTGGGCTCATGATTTCTGAGCCAGGGAAGCCCCCCAAAAAACGGATGAGACAGAGAAGGCAAGACAAAAAAAGCCAATTTCTCACGGTGAAGAGCTCCAATCTGAAAATCAACCTCCTCTGTGACCAAGTTGACGGTCTCCCTCAAAGGCCGACCATCGACAGAAGCTATTTGTCTAGGAGTTTCCAAGGGTCTAACAGGAATCCCAAGTTTGTTAACAATCTCTAGTTGAATAAAATGTCCAGCCATTCCCAAATAAATATAGGCCTCCAAAGAAAAGCTACTAGAACCCAAATGCAAAATAACTGATAGAATCAGGGGTGGAGAGGAATCACAACTACCTAGGGAGGCCTCTCTTACCTGACCTAGGTGGAGGCGTTTTCTGGCTTCAAAGGACAGGAACGCAGGAGATGAGAGGCACTGCCGCAATAAAAGCAAAGACCCTGTGCGAGTCTCTCCTTGCGGCGTTGCTCGGCAGACTTGAGACGATCTACCTGCATAGGTTCTGGAGAAGATGTGGAGGCAGCCGACGCGGCTTGAGAGAAAGACGCACCTCGTGTGGTAGTAGACAGATGAAGAGATCTCTTCTCTCTGACAACCTCACGAGAGCGCTCCTGGAAGCGCAAGTCTATGCGTATCGCCAAGGAGATAAGTTCATCCAAGGCGGTAGGAGTATCCCGTCCTGCTAGCTCATCCTTAATCCAAGAGGTCAAACCACGCCAAAACGCGCCAACCAAAGCCTTGTTGTTCCAGCCTAAATCTGAGGACAACGTCCGGAAACGAATCGCGTACTGGGCTACGGAAAGAGTACCCTGGTGGAGGTTGAAGAGGGACTCAGTGGTAGAAACCAACCGACCAGGCTCATCAAATACCTTGCGAAAGGTATCTAAGAAAGAGTTAAGTTGGGTGACCAAAGCATCGTCTTGCTCCCACGCCAAAGCCTCACCCTCCAAATGGGACACCACAAAGGCTAACTTAGCTCGATCGGTGGGGTAAAGTAGTGGCAACAATTCGAAATGTAATTGGCACTAATTTAGGAAGCCGCGGCATAACTTGGGATCTCCACTATACCGAGGAGGCCTGGCAAGGTGGGGCGAGGGCTGTGGAGCAGATGCCTGGATAGGATCAGAGGTGGCACCCTGGAGTAACAGAAGCCGAGCTTCCACAGAGGCCATAAAATTCAAAATATGGGACTGAGTGTCCCGTTGTTGACTAAGCTCCTGCTGAAGAGCAGCCAACTGTGAGCCATTGCCAGGATCAGAGGACTGTAAAGCCGCTAAGCAAGACTCCATATTCTTTAGAAAAGACATGATCCTGGTTTGGTTCTCCCACAAAAAAAACCAACTCTTTCTGAGTAGCAGAAACCCCAGCGGGGTCCATGGCCTATGGTACTGTGACGCTTAGGGTGAAAAAGTGGACCCTCTGGACCGCGACAACGAACCCCTCACGGGCAAGCTGACCAGATGGACCACCCCCTATACAGGGAGAGTTAGGGGCAGGCCCGTGAGAGACTATCGCCATGGGAGCTGGGGGACAAGGATGGAAAAGAAGGAACGCTAGGCTGACGGGAGCGACAGTGACTAGGGAAGTGGCAAAGACCCAACAGGAAGCACAAGAGATGCAAGAACACAAAGACTGACGGGAGTACCGCAGAGACACTGGAGCAGACAAGTACACTGCAGGGACTCAGGACTCGGCAGGGTACTGCAAACGTAGAGGCTGGCAGGAACAAGGCAGGAACACAGGAATAGATAGATGGGGTACAGGAGAGACGGAGGGACTGGCAGGAACAAGGCAGGAACTCGGGAACGGGCAGGGCGCTGGAGAGACAGAGACAGAAACCAAAAGTCAGAGAGCATGAAAAATGCACAGAGACAATGGGCAGCCTAGGGTATCAGAATGCATAAACGACCATAAGCACAGGAGAGAGGAAGAGGTGGGTATATATATATGCGCTGCGCATTACCTCCGGGTGAGAGTCCTCCAGGATGATAGAGAGGACTGAGCAGGAAGCACAGGAGGAAGGCTAGAAGTGCGCACGCGCAGAACTGAATCTGGCGTGCGTGCGCACTTGACGAGCAGCAGGGGGCGGGAGCAGATGCCCAAGGGAAGACGCTGCAGAGGAGGAGCCGCACTGGGACTCCGAGGACAGGTAAGTATGAGAGGACGCGGTGAGCGGCGGCGGCAGCAGCGGCGTGACAATTAATGGCGGGTGCATCCCTGTATTCAGAGCAGCGCAGTGTGGTTTTTTTTTGTATATACATATATACATACACAAACATTTCCTGAAAAAAAAAAAACACTGCACGGGTATTATCATGTGTGTTTACTTTGACTTTCATCTCTAATACAATATCTGATTTACAATGTTGAAAAGCATTTTTTCATTGACATCCAAGTATTCTCTGTCTACACTTACCAACACTGATCACTGGGGTTAGCGGTTATTAGGGTTTCTCAAAGTCAGCCACGTTGAGCAGGGGTGCCATATCCGCTGACAAGTAGGGTGCCAACCTCCGCTGTATAGGGCAGGATTCAGCGTAGGTAAAGTTCAGAGGGGGTCTATCACACATTTTTTAGGCTGGTTTCACACTTGCGTTTTGATCTGCAGCGTTTTTACCGAAAAAAACGCATGCTTTTTTTCCTATGTTTAACATTAAAAACGCATGCGTTTTTTTTGTACGTGTTTTGCCGCGTTTAACGATGCATGCGTTTTTTTGCTGCATGCTTTCTTTTGCAGAAATGCAACATGTAGTAATTTTCAGAGGCTTTTTTGCCGCAAAAAAACGCATGCGTTCATTTGCGTTTGATTTGCGGCAAAAAATACATTGATGTCTATGGAAACGCATGCGTTTTTACGTACATGCGTTTGCTTGCATTTTAAACGCATGCGTTTTTATAGAAAAAAAAAGAATACACCCTGATAAGCCACCCCCCACCATCAGGGTGATAAAGGGATCCTAACCCTAACCCTAGGGATCCAAACCCTAACCCTAACCTTAACCCTAACCCTAACCCTACCCCTAACCCTAACCCTAACAATATGACAGTGAATACTCTCTGAGTTTATATTTTTAGTACTCTATAGCAATACCATATATCTTGGGGTGTCCACATTGAACAAAGCTTTTTATTAGCAGAATGTCCTGGTCTCCAGGTCAACATAATAGCCAATCCCTATGGATCCCTAGGATCCCTAGGGTTAGGGTTAGGGTAAGGGGTAGGGTTTAGGGTTAGGGTTTGGATCCCTAGGGTGTCATGGTTCCCAATGGCAAGGGAACGTAAAAAACATATAAGTAACGAACGAGCTCTCGGGTGATGGAAACTCGAGTTGACCGTGAGCTAAATCTACCACACAACTAACAGTAGCCAGGGAGCATACCTACGGCTTCCTATATGCCACGCGCCAGCCGGAGGACTAACTACGCCTGGTAGAGGAAGAAACAGACCTGGCTTACCTCTAGGGAAATACCCCAAAAGATGATAGCAGCCCCCCACATGTAATAACGGTGAGTTAAGAGGAAAAGACATACACAGTATGAAAGTAGATTTAGCAAAGAGAGGTCCACTTACTAGATAGCAGAAGGATACAAAAGAGGACTTCACGGTCAACTGAAAACCCTTTCAAAAACCATCCTGAAATTACTTTAAGACTCCTGTGTCAACTCATGACACAGGAGTGGCAATTTCAGCCCGCAAGAGCTTCCAGCTACAGAGAATTACAAAAACTGCAAACTGGACAAAAGGTACAAAACAAAAGGACAAAGTCCACTTAGCTGATCAGCAGACTAGTAGCAGGAACATGCAACCGAAGGCTCTGGTTACAATGATGACCGGCAAGGAAATGACTGGAGAGCAAGGCTAAATAGGAAACTCCCAAACACTGATGGAAGCAGGTGAACAGAAGAAGCAAAGTGCAAACAAGTCACCAGTACCACCAGCAACCACCAGGGGAGCCCAAAAAGCGGATACACAACAGTACCCTCCCCTTAAGGAGGGGGCACCGAACCCTCACAAGAACCGCCAGGGCGATCTGGATGAGCCCTATGAAAGGCACGAACCAAATCCGAGGCATGAACATCAGAGGCAGTTACCCAAGAATTATCTTCCTGACCATAGCCTTTCCATTTAACCAGATATTGAAGTCTCCGTCTGGAAATACGGGAGTCCAAGATCTTCTCCACGATGTACTCCAATTCACCCTCCACCAGCACAGGAGCAGGAGGTTCAGTAGAAGGAACCACCGGTACCTCATATCTCCACAACAACGACCGATGGAACACATTATGGATAGCGAAAGATGCCGGGAGGTCCAAACGAAAGGAAACAGGGTTAAGAATCTCCAAAATCCTATAAGGACCGATGAACCGAGGCTTAAATTTGGGAGAAAAAACTCTCATAGGGAAAAAACGGGAAGACAACCACACCAAGTCCCCAACGCGAAGGTGGGGACCAACACGACGACGACGGTTAGCAAACTGCTGAGTCCTCTCCTGGGACAATTCCAAATTATCCACCACTTGTCCCCAAATCCGATGCAACCGATCCACCACCGCATCCACTCCAGGACAATCCGAAGATTCAACCTGACCAGATGAAAAACGCGGATGAAACCCTGAATTGCAAAAGAAAGGAGAAACCAAAGTGGCAGAACTAGCCCGATTATTAAGAGCAAACTCCGCCAACGGCAGAAAGGCAACCCAATCATCCTGATCCGCAGACACAAAACACCTCAAATAAGTCTCCAAAGTTTGATTAGTTCGCTCCGTCTGGCCATTGGTCTGAGGATGGATGCAGACGAAAAGGACAAATCAATGCCCAACCTGGCACAGACTGCCCGCCAAAATCTAGACACGAACTGGGTACCCCTGTCAGAAACGATGTTTTCCGGAATACCATGCAAGCGAACCACATTTTGAAAAAACAGAGGGACCAACTCAGATGAGGAAGGCAACTTAGGCAATGGCACCAAATGAACCATTTTAGAAAAACGGTCACACACCACCCAGATGACAGACATCTTCTGAGAAACAGGGAGATCCGAGATAAAGTCCATAGAGATGTGCGTCCAAGGCCTCTTCGGAATAGGCAAGGGCAACAACAACCCACCAGCCCTAGAACAACAAGGCCTGGCCCGAGCACACACATCGCAAGACTGCACAAAAACACGCACACCTCGAGACAGGGAAGGCCACCAGAAGGATCTAGCCACCAAATCTCTGGTGCCAAAAATTCCCGGATGACCTGCCAGAGTAGAAGAATGAACTTCCGAGATGACTCTAGTGGTCCACTCGTCAGGAACAAACAGTCTACCAGACGGACAACGATCAGGTCTATCCGCCTGAAATTCTTGCAAAGCACGTCGCAAATCTGGAGAGACAGCAGACAAAACCACTCCATCCTTAAGGACACCAGCAGGTTCAGAATTCCCAGGAGAGTCAGGCTCAAAACTCCTAGAAAGAGCATCTGCTTTCACATTCCTAGAACCCGGTAAGTACGAGACCACAAAATTAAACCGGGAAAAGAACAACGACCAACGTGCCTGTCTAGGATTCAGGCGCCTGGCAGACTCCAAATAAATTAAATTCTTGTGATCAGTCAAAACTACCACCTGATGTCTGGCACCCTCAAGCCAATGACGCCACTCCTCAAATGCCCACTTCATGGCCAAAAGCTCCCGATTACCAACATCATAGTTTCGCTCGGCGGCAGAAAATTTTCGCGAAAAGAACGCACAAGGTCTCATCACTGAGCAGTCGGAACTTTTCTGCGACAAAACCGCCCCCGCTCCGATCTCGGAAGCATCGACCTCAACCTGAAAGGGAAGAGAAACATCAGGCTGGCGCAACACAGGGGCAGACAAAAAGCGGCGCTTAAGCTCCCGAAAGGCCTCCACGGCAGCAGGGGACCAATTGGCAACATCAGCACCCTTTTTAGTCAAATCCGTCAGAGGTTTAGCAACGCCAGAAAAACCAGCTATAAATCGACGATAAAAATTAGCAAAGCCCAAGAATTTCTGGAGACTCTTCAGAGAAGTAGGCTGCGTCCAGTCGTAAATAGCCCAAACCTTGACAGGGTCCATCTCAATAGAAGAAGGGGAAAAAATATACCCCAAAAATGAAATTTTTTGAACCCCAAAAACACACTTTGAACCCTTTACACACAAAGAATTCTCCCGCAAAACCTGAAAAACCCTCCTGACCTGCTGAACATGAGACTCCCAGTCATCAGAAAAAATCAAAATATCATCCAAGTACACAATCATAAATTTATCCAAATATTCCCAGAAAATATCATGCATTAAGGACTGAAAGACAGAAGGTGCATTAGAAAGGCCGAAAGGCATTACCAAATACTCAAAATGGCCCTCAGGCGTATTAAATGCGGTCTTCCACTCATCCCCCTGCTTAATTCGCACCAAATTATACGCCCCACGAAGATCAATCTTAGAGAACCACTTAGCCCCCCTTATGCGAGCAAACAAATCAGTCAGCAAAGGCAACGGATACTGATATTTGACTGTAATTTTATTCAGGAGACGATAATCAATACAAGGCCTCAGAGAGCCATCCTTTTTAGAGACAAAGAAAAAACCGGCTCCTAAAGGTGATGAAGAAGGACGAATATGTCCCTTTTCCAGGGACTCCTTAATATACTCGCGCATAGCAGCATGTTCAGGTACAGATAGGTTAAACAAACGACCCTTTGGAAATTTACTGCCAGGAATCAGATCTATGGCGCAATCACAATCCCTGTGAGGAGGGAGTGAACCAATCTTAGGCTCTTCAAAAATATCACGATAATCAGACAAAAATGCCGGAATCTCAGATGGAATAGATGATGAAATGGACACCATAGGAGTGTCCCCATGAGCCCCCCGACATCCCCAGCTTAACACAGACATAGCCTTCCAGTCAAGGACTGGGTTATGAGACTGTAACCATGGTAATCCAAGCACCAAAACATCATGTAAATTGTACAACACAAGGAAGCGAATCACCTCCTGATGGTCTGGAGTCATACGCATAGTCACTTGCGTCCAGAACTGTGGTTTATTACAAGCCAAAGGTGTAGAATCAATACCCTTCAGAGGTATAGGGACTTCCAGAGGCTCTAAATCAAACCCACAGCGCCTGGCAAAGGACCAGTCCATAAGACTCAGAGAGGCGCCCGAGTCCACATAGGCATCCACGGTAATAACTGATAAAGAACAAATCAAGGTTACAGACAAAATAAATTTGGACTGTAAAGTGCCAATTGAAATGGACTTGTCAACCTTCCTAGTACGCTTAGAGCATGCCGATATAACATGAGCAGAATCACCACAATAGAAGCATAACCCATTTTTACACCTATAATTCTGCCGCTCGCTTCTGGACATAACTCTGTCACATTGCATTTTCTCTGGCGTCTCTTCAGAAGATACCGCCAAATGGTGCACGGGTTTGCGCTCCCGCAAACGCCGATCAATCTGAATTGCCATTGTCATGGACTCATTCAGACCTGTAGGCACAGGGAACCCGACCATAACATCTTTAACGGCATCAGAAAGGCCCTCTCTGAAATTTGCCGCTAAGGCGCACTCATTCCACTGAGTAAGCACAGACCACCTACGAAATTTTTGGCAGTATATCTCCGCTTCATCTTGCCCTTGAGATAGGGCTATCAAAGCTTTTTCAGCTTGAATCTCCAAATTAGGTTCCTCATAAAGCAACCCTAAAGCCAGGAAAAACGCATCCACATTGAGCAACGCAGGATCCCCTGGTGCCAATGAAAATGCCCAATTTTGAGGGTCACCTCGCAGCAAAGAGATTACAATCTTAACCTGCTGGACAGGATCTCCTGAGGAGTGAGGTCTGAGAGAAAGGAATAATTTACAATTATATTTGAAATTCAAAAACCGAGATCTATCTCCGGAAAACACCTCTGGTGTAGGGATTTTAGGTTCAGAAATAGGAGCATGTATAACAAAATCTTGTAAATTTTGAACCTTCGTAGCAAGATTATTTAAACCTGCAGCCAAACTCTGGACATCCATGTTAAACAGCTAAGGTCAGAGCCATTCAAGGGTTAAGAGGAGGTAAGAAGCAGCTAGACAGCAATTAAGGGCTAGGCAGCAAAACTCTGAGGGAAAGAAAAAAAAAATTTCCCTTCAACACTTCTTTTTCTCCTGCTTCAGCCCAAACAATTAACACTTTGTGGGCCGGTCATACTGTCATGGTTCCCAATGGCAAGGGAACGTAAAAAACACATAAGTAACGAACGAGCTCTCGGGTGATGGAAACTCGAGTTGACCGTGAGCTAAATCTACCACACAACTAACAGTAGCCAGGGAGCATACCTACGGCTTCCTATATGCCACGCGCCAGCCGGAGGACTAACTACGCCTGGTAGAGGAAGAAACAGACCTGGCTTACCTCTAGGGAAATACCCCAAAAGATGATAGCAGCCCCCCACATGTAATAACGGTGAGTTAAGAGGAAAAGACATACACAGTATGAAAGTAGATTTAGCAAAGAGAGGTCCACTTACTAGATAGCAGAAGGATACAAAAGAGGACTTCACGGTCAACTGAAAACCCTTTCAAAAACCATCCTGAAATTACTTTAAGACTCCTGTGCCAACTCATGACACAGGAGTGGCAATTTCAGCCCGCAAGAGCTTCCAGCTACAGAGAATTACAAAAACTGCAAACTGGACAAAAGGTACAAAACAAAAGGACAAAGTCCACTTAGCTGATCAGCAGACTAGTAGCAGGAACATGCAACCGAAGGCTCTGGTTACAATGATGACCGGCAAGGAAATGACTGGAGAGCAAGGCTAAATAGGAAACTCCCAAACACTGATGGAAGCAGGTGAACAGAAGAAGCAAAGTGCAAACAAGTCACCAGTACCACCAGCAACCACCAGGGGAGCCCAAAAAGCGGATACACAACACTAGGGTTAGGTTTAGGGTTAGGGTTTGGATCCCTAGCGTTAGGATTAGGGTTAGGGTTAGGGGTAGGGTTAGGGTTAGGGTTTGGATCCCTAGGGTTAGGGTTAGGGTTAGGGTTTGGATCCCTTTATCACCTTGATGGTGAGGGGTGGCTTATCAGTGACCTGGTGACCAGGACATTCTTCTAATAAAAAGCTACCCCTAACCCTAACCCTAGGGATCCAAACCCTAACCCTACCCCT
This sequence comes from Ranitomeya variabilis, assembly GCF_051348905.1. Classification (NCBI taxonomy): domain Eukaryota; kingdom Metazoa; phylum Chordata; class Amphibia; order Anura; family Dendrobatidae; genus Ranitomeya; species Ranitomeya variabilis. The sequence goes on from NC_135233.1 coordinate 612,784,213, forward strand.
AACACTAACCCTAACCCTACCCCTAACCCTAAACCTAACCCTAGGGATCCTAACCCTAACCCTATCCCTAACCCTAACCCTAGCTAATTCTATTAATAGTGGGTTTTCTAGTTGATTTTGATGATTGGCAGCTGTCACACACTTCTCAGCATGCGTTTCAAAAACGCATGTAAATGCGTCAAAACGCCGCTTTTTTTTGTGCATGCAAAAACGCATGTGTCTAAAAAACGCAGCGTTTGCACACGTTTACATGCGTTTTTTCACCACATGCGTTTTTTTTACAAACGCTGCAGATCAAAACGCAAGTGTGAAACCAGCCTAAGTTCATCTTCTATAATCCGACATGGCGAGTCACCTTTTTCATTGACCTGATGTACACCTGCATTTCTGTTTTGTTTACTGTCACTATTTAGTACTGTCCTTAAATTGTATGAAAGTTGATAAACCATCACTTGTCACTAGGGCATTACAGGACAGTAGGGTCAGTCATCATTGAGCGGGGGTGCCATTCTCATATAGGTTGTCTATAGGGTATCGACCTCCGCAGGCAGGTAGGTGTTCAGGTCAGGGTGTATCTATAGGGTGAACGTAGTGTGCACTTTCTAGTATGGTGTTTGTTCATGTTGTTTGTTCCTTTTAAAAGTATACAATTAAAAGTTATATTTTCTATAGGTTAATTATTAGGGTTCCTTTATGTTAGCCATACACTAATGAACCCTCTCACAAATAGATTTGTTTGATTTTTTTTCTTAGCCTCCATAGCAGATATGAAACCTGTGACCGCAATGTACGTTGCTCACAAACTACAGACACTGTTATAAATTGATGATTTGCACAGGTTCCTACTGGGTGTCCAATCGTGACAACATGTTTCTCCGTGACCACCTTTTAGTTTCCATGGGATAAACACTATATAAACATTCTGCAGCCGTAACTACTCGACCTCCAGTGTGACTGTGCTGTCCTGTGCTGACAGTATTGTCAAATTTTCAAGCTTAATTTATGATGTTTGCAGTGTAATTTTTGTTCTTGTTTGATTAGCCAACTACCCGCCGGTATAAGGATGTTTAAAAAAAGAGAAGCAGTCGGAATATTTGTGCTCGCCATGATTGATTGGCAAGGCTCACATTTTCCATTTATCCTTCTTGATTCCAATTCAATCACATAAGAAAAATGAAAAGGCACGAAAGAGAAAAATGCTGTGAAATTGCCACTCCCGGCGATCGCGGCCTAGACTACATCTTGTAGGATTATCTGTAAACATTAAGATATCTAAATGAAAATCAATAGGATATGTGCCAGCATTTACTATCAGACACAAGTATCAGGAGACCCGGGCTAATCATCCCTTTCAGCTTGTACTAGAGACATAATCTGAACCCCCTGAAGTGTTGTAATTGGCCGGAAGAATTAAATTTATAGCCCAGGCAGGTAATCTCACCCCTTCTCTTTCCTGGTTTTATAACAAGCCATGAAATTTGAGAATAAACCTTTAATTGTATAACCAGACTGGAGCGATCACATTTGATCTGCTCTTTGCATACAGTTAAGTGGAGCTGAAATATCGCACCCAGAAGGTCAGGAACATATGTTTTTAATGTGTTAAGAGATAAAGGTTTGTCAGTGAGGTGCTTCCCTCACTTGTTATCTAATGCAGACGTCCAGTTTAGTCAGCGCCATTTGAAATAAACAGCAACAGATCCCCTGCAATGATCCGTGACCACTTCATTAAGTGCCCAACACACAGAGCCTAATAGCAGGCTTTCTACCTTAAATAGTCAGAAGACCTGTATGGCCCCCTCCTCAGTTGTTGGCCAGCTGTTGCTCATGTGTAAAGATTTTTCACTCACGTAGATAAATCTAGTAGGTAAATATGTAAACCAGGTAAATGATACCAATCGGCAAAAATGATTTTTAACCCCAATTGCATGCATTTAAAGGGAATCTGTCAGTAAGGTCAACCCTCCTAAGCTGTCTATAGTAGCATGCGGGTCAGAGAAAGTTAAATGAAATGATATCTTGATATCTGTGATCCAGTGTTTTGTTCCAGAGAAATCCACAAATTTCTTAAAATGTGAATGAGCTATTAAGATCTATCAACTAGACATAGATCTCCCCGAGAATCTGCCTCCAGAGTTTTGCTAAATGAAAGGGGGCATTACCAGTGTGAGACATGTAGATTCTGAAAGTAGACTGTCAGTCCTTACATGCCTCACACTGGTAAGGTCCCCTTCCATTTAAAAAAAGCTCTGGCGGTAGAGTCTGATGGAGATCTAGGTACGGCCATAGATCTTAACTCGTATTAGGAAAAATGAGGATTTCTCTAGAATAAGATATTAGATCACCATGATCCAGGTATCATTTTATCCAACTTTCTGTGACCCGCATGCCCATATAGATGGTTTAGGAAGGTGGATCCTACTGACAAATTCCCTTTAAGTAAGAAAAAAATATTGCTCCAAAGATGGACAACTCCTTTAAATTTACATTCCTCGTTTTCCAACATTATAAATTTAAGTCTGTTGCATAGAGCCATGTTAGTAATCAGTTTTGTATGTACCTAACTTTAATGTTTTTCATTTTAATTGATCTATGTTGTACATATAAATTCTATAGCTGCGCACAAACCTTATGTACTTTAAAACATCCGATATAACAAATTTAAACCTTATCTCTGTACCTAACATGCTCTCACAGACCATAGGTATCAAATGACCATCTTACGGGGCGGTTTACCCTACTACTGTATGTGCCAACACTAAGCCGCATTGCAAAAAAAAGTAATTCCTTGACATCGAAATTAACTTACAACACCAAGTTTACTGAATTTCAGTCCTGCTACAAAATGACTTACTTACATCATTTCAGTGATATTCTCATTAGTTCAGGAGAAAATGTTAATTAGGACAAGGCAGCTGATAGCACTCTGCCATGCTCATTGAATTAGAAGAGCAGCCCAGCTGCTTTAAAAGAGTCTGGTGCTTGAAATAATTTTCTTCTGTTAACCATGGTTACCTCCAGTGAAATGAGCAGTCATTGCTTTGCATGGACAGCTTTACAAGCAAGGACATTGCTGCTTATAATATTGCCTTAAATTCTTTTAAATGATCAAGAACTTCAAAGAGAAAGGTTTAATTGCTGTGAAGAAAGCTTCAGGTTTCCTAAGCAAATCTAGCAAGTGCCAGGACTGTTTTCTAAAGGGGATTCATCTATAGGATCAGTTCAGGGCTTGCCCAGGAATTATTTATTTTGTTATATATCATCATCATATTCCACAGCACTTTACAGACATCATCATCGCTCTCTACATTTGGCCTCACAATCTATATTCCCTATCAGTATTTCTGTGGACTATGGGAGGAACTGGAGAACACGGAGGAAACCCAAACATGGGGAGTACATACAAACTCCTTGCAGATATTGTCCTTGGTGGGATTTGAACCCAAGATCTCAGTTCTGCAAAGCAATAGTGCTAACCAATGAGCCACCGTGCTGCCCTATGACCCAAAGACACCACCTTTCTCCTAGAATAATTAAATAACACGCGGCTTGGATGGTAAACATATCATTCATTCCCTGAACTGAACTATCCTGCATGTCTATTGCTCCATTCCCTGACAGCAAGCGGCTTGGATGGTAAACATATCATTCATTCCCTGAACTGAACTATCCTGCATGTCTATTGCTCCATTCCCTGACAGCAAGCGGCTTGGATGGTATCTGATTCATTCTATCTTCGGCATTGAATCCAGCATATAGCTATATATGTTAGTCATCTTATTATGCATTTGTTTGTGTTTATAGATATTTAACTCACTTTTGCTTGTCCCTATGTAGAAAGATCACATAACTTTTTCAAAGGGGTTTATGATCCATGCAGACCTGGACATTTGTTTATCTGATCACTACATTTATTGTGTCCTGCTGTCTCAACTGAGTTAAATTGATTGGTAACAAGAGGGGGAGAAACACCCTTTTCCAAAAAAAAATAAAAAAAAATGAAATGAGATCTAAGAGCTAGCCTTCTATAAATGTGGACATAACTTGGGGATGCATTCATGCAGGGGTGCATTCGTGCACTATTATTCGTGTACTTTTTTTTTCAAAGTATATTTTTTTCTAAGTATGACGCAGTTATAACATGGCAGTTAGACAGGGCAGGAGACAGGTAAGACAATCTAAACCTACTCCCTATTCACTTGAAACAGAACAAATACACACCATATGTATCTGTATAATCTATATCCTGGCTGCTGCACTCACTCACCGCCCTTGCATAAACTCTTTAAACTCCATCCATATCGGCCCCTCTGTCCTTGCCTCTCCTATGTATAGCACTCATGCTCTGTTCACATTGCTTAACAGCGCAGATCCATTCAGTCCCACCATCCAACAAAAAAGACGCTCTCACAAATCACTTAACCATCTGCTCACTCTTTCTATCCTCCTTCTCCTAGTCGCTGGAGACATCTCTCCAAACCCCGGCCCCCCATGTTATAGCCAGTCAAGCCTCCCAACTGCTACACCCAGAAACCCCTCTAACCTTATTAATATTCCATGCATGCCTTCTGTCTCTTTCAATTGTGCTCTTTGGAATTCTCGCTCTGTGTGTAATAAACTCTCCTTCTCCCATGATTACTTCCTTTCTAAGGCTCTTAATCTCCTGGCTCTTACTGAAACCTGGATCCAGCAGTCAGACACAACCACTGCTGCTGCTCTCTCCTATGGTGGACTACACTTTTCTCATACCCCAAGATCAGACAACAGAGCAGGTGGAGGTGTTGGGCTGCTCCTTTCACCCAAATGTACCTTCCAAGTTATCCCTCAAGTACCTGCAGCGCCCCAGAGTCCTGGTCGTTGCAGTACTGTGGCTCCGCCACTATGGGGAGCCATGGTGCGTCCGATGGCACTGAAAGAGTTCATCTAATCAGGTATCACAGACACCAATACATTTCACAGCCGGGCCTCCGGGGGGAGCTAAGGGTTCTATTCATTAGGCCACTCCCCACCATAGTGGGTAAACTGGGGGTCAGGCAGGAAGTTAGATCAGAAAGCTGACTGGATTGGATGAAGCAACACCTAGTGGCAGAGGGTGTTGTGGAGGAAGAGACAGTAGGGTCTCTGTCAGGGGTGGGATCCTGACAGAGGCTTGGCATTGAAAAGAACGTAACGGGTCCGCGCCAGCTCCGGGAAGCGGCGGGACCCAAGAAAGGACTAGAAGCGAGATAGATTGTGCTGAGTGAGAAACGAGATCAAGCAATAGGAGAATTCCAGTAGGGGTCATGCTGTAAGACCGGAGCAACACCCTACTGAGGCGCACTACCGGTGGCCGGAACGCCGAGGGAGTATTATAACATTCAGCTTCAAGCAATACTCTAAACAGCGGCAGGACAGTCAGTTTAAGGCGGGCTGTCTAACACATATCACCTATGAAGTCTTGGGAGGCAATTGCGGGAGAGGGGCGTCTCTAGGGTCCCGGAAGAACTCCAGGCCTATCCGACAAACGGGTGCCGTTCCAACTGTAACATCAGGAAGGGACGGACGATTAGAAGAACATCATTTAATCGAGTTGTGAGGGAACTTAAGAAACAGACACAACAGTTGTGGGGTACTTTCCGTAAGCACAGCAGGGAAGGACTACAACACATAGCGCTAAGAAGGAAGGCACCGATTTCCACCTGTGAAGTGAACTCTGGAGGTGCCATTGGACCGGCCGGACTTGCGCAGCCTGGTGAACCGTATTCTGGACTGAGGACTCAGAGATCTCCAGTAAAGAGGTAAAGAGACTGCAACCTGGTGTCCTCGTTATTTACCACGACCTGCACCCCACAACTGCACCGTTACAACACCACTTATTGCACCGGACGTCCCCCACTGACAGACAGGGCCACGGACCGGGTCTAGCCACCGTGACAACCCCAGAGCAGAGACCCAGAGGCCCGGCTCCGGGTACCCCTCGGCCCTGCGGCGGTGTGGGGGCGCTCCAAACTTGGCGTCACGAACAGGATCTACTTAAGCCTGAAGAATCAGGTCATGTGTGCCTAGGAACTGTGATTTACTGTGCTTGGACTGTATTATGTTGCAAAGACTGTGTCCCGACATTCCCCGCCAAAACCGCCGCCATTATAACACTATGTGGCGCGCAGGGAGCATGGGGCGTGTCCTCGTGGGCGTAGCTTGGAAGAGTGGCGCGAAAATGGAGCCCGCCCCTCACCGTTATTACTATGTCCAGAGAATGTGCCCATCAAGGAGAAGGGCCCACCTCCTAGTGTGGGATGGTGGAGGAAAGGAAGGCCGCCCTCCGGACGGGTAGGGGCAAGAACTGCTGGAGACCACGAGGAAGAATCCGATTGGCAGCATGGAGCACGGAAGCCACCCCGGAGAGGGAGAGGAGACCTGTGCCAGGTTCTACCAATGGGAGCCGGCGGAGTCTTTACCAGGCTGCATCACTAATCAGGAAATCCTCGGGGCGGAAGTGGAGGAGCTGTGCCGGCAGTTCCGGAGTCTGTGCCAGCGAGCAACCATCCCTGGCGAGGAGCCGCACCAGGCATCGCTCTCGCCATCGACTACAGAGGAGGCCGACACCGGAGATGCGGCGGGAGCAGGTAACGGCGCCGACCCGGGCGTGGCGATTGAGGAGCCCCTATTGGTGGATGTAGACTCGCCCCCACCACGACCACCCGGACGGGTGTGTAGCCGCATTGAATGCGAGAGGCCCTGGGAAACTCTGCAGACGGACGATCGCCCTCTACAGCCCATTAAACAACCCACGCAGCTCCAGGGAGAATGGGTAACTTTCAAATGGACCCGCGCGGCCACTACCAATCTGATGGGGTTCCCAGGGGATGCCCAGGAGGAGGGGGAGAGTGTCGAGGTCATCCGCCAGAGGGAATACTGCCAACGGCTGCGGCAGCAGGAAGAGGAGTGGGCCCGCAAGAAGGAGCTCCGACGTCAGGCTGAGCGGGAGAAAGACCTTCAGAAGAAAGCCCAAGTCAGGCAGGCTACTGAGGAGAATTGGGGTCCGCAGTGATATGGCGTGGTCAACACCTTCCGGATGCAGGGAGGTTGGGGCTTTATTAAGGAGCCCGGTCTCGCCTTGGAAGTGTTTGTAAACCGGCGGGATGTAGAGGCGCATCTCATTGAGGGACACCCAGGCCGGGATCTCTATCCAGGAGACCGAGTTAAGTATACCCGCCGCTGGGGGGATAAAGGGTGGTATGCCTTGCATGTACGTAAATACAAGCCGGAAGTGACACTACCACCCCCTGATGATTCCCCAAGACCTGCGGCCATTCCCCCGATCTCCCTGTGTGCCAAGTGTCTGCGGACCATCACTCCGAGGAGAACCGTGAGTACCCAGACCCCTATCCAGGGTGCAGATGCCCTTTATGTGGTGGCGGGAGGAGGGCAGTACTCACGGAGATCGCCCCCAGACTTAAAAGAATAAACCTCGATACCATGAATCTGTAAATAGTTACTGTTTTCTGTTGGGCTGCTAAACCCGTTCAGGGTAAACTCTTAAAGGGATCCCTTTGTTGACCCGGGATCCCTATTGTTTGTTTTTGTTACCAAAAGTTTTGCACAAGTTTTAAAAACTGCTGAATCATGAACAGTGCATGATCCGAACTCTTTTGTATATAGTTTGCACCTTATTAAAGGCGCTCCCTACTGGTTTTACTTAAACAAGAACTCTTTGCGAAGATACCGCACTGGAACCTTTGATGAGTATGGACTGGTAGCTTGAGAAGATGTGCTACCTCACAGAGATTTGGTCCCCTCTTAAAGGGGATGTTCATTTGTTGCACGTAAATGGTGATATTGCTTTAAGACCGGTAGCAATAATGTCAATGGAAGAAAATGCTGATAATATTTACATGTAAAAGTTATATGTATGCCATTAGTTAATTGTAAAGGAATGCTGATAATGTTCTCTGAAAGAAAAAGTAAAAGGAAGTAATGAGAAAGTTTAATGTTGTGAAAAGAAGATAGTTGATAATGTTGATAAGAGAAAGGGGGGGGATAGAAGGTAAACCCTGCGTTCCCCATCGAAAGTTAGTACTTGTGTTACTAAGGACAGAAAGTGAACCCGTAAGGGTTAGTGGGTGAGTCCTTATAGGAGCCAAGTAGAGCCGGCTCAGTGTTCTCAAACTGAAAGAAAAGTTATGTTCTATACTGTGTATAGTAGTTGAAAAGGCAGTAGGCCCTGGCTGAACGGGGCGGTCCTGTAACAGAAAGGAGAGGCAGTAGGTCTGGTGCCGATAGGACAGGCGGTCCTGCAGATCCAAAGTAGGAGAATGAAAAAGTTAAAATACCTTGTAATGTGATTATAGGAAGGTCTTTAGCGGACTAAGAGTGTAAATCCTTAAAGGCGAAGTTAAATTATTGGTTAATAATGTTTGCACTTAGTAGAATACCCGGTTGGGTAAGAAAAGTTAATTATAGCATGTTGCTATGATATTTTTGCCATGTTTGTAACGTTCAAGTGTCCTTACCTCCCATAAAGGGAAGCCTGTTCAAGTATACTTATTGTGATTGCACTCAACAAAATTGTATGTCTTTTTGCTAACTTGTATTGTTGTTTTCTTCCCAGTCCTGGAGTACTGTGTTTAACCAGGGGGGAGTGCAGCGCCCCAGAGTCCTGGTCGTTGCAGTACTGTGGCTCCGCCACTATGGGGAGCCATGGTGCGTCCGATGGCACTGAAAGAGTTCATCTAATCAGGTATCACAGACACCAATACATTTCACAGCCGGGCCTCCGGGGGGAGCTAAGGGTTCTATTCATTAGGCCACTCCCCACCATAGTGGGTAAACTGGGGGTCAGGCAGGAAGTTAGATCAGAAAGCTGACTGGATTGGACGAAGCAACACCTAGTGGCAGAGGGTGTTGTGGAGGAAGAGACAGTAGGGTCTCTGTCAGGGGTGGGATCCTGACAGAGGCTTGGCATTGAAAAGAACGTAACGGGTCCGCGCCAGCTCCGGGAAGCGGCGGGACCCAAGAAAGGACTAGAAGCGAGATAGATTGTGCTGAGTGAGAAACGAGATCAAGCAATAGGAGAATTCCAGTAGGGGTCGTGCTGTAAGACCGGAGCAACACCCTACTGAGGCGCACTACCGGTGGCTGGAACGCCGAGGGAGTATTATAACATTCAGCTTCAAGCAATACTCTAAACAGCGGCAGGACAGTCAGTTTAAGGCGGGCTGTCTAACACATATCACCTATGAAGTCTTGGGAGGCAATTGCGGGAGAGGGGCGTCTCTAGGGTCCCGGAAGAACTCCAGGCCTATCCGACAAACGGGTGCCGTTCCAACTGTAACATCAGGAAGGGACGGACGATTAGAAGAACATCATTTAATCGAGTTGTGAGGGAACTTAAGAAACAGACACAACAGTTGTGGGGTACTTTCCGTAAGCACTTGCGCAGCCTGGTGAACCGTATTCTGGACTGAGGACTCAGAGATCTCCAGTAAAGAGGCAAAGAGACTGCAACCTGGTGTCCTCGTTATTTACCGCGACCTGCACCCCACAACTGCACCGTTACAACACCACTTATTGCACCGGACGTCCCCCACTGACAGACAGGGCCACGGACCGGGTCTAGCCACCGTGACAACCCCAGAGCAGAGACCCAGAGGCCCGGCTCCGGGTACCCCTCGGCCCTGCGGCGGTGTGGGGGCGCTCCATACCCTCACTTGTATTCCCTTCCTTTGAGGTCCATGCTGTCAGACTCTACGTCCCCTTCTCCATGCGAGTGGCGGTGGTGTATCGTCCTCCTGGCCCCTCTCATCAGTTCCTGGATCACTTTGCCACCTGGCTTCCACACTTTCTCTCCTGTGACACCCCCACCCTTATCATGGGTGATTTCAACATCCCCATTGCTTCTCCCCTTTCCCCGTCTGCTTCTCACCTTTTATCTCTAACCTCCTCTTTCGGCCTCTCGCAACATACTAACTCTCCAACGCATGAAGATGGAAACTCCCTTGACTTGGTCTTCTCCCGACTTTGCTCAGTGGATGATTTCACAAACACCCCTCTCCCGCTCTCTGACCACAACCTTCTTTCATTCTCTATCAAGAACTGCCATCCCGCTCAGGTCACCCTCACTTTGCACACTTATAGAAACATACAGGCCATTAACACCCAGAATCTTATGAAGAACTTGCAGTCCTCATTGGCCCCAATCTCCTCCATCTCATGTCCTGATTCTGCTCTGAACCATTACAATAAAACCCTGCAAAGTGCCCTGGATGAAGCTGCTCCTCCTATACATAGAGCAACTCGACACAGACGGCAACAACCGTGGCACACGCTGCAAACACGCTTCCTGCAGCGATGCTCCAGGTGCGCCGAACGTCTGTGGAGAAAATCTAATCTACCCGAAGATTTCATCCATTATAAGTTCATGCTAAAAACATACAACTCTGCCCTTCACCTCTCCAAACAAACCTATTTCAACACCCTCATCACCTCACTGTCCAATAACCCTAAACGTCTCTTCGACACTTTCCAGTCCCTACTCAACCCAAGAGAGCAGGCCCCAACCACAGATCTCCGCGCTGACGATCTGGCCAATTACTTCAAAGAAAAAATTGACCACATTCGACAGGAAATCATCTCCCAATCTCTTCATACCAGGCACTGTCCTCCCTCCCCCACTGCATCTAGTTCACTCTCTGACTTTGAACCAGTTACTGAAGAAGAAGTAAGCAGGCTCCTTGCATCTTCTCGCCCGACCACTTGCACCAGTGACCCCATTCCGTCACATCTCCTCCTGTCCCTTTCCCCGGCTGTCACCTCTTACATAACAAAAATATTCAACCTTTCCCTCACTTCCGGTATTTTTCCCTCATTTAAGCATGCCATCATACATCCATTACTTAAAAAACCCTCCCTCGACCAAAACTGTGCCGCTAATTATAGACCTGTCTCTAATCTTCCCTTCATCTCTAAACTCCTGGAACGCCTGGTCCACTCCCGTCTTACCCGCTATCTCTCAGATAACTCTCTTCTCGACCCTCTTCAATCTGGCTTCCGCTCTTTACACTCTACTGAAACTGCCCTCACTAAAGTCTCTAATGACCTACTAACAGCTAAATCTAATGGTCACTACTCCATGCTAATTCTATTGGATCTTTCCGCAGCATTCGACACTGTGGATCATCAGCTCCTCCTCACTATGCTCCGCTCCATCGGCATCAAGGACACCGTTCTCTCTTGGTTCTCCTCCTATCTCTCTGACCGATCCTTCACTGTATGTTTCGCTGGTTCCACCTCCTCTCACCTTCCCCTTACTGTTGGGGTTCCTCAAGGATCAGTACTAGGCCCCCTCCTCTTCTCTTTGTATACTGCCCCTATTGGACAAACAATCAGTAGATTTGGGTTCCAGTACCATCTCTATGCTGATGACACCCAATTATACACCTCTTCTCCTGCTTTCACTCCGACCTTCTTAGAAAACACCAGTGACTGTCTTACCGCTGTCTCTAACATCATGTCCTCCCTCTATCTGAAACTGAACCTGTCAAAAACTGAACTCCTCGTGTTCTCTCCCTCTACTAACCTACCTTTGCCTGACATTGCCATCTCCGTGTGCGGTTCAATCATTACTCCAAAGCAACATGCCCGCTGCCTTGGGGTCATCCTTGATTCCGAGCTTTCATTCACCCCCCACATCCGATCACTGGCTCGCTCTTCTTATCTGCATCTCAAAAACATTTCTAGAATTCGCCCTTTTCTTACTTTCGACTCTGCAAAAACTCTTACTGTTTCTCTTATTCATTCCCGTCTGGACTATTGTAACTCTCTACTAATCGGCCTCCCTCTTACCAAACTCTCCCCGCTCCAATCTGTCCTGAATGCTGCTGCCAGGATCATATTCCTCACCAACCGTTACACCGATGCCTCTACCTTGTGCCAGTCATTACACTGGCTACCCATCCACTCCAGAATCCAGTACAAAACTACTACCCTCATCCACAAAGCACTCCATGGCTCAGCACCACCCTACATCTCCTCTCTGGTCTCAGTCTACCACCCTACCCGTGCCCTCCGCTCCGCTAATGACCTCAGGTTAGCATCCTCAATAATCAGAACCTCCCACTCCTGTCTCCAAGACTTTACACGTGCTGCGCCGATTCTTTGGAATGCACTACCTAGGTTAATACGATTAATCCCCAATCCCCACTGTTTTAAGCGTGCCCTAAAAACGCATTTGTTCAGACTGGCCTACCGCCTCAATGCATTAACCTAACTATCCCTGTGTGGCCTATTAAAAATAGAAAAACAAAACAAAACACATAATCCGGTTCCTTGCATCGTGTTCTCATACACTTTATGCAGTTAATAGCACTCTGTGTCTGTACTGCTACATACTTAGGCAGGTAACTGGTTCATGCAGCTTTACATGAACACCCGAGCCTTACACTATGGCTGGTCCAAATAACTAAAGCAATTGTTACCATCCACCTCTCGTGTCTCCCCTTTTCCTCATAGTTTGTAAGCTTGCGAGCAGGGCCCTCATTCCTCCTGGTATCTATTTTGAACTGTGATTTCTGTTATGCTGTAATGTCTATTGTCTGTACAAGTCCCCTCTATAAGTTGTAAAGCGCTGCGGAATATGTTGGCGCTATATAAATAAAAATTATTATTATTATTATATAACACACTGACTTTCTTGAGTATGTACAGAGGTCAGACTGCAGTGGATGGAGGAAAAAGTTATTTTTATCTGCTGAAGCCCCTTCAATCAGTTTTGAGTAGTGTTGAGCATTCCGATACCGCAAGTATCGGGTATCGGCCGATACTTGCGGTATCGGAATTCCGATACCGGGATTCCGATACTTGCCGCGTATCGGATACCGGAATCGGAAGTTCCAAGATTCAAAATGCAGAAATTCAGCCAATGAGAATGATTCCAACTGTGGGCACATCCTGTTTAGCATGGAGGGCATGAAACTACTGGCAAGGCTGTGATTGGCTGCTGAAATGATGTCATGATGCAGTTTAAAAGTCGCTGGCGCCATTTTGCGATCACTCTGCTGTGAATTCAGTTAGTGACAGGACGCTGTTTGCTGACTGAGGGACAGTTTAGAGATAGTGATTTGCTTCTTTGTGCTTTCCAAAGGCTAATTTAGCAACCGCTGTGTTCACCTACTATTCACCTTGCTTTTGCCTTGTAGCGCTGTTTTCACAGCGATCTGCAAGGTCTGTGTGTGTGTGAGTGCAGCCCACTCTCTAGTCTGAGTGCAGCCACATAGGCCATCCATAGCTGGTTGTATTCAGTTCAGGGAGGGTGGTTCATTGCCTCATACTGTTCTTTTTTTTTTTTTTTTCAAGTAGTGTAGTTTGCTGCTAATTTATTCAAAAAAATCCTATTAGTGTCTTTCCACCCGTCTCCAGCTAATTTGTGGAAAAACACTACATAGGATAACGTAGAGGAGGGTTTTTGGGCCTTGCAGCGCCGTTTACGGCTGTCTGCACGGTCTCCGTGTGATTGCAGCTCACCCTGTAGTCTGTGAGCAGCCATAGCCTGGTTGTCTCCAGCTCAGGGTTGTTCACTGCGTCATACCGCCAAATCAATTTTCATTTTGTTTTAAGTAGTGCAGGCTGCTGCACATTTTTTCAAAAAATTCCTATTAGTGTCTTTCCACCCGTCTCCAGCTAATTTGTGGAAAAACACTACATAGGATAACGTAGAGGAGGGTTTTTGGGCCTTGCAGCGCCGTTTACGGCTGTCTGCACGGTCTCCGTGTGACTGCAGCTCACCCTGTAGTCTGTGAGCAGCCATAGCCTGGTTGTCTCCAGCTCAGGGTTCTTCACTGCGTCATACCGCCAAATCAATTTTCATTTTGTTTTAAGTAGTGCAGGCTGCTGCACATTTTTCCCAAAAAATCCTATTAGTGTCTTTCCACCCGTCTCCAGCTAACTTGTGGAAAAACACTACATAGGATAACGTAGAGGAGGGTTTTTGGGCCTTGCAGCGCCGTTTACGTCTGTCTGCACGGTCTCCGTGTGACTGCAGCTCTATCCGTTGTCAGTTCAGCCCCCAAAAAATAAATAAATAATAAAGTTCACCAAACACACCAGTTACACCACTTTACATTTGTGTAGGCCACATTAGCTCATATTAAAGTCTAGTCCACACTTTAGAAAATTAGTGTTTCTTATACCTGTTAGGAGGAGTTGCTCAGGAATAAGCACACAAAGCCGTTAGTACTTTTCTGCTTATCTTTATCAGTCAACCAAGATGAAGAAGGCAGTGAGTAAGGCACGTGGGCGTGGGCGCGGAGCAGGGAGGGGACGTGGGGATTATGTGCCTGCTGCGGGCACCGGTGACTCATCAGCACCCACTTTCACCAGGCAACAGTCATTCATGCGCAGCTTTGTGTCAGAGCGCCGTACACCGCTGCTGCGTGAAGACCAAATTGAAGCCGTTGTCGGATGGATGGCAGCTAATGCATCAACTTCAATTAGTGCCACATCCTCTCAGACACAGAGCACTGGTGAGCAGCCATCTGTCTCTTCACCACCTGCCAAATTGCCCAGGCAGACAGAGAGCCCAGGACAGGAGCCGTCTCTACTTCTGTTCTCTGAATCTCTTGGCTTGGAAACAGGGGGCCAGCCAAGCAGCATTGGAGAAATGGAAGAAGAGGCAGGGTGCAGTGATGCCCAACAGCTTTTTCTCTCTTCCTCTGAAGAGGCGGGTGGGCCAGTGGCTCCGGTCACCACATCGCAGGCCGCATCAGCTGATGATGACACTCAGGTGCCACTTACTGGTGCGTGCTCTGCTGCTGAGACTACCCAGGAGGAGCAGTTGGGGGCAGAGGGTAGTGTAGATGATGAGGTCCTTGACCCATCTTGGCGTGAGGGACAGGAAGGTGGTGGGAGCAGCTCTGAGGAAGAGATTCCCCGTACGGCCCAAAGAGGGAGAGGGAGGGGGAAGACTGCGGATCCTGCAGCCTCCGCTTTGGCACCCGTTAGGAGCATGTCTCTTCCAAAAGCCAAAAAGGGCGCTCCCAAGACTTGCAGTGCCTGGGCCTTTTTTGACACAGTTGCAGATGACATTTGCTATGTCAAATGCAAGGTGTGTCATCACAAAGTAAAAAGAGGTCGAAATGTCAGCAGCCTCAATACCTCCAACATGTGGAAACATGTGCACACCAGGCACCCGGCGTTGTTAGAAAAACACACTGAAGAGCTAGGCCAACCAACAGCGGCAGCTACCACCTCTTCAGCTCGTGATGCCTCTTCCTCCAGCTCACACGCAGCTGGTTCGGCTTCCTCCCAGGATCGCCGTGGAAGAACCTCTGGCCCTGTTGTCCAGAGACCCGCTGTAATTCCACCCGCAGCACCACTTTCCCAGTCATCCACACACTCCCAGCCCAGTCTACAGCCATCGGTAGTACAGGCATGGGAGAAAAGGCGGCCTTTCTCGTCAAACCACCCACGAGCACAGGCTCTGACTGCAGGCATTGCCAAACTTCTGTCACTGGAAATGCTGTCATTCAGGCTGGTGGAGACTGACAGCTTCCGTGACTTGATGTCATTGGCAGTCCCACAGTACAATGTGCCCAGCTGCTTTTACTTCAGCAGGCAAGCCGTCCCTGCCCTGCACAAGCATGTGGAGGGACACATAAAACACGCGCTACTGAACGCCGTCAGTAGCAAGGTCCACCTCACCACCGATGCGTGGACCAGTCAACATGGACAGGGGCGATACCTTTCCCTCACTGCCCATTGGGTTAATGTCGTTTAGCCGGGTACAGACCGTGCGAGTGGCGCAGGACTGTTGTGACCCCAATGGCGAGGGTCTCAGAGGAACGTGGAAGTCTGCAGAATACAAAAATCCAGCTCATAGGGCAGTGGTAACTGGGTTGACCATATATCTACTCCTAACGCCAACACTAGAAGTAGCCGGGGATCATTCCTACGTTGATTCTAGATGACACGCGCCAGCCGGAGAATCTAGCTACCCCTAGTAGAGGAAAACAAAGACCTTTCTTGCCTCCAGAGAAGGGGACCCCAAAGCTGGATAGAAGCCCCCCACAAATAATGACGGTGAGGTAAGAGGAAATGACAAACACAGAAACGAACCAGGTTTAGCACAGAGAGGCCCGCTTACTGATAGCAGAATAAAGAAAGGTAACTTATATGGTCAACAAAAACCCTATCAAAATCCACACTGGAAATTCAAGAACCCCCGAACTGTCTAACGGTCCGGGGGGAGAACACCAGCCCCCTAGAGCTACCAGCAAAGGTCAGGATATAGATTTGGAACAAGCTGGACAAAAATACAAAACCAAAACAAATAGCAAAAAGCAAAAGGCAGACTTAGCTGATATAACTGGAACCAGGATCAGTAGACAAGAGCACAGCAGACTAGCTCTGATAACTACGTTGCCAGGCATAGAACTGAAGGTCCAGGGAGCTTATATAGCAACACCCCTAACTAACGACCCAGGTGCGGATAAAAGGAATGACAGAAAAACCAGAGTCAAAAAACTAGTAACCACTAGAGGGAGCAAAAAGCAAATTCACAACACAGGACGTGTCCTGCCCACTCCAAGGATTGCAGGAATCCATTCTGTACGCATTGACTCCTCCCTTACACCAGTTCCTCAGAATCATCGCTGCAGGAGCCGTCACAGTCCACCTCCACATGAACCCGTGATGAACGTGTACCTGTTACGACCGACATGAGCACAGCCGTGGCCAAACGTCAACAGGCCGTCTTGAAATTAATTTTTTTGGGGAATCGTAGCCACACAGCGCAGGAGCTCTGGAATGCCATCAAGCAGGAGAGCGATGTGTGGTTTGTGCCAGCGAATC
Organism: Ranitomeya variabilis; assembly: GCF_051348905.1. Taxonomy (NCBI): domain Eukaryota; kingdom Metazoa; phylum Chordata; class Amphibia; order Anura; family Dendrobatidae; genus Ranitomeya; species Ranitomeya variabilis. The sequence goes on from NC_135233.1 coordinate 612,801,037, forward strand.
TCCAGCCAGGCATGGTAGTGTGTGATAATGGCCGAAATCTGGTGGCAGCTCTGGGCCTCGGCAACCTCACTCACATCCCATGTCTGGCACATGTGCTCAATTTGGTCGTGCAGAGCTTTTTGAGGGACTATCCGGATCTTGATGCACTGCTGCACAAGGTCCGCCTAGAGTGTGCTCACTTGCGGCGTTCCAGCACGGCAAAAGCGCGCATTGCGGCTCTGCAGCGCCGACACCGCCTGCCGGAACATCGCATCATATGTGACCTACCTACCAGGTGGAATTCCACGTTACATATGTTGGAGCGGTTGTGTGAGCAGCAGCAAGCTGTAATGGAGTACCAGCTGCTTCAGGCGCAAAGAAGTCGCACTCAGCGCCGTACAGACTTCACAACCACAGAGTGGGCCACTATGAATGACGTCTGCCAGGTTTTGCGTCCCTTTGATTATTCCACGCGGATGGCGAGTGCAGATGATGCACTAGTCAGCATGACTGTCCCCCTTATCTGCCTGCTTGAAAAATCACTGCAAGCGCTAAGGGATGATGTTGTGGAAGAGGTGGAGGATGAGGATTCACCATTTCCATCATCTTCTGGACAGTCAGCGCCACGTGGTTCCTCACAAACGCGTAGGCAGGGGACAGTTTGTGAGGAGGATGAGGAGGAGTCAATGGAGGAGGAAGACATCCGTCCAGAGGAGGGAGTTACCGAATTGTCCAGTACTCAGTGTGTACAGCGAGGGTGGGGTGATGACGAGCGGGCAGATATCACGCCTCCAGCAGGGGACAGCGTTTCTTGGGCAGTTGGCAGTCTGCAGCACATGGTGGATTACATGCTGCAGTGCCTGAGAAACGACCGCCGCATCGCCCACATTCTCAACATGTCTGATTATTGGGTGTTCACCCTCCTCGATCCTCGCTACCGGGACAACGTAGAAAGCCTCATCACACCGTTGAACCGGGAGCGAAAAATACGGGAGTACCAAGACACACTGGTCAATTCCATCATCTTCTCCATTCCAACTGAGAGAAGTGCTGCTAGTGCATTCCAAAGCAGCTCAGTGCGTCCAGGCAGTGGTGGAGGCTCTGCACAAAGAGGGAGCAGAAGCAGTGCCTCTGCCCAAGGCAAGACCAGTATGGCCCAACTGTGGCACAGTTTTCTGTGCCCCCCACAAAAGTCTACACCATCACAGACGGCTCCAGTCAGCAGGAGGCAACGGTTCCGTCAGATGGTGACAGACTACATGTCTTGCCCTCTTGCTGTACTCCCAGACGGCTCTTCCCCTTTCAAGTTTTGGGTCTCAAAGCTGGATACATGGCCAGAGCTAAGCCAGTATGCATTGGAGGTGCTGTCTTGCCCTGCGGCCAGTGTATTATCGGAACGTGTCTTTAGTGCTGCAGGTGGTGTACTAACTGACCGTCGCATGCGACTATCCTCCGATAACGTTGACCGGCTTACTTTCCTGAAAATGAACAAGGCCTGGATCTCGCAGGAATTTGCCACTCCTCCTCCTGATTAAATAATTAGGTCACTGTATACGTTATCCAGGTCTCCTGTTGTGTTCATCTTTCTACCACCTGAACTTAAATTCCTGGGCTCCAACACCGCCAGTTGAGGCTCAGAAGTGCCGTCTGCACAGTCAAAACATACGACCCAGTGTTCTTGGGTTTCAGTAACGTCAGCTGATCCCCAGCTGTGTAGCTGGCAATGTGTCATGCGACCGCCACGCTGACACAACAACTGAAATGTAAGGGAATCTGTCCCCCCCCCAAGGCGTTTGTTACTGAAAGAGCCTCCTTGTGCAGCAGTAATGCTGCACAAGGAAAAGGTAGCTATTTTGGTTTAGCTCCTTGCACACGCAGAACTTAACACTTATAAAATGTGTCCACTGATACCGTAAAACCGTCCCGGAGGTGGGACTTTCCTTCGTAATATGACGCAGCACAGCCGTCATTCCTCCCCCCCCGGCGCCGCGCCCCGGCTCCTCAGCGTTGTTTGATTCCGTCCCGGAGCCTGCGCTGTTATGTTATCCCGTGGCCAGGCACACTTAGCGCTGCCCGTCTTCTGGCATCATTTGGTGTCAGGATGGCTGCGCCTGTGCGGCCGCGCTGGCCGAGGGCCCGCCTCGCAGTGTCTTCTGATTTAATCCCACTGGGGGCCTGGGATCCATGGACATGCGCAGTGCATATCTGAACCTCCACCTCTCACTCATCTCCCTACGGCTTCTTCAGACTGTTCGGTGTCAGCTGGTCCCTAATAGCATGCCACGGCCGTGACACCGCACAGTCTTAAGAAGCCGTAGGGAGAGGAGTGAGAGGCGAGGATATGCACTGCACATGGCCATGGATCCCAGGCCCCCAGTGGGATAAAATCAGAAGACACTGCGAGGCGGGCTCTCGGCCAGCGCGGCCGCACAGGCGCAGCCAGCCTGACACCAAATGATGTCAGAAGATGGGCAGCGCTAAGTGTGCCTGGCCAAGGGATAACATAACAGCGCAGGCTCCGGGACGGAATCAAACTACGCTGAGGAGCCGGGGCGCGGCGCCCGGGGGGGAGGAATGACGGCTGTGCTGCGTCATATTACGAAGGAAAGTCCCACCTCCGGGACGGTTTCACGGTTTCAGGGGACACATTTTATAAGTGTTTAGTTCTGTGTTTGCAAGGAGCATGATGAAAAGAGCCACCTTTTCCTTTTGCATCTTTTGTGCTGCACAAGCTGGCTCTTTCAGCTACAAACGCCTTGGGGGGGGGTTAAAGGTTCCCTTTCGACTTTCTCAGGCTTCGGCCTACATTGTGTTCCTCTGCTTTTCCACCTGTCCCTGGGCTCCAACACCGCTAGTTGTTGCCTGGTAGTGCTGTACGCACAGTCAACAGTCCCTCCTCTGTTATTGGGGTTCAGTAACGTCAGCTGTTCCCCTGCTGTGTGTGTGGCAATCCCTCCTACCTCCTCCACCTCCTCCTCCTCCACCTGTCCCTGGGCTCCAACACCGCTAGTTGTTGCCTGGTAGTGCTATACGCACAGTCCCAACAGTCCCTCCTCTGTTATTGGGGTTCAGTAACGTCAGATGTTCCCCTGCTGTGTGTGTGGCAATCCCTCCTACCTCCTCCACCTCCTACTCCTCCACCTGTCCCTGGGCTCCAACACCGCTAGTTGTTGCCTGGTAGTGCTGTACGCACAGTCCCAACAGTCCCTCCTCTGTTATTGGGGTTCAGTAACGTCAGCTGTTCCCCTGCTGTGTGTGTGGCAATCCCTCCTATCTCCTCCACCTCCTCCTCCTCCACCTGTCCCTGGGCTCCAACACCGCTAGTTGTTGCCTGGTAGTGCTGTACGCACAGTCAACAGTCCCTCCTCTGTTATTGGGGTTCAGTAACGTCAGCTGTTCCCCTGCTGTGTGTGTGGCAATCCCTCCTACCTCCTCCACCTCCTCTTCCTCCACCTGTCCCTGGGCTCCAACACCGCTAGTTGTTGCCTGGTAGTGCTGTACGCACAGTCCCAACAGTCCCTCCTCTGTTATTGGGGTTCAGTAACGTCAGCTGTTCCCCTGCTGTGTGTGTGGCAATCCCTCCTATCTCCTCCACCTCCTCCTCCTCCACCTGTCCCTGGGCTCCAACACCGCTAGTTGTTGCCTGGTAGTGCTGTACGCACAGTCAACAGTCCCTCCTCTGTTATTGGGGTTCAGTAACATCAGCTGTTCCCCTGCTGTGTGTGTGGCAATCCCTCCTACCTCCTCCACCTCCTCCTCCTCCACCTGTCCCTGGGCTCCAACACCGCTAGTTGTTGCCTGGTAGTGCTGTACGCACAGTCCCAACAGTCCCTCCTCTGTTATTGGGGTTCAGTAACGTCAGCTGTTCCCCTGCTGTGTGTGTGGCAATCCCTCCTATCTCCTCCACCTCCTCCTCCTCCACCTGTCCCTGGGCTCCAACACCGCTAGTTGTTGCCTGGTAGTGCTGTACGCACAGTCAACAGTCCCTCCTCTGTTATTGGGGTTCAGTAACGTCAGCTGTTCCCCTGCTGTGTGTGTGGCAATCCCTCCTACCTCCTCCACCTCCTCCTCCTCCACCTGTCCCTGGGCTCCAACACCGCTAGTTGTTGCCTGGTAGTGCTGTACGCACAGTCCCAACAGTCCCTCCTCTGTTATTGGGGTTCAGTAACGTCAGCTGTTCCCCTGCTGTGTGTGTGGCAATCCCTCCTACCTCCTCCACCTCCTCCTCCTCCACCTGTCCCTGGGCTCCAACACCGCTAGTTGTTGCCTGGTAGTGCTATACGCACAGTCCCAACAGTCCCTCCTCTGTTATTGGGGTTCAGTAACGTCAGCTGTTCCCCTGCTGTGTGTGTGGCAATCCCTCCTATCTCCTCCACCTCCTCCTCCTCCACCTGTCCCTGGGCTCCAACACCGCTAGTTGTTGCCTGGTAGTGCTGTACGCACAGTCCCAACAGTCCCTCCTCTGTTATTGGGGTTCAGTAACGTCAGCTGTTCCCCTGCTGTGTGTGTGGCAATCCCTCCTACCTCCTCCACCTCCTCCTCCTCCACCTGTCCCTGGGCTCCAACACCGCTAGTTGTTGCCTGGTAGTGCTGTACGCACAGTCAACAGTCCCTCCTCTGTTATTGGGGTTCAGTAACGTCAGCTGTTCCCCTGCTGTGTATACGGCAACGTGTACTGTGACCGCCACGCAGGCACAACAAGTTAAATTTAAGGGAACCTGTCCCCCCCCCCCAGGCGTTTGTTACTGAAGGAGCCACCTTGTGCAGCAGTAATGATGCAAAGGGAAAAAGTGCCTCTTTTCGTGGTGCTCCTTGCACATGCTGAACCTAACACTTATGAAAAGTGTCCCCTCCTACCGTGATACCGTCCGGTAGGTGGAACTTTCCTTTGTGATGTGACGCAGCACAGGCGTCATTCTTACCCCCTTGGCGCCGTGCGCCGCCTCCTCAGCGTTGTTTGAATCAGTCCCGGAGCCTGCGCTGTTAGGTTAGCCCTTGGCCATGCACACATTTTGCGCTGCCCGTCTTCTGACATCATTTGGTGTCAGGCTGGCTGCGCCTGTGCGACCGCGCTGGCCGAGATCCCGCCTCGTACTGTCTTCTGATTTCATCCCACTGGGGGCCTGAGATCCATGGACATGCGCAGTGCATATCTGAACCTCCACCTCTCACTCATCTCCCTACGGCTTCTTCAAACTGTGCGGTGTCAGCTGGTCCCTAATAGCATGCCACGGCCGTGACACCGCACAGTCTGAAGAAGCCGTAGGGAGGGGAGTGAGAGGCGAGGATATGCAGTGCGCATGGCCACGGATCTCAGGCCCCCAGTGGGATGAAATCAGAAGACAGTACGAGGCGGGATCTCGGCCAGCGCGGCCGCACAGGCGCAGCCAGCCTGACACCAAATGATGTCAGAAGACGGGCAGCGCAAAATTTGTGCATGGCCAAGGGCTAACCTAACAGCGCAGGCTCCGGGACTGATTCAAACAACGCTGAGGAGGCGGCGCACGGCGCCAAGGGGGTAAGAATGACGGCTGTGCTGCGTCACATCAGAAAGGAAAGTTCCACCTACCGGACGGTATCACGGTAGGAGGGGACACTTTTCATAAGTGTTAGGTTCAGCATGTGCAAGGACCATAATTAAAAGAGCTAAGTTTACCTTTTCCAGCATTAGTGCTGTACACGATGGCTCTTTCAGCTACAAACGCCTGGGGGGGGGTTAAAGTTTCCCTTTCAACTTGCTCCAGTGCAGGCTTCGGCCTACACTCTGCTCCCTCTCCTCCTCCTGCTGACCCTGGGCTCCAACACCGCCAGTTAGGGCCCGGTACTGCTAGCTGCACAGAGAAAAACACCAGCCAATGTGTCAGTGGGGTTCAGCGCCGCCAGCTGTTCCCCTGCTGTGTAGCCGGCATCGTGTCCTGCAAAAGCCACACAGACACAAGAACTGAAATTGAAGGAAACCTGTCCCCCCTCCCCCAGGTGTTTCTACGTTTTACAGCCACCTTGTACGACAGTAATGCTGCATGTGTGCAAGGTGGCTCAGAAACTTAGTCTCCTTGCCCATGGGGAACTGAACACGTCTAAAATGAGTCCTCTGCGACCATTAAAACGTCCCTCAGGTGTGATTTTCCTTTGTATTGACATGCAACAAGCTCCTTGGTAGCCCTGCCCGTCTTCTGGCATCATTGTTTGGCTGCCTGTGCCTCTGCGGCCGCCTTGCCCCACACAACGCCCCTCGGTGTCTTATTAATTTGGACTGCGAGGGTGTGATTGATGGGCATGAACGGTGCATTTCTTCGCCTGTCCCTCATCTCCTTCCGCCTTCTTCGGACTGTGCGGCTTCATGGCCGTGGCATGCGATAAGGGATCAGCTGACGCCGCATAGTCTGAAGCGGGTGTAAGAAACCAAGCGAGAGGCGAACATATGTACTGCACCAGGCCATGAATCCCAGCCCCGCAGTGTTTTAACAATGTTAAGACACTGCGGGGCTGGGATTCATGGTCATCGCAAACCGCACCGGCCGACATTACATGATGTCAGAGGATAGGCAGCGCTAACAGCGCAAGGCCAAGGGATAACACGACAGCGCAGACTCCTGTGCAACAAATAACGATGCTCAGGAGGCCGCGCCAAGCACCAAGGTGGCATTTTTGCCAGCTGTACTGCGTCTCTTTACGAAGGGAACTCACGCCTCAAAATCAGTTTGACTGTGTAAGGGCCTAAATGTTATACGTGTTCCTTTCAGCGTGTGCAAGGAGCAAAATTAAAAGAGCAACCTTTGACTTGTGCAGCATTACTGCTGCATAAGCTGTGGCTCTTCTACTTTGTAACACCTGAGTGGGGGTTAAAGGTTTACTTTAAAATTGGTTCAATTAGGCTTCGGCCTACACTCTGCTCCCCCTGCAGAGCCCTGGCTCCAACACCGCCAGTTGGGGCCCGGTACTGCTAGCTGCACAGAGAAAAACACCAGCCAATGTGTCAGTGGGGTTCAGCACAGCCAGCTGTTCCCCTGCTGTGTAGCCGGCAACGTGTCCTGCGACCGCCACGCAGGCACAACAGACCCAAAGCTGCCGCCACTGCAGGCTTCGGCCTACACTCCCCTCCCCCTTGCTCCTCCTCCTGCTCCTGCTGACCCCGGGCTCTAACACCGCCAGTTGGGGCCCAGTACTGCTAGCTGCACAGAGAAAAACACCAGCCAATGTGTCAGTGGGGTTCAGCACCACCAGCTGTTCCCCTGCTGTGTAGCCGGCAACGTGTCCTGCGACCGCCACGCAGGCACAACAGACCCAAAGCTGCCGCCACTGCAGGCTTCGGCCTACACTCCCCTCCCCCTTGCTCCTCCTCCTGCTCCTCCTCCTGCTGACCCCGGGCTCTAACACCGCCAGTTGGGGCCCGGTACTGCTAGCTGCACAGAGAAAAACACCAGCCAATGTGTCAGTGGGGTCCAGCACCGCCAGCTGTTCCCCTGCTGTGCAGCCGGCATCGTGTCCTGCAAAAGCCACGCAGACACAAGAACTGAAATTGAAGGGAACCTGTCCCCCCTCCCCCAGGCGTTTGTACGTTTTACAGCCACCTCGTACAGCGGTAATGCTGCATGTGTGCAAGGTGGCTCATAAACGTATTCTCCTCGCACATGTGGAACTGAAAACACGTCTAAAATGTGTCCTCTGTGTGACCATTTAACCGTCCCGGTGGTGTGACTTTCCTTTGTAATGACACGCTGCAACCCCCTTGGTAGCGCTGCCCGTCTTCTGGCATCATTCTTTGGCTGCCTGCGCCTCTGCGGCCGCCCTGACCCACACAACGCCCCTCGGTGTCTTATTTATTGGGACTGCGAGGGTGTGATTGATGGGCATGAGCAGTGCATATCTTCGCCTGTTGTCACTCATCTCCTTCCGCCTTCTTCAGACTGTGCGGCTTCATGGCCGTGGCATGCGATAAGGGATCAGCTGACGCCGCACAGTCTGAAGCGGGTGTAAGGACCCGAGTGCGAGAGGCGAACATATGTGCTGCGCCAGGCCATGAATCCCAGCCCCGCAGTGTTTTAACAATGTTAAGACACTGCGGGGCTGGGATTCATGGTCATCGCGAACCGCACCGGCCGACATTAAATGAGGTCAGAAGATGGGCAGCGCTAACAGCGCTAGGCCGGGGGATAACACGACAGCGCAGACTCCTGTACAGCAAATAACAACGCTCAGGAGGCTGCACCCAGCACCAAGGTGGGATTCTTGACATCTGTGCTGCGTCTCATTACAAAGGGAACTCGCGCCTCCAACACAGTTTGACTGTATAAAGGGCTAAATGTTATACGTGTTTCATTCGGCGTGTGCAAGGAGCAAAATTAAAAGAGCAACCTTTGACTTGTGCGGCACTACTGCTGCATAAGCTGTGGCTCTTCTAGTTTGTAACCCCTGAGGGGGGGTTAAAGGTTACCTTTGAAATCGGTTCAATTAGGCTTCGGCCTACACTCTGCTCCACCGGCAGAGCCCGGGCTCCAACAACGCTAGTTGCTGTCTGGAAGTGCTGGCTGCACAGAGCCAAACACCTCGCCAATGTGTCAGTGGGGTTCAGCACCGCCAGCTGTTCCCCTGCTGTGTAGCCGGCAACGTGTCCTGCGACCGCCACGCAGGCACAACAGACCCAAAGCTGCCGCCACTGCAGGCTTCGGCCTACACTCCCCTCCCCCTTGCTCCTCCTCCTGCTCCTCCTCCTGCTGACCCCGGGCTCTAACACCGCCAGTTGGGGCCCGGTACTGCTAGCTGCACAGAGAAAAACACCAGCCAATGTGTCAGTGGGGTCCAGCACCGCCAGCTGTTCCCCTGCTGTGCAGCCGGCATCGTGTCCTGCAAAAGCCACGCAGACACAAGAACTGAAATTGAAGGGAACCTGTCCCCCCTCCCCCAGGCGTTTGTACGTTTTACAGCCACCTCGTACAGCGGTAATGCTGCATGTGTGCAAGGTGGCTCATAAACGTATTCTCCTCGCACATGTGGAACTGAAAACACGTCTAAAATGTGTCCTCTGTGTGACCATTTAACCGTCCCGGTGGTGTGACTTTCCTTTGTAATGACACGCTGCAACCCCCTTGGTAGCGCTGCCCGTCTTCTGGCATCATTCTTTGGCTGCCTGCGCCTCTGCGGCCGCCCTGACCCACACAACGCCCCTCGGTGTCTTATTTATTGGGACTGCGAGGGTGTGATTGATGGGCATGAGCAGTGCATATCTTCGCCTGTTGTCACTCATCTCCTTCCGCCTTCTTCAGACTGTGCGGCTTCATGGCCGTGGCATGCGATAAGGGATCAGCTGACGCCGCACAGTCTGAAGCGGGTGTAAGGACCCGAGTGCGAGAGGCGAACATATGTGCTGCGCCAGGCCATGAATCCCAGCCCCGCAGTGTTTTAACAATGTTAAGACACTGCGGGGCTGGGATTCATGGTCATCGCGAACCGCACCGGTCGACATTAAATGAGGTCAGAAGATGGGCAGCGCTAACAGCGCTAGGCCGGGGAATAACACGACAGCGCAGACTCCTGTACAGCAAATAACAACGCTCAGGAGGCTGCACCCAGCACCAAGGTGGGATTCTTGACATCTGTGCTGCGTCTCATTACAAAGGGAACTCGCGCCTCCAACACAGTTTGACTGTATAAAGGGCTAAATGTTATACGTGTTTCATTCGGCGTGTGCAAGGAGCAAAATTAAAAGAGCAACCTTTGACTTGTGCGGCACTACTGCTGCATAAGCTGTGGCTCTTCTAGTTTGTAACCCCTGAGGGGGGTTAAAGGTTACCTTTGAAATCGGTTCAATTAGGCTTCGGCCTACACTCTGCTCCACCGGCAGAGCCCGGGCTCCAACAACGCTAGTTGCTGTCCGGAAGTGCTGGCTGCACAGAGCCAAACACCTCGCCAATGTGTCAGTGGGGTTCAGCACCGCCAGCTGTTCCCCTGCTGTGTAGCCGGCAACGTGTCCTGCGACCGCCACGCAGGCACAACAGACCCAAAGCTGCCGCCACTGCAGGCTTCGGCCTACACTCCCCTCCCCCTTGCTCCTCCTCCTGCTCCTCCTCCTGCTGACCCCGGGCTCTAACACCGCCAGTTGGGGCCCGGTACTGCTAGCTGCACAGAGAAAAACACCAGCCAATGTGTCAGTGGGGTTCAGCACCGCCAGCTGTTCCCCTGCTGTGCAGCCGGCATCGTGTCCTGCAAAAGCCACGCAGACACTTGCTCTTGTACCTTCTGCTCCCCATCCTGGTTCCAGTACTGTCAGCTGGTTCTGGGCAGAGCCTTTGGCTTAGGTGCCTCCCTCTGGGTATCCGAGTTCCACCAACGTCAGGTGGTCCTTGGTAGTGCTTTCAGGCACGGGTACCTCCTGCTTAGTAACCGGGTTCCAGTAACGTCAGCTGGTCCTCGGTAGTTCCATTGGCTCTTGGACCTTCGGCTACCCATCCGGGTTCCAGCACCGTCAGCTGGTTCTCGGCAGTGTCTTTTGCTCTTGTACCTTCTGCTCCCCATCCTGGTTCCAGTACCGTCAGCTGGTTCCGGGCAGAGCCTTTGGCTTAGGTGCCTCCCTCTGGGTATCCGAGTTCCACCAACGTCAGGTGGTCCTTGGTAGTGCTTTCAGGCACGGGTACCTCCTGCTTAGTAACCGGGTTCCAGTAACGTCAGCTGGTCCTCGGTAGTTCCATTGGCTCTTGGACCTTCGGGTAGCCATCCGAGTTCCAGTTCCATCAGCTGGTTCTCGGCATTTTCTCAGCCTTCTTGTACCTTCTGCTACATTTCCAAGTTCAAGAGACTAAACACGATGACCCGGAAGACCACCCCTAAGATGACGACGACACCAGAGACGACAACCACCGTGATGACGACGACCCTGGAGACGATGACCCTGAAGACCACCCCGATGACGACGACCCCGGAGACGACGACCCTGGAGACGACGACGACCTGGAAGACCGAGAAGCAGAAGAACAAGAGGCTGCAGAACAAAGAGCAGAAGAACATTAAGCATAACACTAAATATCAGAGCAAAAAATATTATCTAAATTATAAGCAGAAGAAGACTAAGCAGTGTATGGGGGTGAGTCCGTTCCTCCTCGTGGTGCCCCTGGATAAAGCCTGATGCTGCAGGCCAAACTGAACGCGGACAAATGTAACTGTTTTGTGACAGGCAGAACGGAAGGTGTAATCTTCAAACTTTTATAGATAACAACTACGGCAATGCCTGTCACAAATAAGAATATGATGAAGAAGTAGAATATGATGAAGATAATAGTAAAATAAAAAGAATATGAACAATGTAACCAAAAAAATAATAGGTAGAAGATGAAGAAGAAGATGAATAAGGTGAAGAAGTTGATGTCAAAGAAGCTGATGATGAGGATAATGAAGAAGAAAGTGTGGGAGAAGTAAAAAAGAAGGTGAAGGGCGTGGAAGTAGTGAAACATCAATATCTGACAAAATAAAAAAAAAATTAACATAGTCAAAATCTTTCTACCGCCGAACGTCATAAAAAAACCCAAAATCCTGCTATTCTATTACATTGGGCTAAACCTCTGTGCCTTTAATGTCTCCGCCACGTCCCCCAATACATCCTACATTATTCTTAGTTGTTTTCCTTCATGTAGAATGAACCTACAAGTTTATAAAGGGTTTATTTTAATTCCGATATTTTCGTCCCATTGACTTGCATTGGGATCGGGTATCGGTATCGGATTAGATCCGATATTTTGACGGTATCGGCCGATACTTTCCGATACCGATACTTTCCGATATCGGAAAGTATCGCTCAACACTAGTTTTGAGATGTCTTGAAGAGTGATTGTCCAGAGAAGAAAAGGTGAGTGTTAACATTTGTCCTGTGTCATGCCAAAAGTAAAGCCTTCTGAGACCATTCATGTGTGGGTGCTTCTCATCCAAGGAGGAGGCTCACTCACAATTTGGCCTAAGATCACTGCCATAAATAAAGAATGAGATCTAAACTTCCAAGGGACCTAACCTTCCAGGAGCCATGTGGTGATCACCATGCTTTTTTATCCAGCATGATGGAGACCATGTCACAAGGTAAAAGTGATAACCATGGCTCAGCACCGCGTCTCAGCCTGCCACCCTATCCGTGCTCTTCATTCTGCTAATGACCTGAGCTTAACATCCTCAATAATCAGAACCTCCCACTCCCGTCTCCAAGACTTTTCACGTGCTGCGCCAATTCTTTGGAATGCACTACCCAGGTTAATACGATTAATCCCCAATCCCTACAGTTTTAAGCGTGCCCTAAAAACGCATTTGTTCGGACTGGCCTACCGCCTCAACGCATTAACCTAACTATCCCTGTGTGGCCCATTCAAAAAAAACCCAAAACAAAACATAATCAGGTTCCTCGCATCATGTTCTCATACACTTTATGCAGTTAATAGCCCTCTGTGTCTGTATTGTTACATATTTAGGCTGTTAACTGGTTCATGCAGCTTTACATGAACACCCGATTCTTACCCTATGGCTGGTCCGAACAACGAAAGCAATTGTTACCATCCACCTCTCGTGTCTCCCCTTTTCCTCATAGTTTGTAAGCTTGCGAGCAGGGCCCTTATTCCTCTTGGTATCTGTTTTGAACAGTGTTTATTGTTATGCTGTAATGTCTATTGTCTGTACAAGTCCCCTCTATAATGTAAAGCGCTGCAGAATATGTTGGCGCTATATAAATAAAATTATTATTATTTTTGCATCTATGGTCAGGATACTCCTCCAATCTCAGTCCCATTGAGAACTTGTGGCCAATTCTCAAAAAGCAACAAACAAAAACCTAATAATTGTGATAAACGTCAAGCACTGGTTAAGCAAGACAAGGCGGTCATCAGTCTGGATTTGGCCAGAAGCCGATATCCAGCTGCCAGGGTGAAGGGCAGAAGTCTTGAAATATAAGAGTCAACACTAGAAATATTGAGTCTTTGCATGAACTTGATGCATTGTCATTAAAAACTTATGGGATTCTTATAATTGTACTTTATTAACCACAGAAACATTAGACTAAAAAAAGCATAAAACGCTGAAGCAGCAAAATGTGAAAAACAAAATTTGCGTTGATGTGGTCCATTGTTTTGATAGGACAAATAATGCTACTAATAACATTTCAAGAGTGCAATTTTTGTAGCATATTTTTCATCCTAAGGCCTTGTCCACATGTTTGTGGATTTTAAGTGTCATATATTTGGAAACTGTCTGCTGGAATACTTTCTACTAGACTCAATAGTTAGAAAGATGATATCGTATTAATATGTAATTCAATGAAAATGGAACAATGTTTCTAATTTGTTTAGTCTGGGTCTATTGGGGTGGTGGATTTTCCAGAGGCTGTACACTACCATGAAAATTCTCCTGTGCATGAGGCAGAAGTGATGCTAGACAAGAGGAAAGAGTGACTGCATAGTTACATTGGTTGAAAAAGATAACGGTCCATCAAGTTCAACCTTTCTCTACCAATTGTGCATTTTGGTCACTAAATTATCTAAAACCCACAATGATATGTGTACTGAGGAAATCATGCAGCCCTCTCTCTCAAGACTCCAAATATGTCACCATGTCATCTCCTTCATTTCCTAGTCACCAGGTCATTCCTCTGAGATTAGTTTTAGTTAGATACCGTAATATTCCAGCCTATTACTTCATTTAAATAATACATATTAAATATGTATATGGCAAAGCCTCAATGTAAGGGTACGCACGGAGTATGAAACGCAGCCTCCCGGAGGGCTTCACAATGCCACTTTTTTATGGTCAGAGTGATAATATGATAAACCTCCCGTGGTCTAATTCCTGTTATTAAATCCTTGTATTTGTATAATTATGTCTTTATTTCTGGTACGTATGATGTTCTAACTCAGCAGGGGTTTGGTGATTATAAGGGAAGACGCCCATTAATAGTCATTAATGGGAATGTTGCAAGAAGAACAGCAATTCTTCCAGAATTATATGAACCAAGAAACTGTAACCAGACTATGGAGTTTCTGATTTGTTCTGGTGTACAGAATATGATTTCCCTTAGAGTTGCATAGTTTTGTCCCATAGTAAAATGAGAGCATGTTACTTTTGATTTATTAGTACAACGTAGCCTACAGATGGGAATGCTGCATCTGCATTTATACTAACCTAAAACAAGTCCAGCGACTCAGATTTTGCCCAAATTAGGAAGGCTTCATACAGTGCGTCCGGAGAGCATTGTTTTTACCACAACTTAAAGGCAGACCTCCAAACTTTTGAAACTCACCGAATCTGAATTTGCCATATTCGGGCCATACTCAAACCCTATTCATGCCGAATGTATGGTTGATGATCGGTTCCGAACATATTCAATAATTTCTACTCCCATTGTCTCTAATGACATTCAGCTGTGTGAGACGAATATTGCAAAGCAATATTTGATGCCGATTGTATTCGTAACCGAATCCGAACAAATTCGCTCAACTCTAAAATGAGGCGCGCTATGCATGTCGTGGGTACACCACGATCCACCCACATTTACCATTTATTTCTACTTTGGGAGAGGTCAGGTGGTAAATCCAGCAGAATGTAGGGGGTAGACCTAAATCCTGGATTATCCGCTCTAGTTGGGACAAGAGATGAGCGGATCGAATCTCTTACCTTCCGGCGTCCCCAGTGCGGCTTATGATTAGCCAGGGCTGGAGCGACATCATCTGTGCATCCTGCTCATCTCTAGTTGGAACCTGTGGATTCATTTTTTGTTCATTCATTTACAGTCAAAGCCGCCAGAACTTTCTCAACTTTATGTAGCTTCTCTATATGACATCTGCCTTTTTTTGTCTGTAAGGCCGTGTCTGCATGTTGCATAAGTGTGTTTTTTTGTTTTCTGCAGCTGTCCACACCAAACTACACAATAACAATCTTCTCTGAATATTGCTGCATTTTTTTAGTATTTTCCCCTTATTTGATGCATTTTTGGTGCAGATGTGAAGCCATGTTATTAATGTGTTGTTTTTTTTATAGTACAGAAAAACTTTGATTCTGCTCTAAAAAAAGTAACTAGTTTTATACATGAGTTTTTTTTTTTAGACTCCACATAAAAGACAAGAGAGAAAAAAAGGACCAAACCTGCACAGCTCAGCCCAGTCTGAAGACCATAGGGGGCACAGTTTTCATGAAATCACATCCTCTTTGCTTGGACAATTAAACACAGCAGAATTTCTGTGCAAAAAAAGCAGCAGAAAAAATGCAGAATTTATGCTTTTATTCTCCCTCTAGAATACAGATACATAGAAATACACTGCCATGTACAATTTATTAGTACAATCTGCCTGTGGAGTCAGAGCCTGCAATGCAGATCAAATAAACAGAATTCTCAATTAGTGATGAGCGAATATACTCGTTACTCGAGATTTCCCGAGCACGCTCAGGGGTCCTCCGAGTATTTTTTAGTGCGCGGAGATTTAGTTTTTCTTGCCGCAGCTGAATGATTTACATATGTTAGCCAGCATAAGTACATGTGGGGGTTGCCTGGTTGCTAGGGAAACCCCACATGTACTTATGCTGGCTAACATGTAAATCATTCAGCTGCGGTGAGAAAAACTAAATCTCCGATCACTAAAAAATACTCGGAGGACACCCGAGCATGCTCGAGAAATCTCGAGTAACGAGTATATTCGCTCATCACTATTCTCAATCTTGCATCACCAGAACCTGTGGCTCATGCCTGTAATAATGAAGGTTGTAAGTTTGATTACTTGGGTGACTCACAAAAAAGAAAAAAATGACATTTTATAATTGCTTTTTATTATTTTAAGCAGTTTTGTAGAAACAAAAAAATCTGACTTTTTCTTCACCTCTACCATACAGGGAACATAGAAATACATTGTTGTATGCAATGAATCTCTAGTGACATGTATAATCTGCTTCTTGGTTCACTGCCTACAATACAGAAAAAGATTACTAAATTCTCCTATCTAGACAGAGCTGCTGTCTGCGAACATGGAAATGTGAGTTCCGTGATCGGGTCTTCCTGAGACTCGGAGAAGCAGTGAATAATATAGTTTAATTTATGAACTGAGCAGAGAGATGTGGCCCTGCCCATTGGGGAGGAGGAGCTATGGAGGGAGTAAGATGTTTGGAGAGAGGCGAGTATGAGAAGTCTGGACAACAGCCCTGATGTGCCAGGACTGGGCCCTCAAATTAGGACAGTCCCGCTGAATCCGGCTAAGAGCTATGCTTAAAGGGAACCTTTTACCACATTTGACCTATCTAAACTATTAATATGGGCATACAGGTTATAGACGGCTGAAAAAAATCATTCCTGTATGCTTCATATCAGATGCTTTGTTGTTGAGAAATCATCTTTTATTACTTTATGTAAATTAATTCTTCCAGGCTCTGAGTGGAAGATAGCTCTGCCTCCAGAGCTTATGTTACTTGAAGCTGGTGTTACCAGTGTGATGTGTGATGGCTATCATTGTGATGTGTGATGACTACTCTCTGCTTTCTTGATCTCTGCAAAGCTGTGTGTGATTATACCTGAAACATCTGCAGGTTCCACCCTAAGGCAGCCAGTATTACAACACAGCAGAGTTCAGAGAGAAGCAAAAAAATGTGTTTGCAAGAAGACAAATTCCAGTTCTCCTGTTTTGTGTTAGTTACTTGTCTCACACTGGTATCTCCCCATTTTATTTAAAATAAGCTCTGGAGGCAGAGTTATCTTCCTGGCAACATCCTCTCCATAGCCTGGAATAGGTAATTTACATAAAGTAATAAAAGATGATTTCTCAAATGTGGTGAAATGTCAAATGCAGTGACAAGACTGCCTTTAACACTAGGACTACTGGACTGGTCACCCCCCTAGAACTACCGAATGGAGACATTTTTACTCCTGGCTTGTTTTCCTTTATTTTTAGAGTTTCTTGCTCCTGGTATTGTTATAACTTTAATTTTATTATTTTTGTTTATTATTAATATATTACATTTGCGGTTTTAAATAAATAATTATATTTTTTCTTATGTGTTTTTATTGTGAGATCCGACAGTAGTGCTTTGGATTTTTTTTTCTGATTTTCGTATTTTTCTACAGGAAATAAAAGTAATCTAAGTAAAACAATAATAATAGATGTATTACAATCATTATTAATTTTGTAAGATCAAATGCATACACAACATGTTGAAAATTAACACACAAGAGAAGATGGTTACATAATACATTGTTAGTTTTCGCTTTGAATTGACTTTTGAATTGCAACTTGGCTGACAAAAGCTATCATCGTGATAAATGCAATTGCATTTGCTTGAAACAATCTGATTTCAAACTGAGAATTTACTTATTTTGTAAGTTTCGAAAATACACAAATAGAAACAACAACAAACTTTTGAAGGTGAGTTGACATAAAATGCGGTAAGTACAAACATGTAAATTCAAAAGAGACAGTAAAATTCTTACTAAAAAGTACATAAGAATTGACAGTCTCACACTGGTATCTCCCCATTTTATGTAAAATAAGCTCTGGAGGCAGAGTTATCTTCTGGGCAACATCCTCTCCATAGCCTGGAAGAGGTCATTTACATAAAGTAATAAAAGATGATTTCTCAAATGTGGTGAAATGTCAAATGCAGTGACAGACTGCCTTTAAGAAAACTTCAGCAAAATAACACTACAGATGCATTGTGTGAACAACCTTTTATCTTGCTTGTTAAAAGATATATTAAAATGCTACCGAAAGTCATTTTAAAGGGGTCTTCTGGGACTTAGACATTACTGACTTATACTTAGAATACACCATCAATGTATAATCAGTGGAAGTTTGAATCCTGTGAATCGGCACTTTAAAAGGGTCATGGTACTCAGGGTAAGGAAAGCCTCCCCTGTCTACAGTTGGCTGTTTCTGGTACTGCAGGGGAGTCACGTCCTTTTTGTACTTAGATTGAAAAACTGCAACAACTACTCTGTTCTTATTTACATTCACAGGGCAGCTGACACAATGTAAGTGTTAAATCCAGGCTAGCACCATCCTGTCTGGGTACACCTTGTCGCGGTGGGGTGACTTTTATGTTTTTTTAATCTAAATAGCGCTAACCGAGTCCCCTGTGTTATTTACATGTACTATTACTGTTTACCTATTTACTTTCTACAGGGTATATGCTCAATTTCCTTTTTTTCCTTGGGTCCTTTCTGAGCAGTGCAGTGACATTACACAGGCTGCCAGAAATTGTGCCTATGAGAGTTGCATATTCCTCACTGCAGTGCAGGGTAATCGCAGATGACATCTGATAGTAAAAGAAACCTTTGCTTTGTCAATTTTTTTCAATTAGATTCTCAAAAGCTGATTAAAAAAACAACCGCAGTTTCTTAAGCTCCATTTAGACAAGTAGATAATTGTGTAAACTAATGACGATATGATTGTAATAACCAATATGTGCTCAATGGCAGACAAGCATTTACAAGTTAAATTAATCATTTGCACAGGACATGTCAAAAGTGAGTACACCCCTCACATTCATGCAAATATACAGTATTATGTCTTTTCATCCTACAACACTGAAGATCTGACACTTTGATACAATGTACAGTAGTCAGTATACAGCTTGTACAACTGTGTAAATGTGGTGCCCTTAAAATAATTGAACAAAGTCACTAATGTCTAAACTGATGGCAACAAAAGTGAGTACACCCCTAAGTGAAAATGGCCAAACTGTGCCCAAAGTGTGAATATTTTGTGTGGCCACCATTATTTTCCAGCATGCCTTACCTCTCTTCGGCATGGAAGTCAGCTGAGCTTCACAGGTGGCCACTGGAATCCTCTTCCACTCCCCCATGACGGTATGATATTTGAGGATGCTCCACAGATGCTCAATAAGGTTTAGTTCTGGAGACAAGCTTTGCCAGTCCAGCAACCTTTACCCTCAGTTTTTTTTTTAGCAAGGAAGTGGTCGTCTTGAAGGTGTTTGGGGTTGTTATCACGTTGGAATACTGCCCTGCGGCCCAATTTCTGAAGGGAGGGGATCATGCACTGCTTCAGTATGTCATATTACATGTTGGCATTCATGGTTCTCTCAATGAACTGTAGCTTCTCACAGCTGGAAGCACTGATGCAGCCCAAACCATGACATTCCCACCACCATGCCTGACTGTAGGAAGGACACTTCCCTTTGTACTCCTCACATGGTTGCTACCAGACACGTTTGACACAATCTGAACAAATACGTTTATATCGGCCTCATGAGACTACAAGACATAGTTCCAGCAAGGCATGTCATTAGTCTGCTTGTCTTTATCAAACTGTTTGCGGGCTTTCTTGTGCATCGTCTTTAGAAGAGGCTTCCTTCTGCGACTACAGCTATGCAAACCAATTTGATGCAGTGTGCGGCATATGGTCTGAGCACTAACAAGCAGACCCCCTACCACTGTACCCTCTGCAGCAATGCCGGCAGCACTCATATGTCTATTCTGAAAATACAACCTCGGGATATGATGCTGAGCACGTGCACTCGTCTTCTGTGATCGTCCATGGTGAAGCCTGTTCCTAGTGGATCCTGTCTCGTTAATCCACTATATGTTCTTTTCCACCATGCTGCAGCTCAGTGTCAGGGTGTTGACAGTCCTCTTATGGCCTCAGCCATCTTTTTGTAGAGCAACAGTTATTTCTTTCAGATCCTCAGAGAGTTCTTTGCCATGAGGTGCCATGATGAACTTCCAGTGATTGGTATGAGAGTGTGTGAGAGCGATAACACCAAATTTACCACACCTGTTCTCCATTCACACCTGAGACCTTGTAACACTAAGGACTCACATGACATCGGGGAGGGAAAATAGCTAATTTGGCCATTTTCACTTAGGGGTGTACTCACTTTTGTTGCCAGAGGTTTAGACATTAATGATGGTCTGTTGAGTTACTTAGAGGGCATCAAATTTACACTGTTGTACGAGCTTTACTCAGACTACTGTACATTGTATCAAAGGGTCAGATCTTCAGTATGGTCCCATGAAAATATATCACAAAAGATTTACAAAAAACGTGGGGGCCATACTCACTTTTGTGATATACTATATTAGCATTTAATCTGTCAATAAAACTTCATCCTCTGTATTCAGATCCCATCATCTACATTTACATTGCACATACGGTATATAAGCTCACAACAATGGCTTTTTTGTACCCGTAAACATTTAATTGTGCAAGACACGAGCATGTTTAGCTGTGACTTTTGGTCACAAAAACCATTAATATTACACAGTTATTGTGTAGAAGGAGTTGTAAGTGTTCAACTCTGAACAATTATTCTACAATAAATCTATATGGAAGTTAAAGGGGTTGTCCGGGACTTCAAAATTGATGGTCTATCCTTCAAATCAATAGGGTGTGGATGTGCAGTACCGGGCCTTGGTAAATATACAGTAGACAGAGCTGTGGAGCTCCATAACTGAGCAGTTGCAGTCGCCACCGACACCAGGAATAGCCTGGTGTCGCACCCCCTCCAATCAGACATTCATGACCTATCCTAAGGAATGGCCATCAGTGTTAAAGTCCCAGACAACCCCTTTAATTCTGTAGTGATGACCAGTATGTCTGCACTTTCTGTTGGGAAAATCGCAGCCACAAAAAAGTAAAAAAATGAAAATTTCTTCTTATATAAATATAATAACAGAACTTTAGCTGCTTCTTTTACTTCTCCATACGCCGTCCCTTCATCTCTACGATGACCTTTCTATAATCTTCCTAGAATTTGTAACAATATACTGTATTATCTATATATCACACAATATTTAGATACAATTTTGACAACAATGAACTAATACCCCTATGGTCCTAAGTGATAATCCATTTTTTACATTATTTTACTTGTCTAATCCCCCAACCCCAAAAGTATGTTCTACACTATGGTGCGGGTCTATTCCTATAGAGAGGTCACACTGGCTCCCTCTATATAGTCTGCTACTTAATGTAAATGTGCAGTTACAAGAGCTTAGCAGAGAGTGATGTCCCAGTCATCCTGTGAATACAATACCAAAATCTATATTCATTATTTGATAACAGAGAAAACAGGAAACAGTAAATTATTTTTCCTGAGATTGAATGTTAATGCAGCCCTGGCCAACAACCTTCCAAGGAGGAAGAGTAATGCTTCAAAGAGGTGAACAGGACAGAAACAGGTTCATAACAGAACACAAAGAGGAGAATTTCCTTTCTGTATCCGCACAAAAAAAGATACATATCAACCATTGATCCATCCGCGCCAGGCTGGGAGATTTCATATGGATAAATTGTAACATAGTACATGATGATAAAGTACCTTCAAGGGACATTATACTGAAAAATTACTTTGAGCCATGAGGGTTCTCTATCAGTAATGTCATTTCTTTAACCCAATACAATCTTGTTAAAAGTTGTATTGTAACATATATATGAAAGAATTAAATAAATCTACATATAATGCTGCAACACCTTGAACAGACATGTAGAGAGATGCTGTTGTGAGACCATCCATTGTTTACAAATCATAGCTAAACTTTTAAAACTATTCATATGCTGTAGCTCCATAGAGCAATGTTGATCAGTGGTGGTCTAAGAATGTAGACCCCCAAAGATCACCTCATTACTAGAGATGGGCGGACACCTGAATGTTGAGCCGAAAAGTTATAAAAAGTTCAGGTTCGGGTACCTAAACAGTACCCGGCCCCCATTCATGTGAATAGGGGGCCCGAACATGTGCATGACAGTGTGGCAAACGGCACTTCTGATCGGCAGTAAAATCATCACCACCGGACAGACAGCCACGGTTCCCACGTTGTCAAAAGACAGCATAAACGCGCAGCTGTGATTGGAGGTATAAAGTTTACCTCCGGTCACTGGTGCCAGCTGATGGGCCTACTGCTCCCAACACCTGACACCTGCTGCTAATAACAGTGAGAGCAGGAGCGGCTGACAGGAGTATTCACCATCCAGCCCCTGCGCTGTAAATAAATAATTAAAAAAAAACTGGAGTGGGTTCCCCTATATTTTTGATAACCAGCCAGGAAAAACTCACAGCTGGGGGCTGCAACTCTCAGCTGTCAGCTTCAGCAAGGCTGGTTATCAAAAATAGAGGGGACCACATGCCATATTTTTAAAATTATTTAAATAAATAATTTAAAAAATGGCATGGGGTCTCCCCCATTTTTGACTACCAGCCAAGCTAAAGCAGACAGCTGGGGTCTGTTATTCTCAGGCTGGTAAGGGGCCATGGATATTGCTCCCCCAGCCTTATAATAGCAGCACTCAGCCGCCCAGTAAATGCGCATCGTTTAGATGCACCAATTCTGGAGCTTTACCCGGGCTCTTCCCACTCTACTTGCCCTGTAGCAGTGGCAAGAGGGGTTCATATTTGTAGGGTTGATGTCACCTTTGTATTGTCAGGTGACATCAAGCCCTACAAATTACTAATGGAGAGGCATAGGATAAGACACCTATTCATCACTAACCCTATAGTTATATGGTAAATAAAGATACAGCAAGAATAGTCTTTTATTTGAAAGAAAACAAAACACTTTTATTTTTTATTTAAAAATACCAAACACAGTTATACTCATCGAACGCCTAATTCCACTGAATCCCTCATCACCTGTAAGAAAACAAAAATAAAAAACAATAGTAACCTTCACAAGTTCGTCGTTCTGTCCGATGCCTTAAACGATGTCTGGTGGATAAACCGTTTTCAACCTGGATGGCGCCAAGATGCAACCGTCCAAACTGAGAACCACTGGTGAATGAGCTGCTGTTCATAGAGAATTTCACTGCAGTGAATTTGAACTGCGGTGACCTTGACTCGGCACCGTGAGACATTCTCACGGTGCTAGCGGGGATCTCACCAGTTCAAACAGGCTGGGAGTGCAACCTCAGTGACCAGCAGTAACCTCGATGATGTCACCACTAGTCACTGATGCTGTGCTCACAGCAGCTCATTCACCTGTGGTTCTCAGCCTGGACGGTCGCATTTTAGCACAGTCCAGGTTGAAAACTGTTTATCTCCCAGATGTGGATTACGGTGTGCAACAGCACGACGGGCAGTTGAGGGATATTGTTATTTTTTATTTTTGTTGTACTACAGGAAACGATGGATTCAGTGGAATTATGCAATTAGCAGTAGTCCCATCAGCTGACACCAGTGACCTGAAGTAAGCTTTATACCCCCGATCACAGCTGCGTGCTCACGCTGTCTTTTGACAGCATGGGAACTACAGCTCTCTGACCGGCGGTGATGATTTTACCGCCAATCAGAAGCTGTGTTTGTCGCGCTGTTAATCACATGTCAGCGCGACAAACACCCGGTGTTCAGTGGGTGAACCTGAACAGTAACACGGACATCTTGCTGAAGTCTGTGTTCGTGCCCGAACAGTAGGTGTTTGGTACGAACCCCGAACTTTACTGTTTGGGTACGCTCATCTCTACTCATGACCTTGTAACAGGTCATCTTTAAGACATATATTTGCAACTATTTCTATATATTTTCAATATTTCTAAATGTCTGATTAAGGTGTCTCCTTCTCTGGACTTTATTTGCAAGAGAAAAATGGTCTATGTTTTTGGATAACATAGCAGATGGGGGTCTTGTTAATCCACCATTGGTCCTTAAGATTTGGATTTATTCCATACACATCTGGCTTAAAGGGAGTGGAGGTACTCTGTGCACCCTTGGTGTGACCAAACTGTACAATGCATCTTCCCACCTACTTGTTTTCCACCTCTCTCTGCTCTTCTCAGGCTCCTGTAAAGTTAGGGAGAAGTGTAAAAACATGGAAAAAGTGGGTGGGAAGTTGTACTGAACTATTTGGCCACACCAGGGGTGCCCTGAGCCCATGTGCTTGGTGTGAACAGTCATATTGAGCAGACAATCTTCCTTTTTACTGATAATAGACAATACTGTGCAGAAATTTTAGGCAAGTGTGGGAAAAATATACTACAAAGTATTTAGTGTTTCAACGTACATATGAAACTGACGATTATTATCAACAGTTTGGAATAACTGGTTACTCTTAATCCTAGAAAATCCCTGACTGTGAAAGTTTACCTAGAAGAATTAATTTGAAGACAAGGGGCGGTCACCAAATATTGATGCGATTTAGATTTCGTTCCCTTTGCATTTTGTAAAGGGATAAAAATAAACTAATAACTCATCTATTGTTTTTAAAGCTTCTTACTTTGCATCATTTTTCCACATTTTACGTTTCCACAGTACCATAAATTCTATAATATAATATCTAAACAATGAGGTCATGTAATAGAAAGCATGATAGGAATAGTCAACATGTAAATTTGTGCTTGTCAGAAAGTGTAATTTATAGGGGAAACATGATGTGAACAGTTTACCATAGTTGGGTCTGGTGGGATTTGGCCATTCTGATTATGATACAAGTAGTAATCACACCTATGAATGGGATTGTGTTTAAGGTGATTGCTGTCTAAAAATGGTTGATATGAATGGCACCTTGCTGTGATAGTTTTTGATATAAGGACTTTAGAAACACGTGACTGAATTTTTGCCACCTGAGTAGCTGACGGTCCACATACCTTTTACTCTGGGTGCTCAGTGACAGGATGTGAGCCCACTTGTGACCCCTATACTTAGATGATTTCACTAGACAGCTTTCCACAAAGATGAGGCAAATGTGTCTTCACCATGGCAAGAGATGAAACGGCAGCGGCCACTAGTTGCGAATGTTTTGTGAAGGCTTTCAAATAACCTTCTAAATTTTCTTCTGCTTACAAGAAGAAAAAAAAATGAATATTTTTACATTGTGGATTCAGTCAGGCGGAGGACATGACTTGTGTAATCTTAATAAATCAGAGCATTCCCGTGTGGCAGAATCAACAGGGGTATAGTGAAGGGCAGTGCTGCATGTTGACCCAACCAAGAGCTTATCGAGAAATGATGTCCTGTTAAACAGACTCCCGTAGAGAAGCTCTGCATTTCCCCTGACAAATTGTAAGTGCCCCTGACTGCAACATTCCTAACAAAATAGGGCTGATTTAGAAGTGCACAAACTACCCATTATCTTGCTGCATAAAAAGGCCATTTAAAGGAAAGCCTTAAGACTCTGGTCCCCAGGAAGCAGCCTTTCTGAAAAATTATCCCCATCTGAAGCCACCAGTGCTGCTAACTGTTCTTGAAAAAATTCCTCATTTAAAGGGAGAAAGGAAAATGTTAAATTAACTCGGCTACAAATATGTTTTTATTTTCTCCCACAATTGCTTAAAATTGTCTTGAATCAAAACCGCATGAATATAATGAATCTCCAGCTTTCTCCCTGAAAGACGTTGACAAATATTTCAGAAAACGTCCCGTTCTTCTGTGAAAATATCCAATTTTAACACAGTGTTTATTTGAAATCTTTGACGTCCGGATCAAATAAAGCTTCGTTCTTTGTGCCGGCATCATTAGTCTGTGTGTTATACAGTGGAGGATTTATATATGAAATACATTCACTCACATTTGTGTATACTGATATATACACAATATTACATACATTCATAAAGGTGCAATGAAAAAAAAATAGGCCAAGTCTCTGAGGAATGATTGAAGCGCAATAATTGGCGAGGGCATCCCGAACATGTTAAATATATATTATTTTGTTTGAAATATGGTAGCACTTAAAGAGCAATATTTATATACGCGGTGATGAATGGAAGAAAGGCTCATTTGATTGTACATCTAAATCTGCTCTGCGAACAGCTGATTTTCCAAATTCTATATTTATCATTACGGGAGCGTTCAGTGTATCTTCCTTCTCCTATGGGATTATATTATAGTTATTTTGTTATGTGTGTTCTCTAAAGATTCACCCATCTTATTACAGCCTCTCTTTAAAGACAGCCACATTCTCTAGGACATTATGCTAATACTTTTCATTTTTAAAAGCTTTGGTGGCGGCTGCTTGGTGCAAGACAAACATATATATGCGAATCCGATGAGAGGGAATTCCTCTTCTCATATACTCATATTTATGTACTGGGGGGCTGAGACAATGGCAAACGTAGAGTCGTCTTTCACCTCTAGATCTTTCTCTGTTTTAAGGGGAAACTACAATGATAATTCAATAATGCAGCTTGATACATGTGACACATGTTGCTCTCTATTTCAGTAGATACTTTACATAATCATTGTTACAAAAATTATATATTCACATATATTACACACGCACACATATATATTCAAGAAGGTTCACTAAACTTATGTGTCTGACATCAAAAAGTTGCAAAATAAAACTTGTCAGAAAGAAAGGATAAAAAATTGAAAATAATGGCAAGATATGATCAATGAAACTTGCTGTTCAGTTTGAAAAACAAAAAAGAAAATCAGACTTACCTGTGAAAAATTAGTAAATAGACTCCTCTTTCTCGCCTTCTCAGTGATCACACAACTATAATCAGCCTAGGAATTGTGGCTCTGATGATTATAATCGCTCCTATCACACAGGGAGCCTGGCACTGCCGTCGGCTTACCAGTTTCTTAGTACAAAGTTTTCAGTTTATTATTTCTCACATCACAATATATAGCCTAATTTCAAAGATGATAAAATAAAAAAAGACACATACACTCACTACAGACACAACGCACAGTCATGACAAAAACTACATATGCCCTCTTTGAATTCTGTAATTTTAATGTCTCAGGATATAAAAAACATCCAGTACTTAGAAGGTCATAAATTAAGTAAATGCAGCCTCAGATGAACAACTCGTGAACAATTACACCATAGAAAAAGATAGAACAAATATGGCTTGTTGGGTAGGGTTGCCAGGGGGAAAAAAAGAAACATTGCATTACTAAAGTTTGCAAAGTTTCATCTGAACAAACCACAGGACTTCAGAACTATGTGCTTTGAGACCAAAGTGGAGATGTTTGGCCATAATGCCCTGGGCCATGTTTGGTGAGAACCATACATGGCATTTTACCACAAACACCTCATAGCAAGTGTGATCGGTGATGATTTGGGTTTATTGTGCAGCCACAAGTCCTGAACATATCACAGTCATGGAGTCAACCATGAAATTCTCTGTACATCGAAGTATTCTAGACAAGAGCCAAATGTGAGACCATCAGTGCTAAAGTTTGGCTGAAACTTGGTTGTGCAACAGAAGAATGATCCCAAACACAGCAGCAAATTTATCTAATAATGACTAAAGAAAGGAATCAAGATGTTGCAATGGCCCAGCCACAGTCCAGACCTCAACCCAATTGAAATGCGATGGTGTGACCTTAAGAGAACTGTGCAAAATCAAGTGTACGCAAACCTCAATGAACTGAAGCAACATTGTAAAGATGAGTTGGCCAAGATACCTCCAGAACATTGTGAGAATGATAAAGTCATGCAGAAAACTATTACTTCAAGTTGCTGATAAACGTGATGCTACAAGTTATTCTATTGACGGAGGGTACTTAATTTTTCACACACTGCTTCTGCATTTTGTCTTAAGTTTTGTGTTGTTCATGTGAGGTTGTATTTACTAATTCATGACCTTCTAAAGCACCAGATGACTTTTTGATTACATCCGGATATGTAAATCCATAGGATTCAAATATACTTAGTTGTTCTTATGACTGGGCATGCACCCACAAACACACTGACTTTATGCATACTAGTTTATGCGCACTCATATATAAATATATATATATACACACACACATATTACAGTAGCTGTATTTAATTGGAAATAAAAAATAATTTAATTGTAGTGCTGCCCCCTTCAATACTTCTGCCTAATTGTGACATCACAACCAGAATTATGATAATTGGAACCCAATGGTGTAAGATTAGCTTTTACCAAATCTGCCTCTGTCCAAAAAACACCTAAACTGGTGATCGCTGGTGAAGGCTCAGTTCCAACATGTTCTTGGTTGGGGTGATTAGAAGTATAAAGCTAAAAAAAAGGGTATAACAGCACCCAGAGAAAGAATAATGGGGTTGACTTACTCCATTTCTCCACCAGTAATTCTACAAATCTGCCACTGAAATACATTATATTTGGAGAATTCCTGGTGGGGTGTCCATGAAGTAACAACTGGATAATCATCTTCAATGTGCTTTGATTGACTATTTGACCCTGAGGGGGATATGTGATCTAGGAAAGCAGTAATAGCCCCATACATATTAGATATCTGAACATTGTCTGTCAAACAACTATCTCACTCTGCTATGCTGAATACTCCTCTGTAGTGGCTCATCTCAGCTCCAAACAGAAAGATCCTTCTCTCCCACAACATCATCCGTCGGCAGGAGGGAGAGGAATCAGGAGGCTGATGTCGCCGGTATGTTTTTTTCTTCTAAGGGCTAATCGTTTGCTTTACTCTTTGTATCACATACAATGTGTATTTAGTCTAGAGAGGGAGAGAGAGTTGTAGGAGCAGGGAGAGTGACAGAATCTAGTCTGTAGACAGGAATTAGGGCTGTGCAGTCCCTTGCAAAATATAGCTGCAGCACTTTATTTTTTTTGTGTGTGAAAAAACTGATTATACTGTATTATGTGCTTTGTGGTACTTTTTGGTGTTATATAACACAAAAAAAGTGTTGACATTTTTTTCTGGAATAAATTACTCACCCATAGAGTATTCCGTGGCCTGGGGTACATTTTTATGATATCTAACACTGAAAAAAAGCATTAAAAAATGCTTCTGGGTTACATTTCTCACCCATACAGTGTTCAGTTGTCTGGGGATTATTTTTGTTATGTTTAACAATACAAAAAAGAGGAAAAAAGTTTTCCGGGTTAAATTTCTCAGCCATACAATATTCTGTGATCTGAGGTGATATATATCACTACAAAAAGCGTTAACATTTTTTGCTCTGTTAAATTACTCACCCATACAGTATGCCATAGTCTGGGGTACATTACAGCTATCACTCTAAAAATGTGTTTAAAAATTGTTCTGGTTTAAATTTCTCAGACATACAGTATTCTGTTGTCGGGGGTACATTTCTGTGATAAATAACACTTAAAAAAAACATACTTTTTTTGCTGGGTTACATTTATCAGTTATAGAGTATTCCGTGGTCTGGGGCACATTTTTGTGATCTATAACACTCCAAAAAAGCATTTAAAAAATTTGCTGAGTTAAATGTCTCACTCAAACACTATTCCATGGTCTGGAGTACATTTATGTGGTATATAACACTCCAAAAAAAGTATTATTCTTTTGTTGTATTCAATTAGTCATCGATACAGTGTAACATACTTTGTGAGCGACAAAGATGGCAGAACCATGCGGACTCCCTTGGGACTGATCGTAGTAATATTGGAGCCAGAGGAAACTGACTCAACAGCAGAGATGGCAGGAGCCAGTGGTCCAGATCTGGAGGATTTCTTGGAACCACCAAGGCTCAAACCCAGGTCACATTCTTTATCCACTGGGGGTTTTGCGGACTGCGGATGCGGGAGTCCGGATCCAGGAACTGGTGAGCGAACTGCAGGGCCTAGGCTGGTCAGAAAAGACAAGGAGGTGTGCCAGGACCAAATCTGGAGAAATGTTCTCGGGCCCCCTAGCTGCAAGGCACCAAGAGTTGCCATCCTGGGGAGGTTGGTAGTTACTTACGACCATCAGCGAGAAAGGGGGTCTATTGAAGAGTTTGGGACCAGTCATCACATCTTTTTCAACCATTGGGCAGTAGAGATGGATCACTTGCCTCGAAGGCTGTGGGAGCTGGTGGCTGGAGCCAGGATCACATTCCTCAAAATGGAGAGGCAACATTGCTGATATGCAGTGCGTGTGATCCCAGAAGAAAAGGACCAGGATGAACCTTATAGAGAGGCAACATCGCTGATATGCAGTGTGTGTGATTCCAGAAGGAAAGGACCAGGATGAACGCTTCTTGAGGAATGTTTTTTTCCATCCATTTCAACATTTTCACTGCCCCCCAGACCTCTTTGTAGGGTCTGCCAGAAAAATGACTGGATTTTGTAGGGTTTGCCAGAAAAATTACTGGATTTACCATTGACTCCCATTATACTCGTTACTCGAAACAAGCATTTGATCATTAGGAATTGCTTGATTTGAGTAACCAGCATCCGAGCATTTTAGTGCTCACTCATCTCTAGTTATTATTGGATGACTTTGATATTTTAGGAGAGTGATACAATTGCTATTACTATTAAGAATTGTTAACACTACAAGCAAGCAGAAGAGTTACAATACAGGTGATCACAATATCTTGCATTCAGCTAGAAGCCTGAGGTTTCTTGCCTATTTCCGGCCTGGAAGGGAAGCAGCCACAGGGCTTTTCTTTCACTGCTTCAGGCAGAGAAAAAGTTGCGAAATTCTGGAGAATCGATTTTAGTGTAAACGAGAGCAGGAAACATATCCCTCAAGGACGAGGGAGGAGGGATAAAAATGCAGACTGCTACACACTAGCAATGAAATACCAACCCAGAGGACAAGCACTGTAATCCCATCAATGATGTACCAAAGCCATGATGGCTACCAGCCTGTGAATACCCACAGACCTCAATCCATTTTTATTTTATTCACACTGCAGTGTAATATTTCCTACCTCCCCTTAGCACCACACATACAGTGTACTTGAAAACAAAAATCTATAATATTGATCTTGCAATGTCACCACAATTATTCTTTTGAAACAGCCATTGAAAACAAATTACATTTGCTCTGCCTTTTCATCCGATCGCTTGGCGTGAGCAATGCTCAGTGTAGCCTCTAGCATTTTCGGCCCCCGGTGCCATATTACTAAAGACAACAGAAAATAAAGGCAACTTAGAGATACTTAAAGTGTTCCTACCCTTTCCACACGCTGGAGGTGACTATTTGGGGATTGAATTGAAATGCTGTTTCTCATCTAAAGGGCATCTCTAAGGTTTTATAAATAATGGGGCATTGGAGCTGTTCATAGTTCCAAATGTAAAGCCTATACAGGTGTGAACTGCAGCTTAAAAGAGTAGGGGAGTGCTGGATAAATAGTATACTGAATGAATCCATGGATCACTGTGAACACATAGCACCCAGAGAACAACTGTATAGGCGACCATCCACTCATGTAACCGGAGTCCCTGAGTCCTCAGTGTATACTACGAAGTGGAGTGATGTTTCCATCATTTATAAATCCTGCTATAGAGGAGTGGTCTCCTCAAGACAGAAGCCGGGTGATTATCTGACCACCCCCTGCCAACATGTGGCTTCAACAGGAAATATGTATATGGCCATAGAAATATCAGTATGGCCTGAAGTAGGGGACTGAGACATGTCTCTCTAACAAGGGCAGGGGTCCTGTGTGGGGAACCAATCCCAGTCTCCCCTCTAAATTAAAAAAAGGTTTTCCATTTAAAAGCCGTTAAATCTATTTAAAAATAAGGAAATCATTCTTGCTCCTTTACCTCAATGCTGTTGCCACCAGTGTATGTTGACACAGCTGCAGCAGTGAAATTGTGCCTTCAGCAGAGGACCACTGCAGCCAATCACTGGTCTCAGGGGTCATATGCTGTCTACATAGGCATGACAACAAAAGCCAGTGATGTCACCACTGCAGTCAGCAAAGAGCAGGAGCCGCAGCAGAAAGGCATTGTGTAAGTAAACTTGATTTTTTTAATTTCCCAGACCTCACCTTTAGATATTTTTTGTTTTAAAATTGAAAATCCTCTTTAACAGGGCAAAATGTGATGGGTCCTACCTGTTAGGAGTCGAGTTCCCGCCGCTGCACAGGGGGAATCTCAAACCATGTCTGCTGCAGTCTCCCATTCTGCATCGGCCGCAGTGGAGCCTGCTCAGCGAAGACGTCAGTCCCAGCGTCTCACTGAATCGGACACTGTGCAAAGGGTTACTGCTGCCTCTCCAGGCTTTACTATTGTACCCTGCACTGTTCTGCGGCGAGCAGGCTTTTCTGTGACTAAGTCCTGCTTTGCACACACTGAGCATGCCCAGGGCAAGATCTCTCAGTGGAGATCTAGGGTCACATGCTCAGGTACTGCAGCAACTTCCATTGGTCCTTCTTGGAAGGTCCTGTAGGTGCTAGGACTATATAAGGTTTTCATGACCGCACGGCCATGCGCTAGTATCAAATATGTACGAGCTCAGCGCCAGTGTGGTCATGTGTGTGGTCAGGGACCCGGCTGAAATAAGCCCCTAGAATGCTGGCACCTCCGGCGAGGAGTTTTTGTGTGTATGCAGTCAGGGACCCGGCTGAAATAAGCCCCTAGAATGCTGGCACCTCCGGCGAGGAGTTTCTTATGTGTGAATTCAGGGCTGGCTAATAGCCATTAGAATTACGGCTCCACCGGAGAGGAGCAGCGTGTTTGGTTGGGACTGCATGACCACTGTCGGCTCTACTCAGTAGCTGTGTTCCCTGTGAGCTAAACAGGGCACAGCGTTCTCTTTACTATGGGCTCTGTGAAGTAACAGAGTTTGTTTATTCTAATTTACTTCACCGCCTTACTTAGCAGCAGGTTCTTTCCTGCACGGTGGATCCCAGGTTGCGAACGCACCTATCCCATTAATAAATATATTCGGTGCATTCCGCCAACCCTAACACTACCAATATTCATAGATAGTCATAACCTAAAACGTCTTTGGAGCAAGATGGAAAAAAAAAAGATTGTCAAATAAAAATCCGGGAGAGGGCAGAGTATTCAGTCGCATTGTGGTGGTGCAGTGGTCACCAATCTGTGACTCCCTCTTGACGTATGTTTCACGTGTCTTCTGCACCAATGCCTGCTGAAAATAACATAGCACGCCGCTTCCACACGCTTCTCGTCGCTGTATTCACTCTAATGAAAATGAATTAACTTGGTGTTGTAAAATCAGATTTCAGCTTTCCAGCTTTTCAGCTTTGTAAAACCATTTAATGTGCACTTGTTAAAACAGTAAGTGACTCGACCATGCACAAATTAACATTATCCCTTTATTCTGAATGCATAGTTTGAACACAAGTTTATGAATATATTGGAATATAAAATTTGCAGTACTAAAAACATAAACATACAAGAAATGGAAATGTGGAGAAAGTCTGGATGCACAGTGCGCTTGTTACTTTGTCATTATAACTCAGAGGGGACCAACTCTCAAGGCTGCATTTGACATTGAAGGAGGATGTAACCTCCTTTCTACACAATATAAATTGAAGCCATAGCAACATCACAAGACTTTCTGATTTATATCTATATAGATCTTCCAGGAGGCACTATACTAGTAGTATGTGGTAAAAAAAAAAAAGTTACCTCTACTATTCGGGGATTTCTTTTATGAGGATTCGTTAGTGATCTATAAAAATACTCATAATGTTAACATCTACACAAGTTATTTTCTGCATCTGTCTCAAAAACATTAAGCATAGAAAAGTGTGAAGAATATTGGAAATATAATTTCATGCCAATTGTATCCTATGTGGCATGGGATTATAAAACCTCTTCAGTGTACAGCTAACTCAGCAAGGGGATCAAGCCTCAAAGGTCTATGACTGACAGATCTCATACCTTGAGTCAGCTCAGAGCAAAACAAAAGGGTTGCTGCCATGTGGATACCATGCACTCTAAACTGTTTGTTGAGTCAGCTATGATTCCATAAGGTGTTAGAGATACTATAGGTCTTAGCTGTACTTTGTGTATATTTCTGAGATCCCTAGAACATGGTGAATGCCTGCCTGGGTCTCAACCAGTTCTAGCACCCAGAGATATGGAGATACATAGAATAGCAAGTAACGTGCTGAGAAGAGATCAAGGAGACAGCTGGCAGCACATGCCCCCTGTGGCTCAGCACACCCATGATGTAACGTCAACTGGTAATTGGCATATATTCCGCTTATATCTTTTGTCTTACCACTATCTGTAGTTGCATATCTGACCCTTGTATATGTTTAACCATTGTGTATATATTGAATTGTCTAGTATGCCCTTAAGGCGATTAAATATATAATTTAACCTTGGGCTGTTCTGTTGTCTTGATCCACGAATCCACAGGTCTGTTTCTCGGTTTAACTTCTCATGCTACCGGGGTTTGTTTCTGGCCCAATATAATCCAGATCACAGACCAGGCTTATATCTAACGAGGGAATGGTGGCAGTCCTACCTGTTTGTCAGCGCTTTGTTTTACTGGTGCTAGTGAAAGAGGCAACTCAGGGTTGTGAGCGAGTGTGGTGCCATGTCAATGACTGCGTGGGCCACATCCTCTCACTCCCTGTGCCTCCCTGGGTGTGTGTAAAACTGTGCCAAGCTGACCTGTCCCCAGAGGGTGCAGAACATCATGTTAACGCAAGCGAGGAGAACATACTACATGACGTTATAGTAATGTCAGCTGGGGTGGCGAGGTGCGGGCTCATCACATGTGGTCGCAGTGGAGGGATTTTGCATGATCTCTCTGGTATCATACTTCACGAAAAGGTTTTACGTTTTGGTTTTGATGAAACCCTTTCGGGAGTGACCCTGAAAATCAGGCATTTTTAAGACAGAGATATCAAAACGTAGATGATATTACAATATATTAGTAGCAAGTGAGCCAGAAAAAAACAGCAATACAATAACAGCAGGAGAGAATTGTACCAGTGACTGACTGGTAAGCTCCTCAGTGCTGTGTATCCTGTTGGTACCTGGCCATTCTGGAAGGTAGCGGGTTAACATTGCTCCGTTACATACTCTGCTGCTTCCAGGCAGCTATAGGGAAATGGCTGTGGAGTTTTCAGGGAACCTGTAGCCTTGTTGACACGAGCATCGCAGCATAACCCCTGCAGCCTCTTGATATGAAGCATTGATTTTGCTGTCTGGACAGAGTTCTAAAACCATTCATTCTCTATGGTCAGGACTTGCTTGGCTAAGAAAAGAGAGAGAGAGAAGGAGAGCGAAAAACAACGCTTTTTCATTTTTTTTTTATTTTGTTGCCTGCAGGTGAACTACAAGAATGCATTCTACCTTCTGAGAGACAGTATGATCACGCCACACTTAGCTGAAGCTTAAAACCTAACAGATGTTTCTGCTGGACTGTAGAATGAGGCCTTTTATACATTTCAAGCCAACAGTCTCTCTACACAGACCCCCAATATTTCACTGTACAGTACGAATATCATAGTAGTGCCATCAATCTAGTGAAGGAAGTATTTCCATGTAAGACTGGAATTTTGTACTACTTAAGATTAACATACAATGTCAGTAAAATCTAGTGTTTTTGTAATATCCATCATCATTTGTTGCTTTCACTACAGTGTACACTTCTCCTAGTACTGCATAGAAAAAGACAGGTCTGTTATTTTTATAATCTGGGTGTCTAGTGAGTTCAAAACCTTTACTACGTTCCCACCATTTGCTTTTGATGAGTTTTTGATGTTGCAGATTTTATGCAGCACTTCTGCATCCACTTAGTAAAATAGGTTATTTGCATTTTTTTTTTAAATACGCAGCATCAAAAACTCACCGAAAACTCATCATGGAAACCAAGTCAAATGGGATCAAGTTCTGAAAAGGGGAAAATACCAAAGTGATTGCAAAAACAAGCAACTTTGCAGTTTACTCCTTACTAAAAATCCTCACTGTTCTGAAGAATGGAGGGATTTTTAATTTTACCTTTGTTGTCTATGTTTCCAGCTACCCTACATTCCCAGCCTGACCAGTTACTTAGATAATTAGCGTGCAGCACAAGTAGGCTGCCTGCTCCTGCTGTTCGGAATATGGCTAGATCCAACCAGCCTCAGCGTACCTGTGTTTCTCTGATGCTGCCGATAAAAAACTGCCTGGGCGAGGTCTCGATCAGGCTGCTGAGTGGGCTGGGACATCAATCTTCAGGAGCCTGCTTTGCAGGGAGGGTAAGGGTGAGCGCTTGAAGATTTGTTTTGCAAAACCCCTTTAAATAAGTAATTAATAAGTAATTAAGGCAGTACTTTCTGTGTTTGTCATTTCCAAAGACATACAGTGGCATGTAAAGGTTTGGGAACCCCTGGTCAAAATTACTGTTACTGTGAACAATTGAGCAAGTTGAAGATGAAATGATCTCTAGAAGGCCTAGAGTTAAAGATTACACATTTCCTTTGTATTTTAGGCGAAAAAAATTAATATATATATTGTCATGTTTTACAGTTTGAAAAATTAGAAAAAGGAAAATGTGCCGATGCAAAAATTTGGACACCCTGCATGGTTTTTACCTAGCAGCACCCGCTTTTGAAAGTATCACAGCTTGTAAACACTTTTTCTATCCAGACAAGAGTCTTTCAGTTCTTGTTTGAGGGATTTTCATCCATTTTTCCTTGGAAAATTCTTCCAGTTCTGTGAGATTCCTGAGTTGTCTTGCATGTTCTGCTATTCTGAGGTATAGCCATATTTTTTCAATGATGTTCAGATCAGGGGACTGTGAGGGCCATTATAAAATCTTCAGCTTGTGCCTTTTGAGGTCATCTATTGTGGACTTTGACATGTGTTTATGATCATTATCCATTTGTAGAAGCCATCCTTATTAACAGCTGGTGTTATGTTTGCATCAAGGATTTGTTGAAATTTCATTGAATTCATTCTTCCCTCTATCTGTGAAACGTTCCCTGATTCATGGTCTGCAACACAACCCCAAAGCATGATTGATCCACCCCCATACTTAATGTTTTGTGAGATGTTCTTTTCCTGAAATTCTGTGCTCTTTTTTTCCACACATACCTTTGAATATTGTGGCCAAAGAGTTCTATTTTAACTTCATAGGTCCACAGGACTTGTTTCCAAAATGCATCAGGCTTGTTTAGATGTTCATTTGCATAGTACTGATGCTGAATTTTATGGTGAGGACGCCCGACAGGTTTTTTCCGATGACTTCCATGAAGGCCATATTTGTGCAGGTGTTACTGATCAGTATAAAAATGTACCACAACTCCAGAGTCTGCTAAATATTTCTAAAGGTCTTTT
Source organism: Ranitomeya variabilis (assembly GCF_051348905.1). Classification (NCBI taxonomy): domain Eukaryota; kingdom Metazoa; phylum Chordata; class Amphibia; order Anura; family Dendrobatidae; genus Ranitomeya; species Ranitomeya variabilis. The sequence goes on from NC_135233.1 coordinate 612,837,846, forward strand.
ATAGGGTTGAGCGAAACGGGTCGGCAATTTTCAGAAGTCGCCGACTTTTGGCAAAGTCGGGTTTCATGAAACCCGACCCCTGTGTGGGGTCGGCCATGAAGTCGGCGATCTTCTGAATCTGGAATCGGAATTCCGATACCAATTCCCGATATGTTTAAGCTATCGGGAATTGGTATCGGAATTCAGATTTAAGTGTAAAATAAAGAATTAAAATAAAAAATATCGCTATACTTACCCTCTGATGCGCCCTGGTACTAAGCGGGAACCTTCCTTCCTTAGAATCAGCCTTCCAGGACCTTGCGGTGACGTCGCGGTGACGTCGCGGCTTGTGATTGGTCGCGCGGCCGCCCATGTGACCGCTCGCGCGACCAATCAAAAGCCGCGACGTCACCGTGACGTCACCGAAGGTCCTGGAAGGGCTGATTCTTAGGAAGGAAGGCTGCCGGAAAGAAGCAGGGCGCGTCCGAGGGTGAGTATATACCTAATAGGAATATACTCACCCTCGGCTTCTTTCCGGCAGCCTTCCTTCCTAAGAATCAGCCCTTCCAGGACCTTCGGTGATGTCACGGTGACGTCGCGGCTTGTGATTGGTCGCGTGAGCGGTCACATGGGCGGCCGCGCGACCAATCACAAGCCGCGACGTCACCGCGACATCACCGCAAGGTCCTGGAAGGCTGATTCTAAGGAAGGAAGGTTCCCGCTTAGTACCAGAGCGCATCAGATGGTAAGTATGGCGATATTTTTTATTTTAATTCTTTATTTTACACTTAAATATGGATCCCAGGGCCTGAAGGAGAGTTTCCGCTCCTTCAGACCCTGGGAACCATTCGAAACCCAATGCACTGCATTGGGTTTCGAGTTTCGGCCGACCCCGACCCCGACTTTTTTATAGGATCGGCCGATTTCACTCGACCCGACTTTTGAAAAAGTCGCGTTTCGTGAAACCCGACCCGATCCTATAAATGTAAAGGTCGCTCAACCCTAGTCTTTTACATTCATTTTACGAAAACCCAAAGTCCTTGGAAGCCGCTATGTCTTTGGCTATTCTTGTGGATAGACACCTCCAGGATAGGTGGATAAGAACACCTTCTCTGCAGCCTCTTTTTCAGGGTATTACCCCTTTTCCAGGGGAGCAGTCTAGCGGTAAACCTGTACTGGGGAGGGTGGAGGGGCCTATGCAGGTAATGGGTGCCTCTGCATCGAACACTTCACAGGAGGTTCGCAAATAAGGGTGTGTGTTTTTCTGTGGAAAAAGGGACATTTTATTGGGGTCTGTCCTTTGATGCCTAAACAAAGGGAGACTCGTTTAACCCTTGGTAGTCTGGAGTTAAATGAGGAAAGGGTGCATTTTTCATCAACCTGCAGTTCCTGGTCTGTCAGCGAGGTGGTGCTGGAGAGCAAAATCAAGTAAATTTCTGTTTTTGTTGACAGTGGAGCTGGAGAAAGCATGGTTGATGCTGAGTTTGCCAGAACTCACGGGCTAGTTTGTGTGCTTTAGCTAAGCCCATTTCCATCTTCGCCATTGACTCAGCGCCACTTTCACAGAAAGCTTTCACCTACATTGTACATAATGTTAAACTGAGGGTGGGGATGGTTCATTGTGAAGTAATTCCTTGCTATGTCCTGGATGGTCTTCCCACTCCAATTGTATTGGGTCTTCCCTGTTTGGTGAAACATAATCCGTTGGTGGATTGACAAGCCAGGGAGGTCATTGAGTGGGGGGACTACTGACAGTAGAACTGTTTAAGGATTGAATTGCAGATAGTCTGGGGAAGGGACACATCAGACCCTTATCTTTGCCCGTTGCAGCAGGGTTCTTCTTTGTGAAGAAAAAAAGATGGCGGGCTACGTCTCTGTTTAGATTTCCGGGAGTTAAATCAAATTACCATCCGAGATCCATACCCTCTTCCTCTGATTCCAGATCTTTTCAGCCAGGTTGTGGAGCTAAAATGTTCTCCAAGTTGGACTTAAGGGGGGGCCTACAACCTGGTTAGAATCAGAGAAGGGGATGAATGGAAAATAGCATTCAATATCCCTGAAGCTCATTTTGAGAGTCTGCTCATGCCTTTCGGTCTAACCAATGCACCTGCTGTATTCCAGCATTGTATTAACAATATTTTCTATCATTTGGTGGATAGGTTTGTGGTGGTCTATCTAGATGATATTTTGGTTTACTCATCTGGTTTGGAGACACATCGGGGGCATGTTAGACAAGTGTTGCAAATATTAAGAGATAACACATTGTATGCTAAACTGGAAAAATGTGTTTTCGCCTTCCAGGAGATGCAGATTTTGGGGTACCTGTTGTCACCTTTGGGTTTTTCGGATGGAGCTGGAGAAGATCTGTGCTGTACTTGATTGGGACCGTCCCGAGAACCTGAAGGCCCTACAACGTTTCCTGGGCTTTACTACTTTTTACTGGAAATTCATCCGGAATTATTCAGCAATTGTGAAACCCCTTACTGACAAGACAAGGAAGGGCTTTGACTTTTCCAAATGGTCAGACGCTGCTCTGCAGGCTTTTTCCTCCCTAAAGAACTGTTTCGCTACTATACTTAGTCAACCTGAGGTTTCCCAACCCTTTGTTGTGGATGTTGATGCGTTGGAGAGGGGGGATTGGGGCTGTGTTGTCTCAGGGTCCGTCCCGTGGTAAATGGCGTCCATGTGCCTTATGTGAGGCAGTGACTGGTGTCACAGGTAGGGGTCGCTGTTTGTTCTCCCCAGGATGCGCACGGAGGTGTAGTGAGGCCATGAGGGGGCATTGCAGTCACAGGTATAGCTGTGATTGCAATGGTGAAGCAGTGACCAATGTCACAATCAGGGGTCACTGTGTGTTCCACCCAGGTTGTGCATGGAAGCGTATGAAGGCCATAGGAGTGCATGGCAGTCACGGGCGTAGCGGTGGCTGCAAATCAAACTAGAAATCATAAAAGTAAGTGTTAGTCTTGGACATGCTAGTGTCCAAGGCAGATGTAGGGGAACCCTGCGCTGCGATGTTGTGTTGTGGAACCGACTCCAGGATGGTAGTCGTGCAGTCCGTTTCATTCCAGGCCCGGGTTTTCCATGTGGCTGAAGGCCACAGGTTTCTTTGTTAAAAGCCCTGCAGTAAAGGGTTTGGGGGTGTCAGGTGTAACGATAGTGTAAGTCTGGTGTTTTGCGAGAGTGCAGAGCAGAGGCCCTGCAGAGCGCTGGCCGTGTGTGAAGTGACACAAGCGAGCAGAGCTGAACAGCCAAGGCAGCTGAAAGGTCTGGCACTCACAACGGACACAACGGTGCAGACGCCAACAGCAACAAGTCAAAGGAGGGCTGGCATGTTTAGTGCCTGCAAACAGGAGGATATGGTTCCCGGCTGTTATCTGGAGGATATCATGGACTGTGCTATGCTGTGAGTAAAGAGACATTAACACAGTTGTGTAGTCACCCACGATAACTGGTCAGAGGAAGACTGGCCTGTTTAGTGACTGCGATCTAATGGATACCGAGTATTGTGTAAAAGCTGTAAGAGACATTGTCAAGGTGGTGCAGTCACCCACGGCTACTGGTCAAAGGGAAGGCCAGCGTGTTTAGTGACTGTAGTCTAAAGGATGCCGTGTAGTATGTAGAGCTGTGCAGTTAACCTAATATCATATGCACTTGTATGTGAATTGGACATTTAATGCCGTGAAATAACGCATTAAAGGAGTTTTGCATTTGAACTTTGTGGGTCACTTCCTTATCACTGCGCAAGTGTGATACCGCAGCACTACACTTCTTTTCAAAAAAACTTTCTTTTGCCGAGAGAAATTATGGCATGGGTAATAGGGAGCTTTTGGCAATCAAGATGGCATTTCAAGAATGGTTGGAGGGGGCTGCGCATCCTAATACTGTTATCATTGACCATAAGAACTTGTCATATCTCCAATCGGCTAAATGTTTCAACGCTAGGCAGGCTAGATGGTCCCTGTTTTTTACTAGGTTCAATTTTGTGGTCACTTTCTGTCCTGGGGTCAAAAATGTCAAGGGTGATGCTTTTGTCCCAGAGCTTCCATTTTGGTGGTGACCATGAGAACCTTGCTCCAATTTTACAGAAGGAGATAATTATTTTGGCTTTGTACTCTGAGTTAGAAGGTAAGGTGTTGGAGGCCCAGGGGGATGTCCCTGCCTCCTGCCCTCCAGAAAGGTTACCACCAAATCTGCTCCACTATGTAATAAGGGAACATCACAACTCTGTGCTTGTTGGTCATCCAGGTGGAAAGGCAACTGCAGACCTCATTTCTCGTTGTTTTCGGTGGCCAGGGTTGCATCGGGATGTGGTTGAACAGGTATCTGCTTGTAGTGTCTGCCCACTTTCTAAGGTATCACATACCCGTCCATCTGGTACTCTTCTTCCGCTGCCTATTCCCAGTAGACCATGGACATACTTGTCCATGGGTTTTATTACTGACCTACCGGTATCTCCGGGCAAGACTGTGGTTTTGGTGGTTGTAGATAGGTTCAGTAAAATAGTCCATTTTGTCACATTATGAACACTTCTGAATGCCAAGACTCTTGCACAGGTGTTTGAAAATGAGATCGTGAAGCTTCACGAGGTTCCCTCCAATGTGATGTCAGATCAGGTGACCCAATTTGTTTCCAAGTTTTTGAGGGCTTTCTGTTCTCGAATGGGGATGCAGCTGTCATTTTCCTCTGCAATCCATATCCAGTCGAATGGACAGCCAAGCGTGTTAACCAAAATTTGGAGACCTACCTCGGCGTTATGTCACCAAAAATCAGGAAGATTGGGCATCCTACTTACCGCTGGCAGAATTTGCCATCAATAATCACCATCAGAAATCTACCGGCAGGTCACCGTTCTTTGGTGTATACAGTTACCATCCAGTTTGGTACTTTTAGCGGGGGAGGGGCTTCAGGAGTTCCTGAAGAGGAATGTTTTGCTTCATTGCTCTCTTCAGTGTGGCGGGGGGGGGGGGTGTTCTGAGTAATTTGAAGATTATGGGAGACATTTATGGCTGACAGGAAAATGTATGCCAGGTCCAGACCTGAATGTAAATGAGGGTTGAGTGAGGTTGAGGGTTCCTTTCTGGAATTTGGGACCTAGATTCATTGGTCCCTATAAAATAACAACTGTCATTAATACAGCAGCGTTTCATCTTGACCTACCTCAGGCTCTTAAAATCCACAATGTCTTCCACAGGTTGTTACTCAAGAAATATGTGGAACCTCTTGAGCCCTCACCCCTACCGCCGCCTCCAATAATGGTTGATGGAAATCTGGAGTTTTATATTTCGAGGATTGTAGATTCTCATCTCCAACGTCGTTCCCTACAATACTTGGTGCACTGAAAGGGTTATGGTCCAGAGGAAAGGATGAGGGTCTCGGCATCAGAGGTGAATGCTCCCAGGCAGGTTCGTTCATGTCACACCTCTTATCCCAAGAAACCTGGTCCTAAGTGTCTGGAGGCCAATATTAGAAGAGGGGGTACTGTCACAGGTTTGTCAGAGACTGCAGACAGTCGCACTGCATCTAGCTTGAGAAGGTCTCCGCGGTTGACCTTGCAGACTAGTGGCCACCTCCCCTGGCTTTAATTGTGTCACCTGGATCTGGGCGCTTATAACTCCCAACTTCCTGTAAGGTGTTGCAGGTGTTATTTTCTATTTGCACTTCCCTGTTGAGGCTTAGAGCTGCAGCAGTCAGCTAGCATCCTCTTTGGAGTTTGAAGGACAATGGTGTTTCTCTCTGAGTCTAGTCAAGCCAAGTTTCCACTTGTTTTGTGTATCCTAGCTGTCTTTAGTTAGTGGGGTTCGACCAGCGTTACCCTTTCCTTCCCTAAGCAGGGCTTATTGCTAGGGTCTGACAGGGACTAGGTATTCTGCTCAGTGATATGTTTGGAACCGATTTAGGGTGTCTTAGGGCAGACAGGGTGACGTTAGATCTGCCTATGGAGTCTCCACTTCCCGCTTCCCTAGTGTTGGGCCCCCCTTCTCCTTATCCCTTTGTGTTGCACTTAGTCTTTCCTACACTGTGCGTGACAGATATTCATTGAAGACTTTTCCAACACTCTCATTGTAATTTTAATGCAGTGGTGGGGAATCATGTTTCTGCTAAGGGCCATTTGGGTATTTATACTATCATTCGGGGAACGTACAAATTGTGCTCTAACTCTGACTATAAAGTATATCTTGACGTTGTCACTGGTGTCGGGATGTAATCTTTCACTGCACGCTCCTCAGCATGTAGTATTGCGCAATGCATGTTCATGCTCACAGAGCAAAAATAAATTAATGGCCTGGTGGCCATCAAAATAGCGCCCAAAGTCATCAAGGGCCATAAATGGCCTGCGGGCCTGAGGTTCCCACCCCTGTTTTAAGGTGTGTTAGTAAAAAAAGTAATGCAGCTTTAAGAATAAGAAATATGAGACCTGAATATACATAATTGTAAGAGGGATATTACATAATGAAAGACACAATATAATAGTATGTCTTATACAATGTTGGTTTTTGCTTTTTAAAAGGATAATTCTCTAATCAGCGTTTTCGTCATCACCGGTGCCTAAATTGCCCATTTATTAACTCATTAGAGCTCAGTCCAGCCTGGATGTCAGTGAGTTAAAAAACATTTTCCATTCTCTGCCCCCAAAGTGCGGACAGCGATTTAAGAATGGAAATAGACCAGAAACAAAATTAATGCAAATAAGAAGATGATTTTTTTTTTAGCTTGATTAGCCAAGCCAATGGAAAATTCTAGAAAACGTATACAATTACTTTAACTGTCATCCGCTGGCAATTGTAATTGACATGATTTGTACAAGATGCAGTGTAATAACTGAATATATTAAAAAAGAAAAAAAAAGCTCATGGCTTGATTACCGGGAGAACATTACTAGTGCCAAAGTATTATTAACAACACAATTATCATGGCTTCCCTAGGATACGCTCTCAGCCCTTCAATGCATTAGCGAACCTTTGCTAACGAAGAAAAAATTAAAGTACAGCAAATTTCAAAGCTCCCGTTGTACCCAATATCATTAAAAATTTATAAAACTTCCCCTGTACATGACAAGTGTTTGGTTTAAATGAAGATCAGCCAGCAGCACAATGCAGAAACCTTGCCGATGTCTTTGTATCTTCCTTGGTGTTAGTCCTCCCCCAACAAACACTACCTCCATCCAGCTGAAATATGTAACCATTACAGAGTGACAGCTTGACACGCAATGACCTGTCAGAACATTAATCTCTCAATGTTTTATTTTAGTGAGGAGCCAAACTGCAGAAAAAATAAGCAAGATGTTTCAAGGCTTGGAATCAGATCAAACATTCCTGGCATCTCCACTTACCAGACCTTTGATTTACAATGGATCTGTCAGGGGCTGATTAGACACCGTGTGTTTAAAAACCTATAGATGTTCCTCAATTGCACAAGCTCTCCCCTTCGGTTAGGAGGGAGCAGACCATCTCCTTTTGTTTCAGTCAGCCAACAAGACCAGGAGATATATTGTACTGGCAGGACACTTTGCCTTACATCTATACCGGAGGCTTCAAACAATAATGATGAGAAGCTTCCATGTCTATTGTCAAAAGATAGGGCTGGCTTCTTCTGGTATATTCATTCTCGGTTTGTGTAGAATATTCCACAATCACTGAAACATTGAGGTCTCTTGATATGTTGGCAAGTCATGGTACGATCATGTGCCCACTAGCAATGTAGTGTTGTTAAATATCTTGCCAACATGAGGTTGTCTACTGGTGGAGCTTAATTTCATATTTTGAAGAAACTCTAATAATAAAGAAAATTTCTTCATAAAATATTCAACAATCTCACTTTATGCAATGAACGATTTCAGGAGGATATATATTTATATATATTTTATTAGCATCTCGAATGCTCTGATTCAAATGGACAGAGAAAGATATTCAAAGCTCTTGTTGCACAACTTTACATTTCTTGGTCCACAAGTAAAATGTTTATTATGTTGGCCAGTGAAATACATCTCCAGGTTGATGCTCGTGGTCAACTTCTAGAGTTTCTTTCCTTATGCTAAACATTGCCAATATACATGCAAAACTCAAGCAGGTGAGCACTTTTCTTAATGTCTATGATCTGTGTAATACCATTGGTCCTGGAGACATGACATATATTTATCACAGTAGGACTTATTAAGCCATAACACTAGTTCCATTAGTAAAATTTGTTTGTAGGATCTGACTCGGTCGTTAAGGTCTAGTTGGTACTTGAGTTTTCCATACGTGTTTCTACTGAATTTCCCTGATTGAAAAGAGTCAATGGATAAATAAAAGTTCAAACAGTTTACCTGCTTCAGTTTCTATAAAAGGATAAGAAGAAAGCCAATATAACACAGAGGTAATATGGATACGGTCCATCTTACACCAATGCAAAAATAGACACTGATGTTTGAATGTAGCCCAAAGCCCCCAAACATACTAACATCAAGCGAACCCACCAATGTCAACAAGTTTGGCCAACAGTCTAATGTGGATGGAGGTCACTAACAGATGGTGTCAGGAAAATAATGATGCAGCATGTCTAATAATTTTGGTTATAGAAAAAACGTGTGCACTACTGTGTGTGTGGTGCTAAGGTAGGTTCCCACACCTTAATATAATCAAGAAAAAACCTAGCACTCAACTTTGATGCGTTTTGTGACAATTTATTGTAGTACCCAGCAAACGTTTCGGTCCCTCATACGGACCTTCATCAGTAACTACCAGTGACAAAAAAAAATAAAAATAACAATATAACAAATAATGTGAATAACAAAAGTATATACAAAATTTTGTAAGTAGAACATAGTACAGCATCCATGTGATCACGGGTCGCATGAGGGAACATATAGACATGCTGAAGAGAAACAAACGACTATTGTGGCACTTATCAATCCATGAGACAATAGAAGATGAAGATGTGAAACACATACCGTACTTAGCTGTGGCTTGGGCATAAAGAGACAAAAGGAGTCTCAGGGCACATGTACATGCTGCGCCTATGGGTCACATAAGGTGGATTAGGAACGTGACTTAAGGTGCTGGGGTGTGAGGTATAACCGGAGTAAGTATCTTACCAAAGCGCTGGGCTGGTGTGAATACTGTGGACAAAAAGGAGAGCATACATGGGGTGAGCGCTAAGGCAAAGGAGCTGTATAGGAATGGTATGACATCGCTCAAAAGTTAATTACCTGTTGGAGACCTGGCTACATGTGCAGTGATCAGACGCGGTGTCCGCCGCTGGTCTGATGTGGGGGTGTACTGACCGCTGTTAAATAAGCCCGGGGAATGTCTTAATTGTGCTCTGCTCCAATACAAACAGCGCTCGAAAAACCGGAAGTGACCTCATAATGAGGAAGTGTCCATCAAAGCCAGTGCGTGGCTGTGCAGCCTGTTGTGCCTGCATGTTAAGAGACGGCGGAAGTGACGTGCCGCTGTGTTCCTGTGCAAGGGAACATGCTGCGGTCAAAATAGGTTCCGCTGGTTGAGACGGCCGATAGTACCGACGTGATTGGAGAGAGGGGGCGGTGCCCAAACGGAGATCCAGTGAGTGGAGACAGGACTCCGCTGTACATGCCATATTCAGTGCCGGATACAGCCATACATGTGCTAGAGGTGGTGAAAGAGCTTGATCCGGTGCAGTCATAGAGTGGTAGCAGTGACTTCAATACAGACGGCTCTAATAATAGACAGAGATATGGATTAAGGATAAGGTACATATAGTGCTTAAATGCAAGTATAAAACAGTACAAATATTACCTGTGAGAGAACTAACAGGGTAATCCGGGATAATAGTACACATGATAAATACTGTCCAACTTGTAATATGTACGGGGTAAAGTCATAGAGAGCAGTCACTGGGAGCAAATTAATACATCAAATAAATATATCAAATAAATATGGTCACCAATCTCTATCATTGAGATCACTAATGTCCGTTCAATTATGGATAAATGATGTTATGCAAAACATTGAGCTAATTATCAGATAAATGAGGCCAGATCGTACTCCCTATTGAGACCCAAGGGGTGAAGGGTCTCTAAAGTATGGATCCAGAAGGCCTCTCTACGCTTTAAGCGAGCCACCCGATCTCCACCCCGTCTCATAGGGGGGATGTCGTTTGTTTCTCTTCAGCATGTCTATATGTTCCCTCATGCGACCCGTGATCACATGGATGCTGTACTATGTTCTACTTACAAAATTTTGTATATACTTTTGTTATTCACATTATTTGTTATATTGTTATTTTGTTTTTTTTTTGTCACTGGTAGTTACTGATGAAGGTCCGTATGAGGGACCGAAACGTTTGCTGGGTACTACAATAAATTGTCACAAAACGCATCAAAGTTGAGTGCTAGGTTTTTTCTTGATTGTCTAATAATTTTGGACTGACAATCCTTTTGTACTCGAATAGATAAGCCCCCTTCCAGAGATATCTGGCAGTGAGGTTGATAACACAGGAGAGTTCAGCAGAGCAAGTGCTCCTCTGTATGGAAGAATTGGGAGAGATAACTGCTGGCCGAATGATCGGCTGAACCATCGTTTGACCAGCGGTTATCTTAAGTGTGTGTATCAGGCTGATATTTTGAAAATTGAAAGAACTAATAATGGTTTCAACATTTGTGTAAAATGAGCCTAATTAACCCTGAGGGTATTGCGTACAACACTCCAGGTATTCTGGATTACATGTTCATACCGACTCATATTCCACGAGCCCCTTTTTCTGAATATTTAGACATTAGGAAAATCAGAAAAATATGTAATCAGAAGTGGAAGAGGAGATTTTCCAATGTGTTTTTCCTCTTGTCTGCTCTCTAAAATATGTTCACTGATTGCAGGTAAAATGTCTCATATGATTACCATTCCTCTGATTACTGGAAACATCATGATACATTGTATCATGAGTTGAGCACAATTAACACTCCTCCAAAACAATTGTTTCTTCCAGTGGTCAATGTGTTGCTATGGAGACCAACCAGTCACAAAGCAGTCACTTAACTAAATTACAGCATTATCAGGCAACGATGCCTTTTGTTTTCAGCAATAGAGTTCGGTAGTATTTACCATTTTTTACAGTGGTCCTACCTCCGATCCCCCATTACATGAATTAACAAACAAATGCTTATTTTGCACATTGTATTAACGATATTGAAATGTTCTGCTCACTCTCCCCAGAGTGTAGAAACTTTAATTAGTCTGACAATTTTCAGGGCTGAGGATTGTGGACAAAATCCCCACAGAAATTCACCACCAGAGAAGGGAGCGAGATTTGTGGCTGCACAATGACACCAATTAAGTGTTCATTGTTAATGGTGCTAAAATGACACTGGATATTGTGAAGACGCTGGCTCCCATGAACACCACTTCATCGATGCGATGCATTTTCTACTTCACGTTTTTTCAGAATATTCCAATTAAATGAATATTTGTGCAATGCTAATGGTGTTGTATGGGTCAGGGGTACAAAGCATATGTCCACCCCCACCCCAAAAAATGCTGTGCATAAATAGTTAATAAATAAGAACAATGTTGGTTTAACCAGGACCAGATATTATCTACCTCCTGATACTGCAAAAACTCACTGTACAAAAGACCAATGTTACCAATAATCCATGCATACATGCCCAAATAATACCGCCACGCCATGGACTCTACCAGTAGCACTAAGTAGTGAATGTACATTATACTGTTAGAGAACAAAACACATTATATAAAGACCAGTAATGCCACCATTCAGTGATATGTTGTTCGATGCCAGTTCTACCCCAGCGCTCTGTACACCGTACAAGTATTGTGGTCATTCACTTTTCCCTTGTTTTCCATCTGTCCCAAATTGCCACGTTGAGTTTTCATCACCGAGGAGTTTGCAGCACATACATATCTACATATCTAGCTCCTTGCTTTTTCAGCAATCTTTTTACCTATTTTTTTAGCAGCCTCCACAAACTCTCAAGGCCAGTTCAGTAAGGTGTTTTTGCCACAATTCTGGTGTAAGCACCTTGTAGGGGTTTTATTCACTCGGGTGTGACAGGAAGAAAACAGGAGGCACGTTCATTTAAAAGGTCATGGGGGTTTATTGTTTGATAAACCCTAGAAGCAAAACAGAAAATAAACAGCCTTTAGATCATTCAAATACAACACAAAATGTCCAGAGCAGGGCTCTGCTCCGCCAGGCCTGTGGGCACACAGGCTGGGTTAGAGTCCAGTACTCAGTCTCGGTTTGGAGCCAAACACACAGGAGGCCTTCTCCCAACACACAGACCATGTGCCAAACAACAGCCTCCATTATATAGGCTGTAACCACACCCAGAGGAGAGGTAGGTGGGTAGCCAGACCTGCCCAACTCTCATAGCTACCCGCAACCCGGTCCCAGGTGCACCAAACGAACCTCTTAGTGCCTACGTGCACTAAAGAAAATACCCCGAGTTAGGCTGGTTTCACACTTGCGTTTTGATCTGCAGCGTTTAAAAAAAAAACGCATGTGGTGAAAAAACGCATGTAAACGCGGCAAAACGCCGCGTTTTTTTAGACGCATGCGTTTTTGCATGCAGAAAAAACGCGCCGTTTTGCCGCGATTCATGCGTTTTTTCCAGCGTTTGCGTTTTTTAAACGCATGCTGAGAAGTGTGTGACAGCTGCCAATCATCAAAATCAACTAGAAAACCCACTATAAACAGAAATAGCTAGGGTTAGGGTTAGGATCCCTAGTAACCCTAGGGATCCTAACCCTAACCCCTAACCCTGACAAGCCACCCCCCACCATCAAGGTGATAAAGGCATCCAAACCCTAACCCTACCCCTAACCCTAACCCTGACAAGCCACCCCCCACCATCAAGGTGATAAAGGCATCCAAACCCTAACCCTACCCCTAACCCTGACAAGCCACTCCCCACCATCAAGGTGATAAAGGCATCCAAACCCTAACCCTACCCCTAACCCTACCCCTAACCCTAACCCTGACAAGCCACCCCCCACCATCAAGGTGATAAAGGCATCCAAACCCTAACCCTACCCCTAACCCTACCCCTAACCCTAACCCTGACAAGCCACCCCCCACCATCAAGGTGATAAAGGCATCCAAACCCTAACCCTAACCCTAGGGATCCTAGGGATCCATAGGAATTGGCTATTATGTTGACCTGGTGACCAGGACATTCTTCTAATAAAAAGCTTTGTTCAATGTGGACACCCCAAGATATACGGTATTGCTATAGAGTACTAAAAATATAAACTCGTAGAGTATTGACTGTCATATAGGGTTAGGGGTAGGGTTAGGGGTAGGGTTAGGGTTTGGATCCCTTTATCACCTTGATGGTGGGGGGTGGCTTGTCAGGGGTAGGGTTAGGGTTAGGGTTAGGGTTTTCTTGTTTTTTCTTGTGTTTAGGGTTAGGGTTAGGGTTTTCTTGTTTTTTCTTGTGTTTTCTTGTGTTTTTCTATAAAAACGCATGCGTTTTTAAAGCAAGCAAACGCATGTGCTTAAAAACGCATGCGTTTACATAGACAGCAATGCATTTTTTTGCCGCGAATTAACGCATGCGTTTTTTTGCAGCAAAAAAACGCCGCTAGAAATTACTACATGTTGCATTTCTGCAAATGAACACACACGTCAAAAAACGCATGCGTTGCCGAAAACGCGTCAAAACGCACGCTAAAAAACGCATGCGTTTTTTAATGTTAGGTATAGAAAAAAAACGCATGCATTTTTTAGCGCTAAAACGCAGCGGACAAAAACGCAAGTGTGAAACCAGCCTTACATCACAGAGAGCAGCCATCTCTGTGATGTACACCTCCCACTACGCAGCCATTAGCCTCCTTACAACCTTAATAATTTTCAATATTTTTTTGCATATCGGAAGTTGAAAAAATGATGCACCCTTGAACTTACCCCCTTGAAAATTGTTATTGCCACTGTGTTAACCTATGCACAATTGAAAGTGATAGATTGTTTTGGGCAGGGAAGGGGCAAACAAGTTAACATATTAATCAAACCACAGTACCCAACAAACACAAAGACTCAACCTTCTTCTGATCTGCACAGTAAGTGCTCTGCTGCAGGCGATTCCATATTACTGCAGGTCCAAGGCAGACTGAGGCCTAAGAGGTAGGGCAAGGACCTTATGGCTTCATGGTATGCTCTGGTACAAAAAGTTATGGAGCTTTGAATTTCACCAAAAGTAGGATTGTTTAAATTAGTCATATAGGTTGTGGAAATGACTGACTATTTAATTCAATGTATCAAGATCACATTCTCATATGTCGGTGTCCATTTTTTCCCTCTCAAGGCCTTCATACTCATCAACTTAATGATTCCCAGTTACTTTCTTTTCAATAGTACCAAGTGTCACCCCTTGCATGTGATCTAAATGTTACCTCTGTGATCAGTGATTGTGGTCACAAGTCTACATAGAACAGTGGTGATGAACCTATGGCACGCATGACAGAGGGGCACAGAGACCTCCCTGTGGGTACACACGCCATCGCCATTTCTCATCGGTGGACCGGGACCGGCGGGTGAGGAGTTCCGCGACTCCAGCCCCCTACTTCAGTGGATCTGCGTCCTCGGACACACATCCAGCTGAAGTGTATTGCAGTGCATGAACTTGCAAGGTCTGTACGCCACAATACACGCTGCTGGCCAATCGGAGGCCAGCAGCTGACGACAGAGTACACGTGACTGGGCCCCTGTCACTTGGATGTTGAAGTCAGCTGCCAACTTCAGAAGACAATGCAGCACCCCGGGGAAGAGGACGGAAGGTGAGTAGCAGAGTTTGTTTTCTTTCTATGCGTTAAACAACGGTGCCGGCAGGATGGGTGACATATACCAGGATGGGGGAGCGTATACCAAAATTGGGGACATATACTAGAATGGGGGCATATACATGGATTGGAGGAGCATTTACAAGGATGGAGGAGCATATACCATGATGAAGGACATATACGAGCATGGGCTCATATACAAGGATGGGGAAACATATACCAGAATGAAGGGCATATACAAGGATGAGGGTTCATATATAACAGGATGAAGGACATACACTGGGATGGGGCAGCATATACAGGGATGGGGGAGCACATTCAAGGATTGGGAAGCATATACAAGGATGGGTGAGCATATACTAGGATGGAGGAGAATATACAAGGATGGGAGCATCATAGACCAGGATGGGGTTGGAGCATATACCAGGATGGGGGGGGCATGTAGTAGGATGGGGGCATATACCAGTATGGGGGGCATATACCAGGATGGGGGACAATACCAGGATGAAGGTGCATATACCAGGATGGGAGAGCATATACCAGGTTGGGTGCATATACCAGGTGGTATCATATACCAGGATGGGGAGCATATACAGTACTAGGTGGGGACATATACCAGGATGGTGACAATACCAGGATGAGGGTGCATATACCAGGTTGGGTGCATATACCAGGATGGGTGCATATACCAGGATGGGGGAGCATATACTAGGTGGTATCATATACCAGGATGGGGAGGCATATACTAGGTGGGGGCATACACCAGGATGGGTGACAATACCAGGATGAAGGTGCATATACCAGGATAGGAAGCATATTCCTTTATCTCTGCAATCTGGTACCCCCGCTCCTGTGGCTGCTCTATGCTGCCCACGCCTGCTCTCTGCTGCCCCTGCCTGCTCTCTGCACGAATTGTTTTTTTCTAAACTAAAACCTCAATATTCAGGCTAAATTTCCGTGTTGGCACTTTGCGATAAATAAGTGGGTTTTGGGTTGCAGTTTGGGCACTTGGTCTCCAAAAGGTTCGCCATCACTGGCCTAGACCAAGCAGGAGGTACAGCACTGGTTTTGTACATCCTGCACAGTCCAGACAGAAATGTGAACGCCATATTTCAAGCCATATTACCTTGTTGATCAAGACATAAAAAAAGTCTGAAATATAATGAATATATTTCTTGATGTGTTCTACAGTTTTTGTCACTAATAGAACCAGAATTTTGGCACATTTATCTGAGTAAATCTCTCCACTTTATTTCATGCTACATTTATGTATTTGTAAAATATATAGGTCATAATTCCACATAGCAATGCAGGCAGCCCGGCCCAATAGTGGGGAAAACCATGGATGGGTCACAGTCCTGTCTTGATCAATCTCATTACTAATATTAAGGCATGTGCTAAAAATTAGTAATATCTTATCTAGAACATGAGATAAACTCTATTTTCTGCAAATAATCTCAACGTCTACATTACAAGCACTTGCTGGTAGTAAGTCAATTAACTCTCATTCTAGAGTGGCTTTCCATCAGTGAAATCCTTTCTTCCTTTGGCTTATGCACGAGCAAACATACTGATACAATTTAAAGGTCATGTTCTTTTCAAACTGACAAGCCCCTCCGAAATTTTGAAGAGCGTCCTTCTAAGACCTGCACCACTTCCAATGAAATGGAATTAAGTAAAGCATCAGTTCATGTGAGCTCGATCATGTGAGCTGATTACAGCTCGTAACCATGGAGAGAAATGATTCAAAGTGTGACAGACAACCTTTCACGGCCAGGAGATGTTGTGTTGACAAGAATAAGCAACTAACTCAGAAAAGGAAGCGGAGAAGTGGTCATAGATGCTTTCATCGTGTGGAGGTTAGAAGCACTTAACAGCATCCGATACATAGTTCACTTTGTTGGCAATGACTACTGAGAAAGATTGATATTTCACCTCGACTCAATAATCCCAAGATTGGGACTCTGGGACCCCTGAGAATAAAGATCTGCAAGGCTATCTTGGTGGAGCTGTGATGCACATGCTCGGCCTTCACTCCATTCATTGTCAATGGGACTGCTGTAAATAGCGGAGCTCTTGGCTTTCTTTGCCAGTCCGATAGACAATGAGTGGAGCTGAGGTTGACTACGTGCATTTCGGCTCCTGTCAAGGTGCATTCCATTCTTGGGATTGCTTGACCAGTGATCAGCAAGTTACGTATCTTTTGGTTAGGGGATCATTAGTGATTTTGGGAATAACTGTAAAAACCCTTCTTGAACAGGTGCAACGATTAAATAAAAATGGATTCTTTTTAAGCAAAATACAATGTCAGTTCTATGTATATAATATAAGCCACCTCTAACAGAACATAGTGTGAACAGCATGTGGGTATAGGCATGTGTGAATGTCATGTGTGAAAGGCATGTGAAAGGCATATGTTAACTGCATGTGTGAACGGCATGTGGGTATAGGCATGTGTGAATGGCATGTGTGAATGGAATGTGTGAATGGCATGTGGGAACTGCACGTGTGAACAACAGCATCTGGGAAAGGCATGTGTGAACAGGCATGTGTGAACGGCACCTGTGAATTGGCCTGTGAGTGGCACGTGTGAATTGGCCTGTGAGTGGCACGTGTGAATTGGCCTGTGTGAATTGGCCTGTGTGAATTGGCCTGTGTGAACGGCCTGTGTGAACGGCCTGTGTGAATGGGCCTGTGTGAATGGGCCTGTGTGAATGGGCCTGTGTGAATGGGCCTGTGTGAATGGGCCTGTGTGAATGGGCCTGTGTGAATGGGCCTGTGTGAATGGGCCTGTGTGAATGGCCTGTGTGAATGGCCTGTGTAAATGGGCCTGTGTGAATGGGCTTGTGTGAATGGGCCTGTGTGAATGGGCTTGTGTGAATGGGCTGTGTGAATGGGCTGTGTGAATGGGCTGTGTGAATGGGCTGTGTGAATGATCCTGTGTGAATGATCCTGTGTGAATGGGCCTGTGTGAATGGGCCTGTGTGAATGGGCCTGTGTGAATGGGCCTGTGTCAATTGACCTGTGTGAATTGGCCTGTGTGAGTTGGCCTGTGTGAATGCTCTGTGTGAACGGCCTGTGTGAATTGGCCTGTGTGAATTGGCCTGTGTGAATTGGCCTGTGTGAATGGGCCTCTGTGAATGGCCTGCGTGAATGGACCTGCATGAATGGCCTGCGTGAATGGGCCTGCGTGAATGGGCCTGCATGAATGGGCCTGTGTGAATGGGCCTGCGTAAATGGGCCTGCGTGAATGGGCCAGCGTGAATGGGCCAGCGTGAATGGGCCTCTGTGTAAATGGGCCTGTGTGAATGGGCCTGTGTGAATGGGTCTGTGTGAATGGGCCTGTGTGAATGGGCCTGTGTGAATGGGCCTGTGTGAATGGGCCTGTGTCAATTGACCTGTGTGAATTGGCCTGTGTGAGTTGGCCTGTGTGAATGCTCTGTGTGAACGGCCTGTGTGAATTGGCCTGTGTGAATTGGCCTGTGTGAATTGGCCTGTGTGAATTGGCCTGTGTGAATTGGCCTGTGTGAATGGGCCTCTGTGAATTGGCCTGTGTGAATGGGCCTCTGTGAATGGCCTGCGTGAATGGACCTGCATGAATGGCCTGCGTGAATGGGCCTGCGTAAATGGGCCTGCGTGAATGGGCCAGCGTGAATGGGCCAGCGTGAATGGGCCTCTGTGTAAATGGGCCTGTGTAAATGGGCCTGTGTAAATGGGCCTGTGTGAATGGGCCTGTGTGAACGGCATGTGTGAAAGGCATGTGTCCTAGCTCTTTGCCTTCTGACCCAATGTCAGATATGCCAGATCACCAGTGAGGCCAAATAAGGAGGTTATGCCCTTAATTGACAAGCACGCTTGGAGAAAAAGGTAACTGCACACAGGTTGTGAGCAAAATCATTTTATCTGATCTAATGGAGCAAGAGGCAGTATTTTATACCATTTACAACAAATTTAACTCCATGTAATTCATGTAGCCCCCCCTGTTACCCCGGGTCATGCTGACCTTCATTTCCCACGTACCCAGAACATGTTGTGGCTGACTTATGAGAACATATATGATAAGATGTATAGTCTCCTTTCAGAGGAGACTACCAGACTACAGCATCATGACTGAACACATTCTAGCAATTAAAGGCAAATTAAAGGCAAAACATTAACCCTTCTATATCAATTTCCCCCTTTTGTAAATGGTATAACCTCTGCCACAGGGTCAGCTGATGTCCACAAAGGAGCTACTGTCCCATGGGTCTAGTACCCATAAGGGGGCTTTCTACCTGCTTCGCCCATCCACCCTCAGTGTTGACACTCACTTCCCCCATCAGCAGTGGTTATCCAGGGTCTATGATACACTATGGAAGGCTCAGCCTTAGATTCCTTCCTTACACATACACTATTCAAAAGCTTATGTAATGCATAGATTATAGCTTTTACAGCTACATAAAGCAATAAGCAAAACAATAAAATTTGCATGCAGGTCTGTAAAATGCCAAAAATAATCCATCCCGCTAGGCCACTAAACCAAATGGCTGGATTTAAAAAGGAGTCTCTATATTGTATTAGTCTCATTAAGAACCTCAAGGAACCTAGAAAATCTGAGTCCAAGTCTCATTGTGTATGCAGTGTGGGGTTAATACCTCCCATGGCTCCAGAGGTAAGGCTAAGTATGGCATAGTCCTTGCAGATACTGGGCTGTGTGTACAGATCCAACAGTCTTTCAGTTTTTGTCCTTCCATGTCCTTCATAAGAAGAGCATGATGTAGAATAAGTTTGTTGTGCCAGTCAACATTTAAGCGTTTATCCTGTGTCTCTGTAGAGTGCAGTAATCCTGTTACTGCCAGCAAGGTGATTAGGAGAACAGTCATTGTGCTGGTGAAAGGACCTCCTTGCAGTGACTGGCATGGATCCAGGTGGGCTTTCCCTCAAGTTTTACTGAGGTGGATGTGGACAGCTGGACTTGGAAGGGGCTGTCAAATCGTGCATCCAGGCTCCTTTTTACATGTCTGCGTATGACCACCCAATCACCTGGATTCAGCTGATGTACGTCTGCTCTGGCATTAGGCTCTGGAATGGATGAGAACACATGTTTATGCACCACATTAAGTCTTTTCTGCAAGGCCTGGACATAGGCTGTCATAGCACCGTGTTGCATTTGTAGCACCTGTGGGAAGTACAGACCAGTCTTTGGTGAACTACCAAACAGGACTTCATAAGGAGACAAGTCTGTCTTTCTATTTAAAGTGTGTCTGACTGACAAGAGTGCAAGAGACAAGCACTCTACCCAGCTCTTTCCTGTGTCTGCTATGGCTTTTGAATTTTCAGTTTAAGTGTCCCGTTTAGTCTTTCCACTTTCCCACTACTTTGTGGTCTACATGGTGTTTGATATGTTTGCTGTATTCCCAGGGCCTGCATGATTTCCCTCTTTATTTCTCCCGTGAATTGTGTGCCCCTATCGCTTTCTATGGTTTCTGGGACACCATACCTGCAGATCATTTCTTTCATTAGTTTGTCTGCAGTTGTTTTAGCATTTGCACGTTTTACCAGATAGGCTTCCAGCCAACCAGAGAAGAGATCTACACATACTAGGACATTTTTCATTCACTCCTACCTGGGTAGTTGTATGCAGTCAGTCTGCAGTCTCTGAAACGGGTAGAGAGGCCTGGGTGTCACTTTCTTAGGGACTTTTACTGTTTTACCTGGGGTTGTGCTTTGCACAGATGAGGCATGACTGTACAAGTTTTGCGCCAGCGTAGCTGAAACCAGGAGCGATCCAGAAGGAATTTATCATGGCACACATGACTTTTTGAGGTGTTAGTGGGGCCATGTGTTGCTTACGCCATGATTGAGAACATGGACCTTGGTATGTACTATTTATCCTTATTCTCCCATACTCCATTTGAGTTCAGCTCAGCTCCCATTCTTCCACAGTGTTCCTTCTCTGTTTGGGCAGCTGGAGGGATTTCAGGACATCTAGGCTCAGTGTGGCTGGAATACACTGACTCCCTGTGATCTCACATGACTAGCAGTAATACAGCAGCTCTTACAGCACGGACACACGTAGAGACCCTCTAATCACTGGGTCTAACTGTGCTCAGTAGTAAGCTATCAGTCTCTGTTTTCCTCCATGCTGTTGCATTAGCACTGCCTGTTTTCTCTCTTTCTTGTACTTTTAGCAATATAGTGGCCTAAAAATGTCACCTTTTGTTTGCAATACTGTAGTTTGTCACGTGAGACTTTGCAACACTTTTCTGCTAAAAAGCACAGCAAAGTAACTGTAGCTTCCTTGCAGGACATCTGTTCCAGGAAACAGAGCAAGAGGTCATCCACGTACTGTAATAGTAAAATATGTGGATGAGGTGGTTGCCACTGCTCAAGGATCTCTGCCATTGCTGTTGAATAGATTGTAGGTGTAAAAGGGTCAGGGTTTTCCTCCACAAAGTGCTAACCTTATGGTTATCAAAAGGGGAAACTCTCCCTGCACCTCTATTGAGGTCCGATATTAACTATTATCTCCAAACTTGACTATTAATAATTAATATCCACTAAACACGCCTCAATGTTATCTTTTCCTCATACTATATACTAACAGACAAAACAGTGTAACAATAAAGGATATTTATTACACACACACAAGTCTACAAAGTCTACAGTCTATGACATACATATATATTTATACCCAAGCTGGTGACTATAAATATATATATATATATATATATATATATATATATATATATATATATATATATATATATATATATATATATATATATACATATATATATATATATATATATATATATATATATATGTATATATATATATATATATATATAGAGAGAGAGAGAGAGAGAGAGAGAGACATCACACAATAATAACCCACAATAACCAGTAATATCACAACAATATCACACAATATATAAAAACCCACAATTAACTGCCCGATTACCCAAATCACATATACAATATCAGCCCTCCCACCCATGGCTAGCTAACCCTAATAAGTAGTACTGGGCCTATTAAGAAAAGGGGATACAGAGTATACTTAAGCCATGTGTGTTATGATCCGGTGACCTTGGAGCCGCATGAGAGACTTTCTCAGGAGTAGGTGGTACCTGTACTGACCGCAAACCCTAAACTAACACCGCAACTAGAAGTAGCCGTGGGATGTACCTAACACGTCCTAGACACCTCGACACAGCCGGAGGATTAAATACCCCTATAGATGGAAATGGAATTCTATCTTGCCTCAGAGCAGAACCCCAAAGGATAGGCAGCCCCCCACAAATATTGACTGTGAGTATAAGAGGAAAGACACACGCAGGCAGAAAAACAGGATTTAGCAAAAGAGGCACTTCTAGCTAAATAGAAAAGGACAGGACAGAATTCTAAGCGGTCAGTATTAAAATCCTAAAAATATCCACAGCAGATGATACAAATATTCTACATCTAACTAAAGACATAGAAAGTATATCTGCATCTCCTGAGAATCCAGCATGACTGAAAAATCCAAACAAAGTCTAAGCTGGACAAAAACACAATGAATTGCACTGAATTGCAAAGCACACTGCATGTGTGCACAGAGACAAAAAACCAGACACTTATCTTAGCTGAATTGGCAGCAGGGCATGAGGAACCAGAGAGAGATGCAATCCCTCCATGAACCATGGACAACTGGCAAGGAATCATGGATCCTGCACACCTAAATACCTAATAGAGCTGCAATCAGCAGAAACACCTGCTAGACATCATCCACACGGCCGTCAGCTCTTCCCTGCCGTTCACCGTAACCCACATCTCTATCCACAGAGTACACCTTTTTCTTCTTTCTTGGAGTCGTATTGCAGTCTTCAGTCTCTGTTCTGGTCTTTAATTGTCAATCTTCAGGTATCGGCCCATCCCAAAGCCATCTTTCTCCAGTTGTGACTGGTCAGACTCTGGAACGGCTTCACCCTCACAGTCCATAGTCAGTCAACATCATCCTGTGTGCACCCGTCACCTTGCCAGACTTTGCGTTACTCTCCTATAGCTTGATTCAGCAGGATTTT
Organism: Ranitomeya variabilis; assembly: GCF_051348905.1. NCBI lineage: Eukaryota > Metazoa > Chordata > Amphibia > Anura > Dendrobatidae > Ranitomeya > Ranitomeya variabilis. Next base: position 612,860,623 of record NC_135233.1, read on the forward strand.
GAGTATGTCTGGCATGATGAGACTGCTGGATGTCACAGGTTTTTTTGGGGGGGGGGTTTTCTCTGGGCCTTGCGGACTCAGGCACTGGAAACGACTTGACTCAGGCACTGGAAACGACTTTCATCAGACATGCATCAGACACGACTTCCATCAGGCACTTCTCCTGTAATCTTGAATGAAGATCGTTGATGAGGTTCCTCCATAGATAGATACGCAGATCTTTACTAGGCAGGTTAGAATTTCTGAAGTAGGGAGTGATGTCACAGTACCTAAGTAGACTGCGGGAAGAACACTGTCTAATTCTAACTGACATTCAATCCATCCCTTATAAACTTCACCATTGCTAGGGTTAAAGTGGCAAATAACTTAGAAGCTGTGGGGACCTGTCCCTAGAGAACCTCATTCTTTTCCCCATTCACACAAAATGCATATATTACAATTCCATAATGCATATAGAGACTTAAGCTAAAATAGCATGGCTGCTAATGATCCATAATGCACATGCAGATCATTGATCCACGTATAGTTGGAGTTATCTACTGGCTGTAAATGCATGAACATCTTCACATGAACACACTTACTGAGTATGTCAATGTACAGGTAGTCCTGGACTTACACCTAAAGTGTCTATATGCACACATATGGAATTACTACACAGTAACACAACAATGAATATAACATAATTATTATATACAATATATATTGGATTCGGGGTAAAGGACTGGATTTTTCTTATGTCCTTAACCCCCTTCACCGGCTGAGTTAATGGTGCTCAGCCTGACTTCCGTGCAGTTGGGTGTCCAGTCTTTTGGTCCTGCAGATCATAAACAGTCCAATATATATAAAATAATGACCAGGAGGAAAATGACAGGACGAAGTGGTGTTGGGTTTTATTACAGTCTCCTCCTCATGGCTGAAATATGAGAGATGTTTCAGCTCGGCACCAAATGTAAGAGGGGTGTTCTGGAGTCTCTCACGGGCATCTGGGCAAAGGTCAAGACTTCTTCTCTGGAGTGATAGATGCTCTTCTACATAGATACCTAAAATGGGACAAAAGGAACAATACGCTCTGGGAGATCTCTCAGTGCAGTTAATAAAGATCCTTATTTGATGCTTCCCTGTCCTCTCAAACTCACTCATTCTTTATACTTTTACTTCAGGGTGACCTCCCCCTGTTAACCTTTCTTGAGCTACCCAGTAATTAGCTAATGCCTCAACTCTCCTGAACCCCACAAAATGAATGCAATTTTCTTATAGTACGATCCTAGTCAATTGCCTCTGTTTCCTATACAGACACCCCTACCAGTTTTCCACAATTCAAAAGAGTAACATACAACCCTCGCAGGTACTTAACACCCTATGAAAACTAAACGTTAAACTAAGGTACACTGACTTTAGTTGTATCCTGCATCAGGTCTTAAACAAAACCATGTTATCCGTCCAAACTTCAAGGTCAGCACACAATATAACACGACACACCCTCGTGTACGTCCGTTATCTGTCCATGCTTCTCTGCCTGTCTTAGTTCACGTAACAACACCCTTTATCCAATCTAAGATGCACAGGAAAACAAACAAAGTCAATTTTACAGCTGAACTTCAAAGCCTAGGTGAACATACACCACCCTACCTATATTAGGGTACTGTCACACAGTCACACTTTGATCGCTACGACCGTACGATCCGTGACGTTCCAGCGATATCCATATGATATCGCTGTGTCTGACACGCAGCAGCGATCAGGGATCCTGCTGAGAATCGTACGTCGTAGCAGATCGTATGGAACTTTCTTTCATCGCTTGATCACCCGCTGACATCGCTGGATCGTTGTGTGTGACAGCGATCCAGCGATGTGTTCGCTTGTAACCAGGGTAAACATCGGGTAACTAAGCGCAGGGCCGCACTTAGTAACCCGATGTTTACCGTGGTTACCAGCGTAAAAGTAAAAAAAAACAAACAGTACATACTCACATTCCGGTGTCTGTCCCCCGGCGTCTCAGCTTCTCTGCACTGTGAGCGCCTGCCAGCCGGAAAGCGAGCACAGCGGTGACGTCTGACGTCACCGCTGTGCTTTCCGGCTCTGCTGCTTACACAGTGGAGAGAAGCAGAACGCCGGGGGACAGACACCGGAATGTAAGTATGTACAGTTTGTTTTTTTTACGTTTACGCTGGTAACCAGGGTAAACATCGGGTTACTAAGCGCGGCCCTGCGCTTAGTAACCCGATGTTTACCCTGGTTACCCGGGGACTTCGGCATCGCTCCAGCGCCGTGATTGCAACGTGTGACCGCAGTCTACGACGCTGGAGCGATACTCATACGACGCTGCGACGTCACGGATCGTGCCGTCGTAGCGTCCAAAGTGTGACTGTGTGACAGTACCCTTAGTTGAAGCAACAGATCAGAGCATCCATGGATGTGACTCTATTATCCTGCAATCTGTGTTACTCTTATCATATTGAATTATATGGAAAACTGGAGCTAAAAAAAAGTACCAGTAAATAAACCTCATTTACTTCACAGGGGGTCTGATAGAAAACAGCAAACAACCAACAACTAACAAATCCTGTTATCATTGCAATCACAATGAACCTCAGATAAGGCCCTTCTGCCTCCTGTCTGGTCCTCACTGGTCTACAATACATTTCACTTACAAAAGAGCAAACTTAGCAAATAGAAGAAGAGTAAAAGAAACTAAAAGAAACAGACAATCAGAAAGACTAGAGGCCAGACTGAAACTCTGAAAACTGAGTTTACATCAAGGCCTTGCTAGCCTCCCTGGTTGTAATCGGCCATTTTGAGGAGTCTGCCCATAGTTGGGCACAGACTGAGAGAAAGTGCCATTATGTCTGTGAAAATGCCTGTGCTCCTTGAAAATATTGCTAGGCCCCTCACAATTACTTGTGCAGTAACAGTTCCTTGCAATATGTCCAAAGAGACCACATTTAAAACATTTCACAGAATTATATTTCCTCTCCCTCATTGTACCCAGCCATTTGCAGTACCTGGCAGTATGGCCGGAGCCAGCACAGGTATAACATCTAACATCCGGGCCCCTAAATCAGGCATGTGCCTGATTTAGGGGCCCGGACAGAACATACTTCCTTCTGTCTGGAACTTTTAAACTCTTCCATTACTAAGGATGCACTCTTAACAATGTCACGTTTGAACTTTCTTTGTAATTTAGACAGCACATACCTGTCATTACATTTCTTTATTTGATCAAAATTTGATAAAATATTGGATCCCTCACCTGTTCCATCACTCCCCCTTTTTGCCCTGCACAGGGCACAATTGGTAAGGGATCTAACCCTGTGTTCAGAGACAAAGAGAAGGCCGTCACCACATTTGAAAAATCATTGATGATATTTTTCAGACTAGTAATCAGTTGGGAACTAGTATCCAGCTCTACACTGCACTGATTAATAATAATGGCATCACTAGCTGCTGCCATTTTCTTCACGGCTTTGATCTCAGCCCCAGACTGAATCAGCTCGGCTTCCATACCAACACAGTGATTTTTCATTTTCAGCAGTTGTGATTCAAGACTGGCAATTTGCTTTTCTCTGTCCACATTATGCTGATTGTTCTCTGCCAGTTGTGTCTGTAAGGCACACACTCTCTGCACATTAGTCACACAACACTGGCAGTGGAAATTTGGGGAATCTGCATTACACAGGGATTCCTCATACACACAGATCAGTTTAGCTAACATTTGTAGTCGTTTACTTGATTTATTCAAGACCGACCATCTCTCTATGCACATGCTGTCATGCCCACATGCTTGTTCCAGTAGGGCAGACCACAGCATTTCTGCAGATTTGGGTACAGTGGGGGTTACTGGGTGAAATTTACTGTGCTTTGCTAATCTTTTAAGGGTTGATAAGTCCATACTCACTCTTCCTGAAGCCATCTTGGTCTTCCTCCTTGTCCCTTCTCTGCTGCTTGAAAAGGTTCTTTTACCTCTGGAACGCCTTTTCCTGACCAGCTGGACTTTACCTTGAGAACGACAATGACTCTTTGGAAGATTGGACTGGTAAAGATCACCCCAAACTTTCAAAGATTACCAAGCAAAGAAAAAAGAAAAAACGTTAAAAATCAGAAGACTGGGTTCTCTGTTATTGATTTTGTTCCATGTATAGCTTGTATTGAAAATCTGCTGCACCCGTCTGAACTATCAGCGCTCTGAACGCACAGAATTACACAACAGTTCACCCTGTATCAATGTAATCTGTCCATGTCCCTCTGGCCTGATCAGTTCACAGACGATGACCAGAAACTCACACAGCAAAACATGTTAAACAAAATCTAAACAGTGGGCCTGTAGCTTGCCATTGTAAAAGGGTCAGGGTTTTCCTCCACAAAGTGTTAACCTTATGGTTATCAAAAGGGATAACTCTCCCTGCACCTCTATTGAGGTCCGATATTAACTATTATCGCCAAACTTGACTATTAATAATTAATATCCACTAAATATGCCTCAACGTTATCTTTTCCTTATACTATATACTAACTAAGACAAAGCAGTGTAACAATAAAGGATATTTATTACACACACACAAGTCTACAGTCTATAACATACATATATATGTATACCCAAGCTCGCGACTATATATATATATATATATATATATATATATATATATATACAGTATATATATACACTCACTGGCCACTTTATTAGGTACACCTGTCCAACTTCTTGTTAACACTTAATTTCTAATCAGCCAATCACATGGCGGCAACTCAGTGCATTTAGGCATGTAGACATGGTCAAGACAATCTCCTGCAGTTCAAACCGAGCATCAGTATGGGGAAGAAAGGTGATTTGAGTGCCTTTGAACGTGGCATGGTTGTTGGTGCCAGAAGGGCTGGTCTGAGTATTTCAGAAACTGCTGATCTACTGGGATTTTCACGCACAACCATCTCTAGGGTTTACAGAGAATGGTCCGAAAAAGAAAAAAAATCCAGTGAGCGGCAGTTCTGTGGGCGGAAATGCCTTGTTGATGCCAGAGGTCAGAGGAGAATGGGCAGACTGGTTCGAGCTGATAGAAAGGCAACAGTGACTCAAATCGCCACCCGTTACAACCAAGGTAGGCCTAAGAGCATCTCTGAACGCACAGTGCGTCGAACTTTGAGGCAGATGGGCTACAGCAGAAGACCACACCGGGTACCACTCCTTTCAGCTAAGAACAGGAAACTGAGGCTACAATTTGTACAAGCTCATCGAAATTGGACAGTAGAAGATTGGAAAAACGTTGCTTGGTCTGATGAGTCTCGATTTCTGCTGCGACATTCGGATGGTAGGGTCAGAATTTGGCGTAAACAACATGAAAGCATGGATCCATCCTGCCTTGTATGGAGCATCTTTGGGATGTGCAGCCGACAAATCTGCGGCAACTGTGCGATGCCATCATGTCAATATGGACCAAAATCTCTGAGGAATGCTTCCAGCACCTTGTTGAATCTATGCCACGAAGAATTGAGGCAGTTCTGAAGGCAAAAGGGGGTCCAACCCGTTACTAGCATGGTGTACCTAATAAAGTGGCCGGTGAGTGTATATATACAAATATACAGATCACACAGTAATAACCCACAATAACCAGCATTATCACAACAATATCACACAATACATAAAAACCCACAATTAACTGCCCAATTACCCAAATCACATATACAATATCATCCCTCCCACCTATGGCTAGCTAACCCTAATAAATAGTACTGGGCTTATTAAGAAAAGGGGATACAGAGTATACTTAAGCCATGTGGGTCCATCGTCATTCCAGGCACAGCAAAAGAGGCAGAGCACATGTGTCTTGTGCCTTTTATGTCCAGCTAGAAGAGGTGTGTCCAGCCCCAGGTGTGTGGGGATGAGGTCACAAATCTATTGTCCACTGGCCTAAGTCCTAAATGAAACCTGATATACCAGCTTGAGGAGGGGGCTACTGAGCACATGTGGGGGAATTATATATCACTAAACACATCTCTACGTAAAGATATATATTTTGGAGCACTTCCCTTCTACAGTAGGGGAGTTCTTTTCCCCCTTGTTTATCTTCGTGAGTAAAAGAAAAAAGATTCTGACAGTCAGGGTGCAGGGGTACAGAGAAGAATGCATTTGCCAAATCAATGACTGTGAAACATGTTGATATCCCTGGGATCTGCTACAGTAATGTGTGAGGATTAGGGACAATTGAGGTCACACTCTCTGTAACATCATTAATAGCCCTTAAGTCATGAACCATTCTATAAGTGTCAGGGGAACCCTTGGGTCCTTTTTTTCCTTAATGAGATTCAAAGGGGTGTTGCAGGGGGAAGACCTTTGCACCAGAACCCCTGCCTTAACATACTCTTTAACATCCCTGCTCAGGGCCATTGATTTGGCTAGGCTCAAGGGTTATTGCTTTAAACAAGGAGGAGTGGTTCCTTCTTTCAATTTAATCATGACCGGGGGAATGGGCAGCCGAACCACATCAGTTTTTTTTCCCTTTGTCCAAACGGTGTCTGGTACCTGACTCATTTCCCTGTCCTCAGACATTCTGGTGTCAGGTGTTACTTTCACTGCTTTTGTCATATACACCATTGCTGCAATCTTACATAAGTGTTTATCTGAGAGGGGACTTGTGACTGTAATACCCTCAGGAGAGTACTGTATGGTGGCCTGGATAGCACTCAACACACCTGCTCCCAGCAAATTCATAGGGGTATTGTCACTAACAATAAGTTTTGTAAGCACCTCTTGGCTATCTCATATCTGGCATTATCAAGTCTTTGTGTACCACAGTCCCGGCTGCCCCAGTGTCAATCAAAATCAGTCTACTTTTTGTCACATCTGTAAAAGTCTTAATTATGCATCCTAGTATGTCACATGCCTTTGTGCTCACCAAACTCTATAGTTCTGCCCAGGTGCACTTATACGTCCATTGTATTGTCTTTATTTGTCTGTAAAATGGGAAAGGTTGGTTCTCAGGGTCAGGCAACTGTTTTAGCGTAGCTAGCTAGTCAGAGGAGCTCCAGGGATAATACTCCCGTATCTGTCTTACCCTACTCACCCCTCTTGGTCTTGATGTGGTTGGTTGTCTGGTGTTGGAGGTAACTGGATGATCAGTGGGGGTGACATGCTGTTCTACAACGTCCTCCCTCTCAGGATTACTGTCAGCTTACTCCCAAAATGTGAATGTCCCCACTACCCACGCTCCTGTGTCAGCTTCTTATATCACTAAATGTGATCTTATCCAGACAGAATTTAGTGCAATTCACTTAGGTCGGTAGCACAGGTCACCCAGTCTGGGTTCGTCTGACCACAGTGTTTACAAGTCCATTTGTCTTGTCTAGGACTCTGGTTATACAAGGGTATGACATTAGCATTAATGTGTTGGTCATAGTCGGACTTTTGAGCATCAAAACATTCATAATACACCTTACTTCCATACTGCAGAACTTCCTCAGACACCATTTATTTACCCTTGCTATTTTCCTCCCTTGTCTGTGCCTTTTTTGTACATCCAAACATCCACACTCTGGCATGTTCGCCTTTTTCAATATTGGTCCCACATCTTTCACTGCTTCCTTTTCTTCTCTGTCTTTTACAATCTGCATAGCTGTTCTGGATCCCATTGGGGGCCCTGACTGCACAAAGAACAAGTTGTCCATGGCTTCAACTTATTCTACAGACAGCTCACCTTTATTTTGCAAAGGCCCTTTTAGTGTGCCTGGACCTTGTCTACGTGCCACACATAGCAAGTCAGAGCGAGGCTGTCAAGGTGTAGTGGGAAGGCTCCTTGCCTCTCACCCAGTAGACCTACAGGATTTAACGAGAAGGCTCTTTGCCTCTCACCCGTTAGATCAGCTGACTAGTATAGGAAGAAGCGACAGTGAAACGTGCGTAGGGGTCCGGAGGCTCGGTTAAGTACTGGCAGTGGATTCGAGTGTGGGACCGCATATTAGGTAATATGAGGGTTATCTGACCTTATGCTCTTTACCTTTTTGTTCAGAGGTGGAAAGGGGTGTCTCGTGGACTTGAGTTAATTACAACCTCAGCACCTATTCCAAACTTGTGGTTAATTTCCCGGTTTGTGGGTTTCCCTTCCTATAAGACTGCAATACATTAGGTGTCAGATTTTCAATAGGTTCTGTCCCCATAATTACAATTCTTGTTAAAGATGTTAAAATTATAATCCACTTTGCCCACCAGCCTCCGGTGTTTGGTTTGAGGCACCAATTTTATTATATTTATTATGTATGTTATTGTGTTGTATACCTAAATAAAGAAATTGTCATATTATACACAATTTGTTTTTGATGGCACTTCTTGATCCTGTAAAAGGATTGTTATGCTATACTAGTATAGGAAGGCCCAGATTTTTTAGGCCTCTAACCTACTAGCCCAGCTCCATGGAACGTGGGAAGGCTCTTTGTCTCTCACCCACAACAAAAACAAGCTGACTAAAGTAAGAAGGCCCAGATGTGTTAGGCCTCTAACCTACTAGATCAGCAGTGCAGTTGGCTACCTCCTTTGTTAATCCTCAATTAGCTATATATCAATCACTCAACTTGAAGCAAGTGAATATTTACCAATCTTTCAATGACCAAACAATCACTTGCAAGTTTCCTTCTAAAAATAGGCACCATATTTTACTTTCAACTTCAACTTACAATATTTCTTTCTTCAATACAGTACTGTTGCTTTAAACACAAATCTCCCAGCGCATACAACACGAAGGACAGAAATACAGAGAATCTTGAGCACAGCTCCATACCCCCTCCCATCAGGCACTCATCAGAGATAAGAACTTACAGCATCCCTCCACACAGAAAGGAGAAACACACAAGCAATCGTGCAGTGGCTTCATTTACCCCTCCCATCAGAATTTTAGAAATTTAGTGTTCTTCACACACAAACAGAATACATCAGTTCTCAGACTTAATTAATTTCTACAAAACCTTTATCCTCTAGGAATAAAAAACAGTTTTGCTATATGGGCTGATCACTGCACAATTTGAATAATCTGATCCTGACCACGTCCAGCCAAAACACACACAGAAACCTGTCCAATCTCAAACCATATATAACATGGGTTTCACTGAATCTCAGATGTAGAGTAAAAATATCCACAACTCATCCATCATTGACCCTCAGCAACAATTGGATAAGTAATGATACTTATGTGATGAGATTCATTCATACATGCTCATTCAGGGATTTTTTTTTCTTTTCTCTTTCACTTTTCAGTTGATTTTTACAAGAAGAGAATCAAAATTCCTTATCTCAATCACTCCGCCTGATTTACCTCAAAGTGAGTTGAATAATGTCCTCTGTCACATACAGAGAACCACACCTAATGGAACCCCTCTTCAATCAGGGACTTATTTATATCCCTTATACTCAATTACTCACCTCTCATGTCATTCAGAGGTTCTCATAGACATACATACAAGGATTCGCACAGCCTGCCTATTTTGCACTTTGTATTATTGAAATCCACCGCACTCCCTGTGTGGAATATCTTAGAAACAAAAGGTTGTCTCCAGTGACATACCAACTTTCTATTTGAATCGCATATGCAAACAGCAGCAAGACGCTGATACACGGCTGCTATTCCTCAGCAAGGTCATACTCAGAGAAAAATCAACTATTAGGCCATACTTGGTATCAAAAAGACTGTACCTGCCCCTTGACACTACAGGGATAACATCCTCGTTACCATAAGAGCCACTCATAAATCCTGGATTAAGTGCGACTTTAGAGTAAGCCCCGGGAGGGTCGAAACGTCAAATCACTGAGTCGCTTGTACTGCCTACTATTTGATCTGTCACATTTGATTTTCTGTTTTTCACTTGAATAAATTAGCAAGTTTCAAAAAATCCTTTTGTTTCTAAGATATTCCACACAGGGAGTGCGGTGGATTTCAATAATACTGATACTAGACCTTACGGTCTGTCTCACCAGCACCCTGATCTAAATTTAGAGTGCAGGCCAAATTATATTTATATTTTGCACTTTGGAATTAACACAACTTATGAAACTGTGGCAGTGTCCATTGACACTCTAAAAACGCTAAAGCCAACTACATAGACATAAAAAACCCATAAACCACAGAAACACAACCCTATACAATGTGCTGACAATCCAAGATGACCAAAAGACCAAAACAACAAAACTGCACAGTCTGTCCCAGCTCTGCATTATACAACCAGTTAGTATATTGACAGATAATACAGATAACCATGATCATCTTTTTACTCTATTATTCAACTCTCATAGGGACATAAACAGACAAACACAAAATTCACTGGTGATGTAGGTTCTTTGAACAGTGTTCGCAGCCTTTACCCAGAGATATGGTGAGATCCAGAGAGATTGCAAGTGCAAAACAAAGTGTAAGAATAAAATTTCTCACCTCTCTGCAGCTGGATTTGCATGTCCATTCTCCCAGGAAGCTCCCACATACAGATTCCGAATAGGCTAGTTACCACGGCCCTACGTTGGGCGCCAAAACTGTCATAGCTGTTTGCGTTCTTAACCAATGTCAGATATGCCAGATCAGTGAGGCCAAATAAGGAGGTTACACCATTAATTGACAAGCGTGCTGGAGAAAAAGGTAACTGCACACAGGTTGTGAGCAAAATCACTTTATCTGATCTAATGGAGCAAGAGGCTGTATTTTATACCATTTACAACAAATGTAACTCAATGAAATTCATGTAGCATGTGTGAACAATGGCATGTGTGAACAACGGCATGTGTGAATGGCATGTGTGAAAGGCATGTGTGAATGGCATCTGTGAACGGCATGTGTGAACGGCCTGTTGGTATAGGCATGTAGGTACAGGCATGTAGGTACAGGCATGTGTGAACAGCATGTGTGAACGGCATGTGTGAAAGGCATGTATGAAAGGCATGTGGGAACGGCATGTGGGAACGGCATGTGGGAACGGCATGTGTGAACAACAGCATCTGGGAACCGCATGTGCGAACGGCATGTGTAAACGGCATGTGTGAAAGTCATGTGTTAACGGCATGTGTGAAAGGCATGAGTGAACAGCATGTGGGTATAGGCATGTGTGAACGGCATGTGTGAAAGGCATGTGTGAACAACATAGGGGAAAGGCATGTGGGAACGGCATGTGGGTATAAGCATGTGTGAACGGCATGTGGGTATAGGCATGTGAGTATAGGCATGTGGGAACGGCACGTGTGACAGGCATGTGTGAACGGCATGAGGGTATAGGCATGTGAGAACGGCATATGTGAAAGGCATGTATGAACGGCATGTGTAAACTGCACATGTGACAGGCATGTGTGAAAGGCATGTGGGTATAGGCATGTGTGAATGGCATGTGTGAATGGCATGTGGGTATAGGCATGTGTGAACGGCATGTGTGAAATGCATGTGGGTATAGGCATGTGTGAATGGCATGTGTGAACGGCATGTGGGAATGGCATGTCTGAAAGGCATGTGTGAAAGGCATGTGTGAACGGCTTATGGGAAAGGCATGTGGGTATAGGCATGTGTGAACGGCCTGTGTGAAAGGCATGTGTGAACGGCCTGTGTGAAAGGCATGTGTGAACGGCATGTGTGAACAACAGCATCTGGGAACAGCATGTGTGAACAACGGCATCTGGGAATGGCATGTATGAACAGCATGTGGGTATAGGCATGTGTGAAAGGCATGTGGGAATGATAATTAATCCCCTCTGAAACATATCTTCTGACTTAATTTCCTTTTTGTGTATTTGCTATTAGAATATTTATTTACGTTTTTTCATGTCCTCTGATGCTTATTATCTTGTTTTTGTTTTTTTCTGATAACTTTGAAAAAGACCGTGATTGGGACGAAACGTTGGATTCTATTATTCATTCAATAAAGTTTGTTCACTTTGCAAATCTATCCCAATTTGTGCTACAGATATTTTTTTCCTGTTAGAACTAATTTCTTGAGAGCATTCTCTTCATTACTAATGCCTCAAAATTTCTTAAAGGGTCCATCTGTATTGTGTGTCTATTAAAAACTTGGTGAGAAAAAGATAACACTGGTCAACAGCATTTTTGGTGCCAAAGATATTTCATCGAATTTAGGGTATTTTTGGGGTGCTGATTCTGAATATGTCATCAGTTTTGCCAGATTGGCTCAAGTTTTTGACATTTTTGGTATCTTATTTATAGCACTTGTTGGTAAATGCGACGCATCATCTCATTAATTTCTTTGGATTAGTACTTGAACTGAGCAGTTCTCAATATAGTTTTGTGTTAATTAGTGTTCTAAAAGTTTGTTCATAGCTTGATTTTTGCACTAACTTTATGTTGTTGTCTGTTTTCCAGTGAAAAGCATGAACTCATCAAGAAGAAGTTGTCTTAACGATCCAGACTCATTCTGTTACATTTGTGGTGAATACACACTGCCAAAACATAGAAGAAACATAACAGACTTCGTAAAAAAAGTGTATTTTGCCTATTTTGGGGTTATGCTTGGGGACCAAGACAAGTTTTGGGCACCACACATAGTGTGCAAAGCATGTATCGAATTATTACGAAAATGGAGCAAAGGACAAAGAAAAAGCTTCAAATTTGGTGTTCCAATGGTGTGGAGAGAGCCAAAAAATCATCATGATGACTGTTATTTATGGTAAACACAGGTACAGGCACATCTTCACAATGAGGGACAGGCCTTCTTTAATCAGCAGAAACCTCCAACATGGATGTCTGACAGATACCACGGTATAGCCATAGAGCGGCATCTGTTATATACAGCAGCCCATGTTAGAATAAAAGTAATCTGCATGCTATTAGCTTAACTATATGACTGGACTGGATGGAATAGTGCAGCAAAAAGAAATCTGGCATGTTTACATACTGTATGCTGGTCCGATAGGAGCATAAAGATCACTACATTGGGGGAATGGAAGTGTTTGGATAAATTGGAGCTCATAGTACATGGCAAGCAGAAAAGTAGCATTGAGTGGTCTAAAGAGCTGGTAAAACACTGGCATCCATAATGTTAACATTATTTCAGGTCTCTGTGAAACAAGAGTTCATTTTACTTTCATGTCTGGTCCTGAAACTCTACTCCATTCAAGTTACTGAGGCTGAGCTGCGATACCAGACACAACCCATGGACAGGAGTGGAGCAGTTTATGGATGAAAGCAGCCATGTTTTTTAGTCCTGGATATCCCCTATTGTGAATGGTGGTTCCTGTGTTATCTGTACTTGTACAGGAGGAGGAGGTGAGCTGTGACATCACCTATTGTGAATAGTGGATCCTGTGTTATCTACTGTATATAGAGGTGTTATCAGTCATTGTACAGGAGGAGGAGGAGGTGAGCTGTGACATCACCTGTTGTGAATGGTGGATCCTGTGTTATCTACTGTATATAGAGGTGTTATCAGTCATTGTACAGGAGGAGGTGAGCTGTGACATCATCTATTGTGAATTATGGATCCTGTGTTATCTACTGTATATAGAGGTGTTATCAGTCATTGTACAGGATGAGGAGGTGAGCTGTGATATCACCTATTGTGAATGGTGGATCCTGTGTTATCTACTGTACATAGAGGTGTTATCAGTCATTGTACAGGAGGGGGAGGAGGTGAGCTGTGACATCACCTATTGTAAATGGTGGATCCTGTGTTATCTACTGTATATAGAGGTGTTATCAGTCATTGTACAGGAGGAGGTGAGCTGTGATATCACCTATTGTGAATGGTGGATCCTGTGTTATCTGTTGTGAATTCCGCTCTTGGGCTCCCTCCGGTGGTTGTAAGTGGCATTTTTGTGAATTCTGTTCTTGGGCTCCCTCCTGTGGTTTTGAGTGGTATGGCTGCTTCTGGGATTTAGCATCAGCAGCTGTTTTCACTGATTGTCTTTCTGGCTCGGCTAAATTAGTCTGGCCTGTTCCCTCATTCAATGCCAGTTGTCAATTGTTCCAGCCTGGAGTCACGGCTCTTTGGATTTCCCTGACACTCTGACCAGTTCAGCAAAGCTAAGTCCTTGCTTGTCCTTTTGCAGTTCACTTGTTGTGGACTTTGTTGTTCAGCACTTTCTATGTTTTGCTCAATTGTCCAGCTTATCAGTATGAACCTATTCCGCTAAGCTGGAAACTCTGGGCAGCAGAGTTTGCCCTCTACACCTTTAGTCAGGTGTGGAGATTTTTGCATTTCTCTGCGGTGGACTTTTTCTAGTTTTTATTACTGACCGCACAGTGTTCTGTCCTGTACTAATTCTATCTAGCTAGAAGTGGCCTCCTTTGCTAAATCTTGTTTCATACTACGTATGTCATTTCCTTCTCCTCTCACAGTCATTATTTGTGGGGGGCTGTCCTATCCTTTGGGGATTTTCTCTGAGGCAAGATAGCTTTCCTGTTTCTATCTTTAGGGGTAGCTAGTTCTCCGGCTGTGACGAGGTGTCCAGGGAGTGACAGGAACATCCCACGGCTAATGCTAGTGTCTGTGTTAAGATCAGGAACTGCAGTCTGTATAGTTACCACCTGCTCAGAGCTAGTCGCATGTCGCTCCTACATCACCAGACCATAACAGTTATCTACTGTATATAGAGGTGTTATCAGTCATTGTACAGGAGGAGGAGGTGAGCTGTGACATCACCTATTGTGAATGGTGGATCCTGTGTTACCTACTGTATGTAGAGGTGTTATCAGTCATTGTACAGGAGGAGGAGGTGAGCTGTGACATCCCCTATTGTGAATGGTGGATCCTGTGTTCTTTGCTATATAGAGGTGTGTTGTGTTATGAGTCATTATAATCCTGTCTGTAAAGATAATAAGACTGCTGAAAAGTCTTCAGTAGGGTTGAGCGAAACGGGTCGATCATTTTCAAAAGTCGCCGACTTTTGGCTAAGTCGGCGTCTCATGAAACCCGATCCGACCCCTGTGCTTGTCGGCCATGCGGTACGCGACTTTCGCGCCAAAGTCGCGTTTCAATGACGCGAAAAGCGCCATTTCTCAGCCAATGAAGGTGAACGCAGAGTGTGGGCAGCGTGATGACATAGATCCTGGTCCCCACCATCTTAGAGAAGGGCATTGCAGTGATTGGCTTGCTGTCTGCGGCGTCACAGGGGCTATAAAGGGGCGTTCCCGCCGACCGCCATCTTACTGCTGCTGATCTGAGCTTAGGGACAGGTTGCTGCCGCTTCGTCAGAAGCAGGGAGAGCGTTAGGCAGGGTCCACTAACCACCAAACCGCTTGTGCTGCAGCGATTTCCACTGTCCAACACCACCTTCGGTGTGCAGGGACTGTGGAAGCTATTTTTTTTTTTTTTTCCCCTCAGCGCTGTAGCTCATTGGGCTGCCCTAGAAGGCTCCGTGATAGCTGTATTGCTGTGTGTACGCCACTGTGGAAACCAACTGCTTTTTTCAAAGCACATATCCTCTTGTTCCTTCCTTTCTGCACAGCTATCTTTTTTGTTTGTCCACACTTTTTATTTAATTTGTGCATCAGTCCACTCCTATTGCTGCCTGCCATACCTGGCTTACATTACTGCAGGGAGATAGTAATTGTAGGACAGTTTTTTTTTTTTTTTTTTTTTTTGTGGGAGATTAAGATTGGCATTTCTGCTACAGTGCCATCCCTGTGTGTGCCATCTCTCACTGAGTGGGCCATAGAAAGCCTATTTATTTTTTCCGTGATTTGTGTTCTAAAATCTACCTCAACACAAAAACACTACATCAATCAGTGGGAGAAAAATAATATTGGCCTCAGTCAGGGCTTGTGTGCCACTGCTGTGTGTGCTATCTCTCATTCAGTGGGCTATAGCAAGCCTATTTTTTTTTTTTTAATATTATTTGGTTTCTAAAGTCTCCCTGAAAAAAAAAAAAAAACCTAAAAAAACAGTGGGAGAGTAATATTGCCCTTTCAGCTTGTGTGCCAGTCTTGACTCCTGGGTGTGCCACCTCTCTCCCTCTCATTCAGTGGGCCATAGAAAGCCTATTTATTTTTTTTTTTAAATATTATTGGGTTTCTAAAGTCTCCCTTAAAAAACAAAAAATACATAAAAAAACAGTGGGAGAGTAATATTGCCCTTTCAGCTTGTGTGCCAGTCTTGACTCCTGGGTGTGCCACCTCTCTCCCTTTCATTCAGTGGGCCATAGAAAGCCTATTTATTTTTTCCGTGATTTGTGTTCTAAATTCTACCTCAACACAAAAACACTACATCAATCAGTGGGAGAAAAATATTGGCCTCAGTCAGGGCTTGTGTGCCACTGCTGTGTGTGCTATCTCTCATTCAGTGGGCTATAGCAAGCCTATTTTTTTTTTTTTTTTTTTAATATTATTTGGTTTCTAAAGTCTCCCGGAAAAAACAAAAAAAACCTAAAAAAACAGTGGGAGAGTAATATTGCCCTTTCAGCTTGTGTGCCAGTCTTGACTCCTGGGTGTGCCACCTCTCTCCCTCTCATTCAGTGGGCCATAGAAAGCCTATTTATTTTTTTTTTTAAATATTATTGGGTTTCTAAAGTCTCCCTTAAAAAACAAAAAATACATAAAAAAACAGTGGGAGAGTAATATTGCCCTTTCAGCTTGTGTGCCAGTCTTGACTCCTGGGTGTGCCACCTCTCTCTCTCATTCAGTGGGCCATAGAAAGGCTATTTTTTTTTTGGTTTTTTTAATATTATTTGGTTTCTAAAGTCTCCCTGAAAAAAAAAAAAAAACATAAAAAAACAGTGGGAGAGTAATATTGCCCTTTCAGCTTGTGTGCCAGTCTTGACTCCTGGGTGTGCCACCTCTCTCCCTTTCATTCAGTGGGCCATAGAAAGCCTATTTATTTTTTCCGTGATTTGTGTTCTAAATTCTACCTCAACACAAAAACACTACATCAATCAGTGGGAGAAAAATATTGGCCTCAGTCAGGGCTTGTGTGCCACTGCTGTGTGTGCTATCTCTCATTCAGTGGGCTATAGCAAGCCTATTTTTTTTTTTTTTTTTTAATATTATTTGGTTTCTAAAGTCTCCCTGAAAAAAAAAAAAAAACCTAAAAAAACAGTGGGAGAGTAATATTGCCCTTTCAGCTTGTGTGCCAGTCTTGACTCCTGGGTGTGCCACCTCTCTCCCTCTCATTCAGTGGGCCATAGAAAGCCTATTTATTTATTTTTTTAAATATTATTGGGTTTCTAAAGTCTCCCTTAAAAAACAAAAAATACATAAAAAAACAGTGGGAGAGTAATATTGCCCTTTCAGCTTGTGTGCCAGTCTTGACTCCTGGGTGTGCCACCTCTCTCTCTCATTCAGTGGGCCATAGAAAGGCTATTTTTTTTTTGTTTTTTTTAATATTATTTGGTTTCTAAAGTCTCCCTGAAAAAAAAAAAAAAACACAAAAAACAGTGGGAGAGTAATATTGCCCTTTCAGCTTGTGTGCCAGTCTTGACTCCTGGGTGTGCCACCTCTCTCCCTTTCATTCAGTGGGCCATAGAAAGCCTATTTATTTTTTTTTTTAAATATTATTGGGTTTCTAAAGTCTCCCTTAAAAAACAAAAAATACATAAAAAAACAGTGGGAGAGTAATATTGCCCTTTCAGCTTGTGTGCCAGTCTTGACTCCTGGGTGTGCCACCTCTCTCTCTCATTCAGTGGGCCATAGAAAGGCTATTTTTTTTTTGGTTTTTTTAATATTATTTGGTTTCTAAAGTCTCCCTGAAAAAAAAAAAACAGTGGGAGAGTAATATTGCCCTTTCAGCTTGTGTGCCAGTCTTGACTCCTGGGTGTGCCACCTCTCTCCCTTTCATTCAGTGGGCCATAGAAAGCCTATTTATTTATTTTTTTTAAATATTATTGGGTTTCTAAAGTCTCTCTTAAAAAACAAAAAATACATAAAAAAACAGTGGGAGAGTAATATTGCCCTTTCAGCTTGTGTGCCAGTCTTGACTCCTGGGTGTGCCACCTCTCTCTCTCATTCAGTGGGCCATAGAAAGGCTATTTTTTTTTTGGTTTTTTTAATATTATTTGGTTTCTAAAGTCTCCCTGAAAAAAAAAAAAAAACATACAAAAAACAGTGGGAGAGTAATATTGCCCTTTCAGCTTGTGTGCCAGTCTTGACTCCTGGGTGTGCCACCTCTCTCCCTTTCATTCAGTGGGCCATAGAAAGCCTATTTATTTATTTTTTTAAATATTATTGGGTTTCTAAAGTCTCCCTTAAAAAACAAAAAATACATAAAAAAACAGTGGGAGAGTAATATTGCCCTTTCAGCTTGTGTGCCAGTCTTGACTCCTGGGTGTGCCACCTCTCTCTCTCATTCAGTGGGCCATAGAAAGGCTATTTTTTTTTTGGTTTTTTTAATATTATTTGGTTTCTAAAGTCTCCCTGAAAAAAAAAAAAAAAACATACAAAAAACAGTGGGAGAGTAATATTGCCCTTTCAGCTTGTGTGCCAGTCTTGACTCCTGGGTGTGCCACCTCTCTCCCTTTCATTCAGTGGGCCATAGAAAGCCTATTTATTTATTTTTTTAAATATTATTGGGTTTCTAAAGTCTCCCTTAAAAAACAAAAAATACATAAAAAAACAGTGGGAGAGTAATATTGCCCTTTCAGCTTGTGTGCCAGTCTTGACTCCTGGGTGTGCCACCTCTCTCTCTCATTCAGTGGGCCATAGAAAGGCTATTTTTTTTTTGGTTTTTTTAATATTATTTGGTTTCTAAAGTCTCCCTGAAAAAAAAAAAAAACATACAAAAAACAGTGGGAGAGTAATATTGCCCTTTCAGCTTGTGTGCCAGTCTTGACTCCTGGGTGTGCCACCTCTCTCCCTTTCATTCAGTGGGCCATAGAAAGCCTATTTTTTTTTTTTTAAATATTATTGGGTTTCTAAAGTCTCCCTTAAAAAACAAAAAATACATAAAAAAACAGTGGGAGAGTAATATTGCCCTTTCAGCTTGTGTGCCAGTCTTGACTCCTGGGTGTGCCACCTCTCTCTCTCATTCAGTGGGCCATAGAAAGGCTATTTTTTTTTTGGTTTTTTTAATATTATTTGGTTTCTAAAGTCTCCCTGAAAAAAAAAAAAAAACATACAAAAAACAGTGGGAGAGTAATATTGCCCTTTCAGCTTGTGTGCCAGTCTTGACTCCTGGGTGTGCCACCTCTCTCCCTTTCATTCAGTGGGCCATAGAAAGCCTATTTATTTTTTTTTTTAAATATTATTGGGTTTCTAAAGTCTCCCTTAAAAAACAAAAAATACATAAAAAAACAGTGGGAGAGTAATATTGCCCTTTCAGCTTGTGTGCCAGTCTTGACTCCTGGGTGTGCCACCTCTCTCTCTCATTCAGTGGGCCATAGAAAGGCTATTTTTTTTTTTGTTTTTTTAATATTATTTGGTTTCTAAAGTCTCCCTGAAAAAAAAAAAAAAACATACAAAAAACAGTGGGAGAGTAATATTGCCCTTTCAGCTTGTGTGCCAGTCTTGACTCCTGGGTGTGCCACCTCTCTCATTCAGTGGGCCATAGAAAGCTTTTTTTTTTTTTTTCCTTGATTTGTGTTCTAAAATCTACCTCAACACAAAAACACTACATCAATCAGTGGGAGAAAAATATTGGCCTCAGTCAGGGCTTGTGTGCCACTGCTGTGTGTGCTATCTCTCATTCAGTGGGCTATAGAAAGCCTATTTATTTATTTATTTTTTTTCTTATTATTTGGTTTCTAAAGTCTCCCTGAAAAAAAAAAATACATAAATTAGGTGGGAGATTAATATTGACATTAGTGCTTGAGTGACAGTCCTGCGTGTGTGTCATCTCTGTGATTTTGTGCCACAGAAAACAGAGTGTGTAACATTGTGCCTGATTTTCCTTGTGGTCTCACCAACCTGTTAAGGGATATTGAAATCATACTGAAGTTATAGCTCACCGTGTAAGTTGTTTGACAGCAACAAATAAAGTTACTTTGGTTAAGATTTTAAAACAATGAGGAAGTCTGGTGCAAGAGGTCGTCGTGGGCGTTCATTGTCAGCTGGTAATGATGGTAGTGGTAGTGGAGCATCAGGTGGTCGTGGGGATAAAAATATTCCACCTAAGTCTGGAGCTGTGGAGCCAGTTTCGTCGTCAGGCTACACAAGGCCTCGAACGCTCTCTTTTCTGGGAGTAGGAAAACCGCTTTTAAAGGCGGAGCAGCAACAGCAAGTTTTGGCTTACATTGCAGACTCAGCCTCTAGCTCTTTTGCCTCCTCTTCCGAAACTGGTAAATGTAAAAGCAGCGCGTCGCTTGTGGATGTTCACGGTCAGGGACAAGTCGCTTCCTTGTCCTCCTCAGCAAAAACTACAACAAGAGAGAAGGATGCAGCAGGCGACACAACGGGTCACTCCATGGAGCTCTTTACACATACCGTCCCTGGCTTAGAAAGTGAAACATTTAACAGGCCATGCCCATTACAAGTATATTCTGACATGGAGTGCACTGATGCACAGCCACAGCCAGAGTACTATGCTGCTCCTTTGACTCAGACCACCACATTGCCCTCTCAGGGTACAGATCCACAATCAGACCCTGATGAGACTATGTTGCCCCGCCACGAACGCTATACCACCGACCGACACAGTGACACAGACGAAGTTGCACACGAGCTCGAAGAGGAGGTAATAGATGACCCAGTTATTGACCCCGATTGGCAGCCATTGGGGGAACAGGGTGCAGGCGGCAGTAGTTCAGAAGCGGAGGTGGAGGAGGGGCCGCAGCAGGCATCAACATCGCAACAGGTTCCATCTGCCGGGCCCGTATCTGGCCCAAAACGCGTGTCAAAGCCAAAACCTGTTGGAGCACAGCGTTGCCATCCGGTTAAAGCTCAGTCTGCAATCCCTGAAAAGGGATCCGAGTCTAGGAAGAGTGCAGTCTGGCATTTTTTTAAACAACATCCAACTGATCAGCGCAAAGTCATCTGTCAAAAATGTTCAACTAGCTTAAGCAGAGGTCAGAATCTGAAAAGTCTAAATACTAGTTGCATGCATAGACACTTAACCACCATGCATTTTCAAGCCTGGACTAACTACCAAACGTCCCTCAAGGTTGTAGCACCCTCGGCCAATGAAGCTAGTCAGCAACGCAACATCCCTTCCGTCACTGTAAGGCCACCATTTTCCGCACCACCGGCAGTATCTGTGCAGGTTTCTTTGCCAGCCAAAAGCAGTCAGGGTCAGGGAATCACCAGTTTTGTAGGAGGAAATATTGCATCTAGGGCACCGGCGGAAACAATACCGTCTCCAACCGTCTCTCAGTCTGCCATGTACACCGGCACACCCGAAAGTTCCACGATCTCCAGCTCTCCAGTCCAGCTCACCCTACATGAGACTCTGGTTAGAAAAAGGAAGTACTTATCCTCGCATCCGCGTACACAGGGTTTTAACGCCCACATAGCTAGACTAATCTCGTTAGAGATGATGCCCTACCGGTTAGTTGAAAGCGAAGCTTTCAAAGCCCTGATGGAGTACGCTGAACCACGATACGAGCTACCCAGTCGACACTTTTTTTCCAGAAAAGCCATCCCAGCCCTGCACCAGCATGTTAAACAGCGCATCGTCCATGCACTCAGGCAATCTGTGAGTACAAAGGTGCACCTGACTACAGATGCATGGACCAGTAGGCATGGCCAGGGACGTTATGTGTCCATCACGGCACACTGGGTGAATGTGGTGGATGCAGGGTCCACAGGCGACATCAATTTAGGGACAGTTGTGCCTAGCCCACGGTCTAGGAAACAGTTGGCTGTAGGCGTTCGCACCCCCTCCTCCTCCTCCTCCTCGTCCTCCTGCAGAAGCTACAGCTCTTCCACAGAACGCAGTCTGCCAACCACTCCATCGGCAGATGACACTGTTGCACACCAGTTGTCCCATTATGGGCCAGCTACTGCCAAGCGTCAGCAGGCTGTATTGGCTATGAAGTGCTTGGGCGACAACAGACACACCGCGGAAGTTCTGTCCGAGTTCTTGCAACAAGAAACGCAGTCGTGGCTGGGCACAGTAGATCTTGAGGCAGGCAAGGTAGTGAGTGATAACGGAAGGAATTTCATGGCTGCCATCTCCCTTTCCCAACTGAAACACATTCCTTGCCTGGCTCACACCTTAAACCTGGTGGTGCAGTGCTTATTGAAAACTTATCCTGGGTTCTCCGACCTGCTCCTCAAAGTGCGTGCACTTTGCTCACATATCCGACGTTCGCCTGTACACGCCAGCCGTATGCAGACCTATCAGCGGTCTTTGAACCTTCCCCAGCATCGCCTAATCATAGACGTTGCAACAAGGTGGAACTCAACACTGCACATGCTTCAGAGACTGTGCGAACAGAGGCGTGCTGTTATTTATTTGTGGGAGGATACACGGGCAGGCAGTAGGATGGCAGACATGGAGTTGTCAGGTGTGCAGTGGTCTAAGATACAAGACATGTGTCAAGTCCTTCAGTGTTTTGAGGAATGCACACGGCTGGTTAGTGCAGACAACGCCGTAATAAGCATGAGCATCCCCCTAATGCGTCTGCTGATGCAAAGTTTGACGCACATAAAGGAGCAGGCGTCTGCACCAGAGGAAGAGGAAAGCCTTGATGACAGTCAGCCATTGTCTGGTCAGGGCAGTGTACAGGACGAGGTAGCGGGCGAAGAGGAGGTGGAGGACGAGGAGGATGATGGGGATGAGTATATTTTTAATGCCGAACCTTTCCCGGGGGCACAGGAAATTGGTTGCGTGTCACGGCCGGGTTCTGGTTTTTTGAGGGACACAAGTGACGTAGATTTGCCTGCAACTGCCCCTCAACCAATCACAACCGGAGATTTGACAACTGGAACTTTGGCCCACATGGCGGATTATGCCTTACGTATCCTAAAAAGGGACACACGCATTACGAAAATGATGAACGATGACGATTACTGGTTGGCCTGCCTCCTTGATCCACGCTATAAAGGCAAATTGCAAAATATTATGCCACATGAGAACTTGGAACTAATATTAGCAACCAAACAATCAACTCTTGTTGACCGTTTGCTTCAGGCATTCCCAGCACACAGCGCACGTGATCGTTCTCACACGAGCTCCAGGGGGCAGCAGACTAGGAGTGTTAGGGGTGCACACATCAGAAGTGGCGTTGGACAGAGGGGTTTTCTGACCAGGTTGTGGAGTGATTTTGCTATGACCGCAGACAGGACAGGTACTGCTGCATCAATTGAAAGTGACAGGAGACAACATTTGTCCAGTATGGTTACTAACTATTTTTCATCCCTTATCGATGTTCTCCCTCAACCGTCATTCCCATTTGATTACTGGGCCTCCAAATTAGACACCTGGCCAGAATTGGCAGAATATGCATTGCAGGAGCTTGCTTGCCCGGCAGCAAGTGTCCTATCAGAAAGAGTATTCAGTGCTGCAGGTTCAATATTAACCGAAAAAAGGACTCGTCTGGCTACCCAAAATGTTGACGATCTAACATTCATTAAAATGAACCACAACTGGATTTCGAAATCTTTTGCCCCACCTTGCCCGGCCGACACCTAGCTTTCCTATGAAAAGCTCTTGCCTGTGAATTACTTTTCTAATGTCTAATTTGCTGCAGCTGATTGTACAGCATACGACATGTTTACACCTCCCTAAATGGCAAAACTCCCCACACGGGGCCGTGGTATCGCGACTTGGCGCAAGCACCCGTGAGACTGCTGTTTGTCTGAAGAGGTGGGTGTGCTCGCTTTTGGTTGACGGCATTGCTACTGGGTCCCTCATAGTACAATGTAGTGTCTCTGGCGGTGGTGGTGCGCACCCAACGTCAGACACACCGTTGTAACATGAGGGGCCCTGGGGCGGTCCCGCCGGCCTCAAGAGAGTTCCCCCCTACCCCAGCTCAAAATGTGCTCTACCACGTCCAAAATTATGTCGCACAGCTCCACCAATCTTTAGTCTATTCGCTGACATCATTCAATGTCTGGCACTGACAATACAAATTTGTAGACATCTATGATGCAACTTAAAGTAGTCTGTGTCTGTGTCCTATATTGGCACCATTAAATAGTTACTGCCAAATTACTATGTCAGAAACTCAGTAGATGAGCCCACCCCTGTACCTAAGTATGCCACCTTTTTTTTTGTTGTGGTTGTTTTGCGAGACATTAACATCTATTTATATTTTGGGAGTACTGGGACAGACACTCCTTGCACTACTCCTCCACTCACCACCAAGCTGCCTGTGTATCCATGTAACCGCTGTAAAGCTGCCATGAGCCTATTGTTTGTTATTTTAGGCCTTTGATAGCCTGTCTGCGGTCCCTACTTTAAATACTCCTCCACTCACCACCACCAAGCTGCCTGCCCGTGTATCCATGTAACCGCTGTAAAACTGCCATGAGCCTATTGTTTGTTATTTTAGGCCTTTGATAGCCTGTCTGCGGTCCCTACTTTAAATACTCCTCCACTCACCACCACCAAGTTGCCTGCCCGTGTATCCATGTAACCGCTGTAAAACTGCCATGAGCCTATTGTTTGTTATTTTAGGCCTTTGAAGCCTGTCTGCGGTCCCTCCTTCCACTAGTCCTCCACTGACCAGACCACTGCTGCCCGTGTACCCCTGGAACCAATTATAAAGTGCCTACAGCCAGCCCATTTTCTTATGTTAGGCCTTTGAAGCCTGTCTGCGGTCCCTACTTTAAATACTCCTCCACTGACCACCAAGCTGCCTGCCCGTGTATCCATGTAACCGCTGTAAAACTGCCATGAGCCTATTGTTTGTTATGTTAGGCCTTTGATAGCCTGTCTGCGGTCCCTACTTTAAATACTCCTCCACTCACCACCAAGCTGCCTGCCCGTCTATCCATGTAACCGCTGTAAAACTGCAATGAGCCTATTGTTTGTTATTTTAGGCCTTGATAGCCTGTCTGCGGCCCCTACTTGCAATACTCCTCCACTGACCACAATGCTGCCTGGAGTGCCTGCCTGTGTATCCATGTAACCGCTGTAAAACTGCCATGAGCCTATTGTTTGTTATTTTAGGCCTTTGAAGCCTGTCTGCGGTCCCTCCTTCCACTAGTCCTCCACTGACCAGACCACTGCTGCCCGTGTACCCCTGGAACCAATTATAAAGTGCCTACAGCCAGCCCATTTTCTTATGTTAGGCCTTTGAAGCCTGTCTGCGGTCCCTACTTTAAATACTCCTCCACTGACCACCAAGCTGCCTGCCCGTGTATCCATGTAACCGCTGTAAAACTGCCATGAGCCTATTGTTTGTTATTTTAGGCCTTTGATAGCCTGTCTGCGGTCCCTACTTTAAATACTCCTCCACTCACCACCAAGCTGCCTGCCCGTGTATCCATGTAACCGCTGTAAAACTGCCATGAGCCTATTGTTTGTTATGTTAGGCCTTTGATAGCCTGTCTGCGGTCCCTACTTTAAATACTCCTCCACTGACCACCAAGCTGCCTGCCCGTGTATCCATGTAACCGCTGTAAAACTGCCATGAGCCTATTGTTTGTTATTTTAGGCCTTTGATAGCCTGTCTGCGGTCCCTACTTTAAATACTCCTCCACTCACCACCAAGCTGCCTGCCCGTGTATCCATGTAACCGCTGTAAAACTGCCATGAGCCTATTGTTTGTTATGTTAGGCCTTTGATAGCCTGTCTGCGGTCCCTACTTTAAATACTCCTCCACTCACCACCACCAAGTTGCCTGCCCGTGTATCCATGTAACCGCTGTAAAACTGCCATGAGCCTATTGTTTGTTATTTTAGGCCTTTCAAGCCTGTCTGTGGTCCCTCCTTCCACTAGTCCTCCACTGACCAGACCACTGCTGCCCGTGTACCCCTGGAACCAATTATAAAGTGCGTACAGCCAGCACATTTTCTTATGTTAGGCCTTTGAAGCCTGTCTGCGGTCCCTACTTTAAATACTCCTCCACTGACCACCAAGCTGCCTGCCCGTGTATCCATGTAACCGCTGTAAAACTGCCATGAGCCTATTGTTTGTTATGTTAGGCCTTTGATAGCCTGTCTGCGGTCCCTACTTTAAATACTCCTCCACTCACCACCAAGCTGCCTGCCCGTCTATCCATGTAACCGCTGTAAAACTGCAATGAGCCTATTGTTTGTTATTTTAGGCCTTTGATAGCCTGTCTGCGGCCCCTACTTGCAATACTCCTCCACTGACCACAATGCTGCCTGGAGTGCCTGCCTGTGTATCCATGTAACCGCTGTAAAACTGCCATGAGCCTATTGTTTGTTATTTTAGGCCTTTGAAGCCTGTCTGCGGTCCCTCCATCCACTAGTCCTCCACTGACCAGACCACTGCTGCCCGTGTACCCCTGGAACCAATTATAAAGTGCCTACAGCCAGCCCATTTTCTTATGTTAGGCCTTTGAAGCCTGTCTGCGGTCCCTACTTTAAATACTCCTCCACTGACCACCAAGCTGCCTGCCCGTGTATCCATGTAACCGCTGTAAAACTGCCATGAGCCTATTGTTTGTTATTTTAGGCCTTTGATAGCCTGTCTGCGGTCCCTACTTTAAATACTCCTCCACTCACCACCAAGCTGCCTGCCCGTGTATCCATGTAACCGCTGTAAAACTGCCATGAGCCTATTGTTTGTTATGTTAGGCCTTTGATAGCCTGTCTGCGGTCCCTACTTTAAATACTCCTCCACTGACCACCAAGCTGCCTGCCCGTGTATCCATGTAACCGCTGTAAAACTGCCATGAGCCTATTGTTTGTTATTTTAGGCCTTTGATAGCCTGTCTGCGGTCCCTACTTTAAATACTCCTCCACTCACCACCAAGCTGCCTGCCCGTGTATCCATGTAACCGCTGTAAAACTGCCATGAGCCTATTGTTTGTTATGTTAGGCCTTTGATAGCCTGTCTGCGGTCCCTACTTTAAATACTCCTCCACTCACCACCACCAAGTTGCCTGCCCGTGTATCCATGTAACCGCTGTAAAACTGCCATGAGCCTATTGTTTGTTATTTTAGGCCTTTGAAGCCTGTCTGCGGTCCCTCCTTCCACTAGTCCTCCACTGACCAGACCACTGCTGCCCGTGTACCCCTGGAACCAATTATAAAGTGCCTACAGCCAGCCCATTTTCTTATGTTAGGCCTTTGAAGCCTGTCTGCGGTCCCTACTTTAAATACTCCTCCACTGACCACCAAGCTGCCTGCCCGTGTATCCATGTAACCGCTGTAAAACTGCCATGAGCCTATTGTTTGTTATGTTAGGCCTTTGATAGCCTGTCTGCGGTCCCTACTTTAAATACTCCTCCACTCACCACCAAGCTGCCTGCCCGTCTATCCATGTAACCGCTGTAAAACTGCAATGAGCCTATTGTTTGTTATTTTAGGCCTTTGATAGCCTGTCTGCGGCCCCTACTTGCAATACTCCTCCACTGACCACAATGCTGCCTGGAGTGCCTGCCTGTGTATCCATGTAACCGCTGTAAAACTGCCATGAGCCTATTGTTTGTTATTTTAGGCCTTTGAAGCCTGTCTGCGGTCCCTCCTTCCACTAGTCCTCCACTGACCAGACCACTGCTGCCCGTGTACCCCTGGAACCAATTATAAAGTGCCTACAGCCAGCCCATTTTCTTATGTTAGGCCTTTGAAGCCTGTCTGCGGTCCCTACTTTAAATACTCCTCCACTGACCACCAAGCTGCCTGCCCGTGTATCCATGTAACTGCTGTAAAACTGCCATGAGCCTATTGTTTGTTATTTTAGGCCTTTGATAGCCTGTCTGCGGTCCCTACTTTAAATACTCCTCCAC
Organism: Ranitomeya variabilis; assembly: GCF_051348905.1. Taxonomy (NCBI): domain Eukaryota; kingdom Metazoa; phylum Chordata; class Amphibia; order Anura; family Dendrobatidae; genus Ranitomeya; species Ranitomeya variabilis. The sequence goes on from NC_135233.1 coordinate 612,888,311, forward strand.
TCACCACCAAGCTGCCTGCCCGTGTATCCATGTAACCGCTGTAAAACTGCCATGAGCCTATTGTTTGTTATGTTAGGCCTTTGATAGCCTGTCTGCGGTCCCTACTTTAAATACTCCTCCACTCACCACCAAGCTGCCTGCCCGTGTATCCATGTAACCGCTGTAAAACTGCCATGAGCCTATTGTTTGTTATTTTAGGCCTTTGATAGCCTGTCTGCGGTCCCTACTTTAAATACTCCTCCACTCACCACCAAGCTGCCTGCCCGTGTATCCATGTAACCGCTGTAAAACTGCCATGAGCCTATTGTTTGTTATGTTAGGCCTTTGATAGCCTGTCTGCGGTCCCTACTTTAAATACTCCTCCACTCACCACCACCAAGTTGCCTGCCCGTGTATCCATGTAACCGCTGTAAAACTGCCATGAGCCTATTGTTTGTTATTTTAGGCCTTTGAAGCCTGTCTGCGGTCCCTCCTTCCACTAGTCCTCCACTGACCAGACCACTGCTGCCCGTGTACCCCTGGAACCAATTATAAAGTGCCTACAGCCAGCCCATTTTCTTATGTTAGGCCTTTGAAGCCTGTCTGCGGTCCCTACTTTAAATACTCCTCCACTGACCACCAAGCTGCCTGCCCGTGTATCCATGTAACCGCTGTAACACTGCCATGAGCCTATTGTTTGTTATGTTAGGCCTTTGATAGCCTGTCTGCGGTCCCTACTTTAAATACTCCTCCACTCACCACCAAGCTGCCTGCCCGTCTATCCATGTAACCGCTGTAAAACTGCAATGAGCCTATTGTTTGTTATTTTAGGCCTTTGATAGCCTGTCTGCGGCCCCTACTTGCAATACTCCTCCACTGACCACAATGCTGCCTGGAGTGCCTGCCTGTGTATCCATGTAACCGATGTAAAACTGCCATGACTGCCTACTGTTTGTTATTTTAGGCCTTTGATAGCCTGTCTGCAGCCCCTACTTGCAATACTCCTCCACTGACCACACCAATGCTGCCCGTGTACCCCTGGAACCTATTTAAAAGTTCATAGAGCCTAGTTATATATTTTATTTACTATTAATAAGGCCATGATGGACTACGCTGTACCACGCTACAAGCTAACCAGTCGACACTTCTTTTGCGAGAAAAGCCATCCCAACCCTCCACCAGCATGTAGAAGACCGCATTGTCCATGCACTCTGGCAATCTGTGAGTACAAAGGTGCACCTGACAACAGACGCATGGACCTGTAGGCATGGCCACGGAAGATTACGTGTCCATTACGGCGCAATGGGTTAATGTGGTGGATGCATGGTCCACAGGGGACAGCCTACTAAGTCTGTCTGCAGTCCCTAATTCAAATTGTCCTCCACTGTCTAAATCGGAGCTTCCACCTTCTGGCTTTCGGCCTATAGTATCAGAAATTAAACTGCATTTGGCCTTCAACTTTGGTTAGGGCCTACTAACGGCTTCTGCCCCTCCCTGGTGTTGCCCTCAACTAAATAAAGCTGAGCTTCAACCTTCTGCTCCAAATTACCATTTTGAAAAATGCAATAGGCTTTTCCGGCCTACTAAAGGTGTCTGTCTGTGTGCCCCTGCCTGGTGTTGTCCTCAACTAAATAAAGCTGAGCTTCAACCTCCTGGCTCTCATTAAGTGGTTTTAAAAAAAAAAATGGTGGTTAGGGCCTACTAACGGCTTCTGCCCCTCCCTGGTGTTGCCCTCAACTAAATAAAGCTGAGCTTCAACCTTCTGCTCCAAATTACCATTTTGAAAAATGCAATAGGCTTTTCCGGCCTACTAAAGGTATCTGTCTGTGTGCCCCTGCCTGGTGTTGTCCTCAACTAAATAAAGCTGAGCTTCAACCTTCCGGCTCTCATTAAGTGGTTTTAAAAAAAAAAATGGTGGTTAGGGCCTACTAACGGCTTCTGCCCCTCCCTGGTGTTGTCCTCAACTAAATAAAGCTGAGCTTCAACCTTCCGGCTCTCATTAAGTGGTTTTAAAAAAAAAAAATGGTGGTTAGGGCCTACTAACGGCTTCTGCCCCTCCCTGGTGTTGCCCTCAACTAAATAAAGCTGAGCTTCAACCTTCTGCTCCAAATTACCATTTTGAAAAATGCAATAGGCTTTTCCGGCCTACTAAAGGTGTCTGTCTGTGTGCCCCTGCCTGGTGTTGTCCTCAACTAAATAAAGCTGAGCTTCAACCTTCCGGCTCTCATTAAGTGGTTTTAAAAAAAAAAATGGTGGTTAGGGCCTACTAACGGCTTCTGCCCCTCCCTGGTGTTGCCCTCAACTAAATAAAGCTGAGCTTCAACCTTCTGCTCCAAATTACCATTTTGAAAAATGCAATAGGCTTTTCCGGCCTACTAAAGGTGTCTGTCTGTGTGCCCCTGCCTGGTGTTGTCCTCAACTAAATAAAGCTGAGCTTCAACCTTCTGCTCCAAATTACCATTTTAAAAAATGCAATAGGCTTTTCCGGCCTACTAAAGGTGTCTGTCTGTGTGCCCCTGCCTGGTGTTGCCCTCAACTAAATAAAGCTGAGCTTCAACCTTCTGCTCCAAATTACCATTTTGAAAAATGCAATAGGCTTTTCCGGCCTACTAAAGGTGTCTGTCTGTGTGCCCCTGCCTGGTGTTGTCCTCAACTAAATAAAGCTGAGCTTCAACCTTCCGGCTCTCATTAAGTGGTTTTAAAAAAAAAAATGGTGGTTAGGGCCTACTAACGGCTTCTGCCCCTCCCTGGTGTTGCCCTCAACTAAATAAAGCTGAGCTTCAACCTTCTGCTCCAAATTACCATTTTAAAAAATGCAATAGGCTTTTCCGGCCTACTAAAGGTGTCTGCCCCTCCCTGGTGTTGTCCTCAACTGAACAAAGCTGAGCTTCCACATTCTGGCTTTCGCCCTATACTATCAGATATTAAACTGCATTTGGCCTACTAGTGTGGTTAGGCCCTTGAAACAGTGTCTGCTGCTCTTGGGTTTGCTACTCCACTGAACAAAGCAATGCCGCCTGTTTAGTCCTGTTACCAATTTTGAACTGCATGTAGCCTACTTTATTCTTTGGCCCTATATCTGTTTCCTCCTCATCCTGCCCATTGCCCAGCCACTGCTAAATGAGTCTGCTGGTACATTGACCTAGACCACTACATTCCCCTTGTACTCTACACAGCCAGAATCTGTCCCTGCTGAAAGTAAGGTTCCCCTTCCCGCATGTTATACCACCTTACACAGGGACAAAGAGGAAGGTGCAGATGAAAGTGCAGGTTCCTTCATCAGGTGGGGGGGCATACTCGTTGGCGACGTCACTGGCACAGGGCCCCTCAGAGTACGCAAAAGTGTCGCTGCTGGTGGGAGGCGCCCCCGCCATGCAAACACACCGCCGTACTTTGAGGGGCCCTGTGCCAGTGGCAATGCGAACGAGTGGGCCCCCCCCTGCTTGCTCAGGATCACAGCACTTGCAACTTTTAAATACTTACCTTTCCCTGCAACACCGCCGTGACGTAGTCCGCATTTCCTGGGCCCACGAAAAACTTGAGCCAGCCCTACTCCCCCCACAACTTTCCCCCAATTCCCTATGCCCAACTATTATTATACAGTTAATTAAGATTGGCAAGCTTCAGAAACAAGAATGGATGTTTTTGGCATTAAAATGGGCACTGTAGGTGTTTTCCTGGCCTCCACTCACTGCCGACTATGCTTCCCCATTGACTTGCATTGGGTTTCGTGTTTCGGTCGATCCCCGACTTTTAGCGATAATCGGCCGACTGCACTCGACTCGACTCTGGACAAAATCGGGTTTCCCAAAACCCTACTCGATCTTAAAAAAATGAAAGTCGCTCAACCCTAGTCTTCAGTGCAGATCAGAAATTGTGGGAGTCTAGTATAAGGCCTAATGGCCAGTGTGAAAATTGCATGATTTCTTTCTTCTTCTTCTTTTATATACCGTAGATGATATGGAAAAGGGAGTGTCCAGGGAGTGACAGGAACATCCCACGGCTGCTGCTAGTGTCTGTGTTAAGATCAGGAACTGCGGTCTGTATAGTTACCACCTGCTCAGAGCTAGTCGCATGTCGCTCCTACATCACCAGACCATAACAGTACAACTGGCCAAAAATGAGCTGAATGCATCTCAAAAGAAGGAAAAGAAAAAGAGTTCTGAGCCATTTTTTTTTCTTTAGTCTGTTTTGTCTTTTTCCTTCCTCTTAATCTCTGGGTGATTCAGGATTTGGATGTGGGCATGGATGTTCAGGGGTTGTTTTCTTGTGTGGATCAGCTTGCTGCAAGAGTACAGAGTATCCAAGATTATGTTGTTCAGACTCCGGCCTTAGAGCCTAGAATTCCTACTCCGGATTTGTTTTACGAGGATAGATCTAAGTTTTTGAACTTTAAAAAGAACTGCAAATAGTTTTTTGCTCTGAAACCCCGTTCCTCTGGTGACCCCATTCAGCAAGTTAAAATAGTTATTTCTCTGCTGCGTGGTGACCCTCAGGACTGGGCATTCTCCCTTGAGTCAGGGAATCCGGCATTGCTTAATGTAGATGCATTTTTTCAATCGCTCGGATTATTGTATGACGAACCTAACTCTGTAGAGCATGCTGAGAAAACACTTTTGGCCCTGTGTCAGGGGCAGGAAGCGGCAGAATTATACTGCCAGAAATTTAGAAAATGGTCTGTGCTCACTAAATGGAATGAGGATGCTCTGGCAGCAATTTTCAGAAAGGGTCTTTCTGAAGCCCTTAAAGATGTTATGGTGGGGTTCCCCACGCCTGTTGGTTTGAGCGAATCTATGTCTCTGGCTATTCAGATTGATCGGCGCCTGCGCGAACGCAAAGTGGTGCACCATATGGCAGCGTCCTCTGAGCAGAGACCTGAGCCTATGCAATGTGATAGGATTTTGACTAGAGCGGAACAGAGGGGATACAGACGTCAGAATGGGCTGTGTTTTTACTGTGGTGATTCTGCTCATGCTATTTCTGATTGCCCTAAGCGTATTAAGAGGGTCGCTAGATCTGTTACCATTAGTACTGTACAGCCTAAGTTTCTCCTGTCTGTGACCCTGATTTGCTCATTGTCATCTTTTTCTGTCATGGCATTTGTGGATTCAGGCGCTGCTCTGAATTTAATGGACTTAGAATTCGCCAGGCGCTGTGGCTTTTCTTTGCAGCCTTTGCAGAGTCCTATTCCCTTGAGGGGTATTGATGCTACACCGTTGGCCAAGAATAAACCTCAGTATTGGACTCAGCTGACTATGTGCATGGCTCCAGCACATCAGGAAGATTGCCGTTTTCTGGTGTTGCATAATTTACATGATGTTGTTGTACTGGGTTTTCCATGGTTACAGGTGCACAATCCTGTGCTGGATTGGAAATCGATGTCTGTGACTAGTTGGGGTTGTCAAGGGGTACATAGTGACGTTCCTTTGATGTCAATTTCCTCTTCCCCCTCTTCTGATGTTCCTGAATTTTTGTCAGATTTCCAGGATGTATTCGATGAGCCCAAGTCCAGTTCCCTTCCTCCACATAGGGACTGTGATTGTGCTATTGACTTGATTCCTGGCTGTAAGTTCCCTATGGGCCGACTTTTCAATCTGTCTGTGCCAGAGCATGCCGCTATGCGGAGCTATGTCAAGGAGTCTTTAGAGAAGGGGCATATTCGGCCGTCTTCGTCACCATTGGGAGCGGGATTCTTTTTTGTTGCCAAGAAGGATGGCTCCTTGAGACCCTGTATTGATTATCGCCTTCTTAATAAAATCACGGTCAAATTCCAATACCCTTTACCTTTGCTCTCTGATTTGTTTGCTAGGATTAAGGCGGCTAGTTAGTTTACCAAGATTGACCTTCGAGGGGCATATAATCTTGTTCGTATTAAACAGGGTGACGAATGGAAAACTGCATTTAATACGCCCGAAGGCCATTTTGAATACCTGGTGATGCCTTTCGGGCTTTCTAATGCTCCTTCTGTATTTCAGTCCTTTATGCATGATATTTTCCGCAATTATCTTGATAAATTCTTGATTGTGTATTTGGATGATATTTTGATTTTTTCCAATGATTGGGAGTCTCATGTGAAGCAGGTCAGGATGGTATTCCAGATCCTTCGTGATAATGCTCTATTTGTGAAGGGGTCTAAGTGCCTATTTGGAGTTCAGAAGGTCTCTTTTTTGGGGTTTATTTTTTCTCCATCTATAGAAATGGATCCTGTTAAGGTCCAAGCCATTCATGACTGGATTCAACCCAAATCTGTGAAGAGCCTTCAGAAATATTTGGGCTTTGCTAATTTTTATCGCCGTTTCATTGCCAACTTCTCTAGTGTGGTTAAACCCCTGAGCAATTTGACAAAGAAAGGCGCTGATGTGACAAATTGGTCCTCTGAGGCTGTTGAGGCCTTTCAGGAGCTTAAACGCCGATTTACTTCTGCCCCGGTCTTGCGTCAGCCGGATGTTTCTCTTCCTTTTCAGGTTGAGCTTGACGCTTCTGAGATTGGGGCAGGGGCTGTTTTGTCACAGAGGAATTCTGATGGTTCCTTGATGAAGCCATGTGCCTTCTTTTCCCGAAAGTTTTTGCCTGCGGAACGCAATTATGATGTCGGCAATCGGGAGTTGTTGGCTATGAAGTGGGCATTTGAGGAGTGGCGACATTGGGGGAGCCAAGCACCGCATTGTGGTCTTGACCGATCATAAGAATCTGATTTACCTCGAGTCGGCCAAGCGGCTGAACCCTAGAAAGGATCGGTGGTCCCTGTTTTTCTCCCGTTTTGACTTTGTGGTCTCATATCTTCCGGGATCTAAGAATGTTAAGGCGGATGCCCTCTCTAGGAGTTTTTTGCCTGATTCTCCTGGAGTCCTTGAGCCGGTTGGCATTCTTAGGGAAGGGGTGATTCTGTCTGCCATCTCCCCTGATTTGCGGCAGGCGCTTCAGGAATTTCAGGCTGATAAACCTGACCGCTGTCCTGTGGGGAAGTTGTTTGTTCTTGATAGATGGACAAGTAAGGTAATTTCTGAGGTCCATTGTTCTGTGTTGGCCGGTCATCCTGGGATTTTTGGTACCAGAGAGTTGGTTGCTAGGTCCTTTTGGTGGCCTTCCTTGTCACGGGATGTGCGTTCTTTTGTGCAGTCCTGTGGGACTTGTGCCCGAGCTAAGCCTTGCTGTTCCCGCGCTAGTGGGTTGCTTTTGCCTTTGCCTGTCCCGAAGAGGCCTTGGACGCATATTTCCATGGATTTTATTTCGGACCTTCCTGTGTCCCAGAGGATGTCTGTTATCTGGGTGGTTTGTGACCGGTTCTCTAAAATGGTCCATTTGGTGCCTTTGCCTAAATTGCCTTCCTCCTCTGATTTGGTTCCATTGTTTTTTCAGCATGTGGTTCGTTTGCATGGCATTCCGGAGAATATTGTGTCTGACAGAGGTTCCCAGTTTGTTTCCAGGTTTTGGCGGGCCTTATGTGCTAAGATGGGCATTAATTTGTCTTTTTCTTCGGCGTTCCATCCTCAGACAAATGGCCAAACTGAGCGAACTAATCAAACCTTGGAAACCTATTTGAGATGCTTTGTGTCTGCTGATCAGGATGATTGGATGGCTTTCTTGCCGTTGGCCGAGTTTGCCCTTAATAATCGGGCCAGTTCGGCTACTTTGGTTTCGCCTTTCTTTTGTAATTTTGGTTTCCATCCTCATTTTTCTTCAGGACAGGTTGAGCCTTCTGATTGTCCTGGTGTAGATTCCCTGATGGACAGGTTACAGCAGATTTGGACTCATGTGGTAGACAATTTGACGTTGTCTCAGGAAAAGGCTCAGCGTTTTGCTAACCGCCGTTGGTGTGTTGGTCCTCGGCTTCGTGTGGGGGATTTGGTCTGGTTATCCTCTCGTCATGTTCCTATGAAGGTTTCTTCCCCTAAGTTCAAGCCTCGGTTTATTGGTCCTTATAAGATTTCTGAGATTATCAATCCAGTGACTTTTCGTTTGGCCCTTCCAGCCTCTTTTGCCATCCACAATGTTTTCCATAGATCTTTGTTGCGGAGATATGTGGTACCCGTTGTTCCATCTGTTGTTCCTCCTGCCCCGGTGTTGGTTGAGGGGGAGTTGGAATATGTGGTTGAGAAAATTTTGGATTCTCGTTTTTCGAGGCGGAGGCTTCAGTATCTTGTCAAGTGGAAGGGTTATGGCCAAGAGGATAATTCTTGGGTTGTTGCCTCCGATGTCCATGCTGCCGATTTGGTTCCTGCTTTTCATTTGGCTCGTCCTGATCGGCCTGGGGGCTCTGGTGAGGGTTCGGTGACCCCTCCTCAAGGGGGGGTACTGTTGTGTATTCCGCTCTTGGGCTCCCTCCGGTGGTTGTAAGTGGCATTTTTGTGAATTCTGTTCTTGGGCTCCCTCCTGTGGTTTTGAGTGGTATGGCTGCTTCTGGGATTTAGCATCAGCAGCTGTTTTCACTGATTGTCTTTCTGGCTCGGCTATATTAGTCTGGCCTGTTCCCCCATTCAATGCCAGTTGTCAATTGTTCCAGCCTGGAGTCACGGCTCTTTGAATTTCCCTGACACTCTGACCAGTTCAGCAAAGCTAAGTCCTTGCTTGTCCTTTTGCAGTTCACTTGTTGTGGACTTTGTTGTTCAGCACTTTCTATGTTTTGCTCATTTGTCCAGCTTATCAGTATGAACCTATTCCGCTAAGCTGGAAGCTCTGGGCAGCAGAGTTTGCCCTCCACACCTTTAGTCAGGTGTGGAGATTTTTGCATTTCTCTGCGGTGGACTTTTTCTAGTTTTTATTACTGACCGCACAGTGTTCTGTCCTGTACTAATTCTATCTAGCTAGAAGTGGCCTCCTTTGCTAAATCTTGTTTCATACTACGTATGTCATTTCCTTCTCCTCTCACAGTCATTATTTGTGGGGGGCTGTCCTATCCTTTGGGGATTTTCTCTGAGGCAAGATAGCTTTCCTGTTTCTACCTTTAGGGGTAGCTAGTTCTCCGGCTGTGACGAGGTGTCCAGGGAGTGACAGGAACATCCCACGGCTAATGCTAGTGTCTGTGTTAAGATCAGGAACTGCAGTCTGTATAGTTACCACCTGCTCAGAGCTAGTCGCATGTCGCTCCTACATCACCAGACCATAACAGTTATCTACTGTATATAGAGGTGTTATCAGTCATTGTACAGGAGGAGGAGGTGAGCTGTGACATCACCTATTGTGAATGGTGGATCCTGTGTTATCTACTGTATGTAGAGGTGTTATCAGTCATTGTACAGGAGGAGGAGGAGGAGGTGAGCTGTGACATCCCCTATTGTGAATGGTGGATCCTGTGTTCTTTGCAGTATAGAGGTGTGTTGTGTTTTGAGTCATTATAATCCTGTCTGTAAAGATAGTAAGACTGCTGAAAAGTCTTCAGTGCAGATCAGAAATTGTGGGAGTCTAGTATAAGGCCTAATGGCCAGTGTGAAAATTGCATGATTTCTTTCTTCTTCTTCTTTTATATACCGTAGATGATATGGAAAATTGAAAAACAATACATTTAATCTAAAAACCTGATTTAACAATAGGATATTTTCTGACCTACTTTGAAGAAGATACTATAAAACCTGTCCACGCTCAGATTGTAGTTAAAAAATATATATTTCTTTATTTTAGTGTATCCAAAAATAAATAACAAAATTCTCTGTAAAATACAACCCCTGGCAAAAAATATGGAATCACCGGCCTTGGAGGATGTTCATTCAGTTGTTTAATTTTGTAGAAAAAAAAGCAGATCACAGACATGGCACAAAACTAAAGTCATTTCAAATGGCAACTTTCTGGCTTTAAGAAACACTAAAAGAAATCAATAACAAAAAATGTTGTAGTCAGTAACGGTTACTTTTTTTTAACCAAGCATAGGGACAAAATTATGGAATCACTCAATTCTGAGGAAAAAATTATGGAATCACCCTGTAAATTTTCATACCCAAAAATAACACCTGCATCAAATTAGATCTGCTCGTTAGTCTGCATCTAAAAAGGAATGATTACACCTTGGAGAGCTGTTGCATCAAGTAGACTGACATGAATCATGGCTCCAACATGAGAGATGTCAATTGAAACAAAGATGAGGATTATCAAACTCGTAAAAGAGGGTAAATCATCACGCAATGTTGCAAAAGATGTTGGTTGTTCACAGTCAGCTGTGTCTAAAATCTGGACCAAATACAAACAACATGGGAAGGTTGTTAAAGGCAAACATACTGGTAGACCAAGGAAGACATCAAAGCTCCAACACCGGAAACTTCAAACAATATGTGTTAGGGCTAGCGGAAGGCACCGAGTAAATATAGAGGTTTTATTATAATTGATGCGTTCGCAGCCCGGGGTCCACCGTGCAGGAGAACCTGCTGCTAGCAAACGGTGGAACTATATGGCGGTATGAGCTAACCCTGTTACTTCACAGAGTAGCCGAAACTCAAAGCACTGCGCCCTGTTAGACTTCACAGTGGCACAGGTTAACTCTACTACTAACTCTAACTACTCAAGTGAGAGCAGTCAGTGGTCATGCATGCACACAAACTCCTCGCCGGAGGTGCCAGCATTCTAGGGGCTTATTTCAGCCAGGTCCCTGAATACATTCACATAAAATCTCCTCACTGGAGGTGCCAGCATTCTAGGGGCTTATTTCAGCCGGGTCCCTGAACACAAACTCACATGACCACATTGGCGCAAAGCACATAACATAGAACAATACTAGCCGTGCGGCCATGCAAGCCTTAAATAGTTGCAGCACGTACAGGACCTTCCCAGAAGGACCAATGAGAGGCTGCCACAGAGCGTGAGCACCTACAGGACCTTCCTGAAGGACCAATGGCCTTAGCTGCAGTATCTGATCATGTGACCCTCGATCTCCACTGAGAGATCTTACTCTGGGCATGCTCAGAACGAGAAAAGCAGGACTTAGTCCCAGAAGCATCTGCTCGCCGCTGCCCAGCACTGACTTCCATGGCAGAAGCAGGAAAAGCAGCAGTAACTCTTTGTACAGAGTCAGACTGAGCGAGACGCTGGGACAGACATCTCCGCTGAGACCGACGTCTCCGCTGAGCAGGCTCCACTGCGGAAGAAGAAGAATGAGAGACCGCAGCGGAGATGGCCCAAGATTCCCCCTGTGCAGAGGCGGGAACTTGACCCCTAACAATATGTCTCCAAAACAGGAAATGCACGACAAAACAAATGAGGAACTAATGGGTGGAAACTGGAGTCAATGTATGTGACCGAACTGTAAGAAACCGCCTAAAGGAAATGGGATTTACATACAGAAAAGCTAAACGAAAGCCATCATTAACACCTAAACAGAAAAAAACAAGGTTACAATGGGCTAAGGAAAATCAGTCGTGGACTGTGGATGACTGGATGAAAGTCATATTCAGTGATGAATTGCGAATCTGCATTGGGCAAGGTGATGATGCTGGAACTTTTGTTTGGTGCCGCTCCAATGAGATTTATAAACATGACTGCCTGAAGAGAACATGCAAATTTCCACACTTATTGATGATATGGGGCTGCATGTCAGGTAAAGGCACTGTGGAGATGGCTGTCATTACATCTTCAATAAATGCACAAGTTTATGTTGATATTTTGGACACTTTTCTTATCCCATCAATTGAAAGGATGTTTGGGGATGATGAAATCATTTTTCAAGATGATAATGCATCCTGCCATAGAGCAAAAACTGCACAACATTCCTTGAAAAAAGACACATAAGGTCAATGTCATGGCCTGCAAATAGTTCGGATCTCAATCCAATTGAAAATCTTTGGTGGAAGTTGGAGAAAATGGTCCATGACAAGGCTCCAACCTGCAAAGCTGATCTGGCAACAGCAATCAGAGAAAGTTGGAGCCAGATTGATGAAGAGTACTACTTGACACTCATAGACTGCAAGCTGTTATAAGAGCCAGAGGTGGTGCAACAAAATACTAGTGATGTTTTGGAGTGTTTTTTTGTTTGTTTGTTTTTCATGATTTTTTCCTCAGAATTTAGTGATTCCATAATTTTTTCCCTATGCTTGGTTAAAAAAAAGTAACCATTACTGACTATCACAGTTTTTGTTCTTGATTTCTTTTAGTGTTTCTTAAAGCCAGAAAGTTGCCATTTGAAATGACTTTAGTTTTGTGCCATGTCTGTGATCTGCTTTTTTTCTATGAAATTAAACAACTGAATGAACATCCTCCAAGGCCGCTGATTCCATAATTTTTACCAGGGGTTGTAGTATCCCTTTAAGGCAATACAAATAGTTTTTTTTATTTTTCTTTGAACAGAATTAATAAAACCAATGTAATTCAAGAACTTACATGAAATGCTCAACGTACATTCCACAAGCGTTAAAGAAGCAGTTCTCCAAGGATTTATTAGTCTAAACTAGTTTTTTATCTGCCAAGTAGAAAGGAGACGGCGTTTGAACTATTTTGTTTATCTGCCTGACACAGAAATCATTCATCAGAAATTAAATCAATCCAATTTCATACATTTAAGACTATATTAATTTTTGCCGAGCTCTTTGAAGTGGGCTGTCAAAAGAATAAAATAGAGATCAACTTAAGTAATTATTCCAATGAGCTGTTAATACTGCTTTCCCTGTGATGTAAAGGATGGAGATGTGCTCAACGGTCTTAAAATAGCATTTGCTAAACACTGAGGAATCCAGGCGGAACGTGTATTGCTGGATATCGCCATCCAAATTTGGGTATTGTACCTTGGAGGATGTTGCATATTGAAGGAAATCAAGGTCAGAGGATATAATGACCTGTGAAGTTAAGGAAAATACATTGGGTCTAAGGGGTATCGTTTCTCCTTATGGAGAGTGACATACCATCTCTGGCTTGTCAAGGTAAGGAGGCTTATTTGCCGTACAATGCTCCTCTGGGAATTTAAATATGCAAATTGCCTCTTCTGAGAAAAAGAGGACTTAAACTCTACAGCGCCACCTATTGGAAGTAGCGATCCTACAAGTCACAATCAACCCTTTAACGAGTCGTACAATATGACTTAGGATAAAAGCCAAATCAGTATCTCAATTCGCAGACACGGTGTTTCGGGCTGTTGGCCCTCGTCAGTGCGAAGCATGAGAACTGATTTGGCTATGTGAGAGGCTCTGGACATGGGGTCTAAGGGGTATCGTTTCTCCTTATGGAGAGTGACATACCATCTCTGGCTTGTCAAAATACATTGTAATTTAAACATCTTTGTATCAATCTGAAGAAGCCAAAACGACGGCAATCAGACAAAGTATTATTGGACGTAGTACAAGAATGTTAAAAACCCTGTTTGAATTTAATGTTATGTGCATTGAAGTTCCTTAACTTCAGAATTGCGCCTCTCAGCACAGGTTGGAGTTACTAAAACTCCAAAGAGACATGTTTTGGGACCTCTCGGTCACCTAGCACAGAACTCATAAGGCGATGTTTCCCAAGCAGAGCCAAACATCGCACTATGAAGTTACTATGCTATAGCATAATGTTACCAAGTAAGATGTAATACCAGCTACCATGACACTCAAGTTTCCCCCCCCCAAAAAAATCACAAATTCATCATTTTCTACAATTTATGCATCGCAGCAGCCTGTAGGTCAAAACATGAGAGCGTTCACTTGTTGCATTATGTTGTAGTGTAGCAGTGGTATACAGCCTAAGTCGCTGTGTACGCCCAACCTTGGGTAGCTTTTACGCTCTATATACGGACTGCAATTGTCAGGACTCATACCCAGCAGCTCGTGCACCAGGCGGGAGCTCTTCCCTCTGAGCTATTCAGCTTGCTTGACAGTTCCTTGCTAACCCAAATATGAATATATGTGTTGTTCCTAATTGTCTCCACCCTGTAATATCTTAATTAAACATTCTACTTAAACCTGGTATTGCACTTCCTTCCTTGCAAGATTATTGAGCTCCAAGCCTTTAGTCAAGCTTTCCTTTCTCCTGCTGCTTTATCCAAGATTATACTGCTGCTCCCGTGTACTGACCCCTGGCTATTCCTGTCTATGCTACCTGCTGATGCTGCCCCTAGCGGTTGCAATACCATAACTCCAACCCAGGTCAGTCCATAACAGCAATGCACACTACAAAATAACAGCTTAATAGGCCTATATGAGCTTGCCAGCTCGGGTCAGGATATTCATTGCTGATCAGTGTGTAGTGGTGCATGAAATGTACTTCTCTTAAATCATCCGGAAACAATCTTCCAAGGTTAGTAACAAAGGTATGCTTTTTGGGGGTTTTTAGGCTACTTTCACACTAGCGTCGTGCACTGCACGTCGCTATGCGTCGTTTTGTAGAAAAAACGCATCCTGCAAAAGTGCTTGCAGGATGCGTTTTTTCTCCATTGACTTGCATTAGCGACGCAATGCGACGCATTGCCACACGTTGCAACCATCGTGCGATGGTTGTGTCGTGTTGCGTCGGACCATCGCCACCAAAAAACGTTGCATGTAACGTTTTTTGGTGCGTCGTGTCCAGCATTTCCGACCGTGCATGCGTAGCCGGAACTCCGCTCCCGCCTCCCCGCACCTCACAATGGGGCAGCGGATGCGTTGAAAAACAGCATCCGCTGCCCCCGTTGTGAGGCGCATTTACTGCTAGCGTCAGTATGTCGCAACGACGCAATTCGTTGTGCGTCGTACGACGCTAGTGTGAAAGTAGCCTTAGACACAGCACCACTTCAGTCCACTTGCCATGCTTGACATGGCACATGTATACTAGACATGGCGCATGTATACTAGACATGACACATGTATACTAGACATGGCACATGTATACTAGCCCCCAAAAATATTTTTCCTAATCGAGGAGACTTCAACATTATCAGACTTATTATATCACTAAAATTAATATGACATGCACACACTGGCTGTGCTAAAATTAGTGTGTGCATGTCATGGTCATTTTGGTGAAGCAATAACTAGAGATACCTGGCATTGCATTGTACTGCTTGTGTGTGTGGACATTTACAGGCTTTTATGCTTGGTGTCACATATTGTGGGCTGATACACGGAGGGGGGAGCTGCAGGAAAAAGACAGGAAGAGGAGGCAGCCACAGAGGAAGGAAGCAGGATGTCAGCAGCAAGGGGAGGAGGCAGCCACATCTCTGCTCGAGTTTTATCAAGCTTCTGCTGCAGCCGCTAAGAGCCAACTGCGAGTCACATCAGGGGCCTGCGAGCCATGGGTTGGGGACACTTATCATAAAGGATATTTTTCACCAAAAAAAACTGAGGATACAAGCCATTCATATGATACTCTGAGGGATCAGATAGGATTAATGAATGATGCAGAGATGTAACATCTTATTGTAGCTGCGGTGATACATGCATGTATGGCGCTAAAATATTAGTGCATTTATTCAGCTCTAATATCAGGAATAACCTTCAGTAAAAAATTGTGCACCATCAGTGAGTTCGCTGAGGACACCGTTTATAAGGCCGGGGTCACACTTGCGAGTGCAATGCGAGAAATTCACGTGAGTTAATATTGATGATTATCGCTTACAGCCAATGAAGTTTCACTTTTTGTCTTGAAAAACTGAAATAAATTAACTTTTTGATGATATTCTAATTTTGGGAGAAGCACCTATATTACTTACATATTATTGATAAGCCACAATAACATTTCTCAGGAGAAAAGGACTGTGTAAATACTGATACAGTTTCTGTTGTTACTACCTCTTGTGGTCGGCATTCCACAGTCTGATTGCTCTAACTGTAAAGAATCCTTTCCTATTTAATTGCCTTTTCTACACATGAACTGAATGTTTCCTGGTCCTTTGTAATGACTTAATGATGTACCCGTTCTTTGGATTGAACCCACATATACTTGCACATAGAAGAAAATATATCTCAGAGGTGATCTCATTTATAAGCTAAACAAGCCCAAGTTTTCTAACCTCTTATTATAGGAGAGACCTTCCAGCTTGTGTTATTATCCAGTTGCCCACATTTGCACCAACTGTAGCTTTCCAATATCCTTTGTAGAATACCGAGCCAAGAACTGGATTCAGTAATCTAGTTGTGGTTTCACAAGCAAGAGATAACACTGAGATCATCATGAGTTGTTTTTAACAACCTAAAATCTTGTTTGCTTTTGCAGTTGCTGCCTGACACTGGCCACTGCTGATTAGCTTACATGTAACCAGAATCCCTGAGTCCTTCTCCTGCTCTACAATCCTTAAAATATTTCCATGTAAGGTGCAGGAATACGATTACTCCGGCGGCAGTGCATTACTTTACATTCATCAACATTTAAGTTCATCTGCCAGGTTTATGCCCATGCAGATGTTAGGTTCTAGCTCCAAGGGCTTTAGGTCCAGGTAGTTAATCGGGCCCTGAGCATCAGTGGAGCTGGCAGGAGAGATGTGGGGAGCAAGGATGAGACAACCTTAGTAATCTTGGAAATCACAGAATGGATGTAGCAAAGTCAGCAGGGACAGAAGCAAGTGAAGGTGTGCACAGGAGAAGAGAAATAAATCAAAGTCTAGGATAACAATCTGAAGACACAGGTGTGTGTCCTAATGGGCCTTAAAAGGCTTAAGGAGATGATGTCACACACTGAACAACCTGCAAAACCTGACGTGGAACACAACAGAGGGCAGCGGACTGAGTGGAAGGGAGCAGAGCCCAGACCTGGGACAGGTGTGTAAAAGCAGACATCTTATCTAGATTGCACTGTAATACTATACAGTCTAGTTCAGTTTTTCTTATCTCACAAATTAGCATTTTACTCTCAATCCCATCCACAAGATCATTAATAAAGAGATTAAAAATAATTGGCCGTAACACTAATACCTGTGACAGCACTGCTGACTTTAGTCCATTTAGACAATGTACCATTTCCAGTGACTCTTTGTTTCCAGTCATCTAACCAGTTTTTCACCCATGTGCATATAATGTCCCCTAGTCTGGGTCTCTGAAGATTCAGTACAAGACTGCAAAAGGTATTTGATACTGAACCACACAGCAAAGTCAATGTACAGGTTGAGCTATAAAAATATATTGGGCCACATTACACCTCAACGAGCTCCAGTTTTCTAATTGAGGCTACAGATTGTTTATGGGATCTATGATAACAAAAATTGTGCCATGTTCCAGCAGATGTTGTATAGCCATATAAAGGCTCCATAGGATGGCACGTGCAGGGTTTATGGCTGCATACAGTGGATCTGGACTCCTTGTATTGCCATAAAGGGATGAGGATTGACCCTTCTATCGATTTGCTGGATGCTACTTAGGATAGCACTAACCATAACTGTAATTAGTGATGAGCGAAGGTCCTCGGATAAGGTGTTATCTGAGTATGCTTGGGTGCTAACCGAGTGTCTTCAGCGTGCTCTAAAACCATGTTCAAGTCCCTGCGCCTCCATGTCTCACAGCTGTCCGACAACCACAACACTCATCACTAACTGTAATGTTCGGTCACTACATCATTTAACTTGGATGTAATATGCAGGAAGAGCACGCTGGTTGTTATTTCCATGCTTAGACCGGCCAATTTCAATACTTGGATGTGTTGAATATCAGAAAATTCATCTTAAAGACAAGGCATTACTGACAGAGTCATATCATTGTGGATGAGAGTAATTTTATAGAATATTTTAGTGGTAGCAATTAGAAAACCAAATAAAACAATGAAATGATATTTGGAGCTCTTGGGATTCTCCGCTCTCCAGATAACTGCAGCCAATTTCAATATTTAGTCTTTCGTTTCTGGTAGATCTTATATAATCATTTGGTCTCGCACGTTCCTCACGGCAGAGACTGGCAGCAGGCAGCTTAAAAAAACGACAGAAAATGCTTTATTTAAAAAAAAAAAAGAAAAAAATCCATTGGCACCGATTAGCTGTTAGAACGAATACAAGCTATTAATATTCCTGACTTTCCACCCCACAATTTTCACTTCACTCTGTAAACAGACATAACGTGCAATCAACTTGTAACCAAACTTTTTATTCAATACGGAAAGTGACATTATATATAATAAATTAAAGGTTCAAGCACAAATTAGTGATTTTTCATGAAACCCCTGACAAATACTGTCAAAAAAAATTACACATTTACCTTAATCAGAACACTGTAAAACTTCCCAGTTTCCCTTTTTCTTGCCTCCAATTCTACATTAGTGCTATCATTAAAATTTAATTAAATGATGGAATTATTTGCTGGAAATAGTGATGTAGCATATTCTGACCAACTTCACTCACTACGCCGGATAGAACGTGAATAAAAGTGATTTTTACTATAGTTTATGAGCCACTAATTGACAAGTCCTGACATCTGTAATAACCCATTTAGCTTCTACTGTCATATTGAATTTTTTTCTTTGGAATATAAAGGGAGCAGGAGATGCCGCCTAATTCACAGTATTGGAGTTTCAACCAAAATACTAATGTGTCCTTCTGATGGAGGATTATTGTTTTGCTTAGTCCTTTGGTGAAATGAAACAACTTGCGAATTACATAACAGTTTGCTAATATTTACTACTAGATGGTGGCCCGATTCTAACGCATCGGGTATTCTAGAATATGTATGTCCATGTAGTATATTGCCCAGCCACGTAGTATATTGCCCAGCCACGTAGTATATTGCCCAGCCATTTAGTATATTGCCCAGCCACGTAGTATATTGCCCAGCCACGTAGTATATTGCCCAGCCACGTTGTATATTGCCCAGCCACGTAGTATATTGCCCAGCTACATAGTATATTGCCCAGCCACGTAGTATATTGCCCAGCCACGTAGTATATTGTCCAGTGACGTAGTATATTGCCCAGCCACATAGTATATTGCCCAGCCACGTAGTATATTGCCCAGCCACGTAGTATATTGCCCAGCCACGTAGTATATTGCCCAGCGACATAGTATATTGCCCAGCGACGTAGTATATTGCCCAGCGATGTAGTATACAGCACAGAGCCACGTAGTATATTGCCCAGTGACGTAGTATACAGCACAGAGCCACGTAGTATATTGCCCAGCCACGTACTATATTGGGCTGTCACGTAGTATATTGCCCAGCTACGTAGTATATTGCCCAGCCACATATGTCACAGGTTAAAAAAATAAAAATAAACATATACTCACCTTCCGCAGGCGCGTTGTAGTTCTGTCGCCTGTGTGTGGGGTGCAGGCGGCTGCTTCTGGTCCCAGGGTGTGATGACGTCGCGGTCACATGACCGTGTCACGGTCACATGACCGTGACATCACGGCAGGTCCTGCTCGCGCAGGCGCGCAGGACTTGTCATGACGTCGCGGTCACATGACCATGACGTCATGGCAGGTCCTTCTCCCAGACCATCCTTGCCACCGGAATGTGTCGCTTGCATGGACCGGCCGGAGCATCGCGAGGAGCAGGAAAGGTGGCGGAAGGTGAGTATCTAATGATTTTTTTTTATTATTATTATTTTTAACATTAGATGTTTTTACTATTGACGCTGCATAGGCTGCGTCAATAGTAAAAACTTGGTCACACAGGGTTAATAGCGGCGGTAACGGAGTGCGTTACCCATGGCATAATGCGGTCCGTTACCGCCGGCATTAACCCTGTGTGAGCGGTGACCGGAGGGGTGTATGCGGGCGCCGGGCACTGAGTGCGGGGAGTAAGAAGCGGCCATTTACTTCCGGACTGTGCGCATTGCTGATTGGTCGTGGCAATGGTCGTGGGCATTTTGCCATGACCAATCAGCGACTTGGATTTCCATGACAGACAAAGGCCGCGACCAATGAATATCCGTGACAGACAGACAGACAGAAGGACAGACAGACGGAAGTGACCCTTAGACAATTATATAGTAGATATTAAAGTCATTCCTTTTAGAAACAAGAAGACTCTGATAAGAAAGTGAAGGGAACACTTAGGGTATGTTTCCACGGTCAGTAAATACTGCGGATTGGACGCTGCAGTGGCCAGATGTTACAGCATAGTGGAGAGGATTTCATGAAAACTCATCTCCACTATGCATGCAGGGACACCTGCTGCTTCCCTGCGTAACCGGACATGCGGTGCGTCTTTCTAGACCACAGCATGCCTATTTATCTTGCAGAGACGCAAGGGTTATAAGGGTTAAAAGTTGACCAGCGATTTCTCATTGTTACTACAAAATTTGCTAAATCATTTTTTTTATATGACAGAAAATACCCAAAAGCAACACCATTCTAAAAACTGCACCCCTCAAGGTTCTCAAAACCACATTCAAGAAGTTTATTAACCCTTCAGGTGCTTCACAGGAGTTTTTGGAATGTGCAAGGAAAAAATAAACATTTACTTTTCTTTCACAAAAATTTTCCTTTAGACCTATTTTTTTTACTTTTGCAAGGGTAACAGGAGAAAATGGACCATACAATTTGTTGTGCAATTTCTCCTGAGCATGCCGACTCCCCATATGTGGGGGAGGAAATCTACTCTTTGGGCACATGGCAGGGCTCGGAAGGGAGGGAGCGCCATTTCACTTTTTGAACATAAGGATTAAACACGTGCTCGTTTTTTTTCTGTGTATGGTGCTCCTATTATCCTCTAATCCATACTGTGCACTTTATCATTACCTTCTGCTGCTTTCTTTCCCCACCATTTGGAGGCCCTTTTCTTGACCTGTCTTTTTAACTTGTTTTTATGCTATTGTTATTTAATAAAGATAATCTTTTATTTTCACTTTGTCTCCTATCACTTCTTATCTATATGGCACTAAACCATAATAGATCATGATAATTATATTATGTTGAAGTGTCCTTAGTAGTGATGAGCTAGTATACTCGTTGCTCGGGTTTCGAGCACGCTCAGGTGATCTCCGAGTATTTGTTAGTGCTTGGAGATTACATTTTCATCCCTGCAGCTGAATGATTTACAGCTATTAGCCTGCTTGATTACATGTGAGGATTCCCTAGCCACCAGGCAACTCCAACATGTACTCAGCCTGGGTAGTAGCTGTAAATCATTCAGCTGAGGCAATGAAAACTTAATCTTCGAACACTAACAAATACTCGGAGGTCACCCGAGCGTGCTCAGGGAAACCCGAGCAACGAGTACACTCGCTCATTACTAGTCCTTAGCCTCGCTAATCAGGACTATGGTAATAAATACTTGGTTGAGGGTGCCATGTTACATTGGCAGAGCCCCTGAGGTGCCAACACAGCAAAACCCGCCATAAACGACCCCATTTTACAAACTAAACCTCTCAATGAATTCATCTAGGGGTGCAGTGATTATATTGACATCACAGGTGTGTCACAGACTTTTATACCATTGGGCAGTGAAGATAATAAAATTTACATTTTTACCACCAAGATTGTGTGTTAGCTCCAAGTTTTGCATTTTCATACTGGGAAATGTGTAAAAATGGCACCAAAAATTTGTCCCACAATTTCTACAGAACGTGGCAATACCCCATATGTGGCTGTACAGTACTACTTAGCCATACTCTGGAGGGACGGAATCTATGTGCCTCCTGGAATGCAGATTTTCCTAGAAAAGTTTGTGGACTCCAAACAGAGCCCCTAAATGCTAGAAGATCAGAATACCCCCTCAAGTGACCCCATTTTGGAAATTATACCCCTTTGGGAATTTATCTACAGATGTAGTTACACTTTTGACTTCATGAGTGTTTTCCAGCAACAAACAGCAGTGGATGTTTCTGAGTGAAAATTGCAAACTCCCCTTGAAGTGACCAGTGAGCTGTAGTCACCAGTACCTTATGTCCAGCTCATACTTCTGGAGACACGCACCTGTAAGTTTGGCAGGCTCTTATCACTACAGAAATGCCAAACATGTAGACGCTAAATGTGGTTTGGGCACACTGAGGCTCAGAAGGAAGTGGGGCATTTGGATTTGGGAGTGGAGAATTTGCCGAATTTCTTTTGAGGGGTGAGGAGCCATATCGCTTTTCCAGAGCCTTTGTTGTTGTGAATTTGGATTCTGGGCTCCCCCGGTGGCCGCTTTTGGAATTGGACTTGTCATCCTCTTTCCTGTTTCACCTGGTTCCATCAGTAGTGGGTGTCGCTATTTAAGCTCATTTCTCTGGTGGTTTCTTGCCGGTCAACAATGTTATCTGATGCCTCTCAGTGCTTGTTCCTGCTTCTAGACAACTACTAGATAAGTTGGACTTTTGTCCATGTTTTGTTTTGCCTATTTGTTCCAGTTCACAGCTGAAGTTTTGTTACTGTGTCTGGAAAGCTCTCGTTGATCAGGGATTGCTACTCTGGCGTTATGAGTTAATGCCAGAGTTTAAGGTAATCTCTGGATGGTGTTTTGTTAGTGTTTTTCTGCTGACCATGAAAGTATACTATCTGTCTTCTGCTATCTAGTAAGCGGACCTCAAATTTGCTAAGACTATTTTCCTGCTGCGTTTGTAGTTTCATCTGAACTCACCGTCATTATATGTGGGGGGCTACTGTCTTCTTTGGAATATTTCTCTAGAGGTGAGCCAGGTCTTATATTTCCCTCTGCTAGCTATTTAGGTCTTAGGCCAGAGCTGGGCATCTAGCTATAAATAGGAAATGCTACCTGGCTATTTCTAGTTGCGCGGCAGGCTTAGTTCATGGTCAGTATAGTTCCATCTTCCGAGAGCTTGTCCCTCTATAGGCTTGCTATGATCTCTGCTTGCAGAGATCATGACAGTTTGACCGGCCAATAAAGTGTTAAAGACCCAGGTTGAGAAAGGAGAGTTATAAGAAGTCTGCTGGAATTTTTTTTTTTTTTTTCCTCCAGTCTGCCTTGCTGCAGTCTTTTTTCTCTCTCTCCTCCTAATCTCTGTATGCTCTGTGTGCACCTGACAATAATGGATCTCCAGAGTGTAACTGCGGGTTTGAATAATCTCATCACGAAAGTACAAAATTTACAAGATTTTGTGGTACATGCTCCGGTATCTGAGCCGAAAATTCCTTTGCCGGAGTTCTTCACAGGGAATAGAGCTAGCTTCCAGAATTTCCGAAATAATTGTAAGCTTTATTTGTCCCTGAAGTCTCGTTCAGCTGGAGACCCTGCTCAGCAGGTTAGGATTGTGATTTCCTTGCTCAGGGGTGACCCTCAAGATTGGGCCTTCTCATTGCCAGCAGGGGATCCTGCGTTACGCGATGTGGATGCGTTTTTTCTGGCCTTGGGCTTGCTTTATGAGGAACCTCATTTGGAACTTCAGGCAGAAAAAACTTTGATGGCACTATCTCAGGGGCAAGACGAAGCTGAAGTTTTCTGCCAAAAATTCCGTAAATGGTCTGTGCTTACTCAGTGGAATGAGTGCGCTTTGGCGGCAACTTTCAGAGAAGGTCTCTCTGATGCCGTTAAGGATGTTATGGTGGGGTTCCCTTTGCCTGCAGGTCTGAATGAGTCCATGACAATGGCTATTCAGATTGATAGGCGTCTGCGGGAGCGCAAACCGGTGCACCATCTGGCGGTGTCTATGGAAAAGACGCCAGAGAGTATGCAGTGTGATAGAATTCTGTCCAGGAGCGAGCGACAGAATTTTAGACGGAAGAATGGATTGTGTTTCTATTGTGGGGATTCTACTCATGTTATATCAGCATGCTCTAGGCGTACAAAGAAGCTTGATAAGTCTGTTTCCATTGGCACCATTCAGTCTAAGTTTATTTTGTCTGTAACCCTGATTTGCTCTTTGTCATCCATTGCCACGGACGCCTATGTTGACTCTGGCGCCGCTCTGAGTCTTATGGATTGGTCCTTTGCCAATCGTTGTGGTTTTAATTTAGAGCCTTTGGAGACTCTTATTCCTCTGAAGGGGATTGACTCCACCCCATTGGCTAATAATAAACCACAATACTGGACACAAGTAACCATGCGTATCAATCCGGATCACCAGGAGATTATTCGTTTCCTGGTGCTGTATAATTTACATGACGATTTGGTACTGGGATTGCCATGGTTGCAGTCTCACAACCCAGTCTTGGACTGGAGAGCAATGTCTGTGTTGAGCTGGGGATGTAAGGGTATTCATGGGGACGTACCTTTGGTTTCTATTTCGTCGTCCATTCCCTCTGAAGTCCCTGAGTTCCTCTCTGATTATCAAGACGTCTTTGACGAACCCAAGCTTGGGTCGTTACCTCCGCACCGTGAGTGCGATTGTGCCATAGATTTGATACCGGGTTGTAAATATCCAAAGGGTCGTTTGTTTAATTTGTCTGTGCCGGAACATGCTGCTATGCGGGAATATATAAAGGAGTCTTTGGAAAAGGGACATATTCGTCCATCTTCTTCTCCCTTGGGAGCTGGGTTTTTCTTTGTCTCAAAAAAAGACGGCTCTTTGAGACCATGTATTGATTATCGGCTTCTGAATAAGATCACTGTTAAGTATCAATACCCATTGCCATTGCTTACTGATTTGTTTGCTCGAATAGAGGGTGCTAAGTGGTTCTCTAAAATTGATCTTCGTGGGGCGTATAATTTGGTGCGGATCAGGCAGGGGGATGAGTGGAAGACCGCATTTAATACGCCCGAGGGCCACTTTGAGTATTTGGTCATGCCTTTTGGTCTTTCTAATGCCCCTTCAGTTTTCCAGTCTTTTATGCATGATATTTTCCGCGATTTTCTGGATAAATTTATGATAATATATCTGGATGATATTCTGATTTTTTCTGATGACTGGGACTCTCATGTCCAGCAGGTCAGGAGAGTTTTTCAGGTTCTGCGGTCTAATTCTTTATGTGTGAAGGGGTCTAAGTGCGTTTTTGGGGTCCAGAAAATTTCCTTTTTGGGGTATATTTTTTCTCCCTCTTCCATTGAGATGGATCCCGTCAAGGTGCAAGCTATTTGTGACTGGACTCAGCCCTCCTCTCTTAAGGGTCTTCAGAGATTTTTGGGCTTTGCCAACTTTTACCGCCGATTTATTGCTGGTTTTTCGGATGTCGTTAAACCACTGACTGATTTGACCAGACAAGGCGCTGATGTTGCTAATTGGTCCCCTCATGCTGTAGAGGCCTTTCAGGAGCTTAAGCGCCGTTTTGCCTCTGCCCCTGTGTTGCGTCAGCCTGATGTGAATCTGCCTTTTCAGGTTGAGGTTGACGCTTCGGAGATCGGAGCTGGGGCAGTGTTGTCGCAGAAAGATTCCGACTGCTCCGTCATTAGGCCTTGTGCCTTCTTTTCTCGCAAATTTTCGCCCGCAGAGCGGAATTATGATGTTGGGAATCGGGAGCTTTTGGCCATGAAGTGGGCGTTTGAGGAGTGGCGCCATTGGCTCGAGGGGGCTAGGCATCAGGTGGTGGTATTGACTGACCACAAAAATTTGATTTATCTTGAGACTGCCAGACGCCTGAATCCTAGACAGGCGCGCTGGTCTTTATTTTTTTCTCGCTTTAATTTTGTGGTGTCATACCTACCGGGTTCTAAGAATGTTAAGGCAGATGCCCTTTCTAGGAGTTTTGACCCGGACTCTCCTGGTAATTCTGAACCCACAGGTATCCTTAGGGAGGGAGTAATTTTGTCGGCCGTTTCTCCTGATCTGCGGCGGTCCTTGCAAGAGTTTCAGGCGGATAGACCGGATCGTTGTCCGCCTGATAGACTGTTTGTTCCGGATGATTGGACCAGCAGAGTCATCTCTGAGGTACATTCTTCTGCATTGGCAGGTCATCCCGGAATTTTTGGTACCAGGGATTTGGTGGCAAGATCCTTCTGGTGGCCTTCCCTGTCACGAGATGTGCGAGTCTTTGTGCAGTCATGTGACGTTTGTGCTCGGGCCAAGTCTTGTAGTTCTCGGGCTAGCGGACTGCTGTTGCCCTTGCCTATTCCTAAGAGGCCTTGGACACACATCTCGATGGATTTTATTTCAGATCTGCCTGTTTCCCAGAAGATGTCTGTCATCTGGGTGGTCTGTGACCGTTTCTCTAAAATGGTCCATTTGGTTCCTCTGCCCAAGTTGCCTTCTTCTTCTGAGTTGGTTCCTCTGTTTTTTGAGAATATTGTTTCTGACAGAGGTACCCAATTTGTGTCTAGATTTTGGCGGGCATTCTGTGCTAGGATGGGCATAGATTTGTCTTTTTCATCTGCTTTTCACCCTCAGACTAATGGCCAGACCGAGCGGACTAATCAGACCCTTGAGACATATCTGAGGTGTTTTGTCTCTGCTGACCAGGATGATTGGGTTGCTTTTTTGCCATTGGCAGAGTTCGCCCTCAATAATCGGGCCAGTTCTTCCACCTTGGTGTCCCCGTTTTTCTGTAATTCGGGGTTTCACCCTCGATTTTCCTCCGGTCAGGTGGAATCCTCGGATTGTCCTGGAGTGGATGCGGTGGTGGAGAGATTGCATCACATCTGGGGGCAGGTTATGGACAATTTGGAGTTGTCCCAGGAGAAGACTCAGCGTTTTGCCAACCGTCATCGTCGTGTTGGTTCTCGGCTTTGTGTTGGAGATTTAGTGTGGTTGTCTTCTCGTTTTGTCCCTATGAGGGTCTCTTCTCCTAAGTTTAAACCTCGGTTCATCGGCCCTTATAGAATATTGGAGATTCTTAATCCTGTTTCTTTCCGTTTGGACCTCCCTGCGTCCTTTTCCATTCATAACGTTTTTCATCGGTCGTTATTGCGCAGGTATGAGGTACCTGTTGTACCTTCAGTTGAGCCTCCTGCTCCGGTGTTGGTTGAGGGTGAGTTGGAGTACGTTGTGGAGAAAATTTTGGACTCTCGTGTTTCCAGACGGAAACTCCAGTATCTGGTCAACTGGAAGGGTTACGGCCAGGAGGATAATTCTTGGGTCAATGCATCTGATGTTCATGCTTCTGATCTTGTTCATGCCTTCCATAGGGCTCATCCTGGTCGCCCTGGTGGATCTGGTGAGGGTTCGGTGCCCCCTCCTTGAGGGGGGGGTACTGTTGTGAATTTGGATTCTGGGCTCCCCCGGTGGCCGCTTTTGGAATTGGACTTGTCATCCTCTTTCCTGTTTCACCTGGTTCCATCAGTAGTGGGTGTCGCTATTTAAGCTCATTTCTCTGGTGGTTTCTTGCCGGTCAACAATGTTATCTGATGCCTCTCAGTGCTTGTTCCTGCTTCTAGACAACTACTAGATAAGTTGGACTTTTGTCCATGTTTTGTTTTGCCTATTTGTTCCAGTTCACAGCTGAAGTTTTGTTACTGTGTCTGGAAAGCTCTCGTTGATCAGGGATTGCTACTCTGGCGTTATGAGTTAATGCCAGAGTTTAAGGTAATCTCTGGATGGTGTTTTGTTAGTGTTTTTCTGCTGACCATGAAAGTATACTATCTGTCTTCTGCTATCTAGTAAGCGGACCTCAAATTTGCTAAGACTATTTTCCTGCTGCGTTTGTAGTTTCATCTGAACTCACCGTCATTATATGTGGGGGGCTACTGTCTTCTTTGGAATATTTCTCTAGAGGTGAGCCAGGTCTTATATTTCCCTCTGCTAGCTATTTAGGTCTTAGGCCAGAGCTGGGCATCTAGCTATAAATAGGAAATGCTACCTGGCTATTTCTAGTTGCGCGGCAGGCTTAGTTCATGGTCAGTATAGTTCCATCTTCCGAGAGCTTGTCCCTCTATAGGCTTGCTATGATCTCTGCTTGCAGAGATCATGACACTTTGTGCTACCAGTAACGTGGAATCCTCTGTATTTCCGTTAACAGATGACAAACCTGAGTGAGGGCTTGATTTTTTTGTCGATTGAGTTGAAGGTTTTATTGGGAACATTTTACATAGCATTTATGACCACATTTATCCAGCGCTCTACACTAATCACTTACATCCGGGTTTCCATCTAAATCTCCTAATGACGTGACAGATGAAACCCCCGATGGATCCATTCACTATTGTGAGGCAGCAGAGTTACTCTGAACTCCGTCTGGCCTCTGTTCAGCGGTGTCCTTTTCAGAAGTGCACAAAACTGTGGCCGAATCACAGATCCTATGGCGTCCACAGTGCATTCATCTGCCTCATTAAAGGGAATCATATTTCAGAGATTTAGGCCAGGGTCACACTTGCAAGTGCAATGCGAGAAACTTACATCAATACCCAGCACTGCCGCCGGCACTCGGGACCAGAGGGATCAGCTGCATAGTAGGGTTGAGCGAAACGGGTCGGCCATTTTCAGAAGTCGCCGACTTTTGGCAAAGTCGGGTTTCATGAAACCCGACCCGACCCCTGTGTGGGGTCGGCCATGAGGTCGGCGATCTTCTGAATCTGGTATCGGAATTCCGATACCGAGTTCCGATATGTTTGCGATATCGGAAATCGGTATCGGAATCCATATTTAAGTGTAAAATAAAGAATTAAAATAAAAAATATTGATATACTCACCTCTCCGACACAGCCTGGACCTTACCGCTGGTAACCGGCAGCCTTCTTTGCTTAAAATGAGCGCGTTCAGGGCCTTAGATGACGTCACGGCTTTGTGATTGGTCGCGGCCGCCCATGTGACCGCCACGCGACCAATCACAAGCCGTGACGTAATTCTCAGGTCCTAAATTCCTAATTCTACATGGGCGTCCGCGACCAATCACAAAGCCGTGACGTCATCTAAGGCCCTGAACGCGCTCATTTTAAGCAAAGAAGGCTGCCGGTTACCATCGGTAAGGTCCAGGCTGCGTCGGAGAGGTGAGTATATCAATATTTTTTATTTTAATTCTTTATTTTACACATTAATATGGATCCCAGGGCCTGAAGGAGAGTTTCCTCTCCTTCAGACCCTGGGAACCATAGTATCCCATTGCACTGCATTGGGTTTCGTGTTTCGGCCGACCCCGACCCCGACTTTTTTATAGGATCAGCCGATTTCACTCGACCCGACTTTTGAGAAAGTCGGGTTTCGTGAAACCCGACCCGATCCTATAAAAATAAAAGTCGCTCAACCCTACTGCATAGGAATACACACTCCGATCCCGAGTGCCAGCGGCAGTGCCAGGTATTGAGGCGAGTTAATTGCATTGCACTCGCAAGTGTGACCCCAGCTTTACACGGAAATTCCGGTGTAAGCACTCAGCGTAGAGTGCAGGATAAATTTGCGCCGAGCCTCACTGCGATCTTTGGGAGCCAGAATGAAAAAATCAACAGCATGTGAAGAATTGGTTTTATTTATTTTTTTACACTGTTCCTCGTGCGGTATAAGTGATTAGGTGACTTTATTCTTTGGGTCGGTGTGATTACAGTGATACCAGATTTATATCAGTTTTTATGATTGGCTGCTGTCACACACTAAAAGATGATTTTTATTGCATAAGTTTCTGCATCACCATATTTTGAGAACTATAATATTTCCGTATTCCGTATTGGGAGACAGAATGAACAAAAACCAGCAATTCAGATATAGCTTTTTGGTTGTTGTTTTTTTTATAACGTTCTGCGTGTGGTAAAATTGATAAGGCAGCTTTATTCTTCGGGTCAGTACGAAGACAGCAATACCTCATTTATATCATTTTTTTTATGTTTTGGCGCTTTTACACAATAAAAACTATTTTATAGAAAAAATAATTATTTCTACGTCACTTTATTCTGAGAGCTATAACTTTTTTATTTTTCAGCTGATGGAGCAGTATGGCAGCTTTTTTTTGCGGGACAAGATGATGTTTTCAGCGGTACCATTTTTATTTATATTCACCTTTTTATCACATTTTATTGCACTTTTTGACAGCAATATGATGGTAAAGCATTGTTTTTTGCCTCGTTTTTTATTTATTTTTTATGGCATTCACTGAAGTGGTTAACTAGTGGGACAGTTTTATAGAGCCGGTTGTTACGGACGTAGCGATACCAAATATGTGTACTTTTGTTTCTTTTTTTATTTACATAAATAAATGCATTTATTGGAAAAATATTTGTTTTTTTTCCTTATTTGGGGATTTACAAAAAAAATATATTTTTACCTTTTTACATTGTCCAAGGATGGGACATCACTGTATTACATCAGATCGCTGATCTGATACTCTGCACTGCATCTGCACTGCAGAACATCGGAGGAGCGACTGACAGGCAGGGAAGGAGAAGTCTCAGGTCCTGCTGTGAGCAGGCACTTAGAAGCCACCTTCCCTGAAGGACCTACCGCGGTCATCTTGCGACCTGGGATATCCATGGAGACCATTAGGACCACGTGATTGCATCGCGTTGTCCTGATAGAAGTGCGCACGGAGCCCACTCCCTGCGCAATGCTCCTCAATGTTGCTGTTAACATCAGAGGGGTTAAATGCCCACAATTGGTGCTAGCACCGATCATGGGCATTGCTGCGGGATGTCAGCTCTCACATAGAGCTGACACCCAAACCCGATCGTGGCGGCGCTCAGCAAGAGGCTGCGCCGTACCTGTACTATTTGCGGGACCGCAGCTCACGCAGAGCAGTACATGTACGGCACATGTTGGGAAGGGTTAAGCTATAGAAGATATTTAGATGCTGTATACGTAGAAAATTAATGAATATTGCTTCAGTCAGTAAGTGCAGAGCCCCAACCATAGAACTATATACTAGAGTTACAATTCATAGCTAAATCCCTTGAAAGGAAGATTTGTTAATATATAAAGCTACTTGGTAGTTGGCTTGAGTAATCCATGAAGAATGATGCTTTGTAGGGTGCCTGGATTGACTGTTTGGCTAACTCTGTACTGACAAAACTATATCAATAATCAGATTTTTTTTATGGAAAATAAAATGTGATCTACAGATCCACTTTAGGCCATGTGCACACGTTCAGTAATTTTCGCGTTTTTTTCGCGTTTTTTCGCTATAAAAACATGATAAAAACGCCAAAAAAAGCTAACATATGCCTCCTATTATTTACAGTGTATTCCGCATTTCTTGTGCAAATGTTGCATTTTTTTCCGCGAAAAAATCGCATCGAGGAAAAAAAAGCAACATGTTAATTAAAAATACGGAATTGCGGGGATTCCGCACACCTAGGAGTGCATTGATCTGCTTACTTCCCGCACGGGGCTGTGCACACCATGCGGGAAGTAAGCAGATTATGTGCGGTTGGTACCCAGGGTGGAGGAGAGGAGACTCTCCTCCACGGACTGGGCACCATATAATTGGTAAAAAAAAGAATTAAAATAAAAAATAGTGATATACTCACCTTCGATGGCCCCGGAGGCATGCTGCCGCTTCCGTTCCTTTAGATGGTCTGTGTTCAGGACCTGCGATGACGTCGCGGCCTTGCTCATGTGACCGCTCAGCGACCAATCACAAGCCGCGACATCATCGAAGGTCCTGAACACACACAGCATCTATAGGACGCCTGCAGGTGAGTATAACCATTTTTTTTATTTTTTTTATTTTTTTTAAACATTCTATCTTTTACTATTGATGCTGCATAGGCTGCATCTATAGTAAAAAGTTGGTCACACTTGTCAAACACTATGTTTGACAAGTGTGACCAACCTGTCAATCAGTTTTCCAAGCGATGCTACAGATTGCTTGGAAAACTTTAGCATTCTGCAAGCTAATTACGCTTGCAAAATGCTAAAAAAAAACACGCCAAAAAAACGAGAAAAAAACGCAAAAAAAAAAAATGCTGATTTCTTGCAGAAAATTTCCGGTTTTCTTCAGGAAATTTCTGCAAGAAATCCTGACGTGTGCACATACCCTTACTGCACTTCGATCTCTGCTCATGTCACATAGAACAATAGTACAATCAGAAACCCCTGCAGTTTCTAAGCATAGGACAAAAAACAAGTCACTTACAAAAAAAACCCCAAATTATTAACTTTCTAAAACTAACACGAGGAGCTGGATTGTAATCAATGATGTTTTCCACTACAATCAGCCTGAGACATCCAGTCACCTCCAATTCCCCCGGCTCATATTAATATCATTAAACCTTTCAAGTAAACAAAATAGAGCGCTCCAACCTGAGCAACAAACAATCCCCAACCTGCTATCATTCCGGTTCAGAAGATACATTTATCTGATGTACACCCAGGAGAGCCTTAGAAATTAAATAGCAATATGATGTATCTGCTCCTTTTTTAGCACAACTTTCAATCACTACGTGCCAGTGATTGCATGGACAGGTCTAATTGATTTTCTTTATTTTGTTTGCTTAAACTTAAAAATTTTTACCCAACTTTTGGCATGAAAATAATTGAATGTATAATAAAACAGAATGACTCTGATGCCTAACAGTCATTATTCAGTGTTACAGTGAAGCTTTGTGTGAAGCCAAAGAGAACAGTGTTTTAAGACATTTCCAAGCAAAACAGCTACTGTACACTGCTTTTATAGTAACCGTTTAGGCGACAACTTCAGAGCAAGATGGCAGAACTGTACACGCCAATGCCCACGTCATTTTCATTAGCTTTAGGCATCAGGCAACAATTAATTTAGTCTTTAACATCTTAGAATAGCAAATAAGTAATCTAAGGGGTTTGACAGAGTGGGCTCCCTATATCAGTCCATCACCCCCTGCAACATGATTGTTGCAAGCCATTGCTTTCTTATAGCAGCCAGGGATCTGACAATGGCCATTAAGCCAATCATACACATTAGATTCCTGTCGACAGAACGATGGTTTGGCTGATCATTTGGCCAGCTAATCGTTCAGCAGAGTGCTGTCTACGAGAGAGCCTTTGGCAGACAAAGCAGCAGCGTATCTCTTGGTGGCAATATGATTGTTAGTCATAAATTGCACATTCAGAGTCAGTATAATTTTCGGGGCTCCAATACACCTTAAACTGTTGGCCGAACATGTCAATTTTGGCCATTGTTACTAGTCTAATGTGTATGGGAGGCTTTGGGTCTGCGATGAGTATCTGCTGTATGCACAAGCCGTTAGCTCGTAGGATGATGTCCGTACCTTACAGATTTTATATTTTCTGATTAGACTCCAGTCCTCACACAGAAGTCCAATTTTCAGAATACAGGCTAAAATAAAGCAAATTAAGAGTCTGTTAATAGTTTGCAAGATTTCAGAGGTTTTTTTTTTTAAGGATTGTAATTAGGGTTGATCGACTTTCATTTTTTTAAGATCGAGTCGGGTTTTGTGAAACCCGACTTAGTCCAGAGTCGAGTCGAGTGCAGTCGGCCGATTATCGCTAAAAGTCGGGGATCGACCGAAACACGAAACCCAATGCAAGTCAATGGGGAAGCATAGTCGGCAGTGAGTGGAGGCCAGGAAAACACCTACAGTGCCCATTTTAATGCCAAAAACATCCATTCTTGTTTTCTGAAGCTTGTCAATCTTAATTAACTTTATAATAATAGTTGGGCACTGGAAATTGGGGGTCATTTGGCAAAAGTTGTGGGGGGTAGGGCTGGTTCAAGGTTTTAGTGGGCCCAGGAAACGTTGACTACGTCACGGCGGTGGAGCAGGGAGAGGTAAGTATTTCAACGTTGCAAGTGCTGTGATCCTGAGCAAGCAGGGGGGGGGGCACTCGTTCGCATTGGCACTGGCACAGGGCCCCTCAAAGTACAGCGATGTGTGTTTGCATGGCGGGGGCGCCTCCCACCAGCAGCGACACTTTTGCGTACTCTGAGGGGCCCTGTGCCAGTGACGTCGCCAACGAGTATGCCCCCCCCACCTGATGAAGGAACCTGCACTTTCATCTGCACCTTCCTCTTTGTCCCTGTGTAAGGTGGTATAACATGCGGGAAGGGGAACCTGACTTTCAGCAGGGTCAGATTCTGGCTGTGTAGAGTGCAAGGGGAATGTAGTGGTCTAGGTCAATGTACCAGCAGACTCATGTAGCAGTGGCTGGGCACTGGGCAGGATGAGGAGGAAACAGATATAGGGCCAAAGAATAAAGTAGGCTAAATGCAGTTCAAAATTGGTAACAGGACTAAACAGGCGGCATTGCTTTGTTCAGTGGAGTAGCAAACCCAGGAGCAGCAGACACTGTTTTAAGGGCCCAAACACACTAATAGGCCAAATGCAGTTTAATATCTGCTACTGTAGGCAAAAAGCCAGAAGGTTGAAGCTCAGCTTTATTCAGT
This sequence comes from Ranitomeya variabilis, assembly GCF_051348905.1. Lineage (NCBI taxonomy): Eukaryota > Metazoa > Chordata > Amphibia > Anura > Dendrobatidae > Ranitomeya > Ranitomeya variabilis. The sequence continues at coordinate 612,922,122 of NC_135233.1, forward strand.
TGATGACAAACACCACGCAGGGGCAGACACTGTTAGTAGGCCGGAACCAAAGTTGAAGGCCAAATACAGTTTAATATCTGATACTATAGGCCGAAAGCCAGAAAGTTGAAGCTCAGCTTTTTTTAGTTGAGGACAAACACCAGGGAGGAGCAAACAGAGCTATTAGGCCCCATCCAGCAATTTAAAAAAAAAAAAAAAAAGAGCCAGAAGGTGGAAACTCAGCTTTGTTCAGTGGAGGACAAAACCAGGCAGGGGCAGACACCGTTAGTAGGCCCTAAACATTTTTTTTTTTTTAAATCTTAATAAGAGCCAGAAGGTTGAAGCACAGCTTTATTCAGTTGAGGACAACACCAGGGAGGGGCAGACACCGTTAGTAGGCCCTAAACACCCAATTTCTTTTTTAAAAATCTTAATTTGGAACAGAAGGTTGAAGCACAGCTTTATTCAGTTGAGGACAACACCAGGGAGGGGCAGACACCGTTAGTAGGCCCTAAACACCCAATTTATTTTTTTTAAATCTTAATTTGGAACAGAAGGTTGAAGCACAGCTTTATTCAGTTGAGGACAACACCAGGGAGGGGCAGACACCGTTAGTAGGCCCTAAACACCCAATTTCTTTTTTAAAAATCTTAATTTGGAACAGAAGGTTGAAGCACAGCTTTATTCAGTTGAGGACAACACCAGGGAGGGGCAGACACCGTTAGTAGGCCGGAACCACCAATCTTTTAAAAAACAGCAGTTAATAAGAGCCAGAAGGTTGAAGCACAGCTTTATTCAGTTGAGGACAACACCAGGGAGGGGCAGACACCGTTAGTAGGCCCTAAACACCCAATTTCTTTTTTAAAAATCTTAATTTGGAACAGAAGGTTGAAGCACAGCTTTATTCAGTTGAGGACAACACCAGGGAGGGGCAGACACCGTTAGTAGGCCCTAACCACCATTTTGTTTTTTAAAAAACACTTAATGAGAGCCAGAAGGTTGAAGCTCAGCTGTATTCAGTTGAGGGCAACACCAGGGAGGGGCAGAAACCGTTAGTAGGCCCTAAACACCATTTTTTTTTTAAAAAACAGCAGTTAATGAGAGGCAGAAGGTAGAAGCTCAGCTTTATTCATTTGAGGACAACTTGAATTAGGGACTGCAGACAGGCTTCCTAGGCCTAAAATACCTAAAAATAGGCTCAAGGCAGTTTTACATCGGTTACATGGATACACAGGCAGCTTGGTGGTCAGCGGAGGAGGAGTATTTAAAGTAGGGACCGCAGACAGGCTATCAAAGGCCTAAAATAACAAAACATAGGCTCATGGCAGTTTTACGTCGGTTACATGGATACACAGGCAGCATTGTTGTCAGTGGAGGAGTATTTAAAGTAGGGACCGCAGACAGGCTATCAAAGGCCTAAAATAACAAAACATAGGCTCATGGCAGTTTTACGTCGGTTACATGGATACACAGGCAGCATTGTTGTCAGTGGAGGAGTATTTAAAGTAGGGACCGCAGACAGGCTATCAAAGGCGTAAAATAACAAAACATAGGCTCATGGCAGTTTTACGTCGATTACATGGATACACAGGCAGCATTGTTGTCAGTGGAGGAGTATTTAAAGTAGGGACCGCAGACAGGCTATCAAAGGCCTAAAATAACAAAACATAGGCTCAAGGCAGTTTTACATCAGTTACATGGATACACAGGCAGGCAGCATTGTGGTCAGTGGAGGAGTATTGCAAGGAGTGTCTGTCCCAGTACTCCCAAAATATAAATAGATGTTAATGTCTCGCAAAACAACCAAAAAAAAAAAAAAAAAAAAAAGGTGGCATACTTAGGTACAGGGGTGGGCTCATCTGCTGAGTTTCTGACATAGTAAGGCTACTTTCACACTAGCGTCGGGAACAACCCGTCGCTGTGCGTCGGGCCGCCGTTCCCGACGCTAGCGTGGTCTTCGCCGCACAACGGGGGCAGCGGATGCATTTTTCCCACGCATCCGCTGCCCCATTGTGAGGTGCGGGGAGGTGGGGGCGGAGTTCCGGCCGCGCATGCGCGGTCGGAAAAAGCGGACCGTCGGGAGCAAAAAACGTTACATGTAACATTTTTTTTTCCCGACGGTCCGCTAACACACGCCCAAGCGTCGCAAAACGGACGCGACGTTTTGCAATGCATCGCAAATGCGTCGCTAATGCGTCGCTAATGTTAGTCTATGACGAAAAAACGTATCCAGCAAGAACTTTTGCTGGATGCGTATTTTCGGCAAAACGACGCATTTGCGACGTATTGCAGTTAACGCTAGTGTGAAACTAGCCTAATTTGGCAGTAACTATTTAATGGTGCCAATATAGGACACAGACACAGACTACTTTAAGTAGCATCATAGATGTCTACAAATTTGTATTGTCAGTGCCAGACATTGAATGATGTCAGCGAATAGACTAAACATTGGTGGAGCTGTGCGACATAATTTTGCACGTGGTAGAGCACAGTTTGAGCTGGGGGAGGGGGGAACTCTCTTGTGGCCGGCGGGACCGCCCCAGGGCCCCTCATGTTACAACGGTGTGTCTGACGTTGGGTGCGCACCACCACCGCCAGAAACACTACATTGTACTATGAGGGACCCAGTGGCAGTGCCGTCGACCAAAAGCGGGCACACCCACCTCTTCAGACAAACAGCTCTGTAACGGGTGCTTGAGCCAAGTGGCGAGACCACGGCCCCGTGGGGGGAGTTTTCACATTACGGGAGGTGTAAACATGTCGTATGCTGGCCAAACAGCTGCTGCAAATTAACAGATTGGAACACTCAGTAAGACCAGTCCACAAGCAAGCACTTTCTATAAGAAAGCTAGGTGTCAGCCGGGAAAGGTGGGGCAAAATAATTTGAAATCCAGGAGTGGTTCATTTTAATGAAGGTGAGATCATCCACATTTTGGGCAGACAGACGAGTCCTTTTTTCGGTTAATATTGAACCAGCAGCACTGAATACTCTTTCTGATAGCACACTAGCTGCTGGGCAAGCAAGCTCCTGCAACGCATATTCTGCCAATTCAGGCCAGGTGTCTAATTTTGATGCCCAGTAATCAAATGGGAATGACGGTTGAGGGAGAACATCGATAAGGGATGAAAAATAGTTAGTAACCATACTGGACAAATGTTGTCTCCTGTCACTTTGAATAGATGCTGCAGTACCTGTCCTGTCTGCGGTCATTGCAAAATCACTCCACAACCTGGTCAGAAAACCCCTCTGTCCAACGCCACTTCTGATCTGTGCACCTCTAACACCTCTGCCATGTAGCCCCCTGCAGCTTGTGTGAGAACCATCACCGGCGCTGTGTGCTGGGAATGCCTGAATCAAACGGTCTACCAGAGTAGCTTGTTTGGTTGCTAAAATTTGTTCGAGGTTCTCATCTGGCATAATATTTTGCAATTTGCCTTTATAGCGAGGGTCAAGGATGCAGGCCAACCAGTAATCATCATCGCTCATCATTTTAATAATGCTTGTGTCCCTTTTGAGGATATGTAAAGCATAATCCGCCATGTGGGCCAAAGTTCCAGTTGTCAAATCTGCGGTTGTGCTGCTTGGAGGGGCAGTTACAGGCAAATCTACGTCACTTGTCTCCCTTAAAAAAAGAGAACCCGGCCTTGCAACTCCACTAATGTCTGTTGTCCCAGGAGAAGCTTCCTCGTTCAAAAAGTACTCATCCCCATCATCCTCCTCGTCCTCCTCTTCCTCCTCTTCGCCCGCTACCGCGTCCTCAACACGTCCCTGACCAGACAATGGCTGACTGTCATCAAGGCTTTCCTCTTCCTCGGCTGCAGACGCCTGCTCCTTTATGTGCGTCAAACTTTGCATCAGCAGACGCATTAGGGGGATGCTCATGCTTATTATGGCGTTGTCTGCACTAACCAGCCGTGTGCATTCCTCAAAACACTGAAGGACTTGACATAGGTCTTGTAGCTTCGACCACTGCACACCTGACAACTCCATGTCTGCCATCCAACTGCCTGCCCGTGTATGTGTATCCTCCCACAAAAACATAACAGCACGCCTCTGTTCGCACAGTCTCTGAAGCATGTGTAGTGTGGAGTTCCACCTTGTTGCAATGTCGATGATTAGGCGATGCTGGGGAAGGTTCAAAGACCGCTGATAGTTCTGGATACGGCTGGAGTGTACGGGCGAATGGCGGATATGCGAGCAAAGCCTGCGCACTTTGAGGAGCAGGTCGGGTAACCCCGGATAACTTTTCAGGAAGCACTGCACCACCAGGTTTAAGGTGTGAGCCAGGCAAGGAATGTGTTTCCGTTGGGAAAGGGCTATGGCAGCCATGAAATTCCTTCCGTTATCACTCACAACCTTGCCTGCCTCAAGATGTACAGTGCCCAGCCATGACTGAGTTTCATTCTGCAAGAACTCGGACAGAACTTCCGCGGTGTGTCTGTTGTCGCCCAAACACTTCATTGCCAATACAGCCTGCTGACGCTTGCCACTAGCTGTCCCATAATGGCACACCTGGTGTGCAACAGTGGCAGCTGCGGATGGAGTGGATGTGCGACTGCGGTCTGTGGATGAGCTCTCGCTTCTGCATGAGGAGGAGGAAGAGGAGGGGGGGGGTGAACGCCTACAGCCAACTCTTTCCTTGACCGTGGGCTAGGCAAAACTGTCCCAATATTGCTGTCCCCTGTGGACCCTGCATCCACAACATTCACCCAGTGTGCCGTGATGGACACGTAACGTCCCTGGCCATGCCTACTGGTCCATGCATCTGTTGTCAGGTGCACCTTTGTAGTCACAGACTGCCTGAGTGCATGGACGATGCGGTCTTTAACATGCTGTTGGAGGGCTGGGTGTTGTGAAATTGGATTTTGGGCTCCCCCGGTGGCCACTGGTGGAATTGAACTGGTGTGCATCTTCCCCTCTGTTCACCTGTTTCCATCAGGATGTGGGAGTCGCTATTTAACCTTGCTCCTCTGTCACTTCCATGCCGGTCAACATTGTAATCAGAAGCCTTTCTGTGCATGTTCCTGCTGCTAGACAACTCCCAGCTAAGTTGGACTTTAGTCCTCGTTTGTTTTTGCATTTTGTTCCAGTTCACTGCTGTAGTTTCGTTTCTGTGTCTGGAAAGCTCTTGTGATCTGAAATTGCCACTCTGATGTTATGAGTTAATACTAGAGTCTTAAAGTAATTTCAGGATGGTATTTTGATAGGGTTTTCAGCTGACCATGAAAGTGCCCTTTCTGTCTTCCTGCTATCTAGTAAGCGGACCTCAATTTTGCTAAACCTATTTTCATACTACGTTTGTCATTTCATCTAAAATCACCGCCAATATATGTGGGGGCCTCTGTCTGCCTATCGGGGAAACTTCTCTGGAGGTGAGCCAGGACTATATTTTCCTCTGCCAGGATTAGTTAGTCCTCCGGCCGGCGCTGGGCGTCTAGGGATAAAAAACGTAGGCAACGCTACCCGGCTACTGTTAGTTGTGCGGCAGGTTTAGTTCATGGTCAGTTTAGTTTCCATCCTTCCAAGAGCTAGTACTTATGTTTGCTGGGCTATGTTCTCTTGCCATTGAGAACCATAACAGTTTGACCGGCCAAAAAAGGGTTAAATTAATTGACAGAGAAAGGAGAGAAAAGAGAAGTCTGCTGAAGATTTTTTTTTTTTTTTTTTTTCCCCCTTCCCTTCAGTTCTGAGTGTGCTTGTAATTGAATCTCTTGCAAGTCTGCCTATATTGCAGCCTTTCTCTCTCTCTCTCTCCTTCTAATCCTGGAATGGCTCTGTGTTCACCTGTTTAAAATGGATATTCAGAGTTTAGCTGCAGGTTTGAATAATCTCACCACAAAAGTTCAAAATTTACAAGATTTTGTTGTTCATGTTCCTATATCTGAACCTAGAATTCCTTTGCCTGAATTTTTCTCGGGGAATAGATCTTGCTTTCAAAATTTCAAAAATAATTGCAAGTTGTTTTTGTCCCTGAAATCTCGCTTTGCTTGAGATCCTGCTCAGCAGGTCAGGATTGTGATTTCCTTGCTCCGGGGCGACCCTCAGGATTGGGCTTTTGCATTGGCTCCAGGGGATCCTGCGTTGCTCAATGTGGATGCGTTTTTTCTGGCCTTGGGGTTGCTTTATGAGGAACCTCAGTTAGAGCTTCAGGCGGAAAAGGCCTTGATGTCCCTATCTCAGGGGCAAGACGAAGCTGAAATATACTGCCAGAAATTCCGTAAATGGGCTGTGCTTACTCAGTGGAATGAGTGCGCCCTGGCGGCGAATTTCAGAGAGGGTCTCTCTGATGCCATTAAGGATGTTATGGTGGGGTTCCCTGTGCCTGCGGGTCTGAATGAGTCCATGACAATGGCTATCCAGATCGATAGGCGTCTGCGGGAGCGCAAACCTGTGCACCATTTGGCGGTGTCTACTGAGAAGACGCCAGAGAATATGCAATGTGATAGAATTCTGTCCAGAAGTGAACGGCAGAATTTAAGACGAAAAAATGGGTTGTGCTTCTATTGCGGTGATTCAACTCATGTTATATCAGCATGCTCTAAGCGTACTAAGAAGCTTGATAAGTCTGTTTCAATTGGCACTTTACAGTCTAAGTTTATTCTATCTGTGACCCTGATTTGTTCTTTATCATCTATTACCGCGGATGCCTATGTCGACTCTGGTGCCGCTTTGAGTCTTATGGATTGGTCCTTTGCCAAACGCTGTGGGTATGATTTGGAGCCTCTTGAAACTCCTATACCCCTGAAGGGGATTGACTCCACCCCATTGGCTAGTAATAAACCACAATACTGGACACAAGTAACTATGCGGATTAATCCGGATCATCAGGAGATTATTCGCTTTCTTGTGCTGTATAACCTACATGATGTGTTGGTGCTTGGATTGCCATGGCTGCAATCTCATAACCCAGTCCTTGACTGGAAAGCTATGTCTGTGTTAAGCTGGGGATGTAAGGGGAAGCATGGGGACGTACCTGTGGTTTCCATTTCATCATCTATTCCCTCTGAGATTCCTGAATTCTTGACTGAATATCATGACGTTTTTGAAGAACCTAAGCTTGGTTCATTACCTCCGCACCGGGAGTGCGATTGTGCCATAGATTTGATTCCGGGTAGTAAATACCCTAAGGGTCGTTTATTTAATCTGTCTGTGCCTGAACATGCTGCTATGCGAGAATATATAAAGGAGTCCTTGGAAAAGGGACATATTCGTCCTTCGTCATCTCCCTTAGGAGCCGGTTTTTTCTTTGTGGCTAAGAAAGATGGCTCTTTGAGACCGTGTATTGATTATCGGCTGTTGAATAAAATCACGGTTAAATATCAATATCCGTTGCCACTGCTGACTGATTTGTTTGCTCGCATAAAGGGGGCCAAGTGGTTCTCTAAGATAGATCTCCGTGGGGCGTATAATTTGGTGCGAATTAAGCAGGGGGATGAGTGGAAGACCGCATTTAATACGCCCGAGGGCCACTTTGAGTATTTGGTGATGCCTTTTGGTCTTTCAAATGCCCCTTCAGTCTTTCAGTCCTTTATGCATGACATTTTCCGTGATTATTTGGATAAATTTATGATTGTGTATCTGGATGATATTTTGATTTTTTCGGATGACTGGGACTCTCATGTCCAGCAGGTCAGGAGGGTTTTTCAGGTTTTGCGGTCTAATTCCTTGTGTGTGAAGGGTTCTAAGTGCGTTTTTGGGGTTCAAAAGATTTCCTTTTTGGGATATATTTTTTCCCCCTCTTCCATCGAGATGGATCCTGTCAAGGTTCAGGCTATTTGTGATTGGACGCAACCCTCTTCTCTTAAGAGTCTTCAGAAATTTTTGGGCTTTGCTAACTTTTGTCGTCGATTTATTGCTGGTTTTTCTGATGTTGTTAAACCATTGACTGATTTGACTAAGAAGGGTGCTGATGTTGCTGATTGGTCCCCTGCTGCTGTGGAGGCCTTTCGGGAGCTTAAGCGCCGCTTTTCTTCCGCCCCTGTGTTGCGTCAGCCTGATGTTGCTCTTCCTTTTCAGGTTGAGGTCGACGCTTCTGAAATCGGAGCTGGGGCAGTTTTGTCGCAGAGAAGTTCCGATTGTTCCGTGATGAGACCTTGTGCCTTTTTCTCGCGTAAATTTTCGCCCGCCGAGCGGAATTATGATGTTGGGAATCGGGAGCTTTTGGCCATGAAGTGGGCTTTTGAGGAGTGGCGTCATTGGCTTGAGGGGGCTAGACATCAGGTGGTGGTATTGACTGACCACAAAAATCTAATTTATCTTGAGTCCGCCAGACGCCTGAATCCTAGACAGGCGCGCTGGTCGTTGTTTTTCTCTCGGTTTAATTTTGTGGTGTCCTACCTGCCGGGTTCTAAGAATGTTAAGGCGGATGCCCTTTCTAGGAGTTTTGAGCCTGACTCCCCTGGTAACTCTGAACCTACAGGTATCCTTAAGGATGGAGTGATATTGTCTGCCGTTTCTCCAGACCTGCGGCGGGCCTTGCAGGAGTTTCAGGCAGATAGACCTGATCGTTGCCCACCTGGTAGACTGTTTGTTCCTGATGATTGGACCAGTAAAGTCATTTCTGAGGTTCATTCTTCTGCGTTGACAGGTCATCCTGGAATCTTTGGTACCAGGGATTTGGTGGCAAGGTCCTTCTGGTGGCCTTCCCTGTCTCGAGATGTGCGAGGCTTTGTGCAGTCTTGTGACGTTTGTGCTCGGGCCAAGCCTTGTTGTTCTCGAGCTAGTGGATTGTTGTTGCCCTTGCCTATCCCGAAGAGGCCCTGGACGCACATCTCGATGGATTTTATTTCGGATCTTCCTGTTTCTCAGAAGATGTCTGTCATCTGGGTGGTGTGTGACCGTTTCTCTAAGATGGTCCATTTGGTTCCCCTGCCTAAGTTGCCTTCTTCTTCCGAGTTGGTTCCTCTGTTTTTTCAAAATGTGGTCCGTTTGCATGGTATTCCGGAGAATATCGTTTCTGACAGAGGAACCCAATTCGTGTCTAGATTTTGGCGAGCATTCTGTGCTAGGATGGGCATAGATTTGTCTTTCTCGTCTGCTTTCCATCCTCAGACTAATGGCCAGACCGAGCGGACGAATCAGACCTTGGAGACATATTTGAGGTGTTTTGTGTCGGCAGATCAGGATGATTGGGTTGCTTTTTTGCCTTTAGCGGAGTTTGCCCTCAATAATCGGGCCAGCTCTGCCACCTTGGTGTCTCCTTTTTTCTGTAATTCGGGGTTTCATCCTCGATTTTCTTCTGGTCAGGTGGAATCTTCGGATTGTCCTGGAGTGGATGCTGTGGTGGAGAGGTTGCATCAGATTTGGGGGCAGGTAGTGGACAATTTGAAGTTGTCCCAGGAGAAGACTCAGCTTTTTGCCAACCGCCGGCGTCGGGTTGGTCCTCGGCTTTGTGTTGGGGACTTGGTGTGGTTGTCTTCTCGTTTTGTCCCTATGAGGGTTTCTTCTCCTAAGTTTAAGCCTCGGTTCATCGGCCCGTACAAGATATTGGAGATTCTTAACCCTGTGTCCTTCCGTTTGGACCTCCCTGCATCTTTTTCTATTCATAATGTTTTTCATCGGTCATTGTTGCGCAGGTATGAGGTACCGGTTGTGCCTTCCGTTGAGCCTCCTGCTCCGGTGTTGGTTGAGGGCGAGTTGGAGTACGTTGTGGAAAAAATCTTGGACTCCCGTGTTTCCAGACGGAAACTCCAGTATCTGGTCAAATGGAAGGGATACGATCAGGAGGATAATTCTTGGGTGACTGCCTCTGATGTTCATGCCTCCGATCTGGTCCGTGCCTTTCATAGGGCTCATCCTGATCGCCCTGGTGGTTCTGGTGAGGGTTCGGTGCCCCCTCCTTGAGGGGGGGTACTGTTGTGAAATTGGATTTTGGGCTCCCCCGGTGGCCACTGGTGGAATTGAACTGGTGTGCATCTTCCCCTCTGTTCACCTGTTTCCATCAGGATGTGGGAGTCGCTATTTAACCTTGCTCCTCTGTCACTTCCATGCCGGTCAACATTGTAATCAGAAGCCTTTCTGTGCATGTTCCTGCTGCTAGACAACTCCCAGCTAAGTTGGACTTTAGTCCTCGTTTGTTTTTGCATTTTGTTCCAGTTCACTGCTGTAGTTTCGTTTCTGTGTCTGGAAAGCTCTTGTGATCTGAAATTGCCACTCTGATGTTATGAGTTAATACTAGAGTCTTAAAGTAATTTCAGGATGGTATTTTGATAGGGTTTTCAGCTGACCATGAAAGTGCCCTTTCTGTCTTCCTGCTATCTAGTAAGCGGACCTCAATTTTGCTAAACCTATTTTCATACTACGTTTGTCATTTCATCTAAAATCACCGCCAATATATGTGGGGGCCTCTGTCTGCCTATCGGGGAAACTTCTCTGGAGGTGAGCCAGGACTATATTTTCCTCTGCCAGGATTAGTTAGTCCTCCGGCCGGCGCTGGGCGTCTAGGGATAAAAAACGTAGGCAACGCTACCCGGCTACTGTTAGTTGTGCGGCAGGTTTAGTTCATGGTCAGTTTAGTTTCCATCCTTCCAAGAGCTAGTACTTATGTTTGCTGGGCTATGTTCTCTTGCCATTGAGAACCATAACAGCTGGGATGGCTTTTCTAGAAAAGAAGTGTCGACTGGGTAGCTCGTAGCGTGGTACAGCGTAGTCCATCAGCGCTTTGAAAGCTTCGCTTTCAACTAACCGGTAGGGCATCATCTCTAATGAGATTAGTCTAGCAATGTGGGTGTTCAAACCCTGTGTACACGGATGCGAGGATGAGTACTTCCTTTTCCTAACAAGAGTCTCATGTAGGGTGAGCTGGACTGGAGAGCTGGAGATTGTGGAACTAGCGGTGGTGCCGGTGGACATGGGTGAGTGAGAGAGGGTTGGAGATGGTATTCTTGCCGGTGCCCTACATGCAGTGTTTCCTACTGCAAACCTGGCGATTCCCTGACTGCTTTGGCCTGGCGACGAAAGCTGCACAGATACTGCAGGTGGTGCGGGAAATGGTGGGTTTACTGTGAGGGGAGGGATGTAGCGTTGCTGACTAGCTTCATTGGCCGAGGGTGCTGCAACCTTTAGGGACATTTGATAGTTATTCCAGGCTTGCAAATGCATGGTGGATAAATGTCTATGCATGCAACTTGTATTTAGACTTTTAAGATTCTGACCTCTGCTTAAGGTAGTTGAACATTTTTGACAGATGACTTTGTGCTGATCATTTGGATGTTGTTTAAAAAAATGCCAGACTGCACTCTTTCTACTATCGGATACCTTTTCAGGCATTGCAGACTGAGCTTCTTTAACCGGATGGCCACGCTGTCCTCCAACTGGTCTTGGTTTTGCCACGCGTTTTTGGCCAGATACGGGCCCGGTAGATGGAACCTGTTGTGATGTTGATGCCTGCTGCGGCTCCTCCTCCTCCGCTTCAGAACTACTGCCGCCTGCACCCTGTTCCCCCAATGGCTGCCAATCGGGGTCAACAACTGGGTCATCTATGACCTCCTCTTCTATGTCGTGTGCAACTTCGTCTGTGTCACCGTGTAAGCCGGTGGTATAGCGTTCGTGACGGGGCACCATAGTCTCTGCTGGTTTTGATTCTGGCTCAGTACACTGCGAGGGCAATGTTCTGGTCTGAGTCAAAGGAACAGCATAGTAATCTGGCTGTGGCTGTGCATCTGTGCACTCCATGTCCGATTCAACTTCTAATGGGCATGGCCTGTTAACTGTTTCACTGTCTAACCCAGGAACGGTATGTGTAAAGAGCTCCATGGAGTAACCTGTTGTGTCGACTGACGCATCCTTCACTGTTGTTCTGGGTGAAGGACACAAGGAAGCGACTTGTTCCTGACCGGGAGCATTCACTGACGATGCACTACTCTGACATTTGGCACTTTCCGAGGAGGAGGCGAAAGAGCTAGAGGCAGAGTCAGCAATGAAAGCCAATACTTGTTCCTCCTGCTCCGGCTTCAAAAGTGGTTTTCCTACTCCCAGAAAAGAGAGCGTTCGAGGCCTTGTGTAGGCAGACGACGTTTTTGGCTCAACAACTCGAGACTTAGGTGCTGTACTGCTTTTACCACGACCACCTGATGCTCCACCACCACCACTACCATCATTACCAGCTGACAATGACCGCCCACGGCCACGACCTCTTCCACTAGACTTCCTCATTGTTTGCAAAACGTAACCAAAGTAAAGCTATTTGTTACTGTAAAACAACTTATAAGTTTAACTCAAACTTCTGTAGGATTTATATATACCTTTATAGGTGCCTGAAACTGAAAGGAAAATCAGGCCCAATGTTACACACTAGGTTTTCTGTTCCCCTATAATTGGAGACAGATGGCACACACAGGAGCAGCACTCAAGCAGACTTGCCAATATTTATCTCCCACTAACTATTTTTTTTTTTTAAGGGAGAATTGACCCAAAAAAACAAAAAGGCCCAGTATGACACAGTGCTTTTTGGTGGGACACAATGAGAGACAGATGCCACACACAGGACTGGCACGGAGGCTAACTTGCCAATATTTATCTCCCACTAACTATTTTTTATTTAAAAAGGGAGAATTGACCCAAAAAAACAAAAAAGGCCCAGTATGACACAGTGCTTTTTGGTGGGACACAATGAGAGACAGATGCCACACACAGGACTGGCACGGAGGCAAACTTGCCAATATTTATCTCCCACTAACTATTTTTTTTTTAAAGGGAGAATTGACCCAAAAAAACAAAAAAGGCCCAGTATGACACAGTGCTTTTTGGTGGGACACAATGAGAGACAGATGCCACACACAGGACTGGCACGGAGGCAAACTTGCCAATATTTATCTCCCACTAACTATTTTTTTTTTAAAGGGAGAATTGACCCAAAAAAACAAAAAAGGCCCAGTATGACACAGTGCTTTTTGGTGGGACACAATGAGAGACAGATGCCACACACAGGACTGGCACGGAGGCAAACTTGCCAATATTTATCTCCCACTAACTATTTTTTTTTTAAAGGGAGAATTGACCCAAAAAAACAAAAAAGGCCCAGTATGACACAGTGCTTTTTGGTGGGACACAATGAGAGACAGATGCCACACACAGGACTGGCACGGAGGCAAACTTGCCAATATTTATCTCCCACTAACTATTTTTTTTTTAAAAGGAGAATTGACCCAAAAAAACAAAAAAGGCCCAGTATGACACAGTGCTTTTTGGTGGGACACAATGAGAGACAGATGCCACACACAGGACTGGCACGGAGGCTAACTTGCCAATATTTATCTCCCACTAACTATTTTTTTTTTAAAAAGGGAGAATTGACCCAAAAAAACAAAAAAGGCCCAGTATGACACAGTGCTTTTTGGTGGGACACAATGAGAGACAGATGCCACACACAGGACTGGCACGGAGGCAAACTTGCCAATATTTATCTCCCACTAACTATTTTTTTTTTAAAGGGAGAATTGACCCAAAAAAACAAAAAAGGCCCAGTATGACACAGTGCTTTTTGGTGGGACACAATGAGAGACAGATTCCACACACAGGACTGGCACGGAGGCAAACTTGCCAATATTTATCTCCCACTAACTATTTTTTTTTAAAGGGAGAATTGACCCAAAAAAACAAAAAAGGCCCAGTATGACACAGTGCTTTTTGGTGGGACACAATGAGAGACAGATGCCACACACAGGACTGGCACGGAGGCAAACTTGCCAATATTTATCTCCCACTAACTATTTTTTTTTTAAAAAGGGAGAATTGACCCAAAAAAACAAAAAAGGCCCAGTATGACACAGTGCTTTTTGGTGGGACACAATGTGAGACAGATGCCACACACAGGACTGGCACGGTGGCAAACTTGCCAATATTTATCTCCCACTAACTATTTTTTTTTTAAAGGGAGAATTGACCCAAAAAAACAAAAAAGGCCCAGTATGATACAGTGCTTTTTGGTGGGACACAATGAGAGACAGATGCCACACACAGGACTGGCACGGAGGCTAACTTGCCAATATTTATCTCCCACTAACTATTTTTTTTAAAAAAGGGAGAATTGACCCAAAAAAACAAAAAAGGCCCAGTATGACACAGTGCTTTTTGGTGGGACACAATGAGAGACAGATGCCACACACAGGACTGGCACGGAGGCAAACTTGCCAATATTTATCTCCCACTAACTATTTTTTTTTTAAAGGGAGAATTGACCCAAAAAAACAAAAAAGGCCCAGTATGACACAGTGCTTTTTGGTGGGACACAATGAGAGACAGATGCCACACACAGGACTGGCACGGAGGCAAATTTGCCAATATTTATCTCCCACTAACTATTTTTTTTTTAAAAAAGGAGAATTGACCCAAAAAAACAAAAAAGGCCCAGTATGACACAGTGCTTTTTGGTGGGACACAATGAGAGACAGATGCCACACACAGGACTGGCACGGAGGCAAACTTGCCAATATTTATCTCCCACTAACTATTTTTTTTTTAAAGGGAGAATTGACCCAAAAAACCAAAAAAGGCCCAGTATGACACAGTGCTTTTTGGTGGGACACAATGAGAGACAGATGCCACACACAGGACTGGCACGGAGGCTAACTTGCCAATATTTATCTCCCACTAACTATTTTTTTTTTAAAGGGAGAATTGACCCCAAAAAAAAGGCCCAGTATGACACAGTGCTTTTTGGTGGGACACAATGAGAGACAGATGCCACACACAGGACTGGCACGGAGGCAAACTTGCCAATATTTATCTCCCACTAACTATTTTTTTTTTTAAAAAGGGAGAATTGACCCAAAAAAACAAAAAAGGCCCAGTATGACACAGTGCTTTTTGGTGGGACACAATGAGAGACAGATGCCACACACAGGACTGGCACGGAGGCTAACTTGCCAATATTTATCTCCCACTAACTTTTTTTTTTTTAAAAAAGGGAGAATTGACCCAAAAAAACAAAAAAGGCCCAGTATGACACAGTGCTTTTTGGTGGGACACAATGAGAGACAGATGCCACACACAGGACTGGCACGGAGGCTAACTTGCCAATATTTATCTCCCACTAATTTTTTTTTTTTTTTTAAAGGGAGAATGTAGCCAAAAAAAAAAAAAGAATGGCCAAGTATCACACAGTGGTTTTTTAGGTGCCACACAATGAGAGAGAGATGCCACCCACAGCAATGGCACGGAGGCAGACTTGCCAATATTTATCTCCCACTATTTTTTTTTGTTTTTTAAAAGGGAAAATGTAGCCAAAAAAAAAAAAAAAAAAATGGCCAAGTATCACACAGTGGTTTTTTCGGTGCCACACAATGAGAGAGAGATGCCACCCACAGCAATGGCACGGAGGCAGACTTGCCAATATGTATCTCCCTGCAGTTATCTCAGAAAAGTATGGCAGGCAGCTAGAAAAAGGACTGCTGCACACAAAAGTGTGGACAAACACACAAGATAGCTGTGCAGAAAGGAAGGAAATACAGGATTTGTGCTTTGAAAAAAGCAGTTGGTTTGCACAGCGTCGTACACACACAGGCACAGCAACGCAGCTACCAGGGTCAGGGAGCCTTCTAAGGCAGCCCAATGAGCGACAGCGCTGAGGAAAAAAAAATGTAGCTTCCACTGTCCCTGCAAACAAAAGGTGGTGTTGGACAGTGGAAATCGCTACAGCACAAGCGGTTTGTAGCTTTATGGACCCTGCCTATCACTATCCCTGCTTCTGAAGAAGCGGCAGCACCTCTCCCTACGCTCAGATCAGCAGCAGTAAGATGGTGGTCGGCGGGAACGCCCCTTTATAGCCCCTGTGACGCCGCAGAAAGCAAGCCAATCACTGCAATGCCCTTCTCTAAGATGGTGGGGACTGCGATCTATGTCATCACGCTGCCCACACTCTGCGTCCACCTTCATTGGCTGAGAAATGGCGCTTTTAGCGTCATTGAAACGCGACTTTGGCGCGAAAGTCGCGTACCGCATGGCCGACCCCGCACAGGGGTCGGATCGGGTTTCATGAGATGCCGACTTAGCCAAAAGTCGGCGACTTATGAAAATGAACGATCCGTTTCGCTCAACCCTAATTGTAATAATCACTTTTGGTATCAAAAATAGCAAAGTTTTATTGTGTACTACATAAAAGAACTGCAGCTATTGTAATCGCTTATATGTTAAGTAACTGTGACATCATTTTATCTTCTTTCAATTAAGATATTTACATATGATGAAAAAATATGTTTGAAAAAATATATATTCGAAAAAAAAGTTTAACCCGGCATTCATCATAGGTGATAACACTTTAACCCCTGTATTAAAATAATTTCATCAATTTCATTTGTAAAACCCTATAATCTTTCTTTTAGGAGTACATTTCACCCACCATACTCTTTGATGGAAAGCCAGGACACTGCACTTGACATTAAAAACGGTGATTTTACAAACCATTTAATGCACTCTAAGGATATTGTTAAAAAAACATTGGCATGTTGATGTGAATTGTTCAAAGGTCAGTGATTTGGAAGCTCTTTCAGACAATTTGCCAGGATTTTGGCATTTTGTAAGCACACATAGGACATATCTCTAGCAAGCTGACCTTGACAGTGAATTGGATAAATAAACCGTCAATTTACCCCCTCCAGCTCGTAGCTTGCCTAGCTAATCCCTTTGGAACCATCACCTGTCCGTATCGTTCAACTGGCTGCAAGTTTCAACTGACGAGTCTCCTCAGCTATCCGGGTTCTGTGACAAACACTATCTAACAGATAAAGTCAAAGTCAATAGCGCTTCCATTGAAAATGTAATGTCGGTTCCATCTTTACCCATCATTCTCTTTACTGTTACATGTATCCCAGGAGGCACCTCAAGAAAAAGCTTTACTCCATAACTAGCAATGACGTGGCATTTAATGATACTGTCCACAGTGATACAAGGCCAGAGAAAGTAATGCGCTCTTATGTACAAGATAAGCTTGGTTGAGTATACGATACTAGAAGTATCATTCTTCTATCTGTCACTAGATACAAAGTGACATATGCTCCGCAGTCGTGTCCAGCTTACCTCCTCTAATTCACCAGAAAGGAAGAAGAAAGGCGGGGGGGATTATGTTCTGGAGCTGCACACCAATGTATTAAAGAAGAGGTAAGAAGGCAACGTTTCCGTAATTAAGTATTCACAGTCTCTTTAATACTTCACTGCTCCTGGATTCGCTCCTAGGATCTGTGAATTATACCTCATTGAAAAATGTCCTTAATCGACACTGACATGTTTTATAGGAGGCAAAAAAAACGTTTCAGTATGATAGATAAGGTTAAAAATGTTACTACTCTGATCATTTACTTCTGCGGCTTACACAAAAAGAAAAAAAAACCTTCCGAAGCCAGAACCCATTTTCATCATTCATCTGATGCAGGGGGAGAGCCAGCGCACAGGTTGACAGCCCATTTTAACTGATGGGACAAATTGCACATTTTCAATTTTCTGACAAACTTGCGTTGTTTATGTAGATAAGAAAAAAAAACAATTGTAATGTTTCTGCGGGATGTGAGAAGGAGAGGATTTTTTTTTTTTTTTTTTTTAAGGCCACATTTCATTACTGGAGTGGATACAAAACACCTGAGCAGCAATGTTCTTTTCAAATGTGAAGTTTTCCAAAAAGGCAATGGTTTCTTTACACCTGTGATATATCATTAGGTAGTGTCAGACTGAAGAACATTGGGCTAACCAGAGGATTTCACTCTGAGGGCCCACCTTTCTCCCCCACTCAAGAGCCCCATAGCTGCTGCAAGGTTTGCACTTTGAACTGTCCTGAAGGAGAAGCTAGGGCCCACTGGAGGATTCTCCGGTTCTTTGAGTGGACACCCAGTGACCGTGGTGGACTGGCCCACCAAACATCTACCTATAAGGTCAGTGCAGATCCTTGCATCAGTATTATAATGGAGTGACAGCTCTCATAGCCAAGTCGTCTAAATCCATTTCATTGGAGCCCACATTTTGTATCCAGGCAATACATGTGTTCATCTATTAGAGTATTAGCTATCACCGGTGTATAGCGGTGTTACTTTATTTAATTGCTTTGGTTGAATCAGACTGATGACAGAGCTCTGGCTCATTTGGACTCCAAATTGTTAATTTATTTATTATCTTGATCACAATAAATGCCTTGGCCAAGATACACAATAATATTCAGGGCCCAATTTTTCAACAAATGTCCCCAGGAACTGTCCTCATAATTAAACTGGGCAAAGAGAGAAGTCCAGATCTCCTTTATAGCTTTATTAAAAGCATTTTGCCCTCATAGATTCTTTTAGCTTAATTATACAAAGTACAAAAAAAAGGGACATGTTTTTATTTATATCAGGCTGTGCTGACTATAAACGGTCATTGGAGTTTGTATCTACTATCGGTTTTCAGACTACATGCCAGGACCTCAAATCTTTTTAAAAAAATTAATTAAGGGAAACTTGTTACAATAAAAATATAGTGCAATCTGCAAGCAACATGTCATTGAGCAGAAGAAGCTGATCAGATCGATGCATAGTTTTAATGAAAAAAAGTCAGCATAATTTGTATTTTTTTAATTCCTTTAAACCTTTGCTCATTTTGGTCTTTTGAGTCCAGTAGGCGTTTCTAATCAGTGATTGACAGCCTTACTTGTATAAGTGTGCAGAGATAGCTCTCAATTACCGATTAGGACAGACCTGACTAAAACATGAGTTAGGCCACATTCAAAATGTTCATGATGCTCTATGACTAAGGGCTCAGTTAGCACCAGAAACTCGTCAGAGCAGTTTCTGTACCACTATTTAGTGATGGGTGAACCCCCCAATGTCCGGGATAGGCGGGTTCACATGAGTTTTTTGTAAAGTTCGAGTTCGGGGCCAGAGATGACACGAACTTGCGTCCGAACCCCGAACTTGGACTTTACATATATGGCATGACGTCCCCGCACGAACACTGCCAGAAAAAGCCGAAGACTGCCGAGAGCAGTGAATACTGGCAGAAGGTAATGAGTGGCCCCAGAAGCAGATGCGGCCGGGAGACAGCGAAATGGGAGGACGCGTCACTGGACAGGTAAGTATAATTATAATGTTTATTATTAATTTTCTGCTTTTTTTTACAGCCCTAACTGGACCCGAACTGTAACACGGGTTTCCCATGGAAACCCGTGTTTGGGACCGTGTGACCGACCACTATGTGTTCGGTACGGTCCAGAACTTTACAGTTCGGGTTCACCCATCGCTACCACTATTCACATATGGACTTTTAAAAGATATGGATTTATGATAAAGCTTGAAGATTTTTTTTATGTTTGGATATACTTATCCACTTTTTTTTCAATATTGGACATTCCTGTTTGGTCAGCAGTCTCGGAAGAGCACTCCAGAATATCAAAACAGGTGTTTCTAAAAATAGTGAGTACTACTGGGAATTGTTTTTGCTTTTAGTACATGCTTTGACATAGTTGGATGAAATAAATTACTTGATGACTTTTGTCCATGGTGCTCAATATAATTAAGAACTTTACAACCTATGGCACTGTAGCTAATCTCCCTAGATGGCAAAAGAAAAAATGATAAAAGTTTGCAAACTGGATAGTCTGGATGGTGGATAAGTCCCAATCAAGTTCCAAAGAAATTTAATGCAGGCTAGGGATGCATCACTGTCAGTGCAGACTATCCGTCGACATTTGAATGAATTGAAACGCTATGGCAGGAGACCAATGAGGTCCCCACTACTGGAACAAGACACTTAAAAAAGCTAGAGTACAGTTTGCCAAAATGTGAGTAAGCCAAAATTCTTTTGGGAAATACGTCTTGTGGAAAAATAAGACTAAGATAGAACTTTTTGGTAAAGCACATCATTGTGCTGTTTGCTGAAAATGGAATGAGGTCTACAAAGAAAAGAACACAGTACCTACAGTCAAATATGGTGGAGGTACAAAGACGTTTTGGGGTTATTTTGCTGTCTCTGGCACTGGGTGCCTTGACCTAGGCATCATGAAATATGAAGATTACTAAAGGACTTAGGGTCGCAATGTAGTGCCCAATGTCAGAAAGCTGGGTTTGCATCCTGTCAAGGGTCTTCCAGCGGGACAATGACCACAAACATACTTCAAGAAGCCCCCAGAATTGGATAGAAACAAAGCGCTGGATAATTCTGAAGTGGCCAACAATGAGTCTTGATCTGAATCCATTGAACACCTATGGAGAGATTTTAAAATTGCTGTTGGGAGAAGGTGCCTTCACATATGAGAGATCTGGAGCAGTTTGCAAAAGAAGAGTGCTCCAAAATTCCAGCTGAGAGGTTTAAAAAGCTTGTTGATGGTTAAAGGAAGCGATTGATTGCAGTTATTTATTCCAAAGGGCGTGCAACAAAATATTAAGTTGATGGTGCCAACAATTTTATCCAGCCAATTTTGTGTTTTTTTTGTGAAATTATGTCCAATTTGCCTATTTTCTGTTTTTTTGTTTTGGAGGGTGGTTATTTCAATACACAAAGGAAATAAACATGTGTATAATAAAACATGTGTTATTGCAATAATTTTCTGTGTGAAATACTTCATTTTCTGGAACAATTTCAAGGGTGCCAACACTTTTGACCATGACTGTACATCTTTCTAATTGCGTGTGGTATTGAACATTGAGCCTGTACAACAACCTTTAAAATTGTGTAATTAGTGGTTGACCCAAGTATACTGTAGCTTTTGTTCCAGAGGAGGAAGCATGACATGTACAAATGTGATCTACATCCTAACCAGAAAATCATTGTACATTTCAAGGATGAAAATTCTTCATTTCTCGTCAAGCCTGATGACATATGAAATTCTCGTTTTCAATAATTTGAGTCAAAAATTTTAAACTTGAGAGAAATACAACCTATTTATACAGAGCGATTGGAAATTGTGGAAAAAGATAGCCCAGAGGAAACCTTTCAGAACTCTGAGGTTTTCCTTCACATTTGCGAATAATTACAGTTCTACATTGCTGTTTAATGAAGGTCCATGCCTAATACGTTAGCAAAATAAAGGCACTCAGCTTGCGTGTAGGTAATGTAATTGTACAATTAGTATGCTCCAAAGATGAGGTAAGATTATAGTTTATCTGTATCTAATAATCACCTATTGGGAAGCTTTACCCTCCTGTCTTTTTAAATGTTTCCTTCTTTATGAATGGACTGCGAGATCACACAGTGGGGAGCATTCATTATCGTAAAAGAAGGTGGTAAGTTTCCGATCAACTGTTCTATAAAAAGTAATGAAATATAGCCATGGGTCAGAGATGGTCATGGTTATTTTACCTCAATGCACAATCAGGCTGCTGAACATCAGCAAATTTTGAGGAACCTCAACATTTTATGTAAATTCTTTCCATTAGATTTTGGAACATGGCTGTTGGAAGAGTCACCCCCTCTTCACAGGAGTTTTATAGATAACACTTGGCTTGCATTCCAACAGGGCAAGAAGGTGATCGGTGGGGTGAAGCCAGGCCACTGTTTTGGTCTGAAGGCACAGTGCATGAAGATTCAAAGAAACCAAAAAAGGATCATCCTTCTTGTCCTACTGTAGGTAATCAGTAAGGGACCAGTTTTGCTTATTAAAGGGGTATTCCACCTGGAATCTGTATCATAAGTTATAACTGCTAGAATGGTGAGCCCTACCACCACAGATTTCCCCTGTCCCCTGCTTGAATAAACCATGCATCTTACAGATCCATGTGCTGTAGTCTGCTATGTATCTTCATTAATCCCATACACTTTGAATGAGGCAGCAGTGATTGACTGCTATACCATTCTACTGGGAAACACAGGATTCCTTTTTTTGGTGCTTAGCTGGGGTCCCAGCAGTCAGACCCTTACCAATCCCTGCAGCTCTCTGACTGCTGGGACCCCAAACAATCTAGCAGTTATCCCCTATTCTGTGGATATGTGAGAACTTGGTTTAACCAGGCTATGCTTTTCATTTTCCCAAACCACTGTTATGTTTATAGTACATTGATGAAAATATACGTAGTATACCAGTCTCTTAATGGAATACTTCTGGTTTAGAGATAAGCCAGATTTTTGTCCATTTTTTAACCAAAATAACTCAAGAAGTAGTTGCGGTGTGTACATATTATATAGATATCTGCTTTATGTATGCAAAAAGAATGTTATATAATTTTAGTGTTAGGACATTATTGTGTGTCAGGCCCATATGTAGAATTTGGTCTTACAGGATGCATCAGTCTCAATTCTTTATCATATCATATTCATATTCTTCATATAAATGCGATGACTTGAAGATTAAGTTACAAATGTAAGGGGCACGGAAAATATCTCCTAACTTACTTGCACTTATCATTGGTCCCACGGGTTTGAACAACCTCTCCCCTTTTGTAACGGACTAGCTGAATAGGTAGATGGGTTACATGAGGTCAGGAAATCAATGGGTAGACTTTGTTCTTGGCCCTAGACGAGCTGCTTGTCGAAGATATTTTAGTGAAGATCTGGGAGTTGTATTGATCTCAGAATGAACAACTGCGAGGAGGCTGGAAGGCCAATGAAGATTGTGTTTAGAATATTGGACTGGAGAGCTCTCGCTGTTCCCTAGTGGCCTTTGCACACTTTTAAAGTTGCCCAAATTAATTTTTGGTTTTATATAACCAAAACATAGTGTACTAAAAATCGACCAAATTAAATCGTTGATTAGTTTGAGAAATGTCATTACTATGCAGCTTGTAACCAACCAATAAAAGCCCAGGTTAATCTTTCTTATAATAACCTCTTGGCTCTTTAACTGATGAATTATCTATGGCTTTCCTCGTGATATCCTGCAGCCATAACAAAACCTACCCAAGTTTAATCACTATTGTTTCAGATTACAGCACAATGAAGGTTTCTAAATGGAAACCAAAGTTTGAAAACTTAAGTTTAAGGTTTAAGCAACAAAAACTTTGGCAAGTTTTAAAATGTTTTTTTTTTTTTTTCTAGTCTTCCATGAAGAGATTTATATTAAGACGTGTGCCAGGGACTTATGTCTTTTATCAATCTCTCCCTCTTCAGGACCCCCAACAATAGGATGATCACAATGTATCCCACCATTGGACCACCACAGGGAAAAGCAATCATTACATAATGGATATTGAAAATATTTGGTTGTATATGTAAACACATGAGGATCCTAAATCAGGGATGGCTTCCTATAACTTAGAATTCTCTTAAAGAATATATGAAAACAATATTTTACACGAGACACTTTAAGCTGGACTGCCATACTTGAATTTCTCTAGTCTCCAAGCAATCGATTTTCTATCTCTACGCATTAAGGGCAGATTAGTTATAAAAATGTGTGGAATCCCTTTTAATATGATCAGGATGCTAATTAAAGCAGACAAAAAAGTGGCATCTTCACAAATGCCATAATATTATTCTGTCAGGGCCAAAAGACATATTTCATTGTGTGCTGAGCCTTGGAGAGATGTTGTACAATTAGTTTAATCTTATCATTATTATACACCCCAACCAGATTCAAGCCAATCACATCTGTGTAGAGAGATTTCATCTGCCATCAGATTATTGATCAACTTGATACCTGATCTAATTGTGCCAGGCTTGCATTAATAGGTTAATGAAGACCATCATATTGAATGCTTGATGGTAATGAATATGGCCAGATTTGTCCTTCTTAGACACTAATAAAGAAATTTAATAAGGTTGTTAAATGGCAATCCATGTGCAAGGTGACATTTTTTTCTTGTGTTGATGATTTGTGAATGGTGCTAAAATGTCTTCAGGTGATAAAATTAGACTTTGCAAATAGAACAATTAGCATGTTTTTCCCAAATTTACACACAAAAATAAGTTGCAAAATGTCTGGTGACATAGTGAGAAGAATCATATGGGAACTCTAGGCAGTCCAAAGTCATAGTGATTGCAGTAGGTGAGAATAAGGAAGAGACAGGACAAAAATGTAGGCAATATTTGTTTTCTTATTAGTGACTATGTTGGAGTAATGTTCCATAAGACTGTGTTCACACATAGCAGAAATGCTGCAGGTCCTCCATGTGAATTTTTTGGCAGACTATTTGCAGGGTGTTTTTTGTTTTTTGTTTGTTTTTTTAAAAAGTAGCCAAGTGGATGAGAATTTAAAGTTATGACCCACAGACTGTGGGTATTTCCTGTGCATAAATTGACCTAAATACAATTTTTTTTAAATCCTCAGCATGTCAATTTATGTTACAGATTAATTGTGGTTTTATTGTGAAACTTCCCCACAGAACATAAAAACAAATATGAAACAGTAAAAAAAAAAAAAAAAAATACCACACATGATCACTCCACCCACCCCCTGACCCCTGTGGTATCATTCTTTCCCATATGACAGCCAACTATAATGGTCACATGGGTTAAAACATCACCACTAGTGTTGAGCATTCCGATACCGCAAGTATCGGGTATCGGCCGATATTTACGGTACCGGAATTCCGATACCGAGTTCCGATATTTACCGCATATCGGATACTGGAATCGGAAGTTCCCAGAATTCAAACTGCACGAATTCAGCCAATGAGGAATGATTACAAGTGTGGGTGGAGCGCCCCCACTGCCGCAGGGCCGAGGGGTACCCGGTACCGGGCCTCTGAGTCTCTGCTCTGGGGTTGTCACGGTGGCTAGGCCCGGTCCGTGACCCTGCTGAGGGGCGCACAATGAAAGGTGGTGGTATGGGATGATAACGTTATGGTGCGGTGTAGTGTCGGTCGCAGTAAATAACGAGGACACCAGGTTGCAGTCTCTTTACCTCTTTACTGAAGGCTTCTGGGTCCTCAGTCCGGAATACAGTTAACAGGGCTGCGCAAGTCCGGCCGGTCCGATGGCACCTCCAGAGTTCCCTTCGCAGGTGGAAATCTGTGCCTACCTGCTAGCGCTTGTGTGTTGTGGTCCTTCCCTGCTGTGCTTACGGGATAGTACCCCACAACTGTTGTGTCTGTTTCTCGTGTTCCCTCACAACTCGATTCTGATGTTCTTCTACGTCCCCCTGATCTTACGGTTAGGACGCACCCGTATGACGGGGAGGCTCGGAGGTTCTTCCTGGGCTCTATCGTCACCCCTCTCCTGTTGTTACCCCCCTGTGTCTTCCTGGGTCTTTGTGGGACAGCCCGCCTGTGACCGACTGTCCTGCCGTAGATTTGAAGTTTGGCTTGGAGCTCTATACTTCCTCGGCGTTCCGGCCACCGGTTATGCGCCTCAATAGGATGTTGCCTCGATCTTACAGCACGACTCCTACTGGTATTCTCCTAGTTGCGTTGATCTCGTTTCTCACTCAGCACAATAAATCTCGCTTCTTGTCCTTTCTTGGGGTACCGCCGCTATATCGTGCAGGCGCGGTCCCGTAACGCTCTCTCTGGTTGCTAGGCCTCTGTCAGGATCCCACCCCTGACAGGGACCCCTCCGAATCTTCCCCTACAACACCCTCTGCCACAAGGTGTTGCCTGGTTCCAACCCAGTCAGCTTTCTGTTCTAACTTCCTGCCTAACCCCCAGTTTTACTAGATTGTGAGGAGTGGCCTAATACATAGAACCCTTAGCTCCCCCTGGAGGCCAGACTGTGAAGTGTACTGGTGTCTGTGATACCTGGTCAGATGAACACCTTCAGTGCCATCAGGCGTACCATAGCCCCCCTTAGCGGCGGAGCCACAGTACTGCAACGACCAGGACTCTGGGGCGCTGCACCCCCCCCCCCCCCGGTTAAATCCAGTACTCCTGGACTGGGAAGAAAACAACAATACATGTCAGCAAAAAGACATACAATTTTGGAAATGCAAGTACAAGTAAACTTTTTAACAGAGCTTCCCTTTATGGGAGGTGAGGACTCTTGAACGTTACAAACATGGTTAAATACTTTCAATAACAGACTATAAATAACTTCTCTTACCCAACCGGGTATTCTACTAAGTGCAAAATCTGTGAACAATAATTTAACTTTGCCTTTAAGGACGTACTCGCTAAATCCACTAAAGACCTTCTTATAATCACATTATAAGGCTAATCAACTCTTATACATTCTCCTTCTTTACATCGGCAGGACCGCCTGTCCTAACTGCTCCAGACCTACTGCCTCTCCTTTCTGTTACAGGACCGCCCCTTTCTGCCCGGGCCTACTGTCTTTCCACTACTATACACGGTATAGAACATATCATTTTTCTTTCAGTTCAAGATCACTGAGCCATCTCTGTGCGGCTCCTAGGAGGACTCACTAACTAACCCCGTACGGGCTCACTCTCTGTCCTCATTCTTCTATCAACATCATTAAACATTCCTTACAATCAACCAGTTAGCTATATATAACTTTCACATGTCAACATTATCAATACTTTCTTTCAAAACATCATCATTCTTTAAGTGCTTTTGATGAACATCCCCTTTAAGAGGGGACCAAGTCTCTGTGAGGTAGTGCAACTTCTCAAGCTGCAAGTCCGTACGCAGCAAGGACTCCAGTGCTGGTTCTGCGACCAGTGTCTTCGCAAAGAGTCCTTTCGGTCATAAAACCAGTAGAGAGCACCTTTAAGAAGGTGCAAACTATTTACAACATCAGTTTTTGAATCATTCACCGTCCATGATTCGGCAGTCCTTTGATAACTGTGCAAAGTAGAAAACAAACAAAAACAATAGGGATCCCGGGTCAACAAAGGGATCTCTTTAAGAATAACCCTTGACGGGTTTTAGCAGCAAAACAGTAGAAACAGTTAACTATTTACAATCATTAAAGCATTTTTGCTTACTCAGTTTTCTTATTGTGCAGGGTACGGTCTCCTTCCAGGCCTCACCCGGCCAATGGGTCGCATTGGTGCAGCAAGGGCCGGTCCTGGCTCCAGCAGGGACAGGATCCCTCTGCGAGATGCCCTCCTTACTCGTGGGCAAGCGCGACCCAGGGGCACAAGGTGAGCCCGGACTTCCGGGGGTTCCACAGAGGCAGGTTCCATCGCCTTTTCTGCAGGGGGCTCGTCCTCAGATGTCCCGGTATCGGCCTGGAGTGCGACACATCGCTGGACGCCCCGAGCTATCCAGCCGACCTCCCTCCTCCACCGGGTGTAGGTCACCGCATCGCCAGGCTCCAGGTCGGAATCGTACCTTCCCCCGCAGGGCTCCACTTCTTCCCGATCCACACGGACCTGCAGTGGCTCCCCGATCTCCTGGATAACTCCCCTTCCTTTCCGGGAGTTAAAAGATATCACTACACCCCAGTGCGACGGTGGAACCTCCTCAACGCTCCTCAGATCGACCTGGGCTGCCGGTTGGGGTCTGTTCCGCCACGCTGTTATCAGGCGCTGCAGGTGCTCCACCTCCGGCAGGATCCTCAGGCCCTGTGCCTGCAGCTCACACTCCACCGCGGTCGGGATGGAAGAAGCGGGGGACACCGGAGACAGGCGGACCTCCGTAGGTTGGCCCAGCCGAGCGATCACACGGGCGTCAGCTTCCAGGTGGTAGGCTATCTGCCGGGCCTCAGCTGCAGCCACACACTCCTCGGACAGCGGCCGGGGGGGTCGGCCCATCGGTAGCTCCGCAAGGGTCAGTTCCCGCAACGATGGCGTGTCCGGGGCTGTGTCGGGTTGTGCAGCCTCTTGCTGAGTCGGGTCATTCCCACGCGGTGCTTCCGGCGTCGCCATTTTCGCTTCCTCTCTGGTGTCCTCTTCCCGCAGTCTCTTTCGTGGGCGGCCCCGTCTCCATGGTCTCCATCCTCCAAAGAGAATGAGGAGGCGGACCTCGGCTGCTGACGTTCACGTCCTCAGGACACAGAAATATTTAGACTGGGCGGCCATTGTCGTTCGCGCTCTCCAGCTTGTCTATGCCCACTCCACGCCCCTCTTCTTTTCCTGCGCTCTCCTCAGCGCTGTAATGGCGGCGGATTTTGGTGGCAAATGGCAACACACAGTCTTTGCAATAAGTCACAGTCCAAGTATAATAAATCACAGTTCCAAGGCACACATGACCTGATTCTTCAGGCTTAAGTAGATCCTGTTCGTGACACCAAATTGTAGCGCCCCCACTGCCGCAGGGCCGAGGGGTACCCGGTACCGGGCCTCTGAGTCTCTGCTCTGGGGTTGTCACGGTGACTAGGCCCGGTCCGTGACCCTGCTGAGGGGCGCACAATGAAAGGTGGTGGTATGGGATGATAACGTTATGGTGCGGTGTAGTGCCGGTCGCAGTAAATAACGAGGACACCAGGTTGCAGTCTCTTTACCTCTTTACTGAAGGCTTCTGGGTCCTCAGTCCAGAATACAGTTAACAGGGCTGCGCAAGTCCGGCCGGTCCGATGGCACCTCCAGAGTTCCCTTCGCAGGTGGAAATCTGTGCCTACCTGCTAGCGCTTGTGTGTTGTGGTCCTTCCCTGCTGTGCTTACGGGATAGTACCCCACAACTGTTGTGTCTGTTTCTCGTGTTCCCTCACAACTCGATTCTGATGTTCTTCTATGTCCCCCTGATCTTACGGTTAGGACGCACCCGTATGATGGGGAGGCTCGGAGGTGTTATGGAAATATTAGGGTTGGATAAATATATCCCTGTGTGTGCTGTGGCCGCTCCCAATTAGACTGAGTATTTTGAGCGCTCATCAAGAATGGACTGTACACAACTGTGACAGAACAACATTCCATCAATACTGAAACTTTATTGTACATACATAGTTTTATATTTTCACATAGAAAGGAGTGGTTAGGGGTTGTCAGGGGTGGTTAGTTAATTACCATATTGTCTAGCTCCTCTGTCATTGGTTATCTAAACATATATGGAATATTGTGATTAATGCTCATATGACTGCTGATCAAGCAACCAAACTCGAGTTCTCTGTCTAGGACAAAGTGGAGACACCTGACCAGCAGTCACCAAACATCTGACTCTGTTCTGCTTTTAGGGGTGGAAAACCCCATATGATC
Source organism: Ranitomeya variabilis (assembly GCF_051348905.1). Taxonomy (NCBI): domain Eukaryota; kingdom Metazoa; phylum Chordata; class Amphibia; order Anura; family Dendrobatidae; genus Ranitomeya; species Ranitomeya variabilis. The sequence continues at coordinate 612,950,963 of NC_135233.1, forward strand.
TGTCTGGGTTATATCAGGCTTATATCAGTTCAGTTCGTGTCAGCCATTTTAAACCATTGATTATAATATATATATTAGCTGTGAGCATATAAGTATATATTTGATTATAGAGGAGTATACATGCAAGTGAGATCTACATGATATATATATTTCTATCACAAGCCCCCCTTAGATATCACTTGCCCTAATCCTAGCCTCCTGTCCCAAAGCGCTGCAACTCTTTTGTGCTGTTGGCGAACTGACACAAGCCTAACGCCTGTGCCCCACTCCATACAGACTTTTCGCAAATGGGCGGTCAGGAGATCTGTCCCTAACGGGGGTTCGTTGCAATCAGTCTCTTAGTCAATAGCATGTGTAGTGAGCGATGTGTAGTCTTTATCAGGTAGGTCATCTGTTCGGTCAGGCAGGGCATCCACGACATCATTCTGGCTTGGGTGTCATCTTCTGGTAGGGGAGCTTTCTTGCCATGCGATGAGTGGATCCAAGTGGGTCTTCCATCCAGTTTCACAGAGTTTGGTGTCATCAGCAGCACTTGAGCAGGATCATCAAATCTGGGATCGAGTGGTGTTCTCCTTACAAACTTTTTTTCCACCAACTCCCAGTCTCCTGGCTTCTAGGAGTGCATACCGGACACTGAATCTGGATCTGGCAATGAAGAAAAAAACTCGAGAATGGATGTTAGCAAGTTTCTTGGTGAGTTCAATTACATAAGCAGACAAAGTATCATATTGCATAATCAGCTGCTGAGGGAAAGGATACCCCTAACCTGGGACTAGACACAAACAAAATTTCATATGGTAACAGCTTTCCTGGGCCTCTGGGAGTGTGCCTGAACACTGAGTAGTGTGATTGGGAGTGTGTAGGCCTAAGTCTGACCCTACTGCTGACTAGATCTCTCATGTGAGGTTTGCTGTGAATGCGGGTCCCTGGTCACTCTCTATCACTTCTGGGACCCCATAGCTGCATATCTCGTCTCTGAGAGTAGCTTCTTTGCAGTAGTCTCTGCTGACTGGTTCCTCACTCACTGGAAAGCTTCTGGCCATCCTGAGAACATGTCCACGACCACAAGGGCATATTCGAATTCTCCACTTGGCGGCATCTGGATGTGGTCTATCTGGATCCTCTGGAAGGGGTACAGTGGTCTGGCAAGTTGATGAGTGGGAACTTTCTTGATTCTTCCAGGGTTGCATTTGCCACAGGTCAGACAGCTGTTTATGAACTTGGCTGTTAGGGTGGAGATTTCTGGAGCGAACCAGTAAGCACCAATCGGATCATTCATCTGTGTCTTTAATCTGTGTGTGGGCCCATGTGCCCACTGGACCACCATAGGGTACATGCTTCGGGGTAAACAGGGTTTGTAGTCCATTTAGTATACCCTTCCTTCTTCATGTGTTGCTCTCTTCTGCATCCAGCATTCCTTCTTGTCCTTTGGGGCTTGCTCTTGCAGCTTTTTGAGCAGATCACAGGACGTCATCTTGTCAGGTTTCCTGTCTTCAGCCGTCCTGTAGTAGCCGTCCGGCTCTACGACCTGTTATGACCCCAATGGCGAGGGTCTCAGAGGAACGTGGAAGTCTGCAGAATACAAAAATCCAGCTCATAGGGCAGTGGTAACTGGGTTGACCATATATCTACTCCTAACGCCAACACTAGCAGTAGCCGGGGATCATTCCTACGTTGATTCTAGATGACACGCGCCAGCCGGAGAATCTAGCTACCCCTAGGAGAGGAAAACAAAGACCTTTCTTGCCTCCAGAGAAGGGGACCCCAAAGCTGGATAGAAGCCCCCCACAAATAATAACGGTGAGGTAAGAGGAAATGACAAACACAGAAATGAACCAGGTTTAGCACAGAGAGGCCCGCTTACTGATAGCAGAATAAAGAAAGGTAACTTATATGGTCAACAAAAACCCTATCAAAATCCACACTGGAAATTCAAGAACCCCCGAACCGTCTAACGGTCCGGGGGGAGAACACCAGCCCCCTAGAGCTTCCAGCAAAGGTCAGGATATAGTTTAGGAACAAGCTGGACAAAAATACAAAACCAAAACAAATAGCAAAAAGCAAAAGGCAGACTTAGCTGATATAACTGGAACCAGGATAAGTAGACAAGAGCACAGCAGACTAGCTCTGATAACTACGATGCCAGGCATAGAACTGAAGGTCCAGGGAGCTTATATAGCAACACCCCTAACTAACGACCCAGGTGCGGATAAAAGGAATGACAGAAAAACCAGAGTCAAAAAACTAATAACCACTAGAGGGAGCAAAAAGCGAATTCACAACAACGACCTCTTCCACTTGTCCATATTGTCTTCCCTTGACTGTTTCTTTGGCTGCCATATCCGCCATGTTGTTGCCTCGTGCCCCTACTGTGTTTAGTTTTCCATGCGCTTTGACTTTTAGTACTGTCACCACTTTTGGAAGTTGAAGTGTGTTCAGCAGGTCCTTAATGGCTCCATGATGCTTCACGGTTGTTCCGCTTGCTGTGATGAAGTCCCTTGCAGCCCAGATGGGTCCGAAGTCGTGTGCTATGCCATGCGAGTACCTTGAATCGGTATACATTTTCTCAGTCTTGTCTTCTGCCATCTGGTAGGCCTTCATCAGCGCTATCAGTTCTGCTTCCTGGGCTGACAGACTGGGCGGCAGACTTCTGGACCACAGGATCTCTTGATTGCTGGTCACTGCACATCCCGTGTGGAATCTTCCTTCATCATCTGCAAATCTGGAGCCATCCACATAGAGGATCAACTCTGGGTTGGTCAGTGGCTCGTCTGCCACCTTGGGTAGTCCTGCTGTTTCCTGTTGCATGATGCTGAAGCAATCATGGTCATCCGTCCGGAGCAAATTCAGATCCCTGCAGAAGGTATCATGCAGATTTTGATCAGACTTTTTATCTGAGGATCCGTATCTGTATCCCCCCTTGGGAGTGGGAGTAGAGTGGGCGGATTGAGGACTGTGCATCTGGAGATGGTGACATTGTTGGGCAGGAGTAGAGAGCACTGGAGGCGAAGATGCCTGGCGGTGGAGAGATGTTTTAGCTGGGTTTGGTTGAGGATTGCTGAGATGTCATGCAGAGCCAGGATTTCCAATGGTTTTTTCCACTGATGTCAGTAGTCCTGTCCAGGAGGGCGTGTGCTGCAACTGCTGCTCTCATGCGGGAGGAAGAGGCTTCCCTTGCAACTGGATCCAGGCTCTGCAATACGAAACTAGACCAAGGAAGGCCTGTAGCACCTTTTGAGTTGTTGGAGGAACCATCTTCTCTACTGTGGTCTTCCGGTCATCTGTCAGGTATTCCACCTGGTGAGCAATACAGTGTCTCTGGAACGTAACTTGCTTCAGACACCACTGGACTTTGTTCTTTGAGATCTTGCAGTGCTGCTCGCCAGGTAGAGTAGGAGATACAAGGAAAGGGCTTTACACGTGTCAAAGTCAACTGCACAAAGGAGTAGATTGTCCATGTATTGTAGCAGGGTTACTTCTGCTTGTTCTGTGACTCAGTTGGTGAGAACTGTGGACATTGCTTTGGTGAACTGTGAAGGGCTGTTCTGGGCCCACTGTGGCATCACTGTCCATGTGTGGTGTCCCCCCTGGTGCATTAAGGCAAACAGGAACTGGTCTTCCGGATGAAGGGGAACACTGGAGAAAACATTAGCCAGGTTGTTCACTGTGAACACTTTTGCTGTGGCAGGCACATTTGAGAGCAGAGTGTGCGGATTCGGCATAATTGCAGTTTCAAACACTGTGGCGTCATTCACAGCTCTCAGGTCATATACCATTCTGAACTTGGCTGGCTCTCCTTTTACAGTCTTTTTCTTGATGGGGAAAAGCGGGGTATTGCAAGGCGATGTGCGAGGAACAATGATTCCTATTTCCAGGTAGACCTTCAGTTGGTCACAGGCAGCTTGACTCTAGGCCTGGCCTGGGCCTTACGAGGGTACGGGGTACATGGCTTGAGTGACACCCGTACTGGGGCAACTTGAGGTTTTCTCACGTGCTGGGGTCCCTTAGACCATAGACTTTCTGGTACTACGTCCAGTACCTCCTTGGGTAGGCCTCATTGGTTGGTTAATGTTCTTGTAGGGCCGCCAGCATGACTCTTCTTGGGTCAGGGATGAAGAAAGTGTCACTGTCCCATCTTCCTGGAACACTGTGGTTGCCTTCAGCTTCTGCAGTAGGTTCGCTCCCAGCAGGTTGAGTGGCAGGTCCTTTACACCACAAACTGGGACAGGATAGAGTGTCCTGGCTGAGTGCACACGCTCAGTGGCTTTGTAAGCTGAGAATGTCTGACTTGACCATCAATGCCCATGCGAGACACAGAGGATTCTGATAGGCAGGTGGGATCAGCGAGTTCCACAGGTGTCATCACACTTCTGGCTGCACCACTTTGGATCTGACAACGCCATCCACTTTAAGGGTAATTTGAGGTATTGGTCTTGCAGATGAAGTTTTACATGTCAGGAGCATAGTGTCTTGCGGGCCTGGCTTGCTTGCCTCTGTCCTATGGACGGGGTACTTCACTGCTTTCTGCACTTCTTCCTTGACCTGTTTCTCTGGACCAACTCTTGGGTTGCATGGGTCCAGTTTCTTCGGGGGCGTGGGTGCTTTTGCACTGGTTCTGGTAATGGCCAAACTTGCCACAGATGTAACCCTTGACACTTCTTCTGTCTTTGTAGGGTGGTTGCGCTTCCAGGTCAGTAGTCACCATGAGAGGGGCTGTCTTCTGCACCCCTGGTTGAGACTCAATCCTTTTGGCTACTGTGATCAACGGCATGATGGGTACTGTAGCGGCAGCGGGGTCCGGTCTGCTGATTGAAGCTGCGGTGGTAAGACGGGGCCTGCAGGTGCATCAGTGACGAGGCCCGGGGGTGCCATGAGACCGGCGGCTGCATCCAACCCAAGGTCTTGGGGCATTACAGGGGCTGCGGCTGCATCTGCCATCACTTCTTCCCCCTGCTCCGACATAGCTTCTCCCCTTTGCTAACCTTATTGAGGTCGGTGTCTCCTCTCTGGAGTCTGCAGCGGTTCTTCTGGTGTGTTGGTCGGCACTTTGCAGCGTCTTCACCTCTGGCTCCCCTTCCAGCGTTCTCAGCAGCACGGCACCCTTTTCCTTCTTTGCGCTCTTTTGTGGTGCTATAATGGTGGCAGTTTTGGTGACAATCGGCAATAAACAGTCTCCTAGGCGCACATAAAACATTTTTTGCTGGGTCAGTCCATTGCTATTGACCTGTTCTCAGGCCTAGCCACTATCAGTGGTTTCCTAATTGGCTGTCTCAGTCCATGCACAAAGGCCTGTGCCAACATTTGCCTGTGTATCTGGTCATGAATGGTGAAGCCCAAGTCTTGGAATACTTGCATTACTCTGCCATGAAACTTCTTTACAGACTCTGTCTTATCTTGGCTCATGTCATGTAAGCTGAGGGCTTATCCTGCCAATCTGCCTTTGGCCCACTCTCTGAGCTGTTCAATTAGCTGTGGCCCTGACTTCCAAGCGTGTACATCTAATTCTGCTGGAAATTTGAATTGTTCCTTTATGACTGGCCAGAGTGCATCACCTGCTTCTATTTTCAGTCATGGCCCAGAGATCATTCCAGGTGGCTGCATATGTTTGCTGCTTCTGCTACATTCTTCGGTAAAATGGCATGGGATGCATCCCTGGGTCTGGAAAATTGTCACCTGACTTGGGGTGGAGTGCACATAGTGTAATGGTGGTGCCTCTATCTGCCCCTGCATTCTTGGTGCCTGTGGGTTTCTTTTCTAGTACTGGACAGCATGTATGATGTTCCCTCTTCATCTTCATCAGAGGAATAGTTGTGATAGCTTGTACTGGGGTCGTACACTGACTGATTTTGGACTTAGAAGTTGCTTTTTTATGTGAGGATGTCTCCCCCCTTGCTGAAGCTATGATGGATTAGGATTATAATTTCATGTTGGTGTGAATGTGGATGTAGGCAGCTCTGACCGGTGCTGAAGCTGTACATTATCAATACATGGTGATATCAAAGTTCATGTAAAACCTTAAGGGTTACAATATTGTTGACTGTGAAATGAGGTAACGGAGGATCTGTCAGTGAGCTCGTTCTGATATCATTCCTCCCCCCTCTGCACCCAGGGCTGAGCTGTCTGCTACCTGACGTGTCTAGGGCTGCCCACTGTAGGGGGGGCTTTCACCTTCCTTCCCCGATATCACAACTGGCAATGGCTGGACTGTGCCAGGGACACCTTGTGCTGTAAGCACCATATTGTTTGAATTGGGCGTTGGCCCAGCCGGCAACACGGAGGAAAAAAGAGGAAGAAGAAGGAGGAGGGGTTGAGGAGTGAGACAAAGGAATAGTAGGAGGGGAGAGAGAGAGAGAGAGAGAGAGGAGAAGAGAGGAGTGGAGAAGGAGGGGAGTGAGAGGGTGAGGAGAAGAGGGAGGAGAAGATGGAGGGTATGGAGGAGAGAGATAGAGAGGGGAAGAGAGAGAGAAGAGAAAAAATGTGGAGGAAGAGCAGAGGAAAGAAAAGAGAGAATGCGGAGAGAAAAGACTGACAGAGAGAAAAAAAAAAAAAAAAAAAAAAGAGGATAGAGGAGAACAACAAGAATAATAGAGAGGAGCAATTATGCCTTCTCCCTGTAGGGAGAGACGGGGTGCGCCACATACTGTGCAAAAAAATAACTACCTAAAGCATGGATTCTGCTAAAAGCACACTGCGCAGATTCTCCCGTCTCATACCCACAAAAATCACTTCCTTTTGCTCACATAACTTTCTGTTCCACCTAAACGATGTAAGCTCTGCTGCTACTTCATACCATGTATTAGTATTCAGCAATCTAACATCAGCTACTGTAACTTCCCTTATTTTCCTTTCTACGTCATGCCATTCTGCAGCTTGAAGTCTGCCATTCTAATGAATTTCACGTACTTTATACCTTCCAAAAATCTTCACATACTTAACACCTTCGTGCTCTGCCACTATCTAGGGGCTGTTTTCTCATCAGGAAGTAAAAAGACTTTCCTGTTGCTCGGCCACTCTATTCCCCATGGCAAAAGCAAAAAATGAAAAAAACACACAAAAATGAAAAAAAAACTGTACTAAGAAAAAGAAAAAACTTCTAAAAATGAGTATATGAAACTCTAAGAAAAACCCAAAACGATAAGAAAAACCGTCAAAAACTTAGTTCACAACCAAAAACTCAAAATTTTGATACAAAAGGAAAGAAAAACTTTTTTCAAAAAAATAAATAAATAAAAAATAAAAAGGTAAAGAGATTGAAGATTGAGGAAAACTTAATTAAAAAAAACTTTAAAATGCCGCAAAAAGAAAAAGACCCTTTAAGAGAGTAAAAATCTCTGCGCTCAAATGCAGTCAGAGACATACTTCCTCTTTTTATATTCCGTATGCTATTGCAATAATATCAAATGTCACTAAAATCACGTTTCTGAAAACACTTATGTCACATCAAAAATGATGGATACAATTTAACTTCTTCACAAAAAGCTACACATAGCCAGCATTGCAAAAGAAAAAGAAAAAAAACAGATATGACAGTGTGATTTACAATGCATATCTCTCCTCTCAGCTGGAAAAGAGGAAGTTCAAGAGAGGAAAAAAAACCCAAAACTTTCTCTTACTATTTCATGCTCTTAGAGCGGCAATAGTACATGACACAAACAGAAACAGATAGACAATCCGGGAGATGCCCTTTTTAATTCTGTGACACGTGCAGGTTGCGCTGGGAACAGACTACTGCCAATCGCACTGGACGCACCTGCGCCCGGGCCGCCTGAGTGAGTGAGGAGCACAACAAGCGGGAAATCTACCACCCCGGTCCGGACGTCCTAACTGGATCGCCGGCACTACGGGAATCTGCAGTAGCCCCTCTAAGTTATCACTACCCGTGCCTGGATCATGGGACCACCTGCCCCGGAACTCTACCTGTTCCTCCTATGCACGGGAATCCTGCAATAACTTATCGAGCGATTTGACCTCCTGCGGTCTGTTACCCAGCAACCACAAGCAAAAGTCACTTTTCCTTCCTTCTCCCGGATCTTACACAAAACACATACACGGTCCACAGCAGACACCTCCCAGGGTGGATTCGTGGCTACGGATTTTTTACACTACCTGGGAATTCGTGACCACACCTGACCGGCAAGAGGCATAGACAAGGACTGGGCACAGGGGACTTTCAGGTAAGATGATAACATTTTCTTACCTTACTTATGGAGCTGCGCAGTCTCCTGCCCCTGTGCCAAGGCCACGCCCACAACCTCCGTATCTCCGGTGAGAAGGATCCCGTGCGTTTCATGTTTCATCCGTGCCTCGCTGTTGGGGGCCATTAATGTTATGGAAATATTAGGGTTGGATAAATATATCCCTGTGTGTGCTGTGGCCGCTCCCAATTAGACTGAGTATTTTGAGCGCTCATCAAGAATGGACTGTACACAACTGTGACAGAACAACATTCCATCAATACTGAAACTTTATTGTACATACATAGTTTTATATTTTCACATAGAAAGGAGTGGTTAGGGGTTGTCAGGGGTGGTTAGTTAATTACCATATTGTCTAGCTCCTCTGTCATTGGTTATCTAAACATATATGGAATATTGTGATTAATGCTCATATGACTGCTGATCAAGCAACCAAACTCGAGTTCTCTGTCTAGGACAAAGTGGAGACACCTGACCAGCAGTCACCAAACATCTGACTCTGTTCTGCTTTTAGGGGTGGAAAACCCCATATGATCTGTCTGGGTTATATCAGGCTTATATCAGTTCAGTTCGTGTCAGCCATTTTAAACCATTGATTATAATATATATATTAGCTGTGAGCATATAAGTATATATTTGATTATAGAGGAGTATACATGCAAGTGAGATCTACATGATATATATATTTCTATCACAGAGGTTCTTCCTGGGCTCTATCGTCACCCCTCTCCCGTTGTTGCCCCCCTGTGTCTTCCTGGGTCTGTGTGAGACAACCCGCCTGTGACTGACTGTCCTGCCGTAGGTTTGAAGTTTGGCTTGGAGCTCTATACTTCCTCGGCGTTCCGGCCACCGGTTATGTGCCTCAATAGGATGTTGCCTCGATCTTACAGCACGACTCCTACTGGTATTCTCCTAGTTGCGTTGATCTCGTTTCTCACTCAGCACAATAAATCTCGCTTCTTGTCCTTTCTTGGGGTACCGCCGCTATATCGTGCAGGCGCGGTCCCGTAACACTCTCTCTGGTTGCTAGGCCTCAGTCAGGATCCCACCCCTGACAGGGACCCCTCCGAATCTTCCCCTACAACACCCTCTGCCACAAGGTGTTGCCTGGTTCCAACCCAGTCAGCTTTCTGTTCTAACTTCCTGCCTAACCCCCAGTTTTACCAGATTGTGAGGAGTGGCCTAATACATAGAACCCTTAGCTCCCCCTGGAGGCCAGACTGTGAAGTGTATTGGTGTCTGTGATACCTGGTCAGATGAACTCCTTCAGTGCCATCAGGCGTACCATAGCCCCCCTTAGCGGCGGAGCCACAGTACTGCAACGACCAGGACTCTGGGGCGCTGCACGGGCACATCCTGTTCAGCATGGTGGACATGTAACTACTGGCAAGGCTGTGATTGGCTGCTGAAATGATGTCATGATGCACTATAAAAAACGCTGCCGCCCTTTCTGGCTCACTCTGCTGTGAATTCAGTTAGGCATAGGACGTTGTGTTCTGACTGACGGCCAGTTGAGATAGCGATTTCCTTCATTGTGCTTTTCCCAGGCTAATTTAGCAACCGCTGTGTGTTCACCTTGCTTTTGCATTGCAGCGCTGTTTTCATAGCGATCTGCAAGGTCTGTGTGTGTGTGTGTGTGTGTGTGTGTGAGTGCAGCCCACTCTGTAGTCTGTGTGCAGCCATAGCCGGTTGTATTCAGCTCAGGGTGGTTCACTGCCTCATACTGTTCTATCCATTGTCCTTTTTTGCAAATAGTGCAGCCTGCTGCACATTTTTTCAAATAATTCCTATTAGTGGCTTTCCACCCGTATCCAGCTAAATTGTGGAAAAACACTACATAGGATAACATAGAGGAGGTTTTTTGGGCCTTCCAGCGCCATTTACGGCTGTCTGCACGGTCTCCGTGTGAGTGCAGCTCGCACTGTAATCTGTGTGCAGCCACAGCCGGTTGTATCCAGCTCAGGGTGCGTCACTGCCTCATACCGTAAAATACATTGTCCTATTTTGCAAATACTGCAGCCTGCTGCACATTTTTTCAAATAATTCCTATTAGTGGCTTTCCACCCGTATCCAGCTAAATTGTGGAAAAAAACTACATAGGATAACCTAGAGGAGGTTTTTTGGGCCTTGCAGCGCCGTTTACGGCTGTCTGCATGGTCTTCGTGTGAGTGCAGCTCGCCCTGTAGTCTGTGTGCAGCCACAGCCGGTTGTATCCAGCTCAGGGTGCGTCACTGCCTCATACCGTAAAATACATTGTCCTTTTTTGCAAATAGTGCAGCCTGCTGCACATTTTTTCAAATAATTCCTATTAGTGGCTTTCCACCTGTATCCAGCTAAATTGTGGAAAAACACTACATAGGATAACCTAGAGGAGGTTTTTTGGGCCTTGCAGCGCCGTTTACGGCTGTCTGCACGGTCTCCGTGTGAGTGCAGCTCGCCCTGTAGTCAGTTCTGCCAAAAAATAACTAAATAATAAAGTTCACCAAACACACCACTTTACAGTTGTGTAGGCCACATTAGCTCATATTAAAGTCTAGTCCACACTTTAGAAAATTAGTGTTTCTTATACCTGTTAGGAGCTGTTCAGGAATAAGCACACTAAGCCCTTAGTACTTTTCTGCTTATCATTATCAGTCAACCAAGATGAAAAAGGCAGGGAGTAAGGCACGTGGGCATGGGCACGGAGCAGGGAGAGGACGTGGGGATTCTGTGCCTGCTGCGGGCACCGGTGACTCATCATCACCCAGTTTCAGCAGGGAACAGTACTTCATGCGCAGCTTAGTCGGAGAGCGCCGTACACCGCTGCTGCGTGAAGACCAAATTGAAGCCGTTGTTGGATGGATGGCAGCTAACGCATCGACTTCAATTAGTGCCACATCTTCTCAGGCACAGAGCACTGGAAAGCAGCCATCTGTCTCTTCACCACCTGCCAAATTGCCCAGGCAGACAGAGATCCCAGGACAGGAGCCGTCTCTACTTCTGTTCTCTGAATCTCTTGGCTTGGAAACAGGGGGCCAGCCAAGCAGCATTGGAGAAATGGAAGAAGAGGCAGGGTGCAGTGATGCCCAACAGCTTTTTATCTCTTCCTCTGAAGAGGCGGGTGGGCCAGTGCCTCCGGTCACCACATCGCAGGCCGCATCAGCTGATGATGACACTCAGGTGCCACTTACTGGTGCGTGCTCTGCTGCTGAGACTACCCAGGAGGAGCAGTTGGTGGCAGAGAGTAGTGTAGATGATGAGGTCCTTGACCCATCGTGGCGTGAGGAACAGGAAGGTGGTGGGAGCAGCTCTGAGGAAGAGATTCCCCAAACGGGCCAAAGAGGGAGAGGGAGGGGGAAGACTGCAGAGCCTGTAGCCTCCACTTCGGCACCCGTTAGGAGCATGTCTCTTCCAAAAGCCAAAAAGGGCGCTCCCAAGACTTGCAGTGCCTGGTCCTTTTTTGACACAGTTGCAGATGACATTTGCTTTGTCAAATGCAAGGTGTGTCATCAGAAAATCAAAAGAGGGAGAAATGTCGGCAACCTCAATACCTCAAATATGTGGAAACATGTGCGGACCAGGCATGCGGTGGAGTTACAAAAACACACTGAAGACCTAGGCCAACCAACAGCGGCAGCTACCATCTCTTCAGCTCGTGTTACCTCTTCCTCCAGCTCACACACAGCTGGTTCGGAAGAACCTCCGGCACTGTTGTCCAGAGACCCACTGTAATTCCACCCGCAGCACCACGTTCCCAGTCATCCTCACACTCCCAGCCCAGTCTACAGCCATCGGTAGTACAGGCATGGGAGAAAAGGCAGCCATTCTCGGCAAACCACCCCCGAGCACAGGCTAGAATGCTGGCATTGCTAAACTACTGTCCCGTGAAATGCTCTCATTCAGGCTGGTGGAGACTGACAGCTTCCGTGACTTGATGGCATTGGCAGTCCCACAGTACAATGTGCCCAGCTGCTTTTATTTCAGCAGGCAAGCCGTCCCTGCCCTGCACAAGCATGTGGAGGGACACATAAAACACGCGCTACTGAACGCCGTCAGTAGCAAGGTCCACCTCACCACCGATGCGTGGACCAGTCACCATGGGCAGGGGCGATACCTTTCCCTCACTGCCCATTGGGTTAATGTTGTTGAGCCGGGTACAGATCGTGCGAGTGGCGCAGGACGTGTCCTGCCCACTCCAAGGATTGCAGGAATCCAGTCTGTACGCATTGACTCCTCATACACAAGTTCCTCGGAATCATCGCTGCAGGAGCCGTTACAGTCCACCTCCACATGGACCCGTGAACGTTTATCTGTTTCGACCGACATGAGCACAGCCGTGGCCAAACGTCAACAGGCCGTCTTGAAATTAATTTCTTTGGGGAATCGAAGCCACACAGCGCAGGAGCTCTGGAATGCCAACAAGCAGGAGAGCGACGTGTGGTTTGTGCCAGCGAATCTCCAGCCAGGCATGGTAGTGTGTGACAATGGCCGAAATCTGGTGGCAGCTCTGGCCCTCGGCAATCTCACTCACATCCCATGTCTGGCACATGTGCTCAACTTGGTCGTGCAGAGTTTTTTGAGGGACTATCCGGATCTTGATGCACTGCTGCACAAGAGTGTCGCCTAGAGTGTGCTCACTTGTGGCGTTCCAGTACGGCAAGATCGCGCATTGCAGCTCTGCAGCGCCGATTCCACCTTCCGGAACATCGCATCATATGTGACCTACCTACCAGGTGGAATTCCACGCAACATATGTTGGAGCGGTTGTGTGAGCAGCAGTAATGGAGTACCAGCTGCATCAGGCGCAAAGAAGTCGCACTCCGCACCGTTCAGACTTCACAACCATAGAGTGGGCCACTATGAAGGACGTCTGCCAGGTTTTGCGTCCCTTCGATTATTCCACGTGGATGGCGAGTGCAGATGATGCACTAGTCAGCCTGACTGTCCCCCTTATCTGCCTGCTTCAACAAACACTGCAAGCGCTAAGGGATGATGTTGTGGAAGAGGTGGAGGATGAGGAGTCACCATTTCCATCAGCTTTTGGACAGTCAGCGCCACGTGGTTCCTCACAAATGCATAGGCAGGGGATACTTTGTGAGGAGGATGAGGAGTCAATGGAGGAGGAAGACATCCGTCCAGAGGAGGGAGTTACACAATTGTCCATTAGTCAGTGTGTACAGCGAGGGTGGGGTGATGAAGAGCAGGCAGAGATCACGCCTCAAGCAGGGGACAGCGTTTCTTGGCCAGTTGGCAGTCTGCAGCACATGGTTGATTACATGCTGCCGTGCCTGAGAAACAACCGCCGCATCGCCCACATTCTCAACATGGCTGATTATTGGGTGTACCCCCTCCTCGATCCTCGCTACCGGGACAACGTACAAAGCCTCATCACACCGTTGAACCGGGAGCGTAAAATGTGGGAGTACCAAGACACACTGGTGAATTCCATCATCTTCTCCAGTCCAACTGAGAGCAGTGCTGCTAGTGCGTTACAAAGCAGCTCAGTGCGTCGAGGGCTCGAGGCAGTGGAGGAGGTTCTGCACAAAGAGGGAGCAGAAGCAGTGCCTCTGCCCAAGGCAAGACCAGTATGGCCCAACTGTGGCACAGTTTTGTGTGCCCGCCACAAATGTCTACACCATCACCGGCGGCTCCAGTCAGCAGGAGGCAACGGTTCCGTCAGATGGTGACAGACTACATGTCTTGCCCTCTTACTGTACTCCCAGACGGCTCTTCCCCTTTCAAGTTTTGGGTCTCTAAGCTGGATACATGGCCAGAGCTAAGCCAGTATGCATTGGAGGTGCTGGCTTGCCCTGCGGCTAGTGTATTATCGGAACGCGTCTTTAGTGCTGCAGGTGGTGTAGTAACAGACCTTCACATGCGACTATCCTCCGATAACGTTGACCGGCTTACTTTTCTGAAAATGAACCAGGCCTGGATCTCGCAGGAATTTGCCACTCCTCTTCCTGATTAAATATTTGGGTGTCTACAGTATCCAGGTCTCCTGTTGTGTTCATCTTTCTACCACCTGAACTGTAATTCCTGGGCTCCAACACTGCCAGTTGAGGCTCAGAAGTGCCGTCTGCACAGTCAAAACATACGACCCAGTGTTATTGGGTTTCAGTAACGTCAGCTGATCCCCAGCTGTGTAGCCGGCAATGTGTCCTGCGACCGCCACGCTGACACAACAACTGAAATGTAAGGGAACCTGTCCCCCCCAGGCGTTTGTTACTGAAAGAGCCACCTTGTGCAGCAGTAATGCTGCACAAGGGAAAGGTAGCTCTTTTAGTTTAGCTCCTTGCACACGCAGAACTTAACACTTATAAAATGTGTCCACTGATACCGTACAACCGTCCCGGAGGTGGGACTTTCCTTCGTAATGGGACGCAGCACAGCCGTCATTCCTACCCCCTTGGTGCCGTGCGCCACCTCCTCAGCGTTGTTTGAATCTGTCCCGGAGCCTGCGCTGTTAGGTTATCCCTTGGCCATGCACGCTTAGCGCTGCCCGTCTTCTGACATCATTTGGTTGCAGGCAGGCTGCGCCTGTGCAGCCGCGCTGGCCGAGATCCCGCCTCGCAGTGTCCTCTGATTTAATCCCACTGCGGGCCTGGGATCCATGGGCATGCGCAGTGCATATCTTCACCTCAGGCTCTCACTCATCTCCCTCCGCCTTCTTCAGACTGTGCGCCGTCAGCTGATCCCTAATAGCATGCCACGGCCGTGACGCCGCACAGTCTGAAGAAGCCGGAAGGAGGGGAGTGAGAGGCGAGGATATGCACTGCGCATGCCCATGGATCCCAGGCCCGCAGTGGGATTACATCAGACGACACTGCGAGGTGGGATCTCCTTTCAACTTGCTCCAATCAGGCTTTGGCCTACACTCTGTTCCTCTGCTCCTCCTGCTGTCCCTGGGCTCCAACACCGCCAGTTGGTGCCTGGAAGTGCTGTCCGCACAGTCAACAATTGCTCCTCTGTTATTGGGGTTCAGTAACGCCAGCTGCTCCCCTGCTGTGTTGCGGCAATACCTCCAATCTGCTCCTCCTGCTGTCCCTGGACTCCAACACCGCCAGTTGGTGCCTGGAAGTGCTGTCCGCACAGTCAACAGTCGCTCCTCTGTTATTGGGGTTCAGTAATGCCAGCTGCTCCCCTGCTGTGTTGCGGCAATACCTCCAATCTGCTCCTCCTGCTGTCCCTGGGCTCCAACACCGCCAGTTGGTGCCTGGAAGTGCTGTCCGCACAGTCGACAGTCGCTCCTCTGTTATTGGGGTTCATGTTATGATCCTTAGTGGTTGAGGATCACAAATTACTCCAGCTAAGTAACAAACATAGGACAAGCTCTAGGGAGGTGGCAAACTGGACTGACCGCAAATCTGAACCTATCCAAACACACTAGAAGTAGCCGGTGAACGTGCCTAAAAATCCTAGACGTCTCGAGCCAGCCTGAGGAACTAACTACCCCTAGAGAGAAAGAAAGACCTCTCTTGCCTCCAGAGAAATAATCCCCAAAGATATAGAAGCCCCCAACAGATAATAACGGTGAGGTAAGAGGAAGGCACATACACAGGGGTGAAAGCAGATTCAGCAAATGAGGCCCACTAATACTAGATAGCAGAAAATAGAAAAGAGAATCTATGCGGTCAGTAAAAAACCCTTACAAAATATCCACTCTGAGATTTCAAGAACCCCCACACCAACTAACGGTGTGGGGGGAGAAACTCAGTCCCCTAGAGCAACCAGCAAGCGAGGAAATCACATTTTAGCGAGCTGGACAAAAAAACATAATGAACACTGATAATCAAAAAATGATCAAACAAAAACTTAGCTTGTCTTGGAGAGACTGGGAGCAAGGTAGACACAAGGAATCTGAAGAGCACTGAATACATTGATAGCAGGCAAGGAACTGAGTCTCCAGGTGAGCTAAATAGGAAACAACCAAGGATAACGAACCAGCTGATGCAGCCAACCTGCAGAAAGACAACACTACACAGTACCGCTTGTGACCACTAGAGGGAGCCCAAAAATAGAATTCACAACAGTACCCCCCCTTGAGGAGGGGTCACCGAACCCTCATCAAGACCCCCAGGACGATCAGGATGAGCCACGTGGAAGGCACGAACCAAATCGGCCGCATGAACATCAGAGGCAACAACCCAGGAATTCCATTCATCTCCCTGCTTAATGCGCACAAGGTTATACGCACCACGGAGATCTATCTTGGTGAACCAACTGGCACCCTTAATCCAAGCAAACAAATCAGAAAATAGTGGCAAAGGATACTGAAATTTGACTGTGATTTTATTCAGAAGACGATAATCTATACAAGGTCTCAAAGAACCGTCCTTCTTGGCCACAAAAAAAAAAATCCTGCACCAAGAGGGGAAGAGGATGGGCGAATATGTCCCTTCTCCAAAGACTCCTTTATATAACTCCGCATCGCGGCATGCTCTGGTATAGACAAATTAAAAAGTCGTCCCTTAGGGAATTTACTACCAGGAATTAAATTTATAGCACAGTCACAATCCCTATGAGGAGGCAGGGCACAGGACCTGGGCTCATCAAATACATCCTGGTAGTCAGACAAAAACTCAGGGACCTCAGAAGGAGTGGAAGAAGCAATAGACACCAACGGAGTATCGCCATGAATTCCCTGACAACCCCAACTTGACACAGACATAGCTTTCCAATCTAAAACTGGATTATGAGCTTGCAGCCATGGCAGACCCAAAACGACAACATCATGCAAATTATGCAGAACGAGAAAGCGAATCACCTCCTGATGTACGGGAGTCATGCACATGGTCATTTGCGTCCAATACTGAGGCTTATTCTCAGCCAATGGCGTATCATCAATTCCCCTCAGAGGAATAGGAAATTCCAAAGGCTCCAGGACAAAACCACAGCGCCTGGCAAACGACAAATCCATCAGATTCAGGGCCGCACCCGAATCCACAAAACCCATAACCGGGTAGGACGACAAAGAACAAATCAAAGTAACAGACAAAATAAATTTAGGCTGTATAGTACCAATGGTGACAGGTTTAGCAATTTTTTTTAAGCGTTTAGAGCATGCTGAGATAACATGAGTAGAATCACCACAGTAAAAGCACAACCCATTTTGACGTCTATGACTTTGACGCTCAATTCTGGTCAGAGTTCGGTCACATTGCATAGACTCAGTCTCTGTTCAGAAAATACCGCCAAAGGATGAGCAGATTTGCGCTCCCGCAAACGCCGATCAACCTGAATGGCTAAAGCCATAGAATCACTCAGACTTGCAGGGGTGGGAAACCCCACCATAACATTCTTAACGGCCTCAGAAAGACCTTCTCTGAAATTTGCAGCCAGGGCACACTCATTCCATCGAGTAAGCACCGACCATTTCCGAAATTTTTGACAATACACCTCTGCTTCATCCTGACCCTGAGAGATAGCCAGCAACGCTTTTTCTGCCTGATTCTTAAGATTAGGCTCCTCATAAAGCAGTCCAAGAGCCAGAAAAAATGCATCTACATTAAGCAATGCAGGATCTCCTGGCGCCAGAGAGAAAGCCCAATCTTGAGGGTCGCCACGCAACAAGGAGATAACAATTTTAACTTGCTGAGCGGAATCACCAGAGGAACGAGGTCTCAGAGATAGAAATAACTTACAATTATTCTTAAAATTTAGAAACCTAGATCTATCTCCAGAAAACAACTCAGGAATGGGTATCTTTGGTTCTGACATATGGCTATGAATAACAAAATCCTGAATACTTTGCACCCGTGCAGTAAGATGATCCACACTAGAAGTCAGAGTCTGAACATTCATGTCTGCAGCTGAGCTCAAAACCACCCAGAGTTCAAGGGGATGAAAGAAGCTAAACAGACTGCAGCAAAGGAAAAGCGGGAGGAAAAAAAAAAATGTACTCAGGTCTTCTTTTTATCCCACTTCTGCGATGCATTAAACACTTTTTGGCCTGCTATACTGTTATGATCCTTAGTGGTTGAGGATCACAAATTACTCCAGCTAAGTAACAAACATAGGACAAGCTCTATGGAGGTGGCAAACTGGACTGACCGCAAATCTGAACCTATCCAAACACACTAGAAGTAGCCGGTGAACGTGCCTAAAAATCCTAGACGTCTTGAGCCAGCCTGAGGAACTAACTACCCCTAGAGAGAAAGAAAGACCTCTCTTGCCTCCAGAGAAATAATCCCCAAAGATATAGAAGCCCCCAACAGATAATAACGGTGAGGTAAGAGGAAGGCACATACACAGGGGTGAAAGCAGATTCAGCAAATGAGGCCCACTAATACTAGATAGCAGAAAATAGAAAAGAGAATCTATGCGGTCAGTAAAAAACCCTTACAAAATATCCACTCTGAGATTTCAAGAACCCCCACACCAACTAACGGTGTGGGGGGAGAAACTCAGTCCCCTAGAGCAACCAGCAAGCGAGGAAATCACATTTTAGCGAGCTGGACAAAAAAACATAATGAACACTGATAATCAAAAAATGATCAAACAAAAACTTAGCTTGTCTTGGAGAGACTGGGAGCAAGGTAGACACAAGGAATCTGAAGAGCACTGAATACATTGATAGCAGGCAAGGAACTGAGTCTCCAGGTGAGCTAAATAGGAAACAACCAAGGATAACGAACCAGCTGATGCAGCCAACCTGCAGAAAGACAACACTACACAGTACCGCTTGTGACCACTAGAGGGAGCCCAAAAATAGAATTCACAACAGGTTCAGTAACGCCAGCTGCTCCCCTGGTGTGTTGCGGCAATACCTCCAATCTGCTCCTCCTGCTGTCCCTGGGCTCCAACACCGCCAGTTGGTGCCTGGAAGTGCTGTCCGCACAGTCAACAGTCGCTCCTCAGTTATTGTGGTTCAGTAACGCCAGCTGCTCCCCTGCTGTGTTGCGGCAATACCTCCAATCTGCTCCTCCTGCTGTCCCTGGGCTCCAACACCACCAGTTGGTGCCTGGAAGTGCTGTCCGCACAGTCAACAGTCGCTCCTCTGTTATTGGGGTTCATGGTATGATCCTTAGTGGTTGAGGATCACAAATTACTCCAGCTAAGTAACAAACATAGGACAAGCTCTAGGGAGGTGGCAAACTGGACTGACCGCAAATCTGAACCTATCCAAACACACTAGAAGTAGCTGGTGAACGTGCCTAAAAATCCTAGATGTCTCGAGCCAGCCTGAGGAACTAACTACCCCTAGAGAGAAAGAAAGACCTCTCTTGCCTCCAGAGAAATAATCCCCAAAGATATAGAAGCCCCCAACAGATAATAACGGTGAGGTAAGCGGAAGGCACATACATAGGGGTGAAAGCAGATTCAGCAAATGAGGCCCACTAATACTAGATAGCAGAAAATAGAAAAGAGAATCTATGCGGTCAGTAAAAAACCCTTACAAAATATCCACTCTGAGATTTCAAGAACCCCCACACTAACTAACGGTGTGGGGGGAGAAACTCAGTCCCCTAGAGCAACCAGCAAGCGAGGAAATCACATTTTAGCGAGCTGGACAAAAAAACATAATGAACACTGATAATCAAAAAATTATCAAACAAAAACTTAGCTTGTCTTGGAGAGACTGGGAGCAAGGTAGACACAAGGAATCTGAAGAGCACTGAGTACATTGATAGCAGGCAAGGAACTGAGTCTCCAGGTGAGCTAAATAGGAAACAACCAAGTATAACGAACCAGCTGATGCAGCCAACCTGCAGAAAGACAACACTACACAGTACCGCTTGTGACCACTAGAGGGAGCCCAAAAATAGAATTCACAACAGTACCCCCCCTTGAGGAGGGGTCACCGAACCCTCATCAAGACCCCCAGGGCGATCAGGATGAGCCGCGTGGAAGGCACGAACCAAATCGGCCGCATGAACATCAGAGGCAACAACCCAGGAATTCCATTCATCTCCCTGCTTAATGCGCACAAGGTTATACGCACCACGGAGATCTATCTTGGTGAACCAACTGGCACCCTTAATCCGAGCAAACAAATCAGAAAATAGTGGCAAAGGATACTGAAATTTGACTGTGATTTTATTCAGAAGACGATAATCTATACAAGGTCTCAAAGAACCGTCCTTCTTGGCCACAAAAAAAAAAATCCTGCACCAAGAGGGGAAGAGGATGGGCGAATATGTCCCTTCTCCAAAGACTCCTTTATATAACTCCGCATCGCAGCATGCTCTGGTATAGACAAATTAAAAAGTCGTCCCTTAGGGAATTTACTACCAGGAATTAAATTTATAGCACAGTCACAATCCCTATGAGGAGGCAGGGCACAGGACCTGGGCTCATCAAATACATCCTGGTAGTCAGACAAAAACTCAGGGACCTCAGAAGGAGTGGAAGAAGCAATAGACACCAACGGAGTATCGCCATGAATTCCCTGACAACCCCAACTTGACACAGACATAGCTTTCCAATCTAAAACTGGATTATGAGCTTGCAGCCATGGCAGACCCAAAACGACAACATCATGCAAATTATGCAGAACAAGAAAGCGAATCACCTCCTGATGTACGGGAGTCATGCACATGGTCATTTGCGTCCAATACTGAGGCTTATTCTCAGCCAATGGCGTATCATCAATTCCCCTCAGAGGAATAGGAAATTCCAAAGGCTCCAGGACAAAACCAAAGCACCTGGCATACGACAAATCCATCAGATTCAGGGCCGCACCCGAATCCACAAAACCCATAACCGGGTAGGACGACAAAGAACAAATCAAAGTAACAGACAAAATAAATTTAGGCTGTATAGTACCAATGGTGACAGGTTTAGCGATTTTTTTTTTAAGCGTTTAGAGCATGCTGAGATAACATGAGTAGAATCACCACAGTAAAAGCACAACCCATTTTGACGTCTATGACTTTGACGCTCAATTCTGGTCAGAGTTCGGTCACATTGCATAGACTCAGGTCTCTGTTCAGAAAATACCGCCAAAGGATGAGCAGATTTGCGCTCCCGCAAATGCCGATCAACATGAATGGCTAAAGCCATAGAATCACTCAGACTTGCAGGGGTGGGAAACCCCACCATAACATTCTTAACGGCCTCAGAAAGACCTTCTCTGAAATTTGCAGCCAGGGCACACTCATTCCATCGAGTAAGCACCGACCATTTCCGAAATTTTTGACAATACACCTCTGCTTCATCCTGACCCTGAGAGATAGCCAGCAACGCTTTTTCTGCCTGATTCTCAAGATTAGGCTCCTCATAAAGCAGTCCAAGAGCCAGAAAAAATGCATCTACATTAAGCAATGCAGGATCTCCTGGCGCCAGAGAGAAAGCCCAATCTTGAGGGTCGCCACGCAACAAGGAGATAACAATTTTAACTTGCTGAGCGGAATCACCAGAGGAACGAGGTCTCAGAGATAGAAATAACTTACAATTATTCTTAAAATTTAGAAACCTAGATCTATCTCCAGAAAACAACTCAGGAATGGGTATCTTTGGTTCTGACATATGGCTATGAATAACAAAATCCTGAATACTTTGCACCCGTGCAGTAAGATGATCCACACTAGAAGTCAGAGTCTGAACATTCATGTCTGCAGCTGAGCTCAAAACCACCCAGAGTTCAAGGGGATGAAAGAAGCTAAACAGACTGCAGCAAAGGAAAAGCGGGAGGGAAAAAAAAAAATGTACTCAGGTCTTCTTTTTATCCCACTTCTGCGATGCATTAAACACTTTTTGGCCTGCTATACTGTTATGATCCTTAGTGGTTGAGGATCACAAATTACTCCAGCTAAGTAACAAACATAGGACAAGCTCTATGGAGGTGGCAAACTGGACTGACCGCAAATCTGAACCTATCCAAACACACTAGAAGTAGCCGGTGAACGTGCCTAAAAATCCTAGACGTCTTGAGCCAGCCTGAGGAACTAACTACCCCTAGAGAGAAAGACCTCTCTTGCCTCCAGAGAAATAATCCCCAAAGATATAGAAGCCCCCAACAGATAATAACGGTGAGGTAAGAGGAAGGCACATACACAGGGGTGAAAGCAGATTCAGCAAATGAGGCCCATTAATACTAGATAGCAGAAAATAGAAAAGAGAATCTATGCGGTCAGTAAAAAATACAAAATATCCACTCTGAGATTTCAAGAACCCCCACACCAACTAACGGTGTGGGGGGAGAAACTCAGTCCCCTAGAGCAACCAGCAAGCGAGGAAATCACATTTTAGCGAGCTGGACAAAAAAACATAATGAACACTGATAATCAAAAAATGATCAAACAAAAACTTAGCTTGTCTTGGAGAGACTGGGAGCAAGGTAGACACAAGGAATCTGAAGAGCACTGAATACATTGATAGCAGGCAAGGAACTGAGTCTCCAGGTGAGCTAAATAGGAAACAACCAAGGATAACGAACCAGCTGATGCAGCCAACCTGCAGAAAGACAACACTACACAGTACCGCTTGTGACCACTAGAGGGAGCCCAAAAATAGAATTCACAACAGGTTCAGTAACGCCAGCTGCTCCCCTGGTGTGTTGTGGCAATACCTCCAATCTGCTCCTCCTGCTGTCCCTAGGCTCCAACACCGCCAGTTGGTGCCTGGAAGTGCTGTCCGCACAGTCAACAGTCGCTCCTCAGTTATTGGGGTTCAGTAACGCCAGCTGCTCCCCTGCTGTGTTGCGGCAATACCTCCAATCTGCTCCTCCTGCTGTCCCTGGGCTCCAACATCGCCAGTTGGTGCCTGGAAGTGCTGTCCGCACAGTCAACAGTCGCTCCTCTGTTATTGGGGTTCAGTAACGCCAGCTGCTCCCCTGCTGTGTTGCGGCAATACCTCCAATCTGCTCCTCCTGCTGTCCCTGGGCTCCAACACCGCCAGTTGGTGCCTGGAAGTGCTGTCCTCACAGTCAACAGTCGCTCCTCTCTTATTGGGGTTCAGTAACGTCAGCTGTTTTCCAGGTGTGTGTGCGGCAATACCTCCAATCTGCTCCTCCTGCTGTCCCTGGGCTCCAACACCGCCAGTTGGTGCCTGGAAGTGCTGTCCGCACAGTCAACAGTCGCTCCTCTGTTATTGGGGTTCAGTAACGCCAGCTGCTCCCCAGCTGTGTTGCGGCAATACCTCCAATCTGCTCCTCCTGCTGTCCCTGGGCTCTAACACCGCTAGTTGGTGCCTGGAAGTGCTGGCTGCACAGTTAACACTTGGTGCCATGTTATTGTGGTTCAGTAACGTCAGCTGCTCCCCTGCTGTGTATCTGGCAACGTGTCATGCGACCGCCACGCTGGCACACTAACAGACATTTACATGCCTCCAGTGCAGGCTTCGGCCTACACTCTGCTCCTCCTGCTGTCCCTGGGCTCCAACACTGCAGGTTGCTGCCCGGAAGTGCTGTTTTCACAGAGCCAAACACCTCGCAAATGTGTTAGTGGGGTTCAGCAACGCCTGCTGCTCCCCTGCTGTGTATCCGGCAACGTGTCATGCGACCGCCACGCTGGCACAACTACTTAAATTTAAGGGAACCTGTCCCCCCCCCAGGCGTTTGTTACTGAAAGAGCCACCTTGTGCAGCAGTAATGCTGCACAAGGAAAAGGTGCCTCTTTTCGTTGGGCTCCTTGCACACGCTGAACCTAACACTTATGAAATGTGTCTCCTCACACCGTTAAACCGTCCCGGAGGTGGGACTTTCCTTTGTAATGTGACGCAGCACAGCCGTCATTCCTACCCCCTTGGCGCCGTGCGCCGCCTCCTCAGCGTTGTTTGATTCTGTCCCGGAGCCTGCGCTGTTATGTTATCCCTTGGCCAGGGGCACTTAGCGCTGCCCGTCTTCTGACATCATTTGGTGTCAGGCTGGCTGCGCCTGTGCGGCCGCGCTGCCCGAGATCCCGCTTCGCAGTGTCTTCTGATTTAATCACACTGCGGGCCTGGGATCCATGGGCATGCGCAGTGCATATCTTCACCTCCGCCTCTCACTCATCTCCCTCCGCCTTCTTCAGACTGTGCACCGTCAGCTGATCCCTAATAGCATGCCACGGCCCTGACGCCGCACAGTCTGAAGAAGCCGGAGGGAGGGGAGTGAGAGGTGAGGATATGCACTGCACATGCCCATGGATCCCAGGCCTGCAGTGGGATTACCTTAGACGACACTGCGAGGCGGGGTCTCGGGCAGCGCATCCGCACAGGCGCAGCCAGCCTGACACCAAATGATGTCAGAAGACGGGCAGCGCTAAGTGCGCCTAGCCAAGGGATAACATAACAGCGCAGGCTCCGGGACAGAATCAAACAACGCTGAGCAGGCGGTGCACGGCACCAAGGGGGTAGGAATGACAGCTGTGCTGCGTCATATTACAAAGGAAAGTCCCACCTCCAAGACGGTTTTACGGTGTGAGGGGACACATTTCATAAGTGTCTAGTTCAGCGTTTGCAAGGAGCATAATTAAAAGAACCAGCTTTTCATTTTGCAGCATTAGTGCTGTACAAGATGGCTCTTTCAGCAACAAACGCCTGGGGGGGTTAAAGGTTCCCTTTCAACTTACTCCAGTGCAGGCTCCGGCCTACACTCTGCTCCTCCTGCAGAGCCTGGGCTCTAACACCGCCAGTTGGTGCCCGGAAGTGCTGGCTGCACAGAGAAAAACACCAGCCAATGTGTCAGTGGGGTTCAGCAACGCCAGCTGTTCCCCCGCTGTGTAGCCGGCAACATGTCCTGCAAACGCCACGCAGACACAAAGCTGCCGCCAGTGCAGGCTTCGGCCTACACTCTGCTCCTCTGCTCCTCCTGCTGACCCTGGGCTCTAACACCGCCAGTTGGTGCCCGGAAATGCTGGCTGCACAGAGAAAAACACCCGCCAATGTGTCAGTGGGGTTCAGCAACGCCAGCTGTTCCCCTGCTGTGTAGCCGGCAACATGTCCTGCAAACGTCACGCAGACACAACAGACCTAAAACTGCATCCAGTGCAAGCTTCGGCCTACACTCTGCTCCCTCTGCTCCTCCTGCTGACCCCGGGCACTAACACCGCCAGTTGGTACCCGGAAGTGCTAGCTGCACAGAGAAAAACACCCGCCAATGTGTCAGTGGGGTTCAGCAACGCCAGCTGTTCCCCTGCTGTGTAGCCGGCATCGTGTCCTCATAACGCCACGCAGACACAACAACTGAAATTAAAGGGAACCTGTCCCCCCCCCAGACATTTGTATGTATAACAGCCACCTTGTACAGCAGTAATGCTGCATTTGTACAAGGTGGCTCATTAAGTTATTCTCCTTGCACACGTCGAACTCAACACGTATAAAATGTGTCCCCTGAGACCATTAAACCATCCCTGAGGTGTGACTTTCCTTTGTAATGACACGCAGCAACCCCCTTGGTAGCGCTGCCCGTCCTCTGATATCATTGGTTGGCTGACTGCGCCTCTGCGGCCACCCTGCACGACACAACGCCCCTCGGTGTCTTATTTATTTTGACTGCGAGGGTGTGATTGATGGGCATGAGCAGTGCATATCTTCGCCTGTCAGTGTCACTCATCTCCTTCCGCCTTCTTCAGACTGTGCGGCTTCATGGCCGTGGCATGCGATAAAGGATCAGCTGACGCCGCACAGTCTGAAGCCGGTGTAAGGACACGAGTGAGAGGCGAACATATTTACTGCGCAAGGCCATGAATCCCAGCCACACAGTGTGAATAAATGAAAAGACACTGCGGGGCTGGGATTCATGGGCATCGCGAACCGCACTGGCCGACATCAAATGATGTCAGAAGACGGGCAGCGCTAACAGCGCATGGCCAAGGGATAACACAACAGCGCAGACTCCTGTACAGAAAAATGCGACGCTCAGGAGGCCGCGCCAAGCACCAAGGTGGTATTTTTGACAGCTGTGCTGCGTCTCATTAAGAAGGGAACTCACGCCTCCAAGACAGTTTTGACTGTATAAGGGGCTAAATTTTATACGTGTTTCATTCAGCATGTGCAAGGAACAAAATTAAAAGAGCAACCTTTGACTTGTGCAGCATTACTGCTGCACAAGGTGCCTCTTCTAGTTTGTAACACCTGAGGGGGGGTTAAAGGTTACCTTTAAAATTGGTTCAATTAGGCTTCGGCCTACACTCTGCTCCTCCTGCAGAGCCTGGGCTCTAACACCGCCATTTGTGCCCGGAAGTGCTGGCTGCACAGAGAAAAACACCAGCCAATGTGTCAGTGGGGTTCAGCAACGCCAGCTGTTCCCCTACTGTGTAGCCGGCATCGTTGTCCTGCAAATGCCAAGAAGACACAAAGCTGCCTCCAGTGCAGGCTTCAGTCTACACTCTGCTCCTCTGCTCCTCCTGCTGACCCTGGGCTCTAACACCACCAGTTGGTGCCCGGAAGTGCTAGCTGCACAGAGAAAAACACCAGCCAATGTGTCAGTGGGGTTCAACAACGCCAGCTGTTCCCCTGCTGTGTAGCCGGCATCGTTGTCCTGCAAACGCCACGCAGACACAAAGCTGCCTCCAGTGCAGGCTTCGGCCTACACTCTGCTCCCCCTGCTGACCATTTGCTCAAACACCGCTAGTTGGGGCTCTAGGAAGACAATCTTGAATACGTCCCCATCCTGGTTCCAGTACCGTCAGCTGGTTCTGGGTAGAGCCTTTGGCTTAGGTGCCTCCTTCTGGGTATCCGAGTTCCACCAACGTCAGGTGGTCCTTGGTAGTGCTTTCAGGCACGGGTACCTCCTGCTTAGTAACCGGGTTCCAGTAACGTCAGCTGGTCCTCGGTAGTTCCATTGGCTCTTGGACCTTCGGCTACCCCTCCAGGTTCCAGTACCGTCAGCTGGTTCTCGGCAGTGTCTTTTGCTCTTGTACCTTCTGCTCCCCATCCTGGTTCCAGTACCGTCAGCTGGTTCCGGGCAGAGCCTTTGGCTTAGGTGCCTCCTTCTGGGTATCCGAGTTCCACCAACGTCAGGTGGTCCTTGGTAGTGCTTTCTGGCACGGGTACCTCCTGCTTAGTAACCGGGTTCCAGTAACGTCAGCTGGTCCTCGGTAGTTCCATTGGCTCTTGGACCTTCGGCTACCCATCCGGGTTCCAGTACCGTCAGCTGGTTCTCGGCAGTGTCTTTTGCTCTTGTACCTTCTGCTCCCCATCCTGGTTCCAGTACCATCAGCTGGTTCCGGGCAGAGCCTTTGGCTTAGGTGCCTCCTTCTGGGTATCCGAGTTCCACCAACGTCAGGTGGTCCTTGGTAGTGCTTTCTGGCACGGGTACCTCCTGCTTAGTAACCGGGTTCCAGTAACGTCAGCTGGTCCTCGGTAGTTCCATTGGCTCTTGGACCTTCGGGTAGCCATCCGAGTTCCAGTTCCATCAGCTGGTTCTCGGCATATTCTCAGCCTTCTTGTACCTTCTGCTACATTTCCAAGTTCAAGACCCTAAAGACGACGACCCGGAAGACCACCCCTAAGATGATGACGACATCAGAGATGACAACCACTGAGATGACGACGACCCTGGAGACGATGACCCTGAAGACCACCCCAATGCAGACGACGACGACGACCCCGGAGACGACGACATGGAAGACCGAGATGCAGAAGAACAAGAGGCTGCAGAACAAAGAGCAGAAGAACATTAAGCATAACACTAAATATCAGAGCAAAAGATATTATCTAAATTATAAGCAGAAGACTAAGCAGTGTATGGGGGTGAGTCCATTCCTCCTCGTGGTGCCCCTGGATAAAGCCTGATGCTGCAGGCCAAACTGAATGCGGACAAATGTAACTCTTTTGTGACAGGCAGAACGGAAGGTGTAATCTTCAAACTTTTATAGATAACAACTACAGGAATGCCTGTCACAAATAAGAATATGATGAGGAAGTAGAATATGAAGAAGAATAATAGTTGAATAAAAAGAATATGAAGAATGTAACAAAAAATAATAGGTAGAAGATGAAGAAGAAGATGAATAAGGTGAAGAAGTTGATGTCAAAGATGCTGATGATGATGAAGAAGAAAGTGTGGGAGAAGTAAAAAAAAGGTGAAGGGCGTGGAAGTAGTGACACATCAATATCTGACAAAATAAAAAAATTCTTAACATAGTCAATATCTTTGTAACTCCGAACATCTTAAAAAAAAAAAAAAAATCCTGCTATTCTATTTGATTGGGCTAAACCTCTATGCCTTTAATGTCTCCGCCACCTCCCCCAATACATCCTACATTATTCTTAGTTGTTTTCCTTCATGTAGAATGAACCTACAAGGAAAGAAAGGGTTTATTTTAATTCCGATATTTTCGTCCCATTGACTTGCATTGGTATCGGGTATCGGTATCGGCGAGATCCAATATTTTGCCGGTATCGGCCGATCCAATCCGATACTGATACTTTCCGATATCGGAAGGTATCGCTCAACACTAATCACCACCAAGTACTGGGATGATCGAATTCACTGACACAACTCGTCAGACCCAATATGGCACTACTTGCCACTGCAAGAATCCTACCTATATCTAACCCCATATATACCCGTATACTACTGAATCTTCCCTGATGAACCTGCTGAACAGAGGAGGAAACGCATTGGCAGGCTACATAATCCCTATAGGTAAAATTTGAGCAGGTCTATACTTGGGGACTGCCCTTGTGAGGGCAGGAGTAATGCAGGGGCAAAATGATTGTTAGAGGAAAAGAAAAATTTCTCCCCCACCACCCTCCTCCACTACCATTGTCCCTTTCCTGTTCCTGTCTCATGAACCTGTGACACAAGCAACAACATTCGTGAGATTAAACCAATTTTAATTATGAGCACTGGTTATATCAAGCACTAGCACTTTATGCATGGTTTTGGTTGTCTGCAAGTCAATGGCTGGCTTTATCTTTTACAGTAAACAAAAGTTATAGTTTAATATTGTTTTTACCTTCCCTTGCTGAATTCTATTATACCTACTGGGAGGTTTTATAGTTTTCGGTTGCAATTACCGTACCCCTGCTAATCTTCTCAAGTACTAGGATGCATGGAAACCCTACTATGCCACTGAAAAATTGGTAGCAAAATCCACACGATTTGGTGCGGATCTACCGCTACGGTCTTTCCTTTAAATACTTGTTGCAGATTAGCTACAGACACAATTATATAATATAATGTGTTTGATCCCTATTTAGGACTAGGTGGGTCCCCATTTACACGCTCAATTGTTTATTTTTCTCATAATCTTCAAATAACAGCTCAAATATAAACCACACCATGAAAAATGACTAAAATTATTGCTGTCCAGTGTCCACTTTACATTTTTTTTTTTTTTTAAATAAAAGTCCAACCTTCTCCCCCAGTGCTGCCATTATAAGAACAGTTTCTCCTTACAGGCATTTTGCCATTAGTCAGGCGATAATGACCCCTTTGCTAGGCTAACCTTGGCACCTTATGTTTTAGTCCCCACAGAGACATTTCTGTAATTGAATTTATCAGCTATTATCAGAAATTATGAGTCGCTAGTCTTGTTGCATGCTGGCATTAAAACTCTTTAACGTTCTTTCGAGCTCTGCAAACTGAAAAAGTATAATGTATAGAGGGGAGGTTTGGATCGGCACTGCAGGTTCAGTTGCCGTATAGAGAACACAAGATTGAGCCTCCTGGAATTGCAGACATTTTTGCTCTACACTGGGGCTAATTGAGAAGTGCTGTAAAGTAAGCATATATGACATGGAAAATTAACCCTTCTGCAATAAAAAGGAACATTTTTGCTTCTGCAACATTAAATCCAGCTCATCAGTCAGTAAGAAAAATGGTTACCATATCGCTTTGTTCCCATAGGCAAAGAGTGTGCCATATTGAGTAACTTAGGTCCATAAGATGAAAGTATTCTGCAGGGGGACTCGCTGAAGCTTTACTGACCTAGTGCTTATATTTATACAACAGTGGTGTATATGGTGCCTTAAAGCAAAACAAAAGGGAGTTGCTCACTATAGTGCCAGGTCTTGCTTCCCTGGGCAGAAAGGGTACCTGTTTCCCACTATACACCCTACCATGAGCAGTGGACCCCTTGAAGAAAAGGAGTCCAGCACTAGTTCATCAATACAAAATAAAGAAAGGGGTCACCTCTATCTGAAGACCTGTATATACATTAGGGTGCAGCTGACTAAACCTACCAATTTTTGCAGGATTTGCCAATCATATATTGTGTATGGGGAAGGCTACCGAAATCACATGATGTTGGGGGGAGAGAAGAACTCAGCGTTTTGTTTGAAATTGTCATATCCTTTTGTTCTCAAGTTAGGCAAGTCAGACTGTACAGACTGACAGGAGAAACTCATAGTGTCCTGTCTTTATGTAGCACATATGTAGCATCAATGTGTAGGAGTACTGAGCAGTCTAGCTGTGAATCCAACTCATGGGTGAGATAACCACTTGCTAGAAAGCTGCTGCAGAATGTCTTTCTGCTTCTCTTCCTCTGACCCTTCCTCCCCTCTCCAAAGACTTCAATAGCTAGCTGTAAAGTGACACATCAGTGAGTAGTCAGTATTGTTTTGACCAAGATGGATGTTGACCTTTCTCAGTAGGGAATGAGGAGCTCAGGAAGCAGAAGAAATTTGGTGTCTCATAAGTGGAGAAAAAAGCATATTTCCCTGATAAAATATATTGCAAAATATCTTACATTTTGTGAAGGATGGCATCAGAGAGATCAAGCAAAATCCCACATGTGACAAACCTGCACCTCGTCACCCCGTCTGATGTCAGTTTTTCGTCAGAAGGATCAGCGGTACAGTCTCCTCACTTGCAGCAACGTGATGTTCTGCAACCCCTGGTGACATGCAAGGTCAGCGTCCACGGTTTTACACAGACACCCCCTATCCACACGGCCCTAGAGAAGTACGGGGGGTGAAGGAGGTTGGCCCATGCGGCTGCTGACGTGGCACCACACTCGCTCACAACCCCAACAAGCTGAGAGGCCCCTTTCACTAGCAACAGTGAAGCACAGCAATGCCAGCCAGTAGGACTGCCACCAGTTCCTCGTTAGATATAAGCCTGGTCCGTTAACATGATTATATCAGGCTAGAAACCAGCCCCGGTAGCATGGAAAGTTGAGCCAAGAGCCCAGACATGTGGATTGAGATAAAAGAGCAGCCCAAGGTTAAATTATATATTTAATAGCCTTAAAGGCACACTAAATAAAACACTATATATAATGGTTATACATATACAATGGTCTGATATGCAAATACAATAGTGGTAGGAAAAAGTGTGCAGAATATGAGTCAGTTACCTGTCAGATGAAAGGCCTGGCTTGTGGGGGTGGGGCTGCCACATGGGAGGCTGGTGATCCTCTCTTTTCCTTGACTTCTCCCCTTGCAATATCCCCAGAGAAAAAGCAATAGGCCATGCTTTACATAAGCATTTAAACCCTTGGGTTTACTCCCCTCCTGCCCCATGGGCTGGACCTAAGGTCCCTCCCCTTGCATCTAACAGCTAAAAACTCCAAAACCTAAGATGAGTCGTAACTCCTTAACCCCTCTGTGACCTTTGACGTACTATCCCGTCGAGGTGACCTGGGCCTATCTGACCCTCGACGGGATAGTACGTCATAGCCGATCGGCCGCGCTCACGGGGGGAGCGCGGCCGATCGCGGCCGGGTGTCAGCTGACTATCGCAGCTGACATCCGGCACTATGTGCCAGGAGCGGTCACGGACCGCCCCCGGCACATTAACCCCCGGCACACCGTGATCAAACATGATCGCGATGTGCCGGTGATGCAGGGAAGCATCGCGCAGGGAGAGGGCTCCCTGCGGGCTTCCCTGAGCCCCCCGCAGCAACGCGATGTGATCGCGTTGCTGCGAGGGTCTTACCTCCCTCCCTGCCTGCTCCAGACCCGGATCCAAGATGGCCGCGGATCCGGGTCCTGCAGGGAGGGAGGTGGCTTCACAGAAGCCTGCTCAGAGCAGGCACTGTGAAGCAGCCTGCACTTCAATCAGATCGGTGATCTGTCAGAGTGCTATGCAAACTGGCAGATCACCGATCTGTATTGTTCCCCCCTGGGGCAAAGTAAAAAAGTTAAAAAAAAAATTTCCAAATGTGTAAAAAAAAAATAAAAAAAAATATTCCAAAATAATGAAAAAAAAAAAAAATATTATTCCCATAAATACATTTCTTTACCTAAATAAAAAAAAAAAAACAATAAAAGTACACATATTTAGTATCGCCGCGTCCGTAACGACCCGACCTATAAAACTGGCCCACTAGTTAACCCCTTCAGTAAACACCGTAAGAAAAAAAAAAAAAAAACGAGGCAAAAAAC
The DNA here is from genome assembly GCF_051348905.1 of Ranitomeya variabilis. Classification (NCBI taxonomy): domain Eukaryota; kingdom Metazoa; phylum Chordata; class Amphibia; order Anura; family Dendrobatidae; genus Ranitomeya; species Ranitomeya variabilis. The sequence continues at coordinate 612,983,338 of NC_135233.1, forward strand.
AACGCTTTATTATCATACCGCCGAACAAAAAGTGGAATAACACGCGATCAAAAAGACAGATATAAATAACCATGGTACCGCTGAAAGCGTCATCTTGTCCCGCAAATAACGAGCCACCATACAGCATCATCAGCAGAAAAATAAAAAAGTTATAGTCCTGAGAATAAAGCGATGCAAAAATAATTATTTTTTCCATAAAATAGTTTTTATCGTATAAAAGCGCCAAAACATAAAAAAATAATATAAATGAGATATCGCTGTAATCGTACTGACCCGAAGAATAAAACTGCTTTATCAATTTTACCAAACGCGGAACGGTATAAACGCCTCCCCCAAAAGAAATTCATGAATAGCTGGTTTTTGGTCATTCTGCCTCACAAAAATCGGAATAAAAAGCGATCAAAAAATGTGATGTGCCCAAAAATGTTACCAATAAAAACGTCAACTCGTCCCGCAAAAAACAAGACCTCACATGACTCTGTGGACCAAAATATGGAAAATTTATAGCTCTCAAAATGTGGTAACGCAAAAAATATTTTTTGCAATAAAAAGCGTCTTTCAGTGTGTGACGGCTGCCAATCATAAAAATCCGCTAAAAAACCCGCTATAAAAGTAAATCAAACCCCCCTTCATCACCCCCTTAGTTAGGGAAAAATAAAAAAAAAGTATTTATTTCCATTTTCCCATTAGGGCTAGGGTTAGGGCTAGGGTTGGGGCTAGGGTTAAGGCTACAGTTAGGGTTGGGGCTAAAGTTAGGGTTAGGGTTAGGGTTGGGGCTAAAGTTACGGTTAGGGTTTAGATTACATTTACGGTTGGGAATAGGGTTGGGATTAGGGTTAGGGGTGTGTCAGGGTTAGAGGTGTGGTTAGGGTTACTGTTGGGATTAGGGTTAGGGGTGTGTTTGGATTAGGGTTTCAGTTATAATTGGGGGGTTTCCACTGTTTCGGCACATCAGGGGCTCTCCAAACGCAACATGGCGTCCGATCTCAATTCCAGCCAATTCTGCGTTGAAAAAGTAAAACAGTGCTCCTTCCCTTCCGAGCTCTCCTGTGTGCCCAAACAGGGGTTTACCCCAACATATGGGGTATCAGCGTACTCAGGACAAATAGGACAACAACCTTTGGGGTCCAATTTCTCCTGTTACCCCTAGGAAAATACAAAACTGGGGGCTAAAAAATAATTTTTGTGGGAAAAAAAAAGATTTTTTATTTTCACGGCTCTGCGTTATAAACTGTAGTGAAACACTTGGGGGTTCAAAGTTCTTACAACACATCTAGATAAGTTCCTTGGGGGGTCTAGTTTCCAAAATGGGGTCACTTGTGCAGGGCTTCTACTGTTTAGGTACATTAGGGGCTCTGCAAACGCAATGTGACGCCTGCAGACCATTCCATCTAAGTCTGCATTCCAAATGGCGCTCCTTCCCTTCCGAGCCCTCCCATGCATCCAAACGGTGGTTCCCCCCACATATGGGGTATCAGCACACTCAGGACAAATTGGACAACAACTTTTGGGGTCCAATTTCTCCTGTTACCCTCGGGAAAATACAAAACTGGGGGCTGAAAAATAATTTTTGTGGGAAAAAATTTTTGTTTTATTTTTACGGCTCTGCATTATAAACTTCTGTGAAGCCCTTGGTGGGTCAAAGCGCTCACCACACATCTAGATAAGTTCCTTAGGGGGTCTACTTTCCAACATGGTGTCACTTGTGGGGGGTTTCTACTGTTTAGGTACATTAGGGGCTCTGCAAACGCAATGTGACGCCTGCAGACCATTCCATCTAAGTCTGCATTCCAAATGGTGCTCCTTCACTTCCGAGCCCTTCCATGCGTCCAAACGGTGGTTTCCCCCCACATATGGTATATCATCGCACTCAGGACAACTTGGACAACAGATTTTGGGGTCCAATTTCTCCTGCTACCCTCGGGAAAATACAAAACTGGGGGCTAAAAAAATAATTTTTGTGGGAAAAAATTTTTGTTTTATTTTTACGGCTCTGCATTATTAACTTCTGTGAAGCCCTTGGTGGGTCAAAGCGCTCAAAACACATCTAGATAAGTTCCTTAGGGGGTCTACTTTCCAAAATGGTGTCACTTGTGGGGGGTTTCAATGTTTAGGCACATCAGTGGCTCTCCAAACGCAACATGGCGTCCCATCTCAATTCCTGTCAATTTTGCATTGAAAAGTCAAACGGTGCTACTTCCCTTCCGAGCTCTCCCATGCGCCCAAACAGTGGTTTATCGCCACATATGGGGTATCAGCGTACTCAGGACAAATTGTACAACAACTGTTGGGGTCCAATTTCTTCTCTTACCCTTGGGAAAATAAAAAATTGGGGGCGAAAAATAATTTTTGTGAAAAAATATGATTTTTTATTTTTACGGTTCTGCATTATAAACTTCTGTGAAGTACTTGGTGGGTCAAAGTGCTCACCACACCTCTAGATAAGTTCCTTAGGGGGTCTACTTTCCAAAATGGTGTCACTTGTGGGGGGTTTCAATGTTTAGGCACATCAGGGGCTCCCCAAACGCAACATGGCGTCCCATCTCAATTCCAGTCAATTTTGCATTGAAAAGTCAAATGGCGCTCCTTCGCTTCCGAGCTCTGTCATGCGCCCAAACAGTGGTTTACCCCCACATATGGGGTATCGGCGTACTCAGGACAAATTGTACAACAACTTTTGGGGTCCATTTTCTCCTGTTACCCTTGGTAAAATAAAACAAATTGGAGCTGAAGTAAATTTTTTGTGAAAAAAAGTTAAATGTTCATTTTTATTTAAACATTCCAAAAATTCCTGTGAAGCACCAGAAGGGTTAATAAACTTCTTGAATATGGTTTTGAGCACCTTGAGGGGTGCAGTTTTTAGAATGGTGTCACACATGGGTATTTTCTATCATATAGACCCCTCAAAATGACTTCAAATGAGATGTGGTCCCTAAAAAAAAATGGTGTTGTAAAAATGAGAAATTGCTGGTCAACTTTTAACCCTTATAACTCCCTAACAAAAAAAAATTTTGGTTCCAAAATTGTGCTGATGTAAAGTAGACATGTGGGAAATGTTACTTATTAAGTATTTTGCATGACATATCTCTGTGATTTAAGGGCATAAAAATTCAAAGTTGGAAAATTGCAAAATTTTCAAAATTTTCGCCAAATTTCCATTTTTTCTGCAAATAAACGCAGGTAATATCAAAGAAATTTTACCACTAACATGAAGTACAATATGTCCCGAGAAAACAATGTCAGAATCGCCAAGATCCGTTGAAGCGTTCCAGAGTTATAACCTCATAAAGGGACAGTGGTCAGAATTGTAAAAATTGGCCCGGTCATTAACGTGCAAACCACCCTTGGGGGTGAAGGGGTTAATGGGACAGTCCTAGGCTGGCAGTTTTGGCGCCATTGGATCTGGATGTGCCCTTGCTATATGTTGAGACTAAACACAGCTTTGCTACATGGCTCCTACTAGCCATTCTACATTCTCCCCACCCTGGGATGCAAGAACGGATCAAGACCCTGGAAGCCTTTCGGCCCGTGCCAGAGATCTCAAAAAAGTAACTGGTGTGTGGCAAAGATGTAAGATAAGTCCATATTCTCCTTATGAAATCCTAGCTGTCTGAACAAAGCAGTTACACTGCATAGGCTGCTCAGGAGGTCTTCCTGTAGGAGTTTGGACACTAGCTAAGCTGGTGGGGGGGTGAATTTCTTCTTTGAAGCTGAGAAGGCTGAGTCAGGTGTCCTATTACAGCTACACCTGTTAAAGGAGATATCCTATCAAAGACCATAAAAGAGTCAGTATACCTTCAAAAGATTGGTAAAATAAAATGAAATTTTATTAGATCAACATATACAAAATACTAAAAAAGGCCATGCCTAATAACACTGCCATATCAGGAATATTTTCTATACAAGTACATCAGTTGAGGTTAGCAGAATGAGCTCAAAGCAGAAAAGGGGGCAGAGCCTGGGTAAATGAGATGTAACAAGAAAAGTAGCAGTTGAGTACGGTCCTAGTACCAGAAAAAATAAATCTCAATAGATGAAAGAGATGACAAGTGTCACTCTTAACAAAAATTAAATGCATCAATTTTGTAACTCCACCTCCCAAAGAAGGTCATTCTGAAACGTGGTTTGGGGCATCAGGATGGACATTGTGGGGCATGGGTAAGGCACCTTAGCTTTTACTTGATATTTGGTCTGCAGTCACCTGGCATGCACCTGCTGATCTCATGGTTGCACATGGAAATGCATAATGCAATTAATAAATTTAGCATAACTTGATCTATCTTTTGAAGGTATACTGACTCTTTTCTGGTCTTTGATAGGACATCTACAGCACTGAGTCGTCTTTGTTTACTATGAAATATATTGTCCTGAAATCCTTTTTTTCTATTACATGTGGAAGGAGGATTGTAGTATGATATGATACAGTTGATGGGCATGACTTAGGCTACTTTCACACTAGCGTCGGGAACAACCCGTCGCTGCGCGTCGGGCCGACGTTCCCGACGCTAGTGTGGTCTCCGCCGCACAACGGGGGCAGCGGATGCATATTTCCCACGCATCCGCTGCCCCATTGTGATGTGCGGGGAAGTGCGGGGAGGTGGGGGCGGAGTTCCGACTGCGCATGCGCGGTCGGAAAAAGCGGACCGTCGGGAGCAAAAAACGTTACATGTAACGTTTTTTTCTCCCGACGGACCGCTACCATACGCCCAAACGCCGCCAAACGCATTCACCGTTTGGAAATGCGTCGCAAATGCGTCGCAAATGCGTCGCTAATGTTACTCTATGACGAAACAACGTATCCAGCAAAAACTTTTGCTGGATGCGGCGTTTCGCAAAAACGACGCATTTGCGACGTATTGCAGTTAACGCTAGTGTGAAACTAGCCTGAAATCCCCCCATATTTTTCACACATTTATTTGTACTATTGATTTATGCAAAATTAAGGGCTCCATAACAGAAACAAAACCTCCCTATGTACTATGTGTGCCTCAAATCTGTAGTACAGAAGGAAAATTACATTATTATATTTCCTTTGTATTTTTTTTTTTAGCATGAATTGACTGGAAATCAGCAACTACTGATTGAAAGCTCTTCGGTCAGCAACATATAGTGCAGCCTGAATGAGAAGTCATCCTCAAAACTCCTTCCTGCAACAATACAAGCTTCCTCTACAGATAAGATCCAAATAAAGAGAGTCGGAATGGAAAACATTTATTTTATGGAAGAATTAAATGATCCTGCAATCTGCTGTCTGCGATACATATGGCCGAAAGAGGGAAAATGGATAACGGAGAATCTTTAGAAATAATCACTAAAGCTCCATATGAAGACACCCGGAAAAAATTATCAGTAACTTAATATTCTTGTGATATGGACAGATCATGTACAGCTGTTCACTGTATGTAGATACACATCTTTACAATGAAAAAAAAACACCATCTGTCCATTTGTCTGCCCCGAGAAAAACGCTGTCTCCTCTGTGTTTCTCCCTTACAGATAGGAAATCTTTTAGTTATAAATGTATTTGCTTGGGGAACGAAGAAAAATATAGGTGCCACTACATAGTAACAATAAAAGCCTTCGCTTTGTCTTTATGAAGCGACGGCGATTACTTTGGGTGAAAGTGGCCGCTCTCGTCTGCGCGGCAGACAGGCCGTATTTCACTGCTTGAATCCAAAAAAAACACATTGCTAAATAAAATATTAATATTGCCATTATTTTGTCAAACACGGTTTGAACAATGTGGATCTACATGTGATTGGACGCGGCACAAACTGATCATTACTTTCAAACAAATACCTTGTAAATCTCTGCAGCCTGACAAATATGTGGATAAAACAGCCAGGAACATTGTGTATTTAATAACACGAGCATTACCCTTTAGTGATTTCTGCAAAGAAATGACCACCTACTTCAAAAGCAGCTTGGCATATTTTTATTTGCAGTCACCATCAGGGCACACGCCATAATCCACTGCAGAATGGACATTCCACAGTATCTGTTTAGGTTTTTGTTTTTTTTTACATTGCCCTGCATTAAAATGGTATTCCCTTCTGAAAACAATGGTATATCAATAGGATATGTCATCACTTTATGATCATTGAGGGTCTGACCTCTGGGACCCCATCGATTTTGAAAACATTTTTTTTTCCTGAGCAATGATGCTCTAGGTTGCCCAGCTGTGCAAAAACTGCAGCAAAGCCTCATTAACTTGATTGGAACTGCTGCACTTTCCTTGCACGGTGGATGGCCTGGGCACCGATTATACACATATAGAGATTTCTTTTTTTCTTATAATCAGGCCTCCTGAACAGGACAGAACAAAGAGTCTCTGCATCTTCATAATACAGGGATGGTGTGTGCCACAGTAAAGTTGGAGGGTAAAGCGTCCCATATAAGTGTATAGCTACCATTATACAGCTATCTATAATTCATGCATGAGACATAAGGATGTCATTTTCAGACAGAACGATCCAAACAAGCGATAATTAGGTAGACCTACATCTAACTCCACCAATGGTTGATCAACCGTCTCATATTTTGCATCTCTGGAACCACAAAGGTCTTCAGCCTACGCACTGTATGTACCCACTTGTATGAAGGATAGCAAGGTCACTCTCAGTAAGCAATTAATGCAATTTTCCTATTAAGACCATAGAAGGCTGATAAAGCTTTAATGTGACATTTTATACCATGGGTGCAAAGATTTCAGCCCATAGGAAGCATAGATTGACAATAGACAGGTTGATCTGTGCTCATTTATAGGCCCTTCATGGGTCAGTTCATAGACAAGTCCATCTAGTTCAACTGAGAGATAGGAAGAGATAAAAGGGAATAAGGTAGAAATACAACCATAATGCATGATCCAGTCTCTATCTTAATCCTTTGTGCAATCAAATAGTGTGGCAATGTCTACAAAAGGCTAGGACTTTTCCTTGCACATGACCTAACAAGGTGACAGCAATTACATGTCATCTAATTCTGCCACTGACCGCGAGAAAACATAAGTAATTTGTTTTCAGACTCTATATTATTGAGCATTAGCAGCCTTACCAATGTTTCCTTCTGCTATAACATCAGTACAGTTTCTTCAACCACCGATGTCATTGTATAACTTTGACATAATGAACCAGAAACCAGGGTAAGGGGTAAGGTAAATATTTTCCCACAGGAGCATTGCGGCTTAAAAGTCTCCTCAGCTAGGCATGTTTGACATGTCACTCTCCACAAGGAGAAACAATATCCCTTGGATCCTGGTCAAATGCCTCTTACACAGCCAAACCACATCTCACACTTTGCACTTACAAGGGGCAGTACCCCGAAACACCGTGTCTGCAAATTGAGATTCTAGTTTTGGCTTTTATCCTAAGTCATGAGACAAGGCTCGCTAAAAGGTCGACATGACTTCTAGGATTGCTACTTCCTCTCTCTGAAAAGACAATTTGCATATTTCCTAGATGCATAAAATTATGAAGCATTTCAGAAGTCACTGTTCACAAAGACCATGAGAACTAAGTATCAACAGTAAGAGACTACCTATTATCTAAAGTTTGACATTAAGCAGGCCTCAATAACTTAACTATACATTCAGGACATTTAAGACAGATTTTTGTAACCTCACATTGGTATAATTTATCACAAGACATATCCTAAATGAATGTATTGCATTGTGCCATGTGACATATCCTGACACTCACGCAAGCTTTACATATTTCTAAGCAGATCAGATTTGCAAGAGGATATTCTGAAACTTTGTCAAAAAGCGTGCCACACTTGGCTCACTCAATTCTTCAAACTTTGCCAAACTTTTGAAGGACTCTTTCACTTCATAAATCAGCTGGCAGTTTAGATTATCCTGGCAGTACCTTTAAGGAACAAATCAAGATCATAGGAAAGGAAGGAGATCACATCGAAACTTTGACTGGATACAGGTGTTTACATTTACAGATGAGCCACAAATGACTGGATCTTTGACAGCTGTTGATGCTATCAGCGGTGTGCAGCTATTATTGGCTGCGGTCACAGGGGCTCATAGACCCTTTCCCTTAGCAAAGACTCCACAGCTGATAACATTTGGCTGAACTTTCAGATCATAACCTCCCTTCTGACTTCATGCCGTCAAACTGGCTAAACCGATGAAAAGAAGAGACACAGAGGGAAGACAAGTGAGCGATTAGTGAGTAGGCTGCTTTCACATCCATTAAGAGGTAGAGCAGTGGATTGAAAGGATGTTTAAGTTGACAAGAAACTAATCAGTTTGTGGGTCTTTGTCTATTTACTAAACCTTGAAAATAAAGGATATAAGATTGTGACATAACATCGGGCAATTTATTGTATTATTGACTTACACCATTGTAAGGGAGGTGAAGATGATGTTCCATCCTTTAACATCTCCTAGTGGTTAAATGTAGGAGAATGTATTTTACATGAGTTACAGATGTTTTGCATTGTAGTTAATAGTTATCTCCCTGGGGCTGCTGTATAGCCTAGACAGGGTTAACTATGACGGCCAGAACAGATTGGGGAAGAGAACAGATGGTTAGTGTCAAGATCCAAAAGTAAAGTTAGTCAGTTGAAGAAAGTATAGTGAAAATTGCAAAGGTCAAATGCAGTGGCTTGCTAGAGCAAAGAAGAGCCTGTTACTTGGGGCAGTGGATTGCTATACGACCATTCTGTGCGAATCAGTTTGTTAAGCATGCTAAGCCTACAGTGCTGGAAAGAAAGATGGACTCAGACTCTCAGAGGCAGAAGGTAATGGAATCTGAGTGCACTCAATTGAGAAGAATTCCTAGTGCTAGAGGAGTTAGCAAGAGGGATGCTCTACCCAAACCCAGTATTAGGGCTGAAGTGATGTCCAGTCCACTCCCATCTAGTCCGCTATCTCTCAGATCACTTTCTTCTTGACACTCTACAAACTGTTTTCCGCTCTTTACACTCTACTGAAATTGACCTCACTAAAGTTTTACAATGATCTACTAACGGCTAAATCTAATTGTCACTACTCCTGGCTTATTTTCCTCAACACAGTGGATCATCAGCTCTTCTTCACAATGCTCTGCTCCATCGGCTTCCAGGACACCGTTCTCTCCTGGTTCTCCTTCTACCTCTCTGACTACTCCTTCGCTGTATCTTTTGCTGACTCCTCCTCTCCTTTTCCACTTACTGTTGGGGTTCCTTAAGGATCAGTCCTAGGCCCCCTCCTCTTCTCCTTGCATACTGCCCCTATTGGACAATCAGTAGATTTGGTTTCCAGTACCATCTCTATGCTGATGACACCCAATTATACACCTTTACTCCTGACATCATGCCTGCATTATTACAAAACACCAGTGATTGTCTTGCCACTGTCTCCAACATCATGTCCTACCTCTATCTGAAACTGAATCTGTCAAAAACGAAACTTGTATTTACTCCCTCCACTAACCTACCTATGCCCGACATTGCCATTTCCGTGTGTGGTTCTACCATTACTCCCCAGCAACATGCCCACTGTATTGGGGTCATATTGATTCAGATCTTTCACTCACCCCCCCCCCCCCCCACATCCAATGACTAGCTCACTCTTGTCATCTACACCTCAAAAACATTTCTAGAATTTGACCTTTTCTTACTTTCGGCTCTGCAAAAACTCTTACTGTATGTCTTATTAATTCTCATCTGGAATATTGTAACTCTCTACTAATCGGTCTCCCTCTTATTAAACTCTACGCTCTCCAATGCGTCTTGAATGAAGCAGCCGGTATCATATTCCTCATCAACCATTACACCGATGCCTCTACCTTGTGCCAGTCATTGCACTGGTTACCCAACCACTCCAGAGTTTAATATAAACTTATCACTCTAACCCAAAAAGCGCTCCACGGTTCAGCACCACCCTACATCTCCTCCCTTGTCTCAGTCTACCACCCTTCCCGTGCCCTCTATTCTGCTAAAGACTAGAGTTAAGTGAATTTGTTCGGGTTTCCTCTAATTTGGTGAGCTATAGCCCTTACCGAATAAGCTGCAGTGGGAACCCGGCTTCCTGGATCATGCTGGCTGATCAGCTGCCCGGCGTCGCAGTTGCATGTGTCTCGGCTGTGTCACAGTCACAGTGTAATAATTATAGGGGATAACTCAGGAGACTCTTTGCGTGGAACAAGACAACTACAGGACACAGTTTTATAAGTGGTAAAGTCTATATTATCACACGGTGATTCAAACAGGTGCAGAGAGAAACTCAAGTCCAAAACACTTGGTGCAAATAATAAACGCAGCTTAGCAGTCTATAGGAAACTTCAGAGGAAAATGCAATCAAGCAGAAAGTCTATGAAGCACAGTTATTCTTGAGGATACTAGACACGAATAAATCCTTGTCTTAGTCCAGGCACAGATAGATATGCTTATTAGACAGTTCAAAGCATATCTTAGCTCAACCAGGGAGGCCTGGTTAATAGTCTCAGGTTATTGCAAAGCAGCAACAGCTTACATGACCAGCAAATGCAGATGGAAGTAAACACGAACAGCAGATAAAGGAGGATTACTGGAAACTTGTGTATGCAGCAGGAACTCAGAGCAGAGTAGCAGGATCACCACACAGGTTCACAGGAGCAGGTGTATAGCCAGGGAGTAATCAGAGGTCAGGAGCTGGATGCAAGGCAGAATACTCTAGCACAGACTGAAGGCTGGGGTGGAGTTTTATAGCAGGAGACACAGTGCACATGAAACCAAAGATGCCATCTTGGAAAAGGGCAGTAATGCACAAAAGGTAAAAAATGTTCAGAGTCCTGACATTACTCCCTCCTTAGAAGCGGCCTCAGGACGATCCTGGACCTGGTTTTTCAGGGAATCTCTGATGAAAACGAGAAATCTTCTGTTGGGCATTGATGTTTTCCACAGGTTCCCAAGAGTCTTCCTCAGGGGGATATCCCTGCCATCTTATCAGATATTGGAGCCGATTCCTGCGAATCCTGGAATCAATAATTTCCTCCACCACAAATTGTTCTTGCCCATCAATCACCACAGGCTGCGGAGGTGGCACAACACGTCCCTGGAAGGTATTAGGAGATACAGGCTTTAGTAAAGATACATGAAAAACTGGGTGTACCTTCATTGTCCTAGGCAGCTTCAGCCAGCAGGCCACAGAGCTCACAATACCGTTGATCTTGAAAGAGTCAATTAATTTCTGTCCAAGTTTTTGTGAAGGAACATTTAACTTCAGATTCTTAGTTGCTAACCACACGGAATCTCCTACCTTGAACATGGGTGCAGGTTTACGGAATCTATCAGCCGATCTCTTATAACATTCTTGAGCTGTGGTCAGGGATTCCTTCAGAACCTCCAGATTCTGTCTCATTGCAGTCAGCCTTTCCTCCACTGCCGGAACCGGAGAATTAATTGGAAACCTAGGTAAAATACACGGATGATAACCCAGATTGGCAAAGAAAGGTGTAAATTTAGTGGAGGCGCTCTGAGAATTATTATATGAAAATTCAGCTAACGGCAACAACTCCAACCAATCATCCTGGAGATGGCTGACATAACATCTTAGATATTGTTCCAGCGTCTGGTTGGTACGCTCAGTCTGACCATTTGTCTGGGGATGGTAAGCAGAAGAGAGACAGACATTAATATTGAGTGCAGAGCAAAACCCCTTCCAGAATCTTGAAGTGAACTGTACTCCACGGTCAGAGATGATCTCATCCGGAACCCCATGCAACCGAAAGACGTTCTGTATAATCAAGTTCACTGTATCTTTAGCTGAGGGGAGGCCGGTGCACGGAACAAAATGAGCAGCTTTAGTCAGGCGATCAACTACCACCATGATTGTATTCATGCCCCCCGATGTAGGCAGCTCCACAAAAAATCCATTGATATAGACCACCAAGGGTGGGACGGAACAGGTAATGGTTGTAGAAGACCCGTAGGTGCCACATGAGGAGTCTTGTAATGGGCACATACCTTGCAAGAGAGAACATAGTCCTTGGTATCCTTCAGGCAAGTTGGCCACCAGAAGAATCGGCTCAGGAACTCTTGTGTCTTCTGTACCCCCCTGTGACCAGCCAACTTGGAGTCATGTACCAACTTGAGGATCTGCAGACAGACAACCTCCGGGACATAGATACGTCGATCTCTGAACCACATGCCACCCTTAAAGACAAGATTAATATCCACAGGTGGGTTGGCCAGAAATACATCACCTTCATAGGCCTCCCTGCACTCATTCCACAAGTCCTGATCGTGGATAACTCCGATGAAATTGGCATCAGATAGAATGGTCTTGGACGGGGCTCCAGGTACGGAATCCGCAGCATGGATTCGGGATAAAGCATCAGCCTTCCCATTACGAGAACCTGGATGGTACGAGATAAGAAAGTTAAATTGATTTAAAAATAAGTTCCAACGAGCCTGACGAGGAGAAAGACATCTAGCGGATCTAAGGAACTCTAGATTGCGATGGTCAGTTAGCACTATGATCTGTTGTGCAGCTCCTTGCAGATGATGCCTCCATTCTTTGAAAGCCGCAATAATAGCCAGCAAATGTCACGGGGAGACTAGGTGAGCGAGAGCTAAAAACCCGGGCCCCTGCAGTTTCCCTCAGACTAGGGAAATCCTGACTGACCCTCTACCTGGAGTTTACACTGATGGTGTGCATGTCCAGGCCTCGAACCTCACCCTCACTCCTGTTTTAACCCTAGGCTGATACCTTCGCCCTCCACCCAGTGAAGAAGTAATATTCCAATACCCACAGTTAGCACAGACAAGGATAAAGGAAAATATACACCACGCCGCAGACACTCAGGAACACACTATAAATGTGCAGGGCAAAATAAATACAAATATAGGAAGGAGTAAATAAGACAGAGGAAAATACACCACCAGCAACGAACCTCCAACAACCAGCTCTCCTCTCCAGACCGAGATAACAACGCACAAGACAGAGAACTATTTAAAGGCCATGGGAATGGCCCAGCTTCCAATCCGAGGATTAGGTAAATTAACCCCGGAACAGCTAGATAAAATCTAGCAGACGCCAATGAGCAAATAGTGGTCAAAAGCGGAATTACCGCTGTCTGTCGGATGACCTAATCTGAACAGCATCCGACATGACAGTACCCCGCCTTCTACGAGGGACCCCAGGGCCCTCACGGCTTATAGGACCCGGCTTGTCTGGATGGCGACGATGAAAAAACCTGACCAGCCGATCCGCATGAATGTCCGAGGCTGGTACCCTGGACCTCTCCTCAGGCCCATAACCACGCCAGTGTACCAAGTACTGTAAAGTGCGATGCAGTACACGAGAGTCAACCACCTTGGAGACTTCAAACTCCAAATTACCATCCACCAAGACTGGAGGTGGCATAGGCGCTGCGTCCACAGAACCCACCACCTTCTTTAGAAGAGACCTGTGGAACACGTTGTGTATCTTATACACCGTAGGGAGCTCCAATCGGTACGCTACTGGGTTAATGACGGCGGTGACCCTAAATGGACCAATAAACCGTGGACCCAATTTAAGGGATGGTATTTTGAGTCTTATGTTTTTTGTGGATAACCACACCCAGTCATCCACACTCAGGTCCGGACCTGGCACACGCCTACTGTCAGCCACACGTTTGTACCTAGCACCCACACTCAACAGGTGCTGCTTAACTCTCCTCCAGACTGATGACAATTGTGTCCCCAACTGGTCCTCCTCCGGAACACCGGAAGAGCCCCTCTGACTCAAGGTACAAAATTGAGGATGTAGCCCGTAAACACAAAAAAACGGAGACTCCCCAGACGACTCCTGGCGGTGATTATTGATGGCAAACTCAGGCAAAGGTAGAAAGGTAGACCACTCCTCCTGGTTATCCGAGACAAAGCAGCGTAAGTACTGTTCCAAATTTTGGTTCATACGATCAGTCTGACCATTTGACTGAGGATGAAACGCCGAAGAATGAGATAACTTGATCCCCAGCCGTGCGCAAAATGCTCTCCAAAATTTTGCCACAAACTGAGACCCCCTATCAGACACGATGTCAGACGGAACCCCATGAAGTCTGACCACCTCCTGCACAAATACCTGAGCCAGAGTCTTAGCGTTAGGCAACGAAGGCAAAGACACAAAGTGCGACATTTTAGAAAACCGATCAACAATCACCAAGATGACCGTGTTCCCAGCTGATGAGGGCAAATCAGTGATGAAATCCATGGAGATTTCCGTCCAAGGCTTACTAGGTACCTCAAGAGGAAGTAGTGTGCCAACAGGACGGGAGCAAGGCGTCTTAGCCCTAGTGCACGTGGTACAAGCTGACACATATGAGACCACATCCTGTCGGATCTTGGGCCACCAAAACCGACGTGACACCAACTCCAAGGTACCTCTAACCCCTGGGTGGCCAGCCTGGACAGCATCATGATGCTCCGCCAAAACCTTTAGGCGGAGATGAAGCGGTACAAAAGATTTGTTGACGGGAAGCTCAGATGGTACCTCCTCCTGAGCCTCGGCAATCTCAGCCTCAACCTCGGTAGTGAGAGCCGAAACCACAACACCCTTTTGGAGGATAGGTACTGGATCCTCCCGAGGTTCTCCCCCCGGAAAACACCTGGACAGAGCATCCGCCTTAGTGTTTTTAGACCCCGGTCTGTAAGTGACCACAAAATTGAACCACGTGAAAAACAATGCCCAGCGAGCCTGCCTGGGGGACAGACGCTTGGCTGACTCCAAATACAGCAGATTCTTATGATCGGTAATAACAGTAACCTGATGTACCGACCCCTCCAAGAAGTGTCGCCATTCCTCAAAGGCCAACTTAATTGCCAACAACTCCCTGTTGCCAATATCGTAGTTACGTTCGGCGGACGACAGTTTCTTGGAGAAATAGGCGCACAGACGTAAACCACTCAAAGATGAGCCTTGAGATAGTACCGCCCCCACACCAACCTCAGACGCATCGACTTCCACAACAAAGGGTTTAGATACGTCTGGCTGCACAAGAATGAGGGCTGAAACAAAACTGTTCTTAAGAAATTCAAATGCGCGCACAGCAGCCTCAGGCCAAACGGAGAAATTGGTACCCTTTTTAGTCATGTCAGTTAGTGGTTTAGCAATGATGGAAAAATCCTTGATAAATTTCCTATAGTAGTTAGAAAACCCAAGGAACCGCTGAAGTGCTTTCAGGTTATCAGGACGTTCCCAATGCAGCACCGCCTGCACCTTAGCGGCGTCCATTTTAAACCCAGAAGCAGACACAATATAACCCAAGAAAGGCAACTCTTGAACTGAAAATACACATTTCTCAAGTTTAGCATACAGCTTATTCTCTCTGAGAAGCTGTAACACCTGCCTGACATGATCTAAATGAGCATCACGGTCGCAAGAATATATGAGAATGTCATCTAGACACACGATAACGAATTTCCCCAAAACATGCGAGAACACATCATTGATGAAATGTTGGAACACTGCAGGTGCGTTAGTCAACCCAAACGGCATCACCAAATTTTCAAAATGACCCTCAGGGGTATTAAAAGCCATCTTCCACTCATCACCTTGACGGACTCTTATGAGGTTGTACGCCCCTCTGAGGTCAAGCTTGGTAAACCACTTAGCACCTGCCACCTGGTTGAACAAATCTGGTATCAGAGGCATAGGGTATGGATCACGAACCGTAATCTGGTTCAACTCCCTGAAATC
Organism: Ranitomeya variabilis; assembly: GCF_051348905.1. Classification (NCBI taxonomy): domain Eukaryota; kingdom Metazoa; phylum Chordata; class Amphibia; order Anura; family Dendrobatidae; genus Ranitomeya; species Ranitomeya variabilis. The sequence continues at coordinate 612,998,993 of NC_135233.1, forward strand.
CAAACACGGGCGTAATCCGCCATCTTTCTTCTTCACGAAGAAGAACCCTGCTGCCACCGGCGAGGATGACGGCCTGATGTGACCTTTGCTCAAGCTTTCAGCAATGTAATCTTTTAACGCTTGTCTCTCCGGACCGGAGATGTTAAACATCCTTGCTTTAGGCAATTTGGCCCCTGGTTTAAACCTGATAGAACAGTCATAAGGACGATGTGGCGGCAACTCTGAACAACCCTTCTCAGAGAACACATCCACAAAATCCAGAAGTGACTCCGGAATGCTTGAAGTCACCACAGCCACACATGTGGCCAGGCAATTCTCCTGGCAGAACTCGCTCCACCGAATTATGTCCTGAGTTTTCCAGTCAATTACCGGGTTGTGCATAGACAACCAAGGAAAACCCAAAACCACCTGAGCAGGAAGATTCCTGAGCACCTTACATGTAACCCGCTCGGAATGTAGAACTCCTATGTGGAGTTTCACCTCAGCCACAAATTCAGTTATCTCCCCCTGAGAGAGAGGAGCAGCATTGATGGTGACCACGCGGATAGGATGAGACAGTTTTTCAATCCTAAAACCTGCTGTGCGCGCAAACTCCTCATCAATGAGATTTGTGGCTGAACCACTATCCACAAAAACAGTAATTGGCAGCTCACTGCCAGCAATAAAAACCTTAGCAGGGAGCATGCATTGAGAAACCACCATGGAGGATATACATAAGCTCAGATTGGTCTCCTCCACACCCTCTGAGCTTAGGAGTTTTCCGCCGTTGCGTTTTTCTTAGACAGCAGAGGACAGATGTTAATAAAATGACCAGTTTTACCACAGTAAAAACAGGCTCCCTGCTTCCTGAGCTCAGGGGCTTGATGCTTGACATGTGACACCCCTGCGATTTGCATAGGTTACGTGGGCTCACCTGCAGCAACCTCACGTGAACCTAAACCTTCTCCCACAGGCGGAGTCTCATGCTCCCCCTGACGCAAACGACGATCAATGCGGACAACCAGACTCATGGCGGAATCTAGAGAAGCAGGAGTCTCGTACATCAGAAGGGCTTTTTTAACCCTTCTAGAAATCCCATGTATAAACTGACTGCGCAATGCTGGATCATTCCATTGTGTATCGATCGCCCAGCGACGAAATTCAGAACAGTAATCCTCTGCAACTCGCTCCCCCTGGCGAATAGTGCGTATCTTAGATTCTGCTAGAGCCATTCTGTCAGGTTCATCGTAGATTTTCCCAAGAGAAGAAAAAAAACTCTCCACAGAGTCAAATGCAACAGAATCAGATGGCAAAGAAAACACCCATGCGTGGGGATCCCCGCTTAACAATGACAACACCAGGCCCACACGCTGAGCTTCATTACCCGAGGAGGTCGGGCGCATGCAGAAATATAGTTTGCAAGCTTCACGAAAATAAACAAATTTACTGCGTTCCCCAGTAAATCTTTCAGGCAAAGGAAATTTAGGCTCAGCAACCTGTCGCTCCAGCCTGCACATTAGATACTGCTAGTCCCTGTTGCTGCACTGCCCCCCTCAACTCAGTGACCTGTAGGGATAGCGCCTCCAACTGGCGGGTTATGGAAGTCATGGGATCCATGACAAAACAAAAAAAAGAAAACCCCTTTTTTTTGTTGTTGTTGTTGGGCCGATTATAATTTCATGGGGAGACTAGGTGAGCGAGAGCTAAAAACCCGGGCCCCTGCAGTTTCTCCCAGACTAGGGAAATCCTGACTGACCCTCTACCTGGAGTTTACACTGATGGTGTGCATGTCCAGGCCTCGAACCTCACCCTCACTCCTGTTTTAACCCTAGGCTGATACCTCTGCCCTCCACCCAGTGAAGAGGTAATATTCCAATACCCACAGTTAGCACAGACAAGGATAAAGGAAAATATACACTACGCCGCAGACACTCAGGAACACACTATAAATGTGCAGGGCAAAATAAATACAAATATAGGAAGGAGTAAATAAGACAGAGGAAAATACACCACCAGCAACGAATCTCCAACAACCAGCTCTCCTCTCCAGACCGAGATAACAACGCACAAGACAGAAGCTATAATCGGCGACGCCCAATGAACAGGAGAACTATTTAAAGGCCATGGGAATGGCCCAGCTTCCATTCCGAGGATTAGGTAAATTAACCCCGGAACAGCTAGATAAAATCTAGCAGACGCCAATGAGCAAATAGTGGTCAAAAGCGGAATTACCGCTGTCTGTCGGACAACCTGGTCTGAACAGCGTCCGACATGACAGCAATTCCTTGTCTCCCACATCGTAATTCTTCTCTGCTGAGGTTATTCTACGGGAAAAGAAAGCACAAGGATGTAGCAGACCCTTCTCTCCAGTTCTTTGGGAGGGAATAGCCCCCAAAGCATTATCAGAAGCGTCCACCTCCACAATGAAAGGAAGTGTTGGATCTGGGTGTATCAACAGCGGTGCTGATGTGAAACAGATCTTAAGCCAATCAAAAGCTTCTTGAGCCTGTGATGACCACTTAAAGGGCTTTTCCTTCTTCGTCAAGGAAGTAATGGGACGGACAATAACAGAAAAATTTGGAATGAAGCGTCTGTAGAAATTTGCAAAACCAATAAAACGTTGGACCTCCTTAACGTTCTTGGGTACCGGCCCGTCAAGGATAGCCTGAATCTTACCAGAATCCATGTTCAGACCCTGGGGAGAGATGATATAACCTAAGAACTGTATCTCAGAACGATGGAACTCGCATTTCTCCGGTTTAATATACAGATGGTTCTCTTTCAGACGTCTTAAAACAGTTTTGACATGTTCTTCATGTTCCTGTAGAGAGTCAGAAAAGATTAGCATATCGTCCAAATAGATCACTACAAACTGGTCCAACAAATCTCTAAAAATGTCATTAGCAAGGTGTTGAAATGTTGCAGGGGCATTACAAAGCCCGAAGGGCATCACAAGAGATTGAAAGTGTCCATACCGGCACCTGAATGCTGTCTTCCACTCATCCCCTGGACGAATACGCACCAAATTATAAGCCCCACAAAGATCCAGTTTAGAGAACACCTTAGCATGGCGGACTCTTTCCAGTAATTCGGGAATCAGAGGCAATGGGTAACGGTTTCGTACGGTTACCTTATTGAGTCCTCGATAGTCAACACAGGGTCTCAGGGTCACATCCTTCTTCTTTACAAAAAAGATAGGTGCCCCTGCTGGTGAGGAAGAAGGACGTATGAAGCCTTTGGACAGATTTTCATCAATATACTCTTTTAAGGCTTGAAGCTCAGGTGCCGCCAAAGGGTATACGTTACCAAAAGGAATGGCTGCACCGGGAAGCAGCTCAATGGGACAGTCATAATGCCTGTGTGGAGGAAGCTGATCTGCAATCTTCTTGTCACAGATGTCAGAGAACTCTTTATAAGCTGGAGGTAAAGAAAATACCTGTACATGTGGTTCCGTAACCGTGGACTCAGGGACAGCTTCTGTTAACGCTGAGTTGCTCCTTGTTGGAAAGATAATCTCCTTGGTCTCCCAGTTGATAATTGGGTTCTGAGAATGCAACCAAGGGATGCCTAAAATCACAGGAAAATGAGGAGAAGAAATTAGCAAGAAAGAAAGTTGCTCCTGATGATTAGGCTCCAACAAAATTTCAAAGGGTACGGTCTCCTGATCCACAGGCCCAGAGATTAAAGGTGACCCATCCACTGTTTCCATGGTAATTGGAGAGGCTCTTTGCTGAATTTTAATACCATGTTCCTTGGCAAATGCGATATCCATTAAATTGCCACCTGCACCAGAGTCAATCATAGCTGCACTGGAAATCCACTGTCCTAAACACAGGATCTTAATAGGGAGAGAACAGTGAGAGTTCTTTTCCTTCAGCTCCTTGGGGGGTGAAGTCATAGAAAGTGAATGGAATACAGCGTTTAAAGGCAGGCTACATTCAGAGATGTCAGATTCATCATCAAAGTTGTCATACTCCCCTATTGCTGCTAGCACCTTGTTAGGCCGTCTAGGACACTTAGGACAATTGATCAAGAAGTGGTCAGACTGGCCGCAGTAGAAACATAGACTTTCATGCAGGCGATGCTCCCGGCGCTCATTGATCTCGTGCCTCTGAACGGAAGCAATTTGCATGGGCACCTCCTCCACCTCCTGAGATGTTTTACCTGCAGGCTCTTGGGAAGGAAGGGAAAAGTTAGAAACACGGTTATATGCAGCAAATTTCTCCTGCCTACGCTCAGTAAGGCGAATGTCTATGCGCACACAATGCTGTATAAATGTCTCTAGCTCTTGTGGTGGCTCAGAGCGGGCTAGTTCATCTTTTACAATACTAGACAGACCCCTTTTAAAAATAGGCAATTGTGCATAACTGTCCCAATTGGTATCTACCGCCAATCTCCTGAATTCAGTGGCATACTCAATAACAGAACGTTTAGCCTGGCGTAAAGACAACAAAGCAGATTCCCTCGGTTGCACGGCGATTAGGGTCATCAAACATTAATGCCATAGCGGCCAAGAAATCATCCAAGTCATTTAACCGTGGGTCACGAGACTCAATCATCGGATTCGCCCAGGCGAGCGCTCGTGAGGTCAGTAGCATTATTACATACAATAATTTGAATCTATCAGTAGGAAAACGGTCAGCATGCACATCAAAATATAGCATACATTGATTCACAAAGGCACGAAATTTGTCGCTATCACCATTAAATCTGAACTTAGGTGGGCCAGCTGGTGGCGGTTGCCCAGAGGGTAAAGTCACTTGTGCAGCTATTTGCGTGCTTATGTCCTGAAAAGCCCGTCCATACTGGGACTCTATGCCAGCAAGTTTGTTTTCCTGGGCTGCCATGCGGTTGCTCAAGTCCTGCAAAGTTTGTCCAAACACTTGTTGATTGTGTTCAAAGCTTCCAAACTTCTTTTGCAGACTTTCCACATCTTTCTGCAGTGATCTAATTATGGAAAACACCTGCTCAAATTTGCTTTCTGCAGTCATTGTTGAAGCAGTCTCCTTTTTTTTTTTTTAGACTAGAGTATCCTGTAATAATTATAGGGGATAACTCAGGAGACTCTTTGCATGGAACAAGACAACTACAGGACACAGTTTTATAAGTGGTAAAGTCTATATTATCAAACAGGTGCAGAGAGAAACTCAAGTCCACAACACTTGGTGCAAATAATAAACGCAGCTTAGCAGTCTATAGGAAACTTCAGAGGAAAATGCAATCAAGCAGAAAGTCTATGAAGCACAGTTATTCTTGAGGATACTAGACACGAATAAATCCTTGTCTTAGTCCAGGCACAGATAGATATGCTTATTAGGCAGTTCAAAGCATATCTTAGCTCAACCAGGGAGGCCTGGTTAATAGTCTCAGGTTATTGCAAAGCAGCAACAGCTTACATGACCAGCAAATGCAGATGGAAGTAAACACGAACAGCAGATGAAGGAGGATTACTGGAAACTTGTGTATGCAGCAGGAACTCAGAGCAGAGTAGCAGGATCACCACACAGGCTCACAGGAGCAGGTGTATAGAGAGGGAGTAATCAGAGGTCAGGAGCTGGATGCAATGCAGAATACTCTAGCACAGACTGAAGGCTGGGGTGGAGTTTTATAGCAGGAGACACAGTGCACATGAGACCAAAGATGCCATCTTGGAAAAGGGCAGTAATGCACAAAAGGTAAAAAATGTTCAGAGTCCTGACACACAGCACATGCATGGAGAGCCTGTTTGTTGGTCTCTCCATGTTAGATCATTGCTGGATGAACAATCGTTCAACTGATCACGTAACCACCTTATACACAAAAATGGGTAGAGTATGACACTGCCAGAATCTTTTGATGGTGGCTTTTTTCTGGGAGAAGGAAAGGATCGTGAATTGAAGTTCAATAAGCCCAGTCTATCAAGAGAGTGTCAGAAGGTCCAAATACACATTTGATGGCCATTCATGGAAAAATTGGTGAGTTAGGTTGCCCTTTAATGTGCATTTGGGTCTTTAGTCAATAATACTAGAATTGATGACCTCCATTTATATGAGCATAAGTCTATGTAGTGTCAGAAGATCATGTTTGTTGACTTCTCTTTGAACTATACTACTACTAGCCTTATGAGAAAATATTACTTTTACATTGATGCATGTTTTATTTAAGTTTTTGTGATTTATATTCTTGTGCTTCTTTTATAAATTATGACTTTGAAAGTGCACAGGGGGAAAAATGTCCCCTTCGCAACATAAGATGGAGAACAAATAAATTAGCTAACAAAATGCTTGTTTATCCATCTCTGAAAAGTTTCTTTGCTCATTAATCTTAATCAACCCCCAGAATATTCAGAGTTTCTTTCGTCATTGCCTGGGGCTACTCAATGCAACAACTCATGACAGACAAATCTTAATTTTATTTGAATTCTCCGTTAGAGTTGATAGATGCACAGTAAAGACTGATTTACAAATATCTTATTTAGAAGCTCGGGGTATAGGAAAGCTATTAATGTAAGTACAGAGTATTATAGCACTGTAGTCTGTTAGTGGAGAAGTCTTAAATGGGAGTTACAAGTATGATACCAAGTAAAAGGGGCAAATATAGATGGAGACTTTCAACAAATATATATATATATTTTTTTCACTGCACGTGAAAATGCTGGTAGGGGAAGATTGACAATATATACCTTTCTGTCCATTAGTTTTGCTTTCCTACTCATAATGATAAATAAAACACTTTAATCCAGCCCCAGGGTAAAATCTCATAGGGAAATAGAGAATAGGTACCATATTTTTCGGACTATAAGACGCACCGGACTATAAGGCGCACCCAGGTTTTAGAGGTGGAAAATAGGGAAAAAAAATATTTGCAGCAAAAAAATGTGGTAAAATATTTAATAACATAAATAACATACTATTATATGTGGTGTTATTACATATAATAGTATGTTATTATGTTGGAAGCTGCAGGACCAGTGTGGTGTCTGTGAAGTACTATATGAAGATGCTGGAGGGTGAGTATAAGAATGGGGGCACAGGGCTGATATTGAAAGCACCACTCCAGCACTGCAAAATAGCACTGGAGTGCTGCTTTAAAATCCCATGGGAGAACTATAACTCCCAGCATGTCCTGCAGATCCTATGACGTGCTGGGAGTTATAGTTCACCACAGGAGTGGCAGAGTGCTTTATTGTGTTTTGTAAAGACTAACCTCTTAATTGTGGCAGCCAGCCACTGTTGTGAGGTAAAAGCATCCCATGACTGCACACAGAGCCCTCCCTCTTGTTGCCTCTCCACAGCACAGGTTTTGAGGAAGCCTGCAGATTCTAGTGGAAAGCCTGAAGGACCTGTGATGATGTCATGAAGAGGGAGGGCTCTGAGCTGCCATGTGATGCTCCAGCCCGCCCACTCCTGACATCAAACAGGTCCTGTTTGTGCACAGCACTCGGCATCCAGGCATGGCAGGCAGGTATACAGCGATCTCCTCTCCGCTCTGGCCCCTGCTGCTGGTGCTGCCTCCTCCCCTGGACACACAGATCTCCCCAGCTGCTGCAGGAATCAGCGCTGAGGAAGCCATGAGTGTCCCTGCTTAAGTGCAGTATTCATTTGCTGCTCCCGGCTCACCACTCAGCTGATCGGTGGGCGGGGAGCCGCTAATGAATATTCACTGCACTTAATCATCGGGACCACATGGTTTTCCCAGCGCTGATTCCGGGCAGCGGGACATCCTGAAGTGGGATAACAGTGTGATCTGTCATGATTCTCAATGGCGAGAGAACATAGCCCAGCATATATGAGAACTAGCTCTTGGAAGATGGAAACTATACTGACCATGAACTAAACCTGCCGCACAACTAGAAGTGGCCGGGTAGCATGCCTACGTTTTTTTATCCCTAGATGCCCAGCGCCAGCCGGAGAACTACCTAATCCTAGCAGAGGAAAAGACAGTCCTGGCTCACCTCTAGAGAAATTTTCCCAAAAGGCAGACAGAGGCCCCCACATATATTGGCGGTGATTTAAGATGAAATGACAAACGTAGTATGAAAATAGCTTTAGCAAAATCGAGGTCCGCTTACTAGATAGCATGAAGACAGAAAGGGCACTTTCATGGTCAGCAGAAAACCCTATCAAAACACCATGCAGAAATTACTTTAAGACTCTAGCATTAACTCATAACACCAGAGTGGCAATTTCCGCTCACAAGAGCTTTCCAGACACAGTAACGAAACAGCAGCTGTGAACAGGAACAAAATGCAAAAACACACAAGGACAAAAGTCCAACTTAGCTGGGAGTTGTCTAGTAGCAGGAACATGCACAGAAAGGCTACTGATTACATTGTTGACCGGCATGAAACTGACAGAGGAGCAAGGTTATATAGCGACTCCCACATCCTGATAGGAGCAGGTGAACAGAGGGGATGATGCACACAAGTTAAATTCCACAAGTGGCCACAGGGGGAGCCCAGAATCCAATTTCACAACAGTACCCCCCCCTCAAGGAGGGGGCACCGAACCCTCACCAGAACCACCAGGGCGATCAGGATGAGCCCTATGAAAGGCACGGACAAGATCGGAGGCATGAACATCAGAGGCAGTGACCCAAGAATTATCCTCCTGACCGTATCCCTTCCATTTGACCAGATACTGGAGTTTCCGTCTGGAAACACGAGAGTCCAAGATCTTTTCCACAACGTACTCCAACTCACCCTCAACCAACACCGGAGCAGGAGGCTCAACGGAAGGCACAGCTGGTACCTCATACCTGAGCAACAATGACCGATGAAAAACATTATGAATCGAAAAGGATGCAGGGAGGTCCAAACGGAAGGACACAGGGTTAAGAATCTCCAATATCTTGTACGGGCCGATGAACCGAGGCTTAAACTTAGGAGAAGAAACCCTCATAGGGACAAAACGAGAAGACAACCACACCAAGTCCCCAACACAAAGCCGAGGACCAACACGACGACGGCGGTTGGCAAAAATCTGAGTCTTCTCCTGGGACAACTTCAAATTGTCCACCACCTGCCCCCAAATCTGATGCAACCTCTCCACCACAGCATCCACTCCAGGACAATCCGAAGATTCCACTTGACCGGAGGAAAATCGAGGATGAAACCCCGAATTACAGAAAAACGGGGACACCAAGGTGGCAGAGCTGGCCCGATTATTGAGGGCGAACTCCGCCAAAGGCAAAAAAGCAACCCAATCATCCTGATCCGCAGACACAAAACACCTCAAATATGTCTCCAAGGTCTGATTAGTCCGCTCGGTCTGGCCATTGGTCTGAGGATGGAAAGCAGACGAAAAAGACAAATCTATGCCCATCCTAGCACAGAATGCCCGCCAAAATCTAGACACGAATTGGGTCCCTCTGTCAGAAACGATATTCTCCGGAATACCATGCAAACGAACAACATTTTGAAAAAACAGAGGAACCAACTCGGAAGAAGAAGGCAACTTAGGCAAGGGAACCAGATGGACCATCTTAGAGAAACGGTCACACACCACCCAGATGACAGACATCTTCTGAGAAACAGGCAGATCCGAAATAAAATCCATCGAGATGTGCGTCCAAGGCCTCTTCGGGATAGGCAAGGGTAACAACAATCCACTAGCCCGAGAACAACAAGGCTTGGCCCGAGCACAAACGTCACAAGACTGCACAAAGCCTCGCACATCTCGTGACAGGGAAGGCCACCAGAAGGACCTTGCCACCAAATCCCTGGTACCAAAGATTCCAGGATGACCTGCCAACGCAGAAGAATGAACCTCAGAGATGACTCTACTGGTCCAATCATCAGGAACAAACAGTCTACCAGGTGGGCAACGATCAGGTCTATCCGCCTGAAACTCCTGCAAGGCCCGCCGCAGGTCTGGAGAAACGGCAGACAATATCACTCCATCTTTAAGGATACCTGTGGGCTCAGAATTACCAGGGGAGTCAGGCTCAAAACTCCTAGAAAGGGCATCCGCCTTAACATTCTTAGAACCCGGTAGGTAAGACACCACAAAATTAAACCGAGAGAAAAACAACGACCAGCGCGCTTGTCTAGGATTCAGGCGCCTGGCAGACTCAAGGTAAATTAAATTTTTGTGGTCAGTCAATACCACCACCTGATGTCTGGCCCCCTCAAGCCAGTGACGCCACTCCTCAAAAGCCCACTTCATGGCCAAAAGCTCCCGATTCCCAATATCATAATTCCGCTCGGCGGGCGAAAATTTACGGGAAAAAAAAGCACGAGGTCTCATCACGGAGCAGTCGGAACTTCTCTGCGACAACACCGCCCCAGCTCCGATTTCAGAAGCGTCGACCTCAACCTGAAAAGGAAGAGCAACATCAGGCTGACGCAACACTGGGGCGGAAGAAAAGCGGCGCTTGAGCTCCCGAAAGGCCTCCACAGCATCAGGGGACCAATCAGCAACATCAGCACCCTTCTTAGTCAAATCAGTCAATGGTTTTACAACATCAGAAAAACCAGCAATAAATCGACGATAAAAGTTAGCAAAGCCCAAAAATTTCTGAAGACTCTTAAGAGAAGAGGGTTGCGTCCAATCACCAATAGCCTGAACCTTGACAGGATCCATCTCGATGGAAGAGGGGGAAAAAATGTATCCCAAGAAGGAAATCTTCTGAACCCCAAAAACACACTTAGAACCCTTCACACACAAGGAATTAGACCGCAAAACCTGAAAAACCCTCCTGACCTGCTGGACATGAGAGTCCCAGTCATCCGAAAAAATCAGAATATCATCCAGATACACAATCATAAATTTATCCAAATAATCGCGGAAAATGTCATGCATAAAGGACTGGAAGACTGAAGGGGCATTTGAAAGACCAAAAGGCATCACCAAATACTCAAAATGGCCCTCGGGCGTATTAAATGCGGTTTTCCACTCATCCCCCTGCTTGATTCGCACCAAATTATACGCCCCACGGAGATCAATCTTAGAGAACCACTTGGCCCCCTTTATACGAGCAAACAAATCAGTAAGCAGTGGTAACGGATATTGATATTTAACAGTGATTTTATTCAAAAGTCGATAATCAATACACGGCCTCAAAGAGCCGTCTTTCTTAGACACAAAGAAAAAACCGGCTCCTAAGGGAGATGACGAAGGACGAATATGTCCCTTTTCCAAGGACTCCTTTATATATTCTCGCATAGCAGCGTGTTCAGGCACAGACAGATTAAATAAACGACCCTTAGGGTATTTACTACCCGGGATCAAGTCTATGGCACAATCGCACTCCCGGTGCGGAGGTAGTGAACCAACCTTGGGTTCTTCAAAAACGTCACGAAAGTCAGACAAGAATTCAGGAATCTCAGAGGGAATAGATGATGAAATGGAAACCAAAGGTACGTCCCCATGAGTTCCTTTACATCCCCAGCTTAACACAGACATAGCTCTCCAGTCGAGGACTGGGTTATGAGATTGCAGCCATGGCAATCCCAGCACCAAAACATCATGTAGATTATACAGCACCAGAAAGCGAATAACCTCCTGGTGATCCGGATTAACACGCATAGTCACTTGTGTCCAGTATTGTGGTTTATTACTAGCCAATGGGGTGGAGTCAATCCCTTTCAGAGGTATCGGAGCCTCCAATGGCTCCAAATCATACCCACAGCGTTTGGCAAAGGACCAATCCATAAGACTCAAAGCAGCGCCAGAGTCGACATAGGCGTCCGCGGTAATAGATGACAAAGAACAAATCAGGGTCACAGATAGAATAAACTTAGACTGTAAAGTGCTAATTGAAACAGACTTGTCAGGCTTCTTAGTACGCTTAAAGCATGCTGATATAACATGAGTTGAATCACCACAATAGAAGCACAACCCATTTTTTCGTCTAAAATTCTGCCGCTCGCTTCTGGACAGAATTCTATCACATTGCATATTTTCTGGCGTTTTCTCAGTAGACACCGCCAAATGGTGCACAGGTTTGCGCTCCCGCAGACGCCTATCGATCTGAATAGCCATCGTCATGGACTCATTCAGACTCGCAGGCACAGGGAACCCCACCATAACATCCTTAATGGCATCAGAGAGACCTTCTCTGAAAATCGCCGCCAGGGCGCACTCATTCCACTGAGTAAGCACAGACCATTTGCGGAATTTTTGGCAGTATATTTCAGCTTCATCTTGCCCCTGAGACAAGGACATCAAGGCCTTTTCCGCCTGAAGCTCTAAATGAGGTTCCTCATAAAGCAACCCCAAGGCCAGAAAAAACGCATCCACATTGAGCAACGCAGGATCCCCTGGTGCCAATGCAAAAGCCCAGTCTTGAGGGTCGCCCCGGAGCAAGGAAATTACAATCCTGACCTGCTGTGCAGGGTCTCCGGCAGAGCGAGACTTCAGGGACAAAAACAATTTGCAATTATTTTTAAAATTTTGAAAGTGAGATCTATTCCCCGAGAAGAATTCAGGCAAAGGAATTCTAGGCTCAGACATAGGTGCATGAACAACAAAATCTTGCAAATTTTGTACCTTTGTGGCGAGATTATTCAAACCTGTAGCTACACTCTGAAGATCCATTTGAAACAGGTGAACACAGAGCCATTCAAGGATTAGAAGGAGAGGAAGAGAGGAAGGCTGCAGTATAGGCAGACTAGCAAGTGATTCAATTAAGAGCACACTCAGAACTAGAGGGAAAAAAAAAAAAAATTGTAGCAGACTTCTTTTTTCTCTCCTTTCTCAGCCAGTAATTTAACCCTTTTTTGGGCCGGTCAAACTGTCATGATTCTCAATGGCGAGAGAACATAGCCCAGCATATATGAGAACTAGCTCTTGGAAGATGGAAACTATACTGACCATGAACTAAACCTGCCGCACAACTAGAAGTGGCCGGGTAGCATGCCTACGTTTTTTTATCCCTAGATGCCCAGCGCCAGCCGGAGAACTACCTAATCCTAGCAGAGGAAAAGACAGTCCTGGCTCACCTCTAGAGAAATTTTCCCAAAAGGCAGACAGAGGCCCCCACATATATTGGCGGTGATTTAAGATGAAATGACAAACGTAGTATGAAAATAGGTTTAGCAAAATCGAGGTCCGCTTACTAGATAGCATGAAGACAGAAAGGGCACTTTCATGGTCAGCAGAAAACCCTATCAAAACACCATGCAGAAATTACTTTAAGACTCTAGCATTAACTCATAACACCAGAGTGGCAATTTCCGCTCACAAGAGCTTTCCAGACACAGTAACGAAACAGCAGCTGTGAACAGGAACAAAATGCAAAAACACACAAGGACAAAAGTCCAACTTAGCTGGGAGTTGTCTAGTAGCAGGAACATGCACAGAAAGGCTACTGATTACATTGTTGACCGGCATGAAACTGACAGAGGAGCAAGGTTATATAGCGACTCCCACATCCTGATAGGAGCAGGTGAACAGAGGGGATGATGCACACAAGTTAAATTCCACAAGTGGCCACAGGGGGAGCCCAGAATCCAATTTCACAACAGTGATCCCACTCACTGCTGCCCCCCTCCCCACATGCTACATCCATACCATAAGACGCACCCACACTTTCCTCTCAAATTTGGAGGAAAAAAAGTGCGTCTTATGGTCGGAAAAATACGGTACATCCAGTCAACTTATCGTAGACTTTATAAAAGAAATTGACATCTTCCTGTAATGCTTATACCAATATAGAGGCCAATAAAATATTACTTACGGTAAGTTAAGATCGTAATAAGAAACAGATAAAGGTAGTTCTACTACTAAAGACTGGTAATAGATGGTTGCACATCCAATTGGAAGAGTGTTTCCAGCTAATTTTTCTGCTGGATCCTGTTTTTTCCCATAGACTTGTATTAGCGATGGATTCTGACGGATGGCCATCCGTTTCATCTGTTGTGCACTGGATCCGTTGGAAAATCGCTGTCCGTCAGGCGGAGGAGCGTTTTTTCTGCACATCAGAAAATCGCTCAGTGATGGGTCCTGCGCTGCCTGTCGTTGGCTATAATGGAAGCCTATGGGCGCAGGATCCGTCAATGTCTGTCAAAAGCAGGAATCCAGCGATGGGTGCCGTCTTTTGAAACTGAGCATGCGTGGAAGAATTTCCAGGCAGGGAAATTCTCTCTCGCTTGCTCTCTCTCTCCTTTTACTATTGATGCTGCCTATGCAGCATCAATAATAACAAGATATAATGTTAAAAATAAAAAAAAATAATAAAAATTGCAATATTCTCACCCTCCGGTGTCCCGCGCAGCTTTACCGATGCTCGCGATGCTCCCGGCAGCTAGTGTTCCCATGGATGCATTGCGAAATGACCTGATGACGTTGCGGTCTCGCGAGACCACACGTCATCAGAGGTCATTGCACGCAAGGCATTACTGGGAACGCCAGCTGCCGGGAGCATCGCGAGCATCGGTAACGCTGCACGGGACGCCGGAAGGTGAGAATATTGCAATTTTTTTAATTTTTTTTATTTTTAACCTGGGTTTTGTTGTGTATGCGTTTTTGCAGAGGAAAAGTGCTGTGAAGACGCATACACAACAGGTGCACATAGCCTCAACTTGTCCATCAGAAAAACGGGCCCAGTGCACCCGTTATTTACAATCTGCACAGGATCTGTCATTTCAGCATTTTGATGGATCCTGTGCAGATTGTAAAAACGGAAGTGTGAAAGAAGCCTAATAGAATGGTATTTGGCAGAGAGAAATGCAAAACTCTACCTCTGGGCAAGAAAAATGAAAATTACATCTACAGAATGGAAGGAATAGAACTAAGCAACGGCACATGTGAAAAAGACTTGGGTTTACTAATGGATCACAGACTGCACATGAGTCAACAATGTGATGCAGCAGCAAAAAAAGCAAACCGTTCTAGGATGTATTAAGGGAAACGTAGAGTCTAGATCACATTAAGTAATTATCCCCCTCTACTCCTCCTTAGTCAGGCCTCAACTGGAATACTGTGTACAGGTCTGTGCACCACATTTAAAAAAAAACATTGAAAAACTTAAGCAAGTTCAGAGAAGAGCTACTGGGATGGTGAGCGGACTGCAAAGTATGTCCTATGAGGAATGGTTAAAAGATCTGGAAATGTTTAGCTTGCAAAAAAGAAGGCTAAGAGGAGACTTAATAGGTGTCTACAAATATCTGAAGGGCTGTCACAGTGTAGAGGGATCATCATTATTCTCATTTGCACATGGAAACATAAGAAGCAATGGAATGTAACTGAAAGGGAGAAGATACAGATTAGGTATTAAAAAAAAAAAACATTTTGACAGTGTGGGTGTTCAATGAGTGGAACAGGCTGCCACAAGAGGTGGTGAGTTCTCCTTTAATGGAAGTCTTCACACAGAGGCTGGACAGACATCTGTCTGACATGTTTTAGTGAATCTTACATTGAGCAGGTGGTTGACATGACTACCCGGGAGGTCCCTTCTAACTCTAACATTTTAGGATTCTATGAGGATGAAAGTAGAATTTCCTGTACACATTACCTTGTGGATATCACAAGGTTAGAACGCCCATAATCTGTAGAGATATATCACCCCATGCAACATTACGTATCTGTAACATTTAAACCAGTAAAGCTGCTCATACTACCATAATAAGCCATTGATGGAAAAATAATGAAGTCTGATTACCTTTACACAAGAATTGAGCAATAAGAGTCCATCTGTGATGACTAATACAGAGCATCTTCAAAATAAAGGATGTTGTGTGAAGTTTCCATTATTGACAGTTGTGACCAACAGTTTTGAAGCAAACCAGTTTTGGTTTTTGCAAAGTTGAGTGCTTCAATGTTTTTCAACCTTTTAGACAGATGTTTCTATGGTTACTGGAGTACGATTATAAATTATTTAATAGTTGGGGTTTTTTTACATTTTATTAACAAAGTTTCTATAAACATTCATTATTTACAGTATTGACTCTTATTTTTCAAATTGTGTGCCCTTCACCCTGGCAGCTGGATATCAGCATTTGAGCCACATCGAGACTGATGGAAACCCATTCTTTAATAATCAGTGATTGGAGTTTATAAAAATTTGTGTGTTCCTCATCCACCCACTTTTTGACGATTGACTACAGGTTTTAAATGGGATTGAGATCTGGGAAGATTCTTGGTCATTTGCCCAATATGTCAATATTTTGTTAACTGAGCCACTTAGCTATCACTTTTGCCTCGTGACATGGTCTCCATCATGCAGGAAAAAGCATCATCACCACATTGTTCTTTGATCGTTGGAATAACTTGCTCTTGAAGGATGCTTTGATACTATTCTTTATTCATGGCCTTGTTCTTAGGCAAAATTGTGAATGAGTTTATTCCCTTGGATAAAAAATCCCCATACATGAATGGTCTCAAGATGCCTTACTGTTGGCATGACACAAGACTCATGGTAGAGCTCACCTTTTTCTTCTCCGGACAATCATTCTTGCAGTTCCCTGCATACCAATCCCTGAACTTTCTACGGACTGCAATTCTACAGGAAGTATAGGGATTGGACTGCAGAGGACTGGGGTAAAGTTATTTTCACTGATAAAGCCCCCTACAAACTGTTTGGTTCCCATTGAGAACCTGTGGACAATGCTCAAAAAGCAGGTTGCTATCAGTCTTGATTAGGCCCAGAAGCCGATATCAGCTGCCGGGGCAGATAGCAGAAGTCTTGAAAAATAAGGGTCAACACTAGTGTTGAGCATTCCGATACCGCAAGTATCGGGTATCGGCCGATACTTGCGGTATCGGAATTCCGATACCGGTATTCCGATACTTGCCGCGTATCGGATACCGGAATCGGAAGTTCCCAGATTCAAAATGCACAAATTCAGCCAATGAGAATGATTTCAAGTGTGGGCACATCCTGTTCAGCATGGAGGGCATGAAACTACTGGCATGGCTGTGATTGGCTGCTGAAATGATGTCATGATGCAGTTTAAAAGTCGCTGGCGCCATTTTGCGATCACTCTGCTGTGAATTCAGTTAGTGACAGGACGCTGTTTGCTGACTGAGGGCCAGTTTAGAGATAGCGATTTGCTTCTTTGTGCTTTCCAAAGGCTAATTTAGCAACCGCTGTGTTCACCTACTATTCACCTTGCTTTTGCCTTGTAGCGCTGTTTTCACAGCGATCTGCAAGGTCTGTGTGTGTGTGTGTGTGTGAGTGCAGCCCACTCTCTAGTCTGAGTGCAGCCACATAGGCCATCCATAGCTGGTTGTATTCAGTTCAGGGAGGGTGGTTCATTGCCTCATACTGTCCTTTTTTTTTTTTTTTTCAAGTAGTGTAGTCTGCTGCTAATTTATTCAAAAAAATCCTATTAGTGTCTTTCCACCCGTCTCCAGCTAATTTGTGGAAAAACACTACATAGGATAACGTAGAGGAGGGTTTTTGGGCCTTGCAGCGCCGTTTACGGCTGTCTGCACGGTCTCCGTGTGACTGCAGCTCGCCCTGTAGTCTGTGAGCAGCCATAGCCTGGTTGTCTCCAGCTCAGGGTTGTTCACTGCGTCATACCGCCAAATCAATTTTCATTTTGTTTTAAGTAGTGCAGGCTGCTGCACATTTTTTCAAAAAATTCCTATTAGTGTCTTTCCACCCGTCTCCAGCTAATTTGTAGAAAAACACTACATAGGATAACGTAGAGGAGGGTTTATGGGCCTTGCAGCGCCGTTTACGGGTGTCTGCACGGTCTCCGTGTGACTGCAGCTCGCCCTGTAGTCTGTGAGCAGCCATAGCCTGGTTGTCTCCAGCTCAGGGTTGTTCACTGCGTCATACCGCCAAATCAATTTTCATTTTGTTTTAAGTAGTGCAGGCTGCTGCACATTTTTTCAAAAAATTCCTATTAGTGTCTTTCCACCCGTCTCCAGCTAATTTGTGGAAAAACACTACATAGGATAACGTAGAGGAGGGTTTTTGGGCCTTGCAGCGCCGTTTACGGCTGTCTGCACGGTCTCCATGTGACTGCAGCTCGCCCTGTAGTCTGTGAGCAGCCATAGCCTGGTTGTCTCCAGCTCAGGGTTGTTCACTGCGTCATACCGCCAAATCAATTTTCATTTTGTTTTAAGTAGTGCAGGCTGCTGCACATTTTTTCAAAAAATTCCTATTAGTGTCTTTCCACCCGTCTCCAGCTAATTTGTGGAAAAACACTACATAGGATAACGTAGAGGAGGGTTTTTGGGCCTTGCAGCGCCGTTTACGGCTGTCTGCACGGTCTCCATGTGACTGCAGCTCGCCCTGTAGTCTGTGAGCAGCCATAGCCTGGTTGTCTCCAGCTCAGGGTTGTTCACTGCGTCATACCGCCAAATCAATTTTCATTTTGTTTTAAGTAGTGCAGGCTGCTGCACATTTTTTCAAAAAATTCCTATTAGTGTCTTTCCACCCGTCTCCAGCTAATTTGTGGAAAAACACTACATAGGATAACGTAGAGGAGGGTTTTTGGGCCTTGCAGCGCCGTTTACGGCTGTCTGCACGGTCTCCATGTGACTGCAGCTCGCCCTGTAGTCTGTGAGCAGCCATAGCCTGGTTGTCTCCAGCTCAGGGTTGTTCACTGCGTCATACCGCCAAATCAATTTTCATTTTGTTTTAAGTAGTGCAGGCTGCTGCACATTTTTTCAAAAAATTCCTATTAGTGTCTTTCCACCCGTCTCCAGCTAATTTGTGGAAAAACACTACATAGGATAACGTAGAGGAGGGTTTTTGGGCCTTGCAGCGCCGTTTACGGCTGTCTGCACGGTCTCCATGTGACTGCAGCTCGCCCTGTAGTCTGTGAGCAGCCATAGCCTGGTTGTCTCCAGCTCAGGGTTCTTCACTGCGTCATACCGCAAAATCAATTTTCATTTTGTTTTAAGTAGTGCAGGCTGCTGCACATTTTTTCAAAAAATTCCTATTAGTGTCTTTCCACCCGTCTCCAGCTAACTTGTGGAAAAACACTACATAGGATAACGTAGAGGAGGGTTTTGGGGCCTTGCAGCGCCGTTTACGTCTGTCTGCACGGTCTCCGTGTGACTGCAGCTCTATCTGTTGTCAGTTCAGCCCCCAAAAAATAAATAAATAATAAAGTTCACCAAACACACCAGTGACACCACTTTACATTTGTGTAGGCCACATTAGCTCATATTAAAGTCTAGTCCACACTTTAGAAAATTAGTGTTTCTTATACCTGTTAGGAGGAGTTGTTCAGGAATAAGCACACAAATCCGTTAGTACTTTTCTGCTTATCTTTATCAGTCAACCAAGATGAAGAAGGCAGTGAGTAAGGCACGTGGGCGTGGGCGCAGAGCAGGGAGGGGACGTGGGGATTCTGTGCCTGCTGCGGGCACCGGTGACTCATCAGCACCCACTTTCACAAGGGAACAGTCATTCATGCGCAGCTTTGTCGCAGAGCGCCGTACACCGCTGCTGCGTGAAGAACAAATTGAAGCCGTTGTCGGATGGATGGCAGCTAATGCATCAACTTCAATTAGTGCCACATCCTCTCAGACACAGAGCACTGGAGAGCAGCCATCTGTCTCTTCACCACCTGCCAAATTGCCCAGGCAGACAGAGAGCCCAGGACAGGAGCCGTCTCTACTTCTGTTGTCTGAATCTCTTGGCTTGGAAACAGGGGGCCAGCCAAGCAGCATTGGGGAAATGGAAGAAGAGGCAGGGTGCAGTGATGCCCAACAGCTTTTTCTCTCTTCCTCTGAAGAGGCGGGTGGGCCAGTGGCTCCGTTCACCACATTGCAGGCCGCATCAGCTGATGATGACACTCAGGTGCCACTTACTGGTGCGTGCTCTGCTGCTGAGACTACCCAGGAGGAGCAGTTGGGGGCAGAGGGTAGTGTAGATGATGAGGTCCTTGACCCATCTTGGCGTGAGGGACAGGAAGGTGGTGGGAGCAGCTCTGAGGAAGAGATTCCCCGTACGGCCCAAAGAGGTCGAGGGAGGGGGAAGACTGTGGATCCTGCAGCCTCCGCTTTGGCACCCGTTAGGAGCATGTCTCTTCCAAAAGCCAAAAAGGGCGCTCCCAAGACTTGCAGTGCCTGGTCCTTTTTTGACACAGTTGCAGATGACATTTGCTATGTCAAATGCAAGGTGTGTCATCACAAAGTAAAAAGAGGTCGAAATGTCAGCAACCTCAATACCTCCAACATGTGGAAACATGTGCGCAACAGGCACGCGGCGGAGTTACAAAAACACACTGAAGAGCTAGGCCAACCAACAGCGGCAGCTACCACCTCTTCAGCTCATGTTGCCTCTTCCTCCAGCTCACACACAGCTGGTTCGGCTTCCTCCCAGGATCTCCGTGGAAGAACCTCTGGCCCTGTTGTCCAGAGACCCGCTGTAATTCCACCCGCAGCACCACTTTCCCAGTCATCCACACACTCCCAGCCCAGTCTACAGCCATCGGTAGTACAGGCATGGGAGAAAAGGCGGCCTTTCTCGTCAAACCACCCACGAGCACAGGCTCTGACTGCAGGCATTGCCAAACTTCTGTCACTGGAAATGCTGTCATTCAGGCTGGTGGAGACTGACAGCTTCCGTGACTTGATGTCATTGGCAGTCCCACAGTACAATGTGCCCAGCCGCTTTTACTTCAGCAGGCAAGCCGTCCCTGCCCTGCACAAGCATGTGGAGGGACACATAAACCACGCGCTACTGAACGCCGTCAGTAGCAAGGTCCACCTCACCACCGATGCGTGGACCAGTCAACATGGACAGGGGCGATACCTTTCCCTCACTGCCCATTGGGTTAATGTCGTTGAGCCGGGTACAGACCGTGCGAGTGGCGCAGGACATGTCCTGCCCACTCCAAGGATTGCAGGAATCCATTCTGTACGCATTGACTCCTCCTCCTACACCAGTTCCTCAGAATCATCGCTGCAGGAGCCGTCACAGTCCACCTCCACATGGACCCGTGATGAACGTGTACCTGTTACGACCGACATGAGCACAGCCGTGGCCAAACGTCAACAGGCGGTCTTGAAATTAATTTATTTGGGGAATCGAAGCCACACAGCGCAGGAGCTCTGGAATGCCATCAAGCAGGAGAGCGATGTGTGGTTTGTGCCAGCGAATCTCCAGCCAGGCATGGTAGTGTGTGATAATGGCCGAAATTTGGTGGCAGCTCTGGGCCTCGGCAACCTCACTCACATCCCATGTCTGGCACATGTGCTCAATTTGGTCGTGCAGAGTTTTCTGAGGGACTATCCGGATCTTGATGCACTGCTGCACAAGGTCCGCCTAGAGTGTGCTCACTTGCGGCGTTCCAGCACGGCAAAAGCGCGCATTGCGGCTCTGCAGCGCCGACACCGCCTGCCGGAACATCGCATCATATGTGACCTACCTACCAGGTGGAATTCCACGTTACATATGTTGGAGCGGTTGTGTGAGCAGCAGCAAGCTGTAATGGAGTACCAGCTGCTTCAGGCGCAAAGAAGTCGCAGTCAGCGCCGTACAGACTTCACAACCACAGAGTGGGCCACTATGAATGACGTCTGCCAGGTTTTGCGTCCCTTTGATTATTCCACGCGGATGGCGAGTGCAGATGATGCACTAGTCAGCATGACTGTCCCCCTTATCTGCCTGCTTGAAAAATCACTGCAAGCGCTAAGGGATGATGTTGTGGAAGAGGTGGAGGATGAGGATTCAGCATTTCCATCATCTTCTGGACAGTCAGCGCCACGTGGTTCCTCACAAACGCGTAGGCAGGGGACAGTTTGTGAGGATGATGAGGAGGAGTCAATGGAGGAGGAAGACATCCGTCCAGAGGAGGGAGTTACACAATTGTCCAGTACTCAGTGTGTACAGCGAGGGTGGGGTGATGACGAGCGGGCAGAGATCACGCCTCCAGCAGGGGACAGCGTTTCTTGGGCAGTTGGCAGTCTGCAGCACATGGTGGATTACATGCTGCAGTGCCTGAGAAACGACCGCCGCATCGCCCACATTCTCAACATGTCTGATTATTGGGTGTTCACCCTCCTCGATCGTCGCTACCGGGACAACGTAGAAAGCCTCATCACACCGTTGAACCGGGAGCGAAAAATGCGGGAGTACCAAGACACACTGGTCAATTCCATCATCTTCTCCATTCCAACTGAGAGAAGTGCTGCTAGTGCATTCCAAAGCAGCTCAGTGCGTCCAGGCAGTGGTGGAGGCTCTGCACAAAGAGGGAGCAGAAGCAGTGCCTCTGCCCAAGGCAAGACCAGTATGGCCCAACTGTGGCACAGTTTTCTGTGCCCGCCACAAAAGTCTACACCATCACAGACGGCTCCAGTCAGCAGGAGGCAACGGTTCCGTCAGATGGTGACAGACTACATGTCTTGCCCTCTTGCTGTACTCCCAGACGGCTCTTCCCCTTTCAAGTTTTGGGTCTCAAAGCTGGATACATGGCCAGAGCTAAGCCAGTATGCATTGGAGGTGCTGTCTTGCCCTGCGGCCAGTGTATTATCGGAACGTGTCTTTAGTGCTGCAGGTGGTGTACTAACTGACCGTCGCATGCGACTATCCTCCGATAACGTTGACCGGCTTACTTTCCTGAAAATGAACAAGGCCTGGATCTCGCAGGAATTTGCCACTCCTCTTCCTGATTAAATAATTAGGTGACTGTCTACAGTATCCAGGTCTCCTGTTGTGTTCATCTTTCTACCACCTGAACTTAAATTCCTGGGCTCCAACACCGCCAGTTGAGGCTCAGAAGTGCCGTCTGCACAGTCAAAACATACGACCCAGTGTTATTGGGTTTCAGTAACGTCAGCTGATCCCCAGCTGTGTAGCCGGCAATGTGTCCTGCGACCGCCACACTGACACAACAACTGAAATGTAAGGGAACCTGTCCCCCCCCCCCCAAGGCGTTTGTTACTGAAAGAGCCACCTTGTACAGCAGTAATGCTGCACAAGGAAAAGGTAGCTATTTTTGTTTAGCTCCTTGCACACGCAGAACTTAACACTTATAAAATGTGTCCACTGATACCGTAAAACCGTCCCGGAGGTGGGACTTTCCTTCGTAATATGACGCAGCACAGCCGTCATTCCTACCCCCTTGGCGCCGTGCCCCGGCTCCTCAGCGTTGTTTGATTCCGTCCCGGAGCCTGCGCTGTTAAGTTATCCCTTGGCCAGGCACACTTAGCGCTGCCCGTCTTCTGACATCATTTGGTGTCAGGATGGCTGCGCCTGTGCGGCCGCGCTGGCCGAGAGCCCGCCTCGCAGTGTCTTCTGATTTAATCCCACTGGGGGCCTGAGATCCATGGACATGCGCAGTGCATATCTGAACCTCCACCTCTCACTCATCTCCCTACGGCTTCTTCAGACTGTGCGGTGTCAGCTGGTCCCTAACAGCATGCCACGGCCGTGACACCGCACAGTCTTAAGAAGCCATAGGGAGGGGAGTGAGAGGCGAGGATATGCACTGCGCATGGCCACGGATCTCAGGCCCGCGGTGGGATTAAATCAGAAGACACTGCGAGGCGGGCTCTCGGCCAGCGCGGCCGCACAGGCACAGCCAGCCTGACACCAAATGATGTCAGAAGATGGGCAGCGCTAAGTGTGTCTGGCCAAGGGATAACATAACAGCGCAGGCTCCGGGATGGAATCAAACAACGCTGAGGAGCCGGGGCACGGCGCCGGGGGGGTAAGAATGACGGCTGTGCTGCGTCATATTACGAAGGAAAGTCCCACCTCCGGGACGGTCACACGGTATCAGGGGACACATTTTATAAGTGTTTAGTTCTGTGTTTGCAAGGAGCATCATGAAAAGAGCCACCTTTTCCTTTTGCATCTTTTTTGCTGCACAAGCTGGCTCTTTCAGCTACAAACGCCTTGGGGGGGGTTAAAGGTTCCCTTTCGACTTTCTCCAATCAGGCTTCGGCCTACATTGTGTTCCTCTGCTTCTCCTCCTGTCCCTGGGCTCCAACACCGTTAGTTGTTGCCTGGTAGTGCTGTACGCACAGTCCCAACAGTCCCTCCTCTGTTATTGGGGTTCAGTAACGTCAGCTGTTCCCCTGCTGTGTGTGTGGCAATCCCTCCTACCTCCTCCACCTCCTCCTCCTCCACCTGTCCCTGGGCTCCAACACCGCTAGTTGCCGTCCAGTAGTGCTGTACGCACAGTCAACAGTCCCTCCTCTGTTATTGGGGTTCAGTAACGTCAGCTGTTCCCCTGCTGTGTGTGTGGCAATCCCTCCTACCTCCTCCACCTCCTCCTCCTCCACCTGTCCCTGGGCTCCAACACCGCTAGTTGCCGTCCAGAAGTGCTGTCCGCACAGTCCCAACAGTCCCTCCTCTGTTATTAGGGTTCAGTAACGTCAGCTGTTCCCCTGCTGTGTGTGTGGCAATCCCTCCTACCTCCTCCTACCTCCTCCACCTCCTCCTCCTCCACCTGTCCCTGGGCTCCAACACCGCTAGTTGCCGTCCAGAAGTGCTGTCCGCACAGTCCCAACAGTCCCTCCTCTGTTATTGGGGTTCAGTAACGTCAGCTGTTCCCCTGCTGTGTGTGTGGCAATCCCTCCTACCTCCTCCTCCTCCACCTGTCCCTGGGCTCCAACACCGCTAGTTGCCGTCCAGTAGTGCTGTACGCACAGTCAACAGTCCCTCCTCTGTTATTGGGGTTCAGTAACGTCAGCTGTTCCCCTGCTGTGTGTGTGGCAATCCCTCCTACCTCCTCCACCTCCTCCTCCTCCACCTGTCCCTGGGCTCCAACACCGCTAGTTGCCGTCCAGAAGTGCTGTCCGCACAGTCCCAACAGTCCCTCCTCTGTTATTGGGGTTCAGTAACGTCAGCTGTTCCCCTGCTGTGTGTGTGGCAATCCCTCCTACCTCCTCCACCTCCTCCTCCTCCACCTGTCCCTGGGCTCCAACACCGCTAGTTGCCGTCCAGAAGTGCTGTCCGCACAGTCCCAACAGTCCCTCCTCTGTTATTGGGGTTCAGTAACGTCAGCTGTTCCCCTGCTGTGTGTGTGGCAATCCCTCCTACCTCCTCCTACCTCCTCCACCTCCTCCTCCTCCACCTGTCCCTGGGCTCCAACACCGCTAGTTGCCGTCCAGTAGTGCTGTACGCACAGTCAACAGTCCCTCCTCTGTTATTGGGGTTCAGTAACGTCAGCTGTTCCCCTGCTGTGTGTGTGGCAATCCCTCCTACCTCCTCCACCTCCTCCTCCTCCACCTGTCCCTGGGCTCCAACACCGCTAGTTGCCGTCCAGAAGTGCTGTCCGCACAGTCCCAACAGTCCCTCCTCTGTTATTGGGGTTCAGTAACGTCAGCTGTTCCCCTGCTGTGTATACGGCAACGTGTACTGCGACCGCCACGCAGGCACAACAAGTTAAATTAAAGGGAACCTGTCCCCCCCCCCCAGGCGTTTGTTACTGAAGGAGCCACCTTGTGCAGCAGTAATGATGCAAAGGGAAAAAGTGCCTCTTTTCGTGGTGCTCCTTGCACATGCTGAACCTAACACTTATGAAAAGTGTCCCCTCCTACCGTGATACCGTCCGGTTGGTGGAACTTTCCTTTGTGATGTGACGCAGCACAGCCGTCATTCTTACCCCCTTGGTGCCGTGCGCCGCCTCCTCAGCGTTGTTTGAATCAGTCCCGGAGCCTGCGCTGTTAGGTTAGCCCTTGGCCATGCACACATTTTGCGCTGCCCGTCTTCTGACATTATTTGGTGTCAGGCTGGCTGCGCCTGTGCGGCCGCGCTGGCCGAGAGCCCGCCTCGTACTGTCTTCTGATTTAATCCCACTGGGGGCCTGAGATCCATGGACATGCGCAGTGCATATCTGAACCTCCACCTCTCACTCATCTCCCTACGGCTTCTTCAAACTGTGCGTTGTCAGCTGGTCCCTAATAGCATGCCACGGCCGTGACACCGCACAGTCTGAAGAAGCCGTAGGGAGATGAGTGAGAGGTGGAGGTTCAGATATGCACTGCGCATGTCCATGGATCTCAGGCCCCCAGTGGGATTAAATCAGAAGACAGTACGAGGCGGGCTCTCGGCCAGCGCGGCCGCACAGGCGCAGCCAGCCTGACACCAAATGATGTCAGAAGACGGGCAGCGCAAAATGTGTGCATGGCCAAGGGCTAACCTAACAGCACAGGCTCCGGGACTGATTCAAACAACGCTGAGGAGGCGGCGCACGGCGCCAAGGGGGTAAGAATGACGGCTGTGCTGCGTCACATCACAAAGGAAAGTTCCACCTACCGGACGGTATCACGGTAGGAGGGGACACTTTTCATAAGTGTTAGGTTCAGCATGTGCAAGGACCATAATTAAAAGAGCTAAGTTTACCTTTTCCAGCATTAGTGCTGTACACGATGGCTCTTTCAGCTACAAACGCCTGGGGGGGGTTAAAGTTTCCCTTTCAACTTGCTCCAGTGCAGGCTTCGGCCTACACTCTGCTCCCTCTCCTCCTCCTGCTGACCCCGGGCTCTAACACCGCCAGTTGGGGCCCGGTACTGCTAGCTGCACAGAGAAAAACACCAGCCAATGTGTCAGTGGGGTTCAGCACCACCAGCTGTTCCCCTGCTGTGTAGCCGGCAACGTGTCCTGCAACAGCCACGCAGACACAAGAACTGAAATTGAAGGAAACCTGTCCCCCCTCCCCCAGGCGTTTTTACGTTTTACAGCCACCTTGTACGACAGTAATGCTGCATGTGTGCAAGGTGGCTCAGAAACTTATTCTCCTTGCCCATGTTGAAGTGAACACGTCTAAAAATGAGTCCTCTGCGACCATTAAAACGTCCCTCAGGTGTGATTTTCCTTTGTATTGACACGCAACAAGCTCCTTGTTAGCGCTGCCCGTCTTCTGGCATCATTGTTTGGCTGCCTGCGCCTCTGCGGCCGCCTTGCCCAACACAACGCCCCTCGGTGTCTTATTTATTTGGACTGCGAGGGTGTGATTGATGGGCATGAACGGTGCATTTCTTCGCCTGTCCCTCATCTCCTTCCGCCTTCTTCGGACTGTGCGTCTTCATGGCCGTGGCATGCGATAAGGGATCAGCTGACGCCGCATAGTCTGAAGCGGGTGTAAGAACCCAAGCGAGAGGCGAACATATGTACTGCGCCAGGCCATGAATCCCAGCCCCGCAGTGTTTTAGCAATGTTAAGACACTGGGGGGCTGGGATTCATGGTCATCGCGAACCGCACCGGCCGACATTAAATGATGTCAGAAGATGGGCAGCGCTAACAGCGCTAGGCCAGGGGATAACACGACAGCGCAGGCTCCTGTACAGCAAATAACAACGCTCAGGAGGCTGCACCCAGCACCAAGGTGGGATTCTTGACATCTGTGCTGCGTCTCATTACAAAGGGAACTCGCGCCTCCAACACAGTTTGACTGTATAAAGGGCTAAATGTTATACGTGTTTCATTCAGCGTGTGCAAGGAGCAAAATTAAAAGAGCAACCTTTGACTTGTGCAGCACTACTGCTGCATAAGCTGTGGCTCTTCTACTTTGTAACCCCTGAGGGGGGGTTAAAGGTTACCTTTGAAATTGGTTCAATTAGGCTTCGGCCTACACTCTGCTCCCCCTGCAGAGCCCGGGCTCCAACACCGCCAGTTGGGGCCCGGTACTGCTAGCTGCACAGAGAAAAACACCAGCCAATGTGTCAGTGGGGTTCAGCACCGCCAGCTGTTCCCCTGCTGTGCAGCCGGCAGCGTGTCCTGCAACTGCCACGCAGACACAACAGACCCAAAGCTGCCGCCAGTGCAGGCTTCGGCCTACACTCTGCTCCCTCTCCTCCTCCTGCTGACCCCGGGCTCTAACACCGCCAGTTGGGGCCCGGTACTGCTAGCTGCACAGAGAAAAACACCAGCCAATGTGTCAGTGGGGTTCAGCACCGCCAGCTGTTCCCCTGCTGTGCAGCCGGCATCGTGTCCTGCAAAAGCCACGCAGACACAAGAACTGAAATTGAAGGGAACCTGTCCCCCCTCCCCCAGGCGTTTGTACGTTTTTAAGGCCACCTTGTACAGCGGTAATGCTGCATGTGTGCAAGGTGGCTCATAAACGTATTCTCCTCGCACATGTGGAACTGAAAACATGTCTAAAATGTGTCCTCTGTGTGACCATTTAACCGTCCCGGTGGTGTGACTTTCCTTTGTAATGACACGCTGCAACCCCCTTGGTAGCGCTGCCCGTCTTCTGGCATCATTGTTTGGCTGCCTGCGCCTCTGCGGCCGCCCTGACCCACACAACGCCCCTCGGTGTCTTATTTCTTGGGACTGCGAGGGTGTGATTGATGGGCATGAGCAGTGCATCAGTTCGCCTGTCCCTCATCTCCTTCCGCCTTCTTCAGACTGTGCGGCTTCATGGCCGTGGCATGCGATAAGGGATCAGCTGACGCCGCACAGTCTGAAGCGGGTGTAAGGACCCGAGTGTGAGAGGCGAACATATGTGCTGCGCCAGGCCATGAATCCCAGCCCCGCAGTGTTTTAACAATGTTAAGACACTGCGGGGCTGGGATTCATGGTCATCGCGAACCGCACCGGCCGACATTAAATGATGTCAGAAGATGGGCAGCGCTAACAGCGCTAGGCCAGGGGATAACACGACAGCGCAGACTCCTGTACAGCAAATAACAACGCTCAGGAGGCTGCACCCAGCACCAAGGTGGGATTCTTGACATCTGTGCTGCGTCTCATTACAAAGGGAACTCGCGCCTCCAACACAGTTTGACTGTATAAAGGGATAAATGTTATACGTGTTTCATTCAGCGTGTGCAAGGAGCAAAATTAAAAGAGCAACCTTTGACTTGTGCAGCACTACTGCTGCATAAGCTGTGGCTCTTCTACTTTGTAACCCCTGAGGGGGGGTTAAAGGTTACCTTTGAAATTGGTTCAATTAGGCTTCGGCCTACACTCTGCTCCCCCTGCAGAGCCCGGGCTCCAACACCGCCAGTTGGGGCCCGGTACTGCTAGCTGCACAGAGAAAAACACCAGCCAATGTGTCAGTGGGGTTCAGCACCGCCAGCTGTTCCCCTGCTGTGCAGCCGGCAGCGTGTCCTGCAACTGCCACGCAGACACAACAGACCCAAAGCTGCCGCCAGTGCAGGCTTCGGCCTACACTCTGCTCCCTCTCCTCCTCCTGCTGACCCCGGGCTCTAACACCGCCAGTTGGGGCCCGGTACTGCTAGCTGCACAGAGAAAAACACCAGCCAATGTGTCAGTGGGGTTCAGCACCGCCAGCTGTTCCCCTGCTGTGCAGCCGGCATCGTGTCCTGCAAAAGCCACGCAGACACAAGAACTGAAATTGAAGGGAACCTGTCCCCCCTCCCCCAGGCGTTTGTACGTTTTTAAGGCCACCTTGTACAGCGGTAATGCTGCATGTGTGCAAGGTGGCTCATAAACGTATTCTCCTCGCACATGTGGAACTGAAAACACGTCTAAAATGTGTCCTCTGTGTGACCATTTAACCGTCCCGGTGGTGTGACTTTCCTTTGTAATGACACGCTGCAACCCCCTTGGTAGCGCTGCCCGTCTTCTGGCATCATTGTTTGGCTGCCTGCGCCTCTGCGGCCGCCCTGACCCACACAACGCCCCTCGGTGTCTTATTTCTTGGGACTGCGAGGGTGTGATTGATGGGCATGAGCAGTGCATCAGTTCGCCTGTCCCTCATCTCCTTCCGCCTTCTTCAGACTGTGCGGCTTCATGGCCGTGGCATGCGATAAGGGATCAGCTAACGCCGCACAGTCTGAAGCGGGTGTAAGGACCCGAGTGTGAGAGGCGAACATATGTGCTGCGCCAGGCCATGAATCCCAGCCCCGCAGTGTTTTAACAATGTTAAGACACTGCGGGGCTGGGATTCATGGACATCGCGAACCGCACCGGCCGACATTAAATGATGTCAGAAGATGGGCAGCGCTAACAGCGCTAGGCCAGGGGATAACACGACAGCGCAGACTCCTGTACAGCAAATAACAACGCTCAGGAGGCTGCACCCAGCACCAAGGTGGGATTCTTGACATCTGTGCTGCGTCTCATTACAAAGGGAACTCGCGCCTCCAACACAGTTTGACTGTATAAAGGGATAAATGTTATACGTGTTTCATTCAGCGTGTGCAAGGAGCAAAATTAAAAGAGCAACCTTTGACTTGTGCAGCACTACTGCTGCATAAGCTGTGGCTCTTCTACTTTGTAACCCCTGAGGGGGGGTTAAAGGTTACCTTTGAAATTGGTTCAATTAGGCTTCGGCCTACACTCTGCTCCCCCTGCAGAGCCCGGGCTCCAACACCGCCAGTTGGGGCCCGGTACTGCTAGCTGCACAGAGAAAAACACCAGCCAATGTGTCAGTGGGGTTCAGCACCGCCAGCTGTTCCCCTGCTGTGCAGCCGGCAGCGTGTCCTGCAACTGCCACGCAGACACAACAGACCCAAAGCTGCCGCCAGTGCAGGCTTCGGCCTACACTCTGCTCCCTCTCCTCCTCCTGCTGACCCCGGGCTCTAACACCGCCAGTTGGGGCCCGGTACTGCTAGCTGCACAGAGAAAAACACCAGCCAATGTGTCAGTGGGGTTCAGCACCGCCAGCTGTTCCCCTGCTGTGCAGCCGGCATCGTGTCCTGCAAAAGCCACGCAGACACAAGAACTGAAATTGAAGGGAACCTGTCCCCCCTCCCCCAGGCGTTTGTACGTTTTTAAGGCCACCTTGTACAGCGGTAATGCTGCATGTGTGCAAGGTGGCTCATAAACTTATTCTCCTCGCACATGTGGAACTGAAAACACGTCTAAAATGTGTCCTCTGTGTGACCATTTAACCGTCCCGGTGGTGTGACTTTCCTTTGTAATGACACGCTGCAACCCCCTTGGTAGCGCTGCCCGTCTTCTGGCATCATTGTTTGGCTGCCTGCACCTCTGCGGCCGCCCTGACCCACACAACGCCCCTCGGTGTCTTATTTCTTGGGACTGCGAGGGTGTGATTGATGGGCATGAGCAGTGCATCAGTTCGCCTGTCCCTCATCTACTTCCGCCTTCTTCAGACTGTGCGGCTTCATGGCCGTGGCATGCGATAAGGGATCAGCTGACGCCGCACAGTCTGAAGCGGGTGTAAGGACCCGAGTGTGAGAGGCGAACATATGTGCTGCGCCAGGCCATGAATCCCAGCCCCGCAGTGTTTTAACAATGTTAAGACACTGCGGGGCTGGGATTCATGGTCATCGCGAACCGCAGCGGTTGACATTAAATGATGTCAGAAGATGGGCAGCGCTAACAGCGCTAGGCCAGGGGATAACACGACAGCGCAGACTCCTGTACAGCAAATAACAACGCTCAGGAGGCTGCACCCAGCACCAAGGTGGGATTCTTGACATCTGTGCTGCGTCTCATTACAAAGGGAACTCGCGCCTCCAACACAGTTTGACTGTATAAAGGGCTAAATGTTATACGTGTTTCATTCAGCGTGTGCAAGGAGCAAAATTAAAAGAGCAACCTTTGACTTGTGCAGCACTACTGCTGCATAAGCTGTGGCTCTTCTACTTTGTAACCCCTGAGGGGGGGTTAAAGGTTACCTTTGAAATTGGTTCAATTAGGCTTCGGCCTACACTCTGCTCCCCCTGCAGAGCCCGGGCTCCAACACCGCCAGTTGGGGCCCGGTACTGCTAGCTGCACAGAGAAAAACACCAGCCAATGTGTCAGTGGGGTTCAGCACCACCAGCTGTTCCCCTGCTGTGCAGCCGGCAGCGTGTCCTGCAACTGCCACGCAGACACAACAGACCCAAAGCTGCCGCCAGTGCAGGCTTCGGCCTACACTCTGCTCCCTCTCCTCCTCCTGCTGACCCCGGGCTCTAACACAGCCAGTTGGGGCCCGGTACTGCTAGCTGCACAGAGAAAAACACCAGCCAATGTGTCAGTGGGGTTCAGCACCGCCAGCTGTTCCCCTGCTGTGCAGCCGGCATCGTGTCCTGCAAAAGCCACGCAGACACAAGAACTGAAATTGAAGGGAACCTGTCCCCCCTCCCCCAGGCGTTTGTACGTTTTTAAGGCCACCTTGTACAGCGGTAATGCTGCATGTGTGCAAGGTGGCTCATAAACGTATTCTCCTCGCACATGTGGAACTGAAAACACGTCTAAAATGTGTCCTCTGTGTGACCATTTAACCGTCCCGGTGGTGTGACTTTCCTTTGTAATGACACGCTGCAACCCCCTTGGTAGCGCTGCCCGTCTTCTGGCATCATTGTTTGGCTGCCTGCACCTCTGCGGCCGCCCTGACCCACACAACGCCCCTCGGTGTCTTATTTCTTGGGACTGCGAGGGTGTGATTGATGGGCATGAGCAGTGCATCAGTTCGCCTGTCCCTCATCTCCTTCCGCCTTCTTCAGACTGTGCGGCTTCATGGCCGTGGAATGCGATAAGGGATCAGCTGACGCCGCACAGTCTGAAGCGGGTGTAAGGACCCGAGTGTGAGAGGCGAACATATGTGCTGCGCCAGGCCATGAATCCCAGCCCCGCAGTGTTTTAACAATGTTAAGACACTGCGGGCCTGGGATTCATGGTCATCGCGAACCGCACCGGCCGACATTAAATGATGTCAGAAAATGGGCAGCGCTAACAGCGCTAGGCCAGGGGATAACACGACAGCGCAGACTCCTGTACAGCAAATAACAACGCTCAGGAGGCTGCACCCAGCACCAAGGTGGGATTCTTGACATCTGTGCTGCGTCTCATTACAAAGGGAACTCGCGCCTCCAACACAGTTTGACTGTATAAAGGGATAAATGTTATACGTGTTTCATTCAGCGTGTGCAAGGAGCAAAATTAAAAGAGCAACCTTTGACTTGTGCAGCACTACTGCTGCATAAGCTGTGGCTCTTCTACTTTGTAACCCCTGAGGGGGGGTTAAAGGTTACCTTTGAAATTGGTTCAATTAGGCTTCGGCCTACACTCTGCTCCCCCTGCAGAGCCCGGGCTCCAACACCGCCAGTTGGGGCCCGGTACTGCTAGCTGCACAGAGAAAAACACCAGCCAATGTGTCAGTGGGGTTCAGCACCGCCAGCTGTTCCCCTGCTGTGCAGCCGGCAGCGTGTCCTGCAACTGCCACGCAGACACAACAGACCCAAAGCTGCCGCCAGTGCAGGCTTCGGCCTACACTCTGCTCCCTCTCCTCCTCCTGCTGACCCCGGGCTCTAACACCGCCAGTTGGGGCCCGGTACTGCTAGCTGCACAGAGAAAAACACCAGCCAATGTGTCAGTGGGGTTCAGCACCGCCAGCTGTTCCCCTGCTGTGCAGCCGGCATCGTGTCCTGCAAAAGCCACGCAGACACAAGAACTGAAATTGAAGGGAACCTGTCCCCCCTCCCCCAGGCGTTTGTACGTTTTTAAGGCCACCTTGTACAGCGGTAATGCTGCATGTGTGCAAGGTGGCTCATAAACGTATTCTCCTCGCACATGTGGAACTGAAAACACGTCTAAAATGTGTCCTCTGTGTGACCATTTAACCGTCCCGGTGGTGTGACTTTCCTTTGTAATGACACGCTGCAACCCCCTTGGTAGCGCTGCCCGTCTTCTGGCATCATTGTTTGGCTGCCTGCACCTCTGCGGCCGCCCTGACCCACACAACGCCCCTCGGTGTCTTATTTCTTGGGACTGCGAGGGTGTGATTGATGGGCATGAGCAGTGCATCAGTTCGCCTGTCCCTCATCTCCTTCCGCCTTCTTCAGACTGTGCGGCTTCATGGCCGTGGAATGCGATAAGGGATCAGCTGACGCCGCACAGTCTGAAGCGGGTGTAAGGACCCGAGTGTGAGAGGCGAACATATGTGCTGCGCCAGGCCATGAATCCCAGCCCCGCAGTGTTTTAACAATGTTAAGACACTGCGGGCCTGGGATTCATGGTCATCGCGAACCGCACCGGCCGACATTAAATGATGTCAGAAAATGGGCAGCGCTAACAGCGCTAGGCCAGGGGATAACACGACAGCGCAGACTCCTGTACAGCAAATAACAACGCTCAGGAGGCTGCACCCAGCACCAAGGTGGGATTCTTGACATCTGTGCTGCGTCTCATTACAAAGGGAACTCGCGCCTCCAACACAGTTTGACTGTATAAAGGGATAAATGTTATACGTGTTTCATTCAGCGTGTGCAAGGAGCAAAATTAAAAGAGCAACCTTTGACTTGTGCAGCACTACTGCTGCATAAGCTGTGGCTCTTCTACTTTGTAACCCCTGAGGGGGGGTTAAAGGTTACCTTTGAAATTGGTTCAATTAGGCTTCGGCCTACACTCTGCTCCCCCTGCAGAGCCCGGGCTCCAACACCGCCAGTTGGGGCCCGGTACTGCTAGCTGCACAGAGAAAAACACCAGCCAATGTGTCAGTGGGGTTCAGCACCGCCAGCTGTTCCCCTGCTGTGCAGCCGGCAGCGTGTCCTGCAACTGCCACGCAGACACAACAGACCCAAAGCTGCCGCCAGTGCAGGCTTCGGCCTACACTCTGCTCCCTCTCCTCCTCCTGCTGACCCCGGGCTCTAACACCGCCAGTTGGGGCCCGGTACTGCTAGCTGCACAGAGAAAAACACCAGCCAATGTGTCAGTGAGGTTCAGCACCGCCAGCTGTTCCCCTGCTGTGCAGCCGGCATCGTGTCCTGCAAAAGCCACGCAGACACAAGAACTGAAATTGAAGGGAACCTGTCCCCCCTCCCCCAGGCGTTTGTACGTTTTTAAGGCCACCTTGTACAGCGGTAATGCTGCATGTGTGCAAGGTGGCTCATAAACGTATTCTCCTCGCACATGTGGAACTGAAAACACGTCTAAAATGTGTCCTCTGTGTGACCATTTAACCGTCCCGGTGGTGTGACTTTCCTTTGTAATGACACGCTGCAACCCCCTTGGTAGCGCTGCCCGTCTTCTGGCATCATTGTTTGGCTGCCTGCACCTCTGCGGCCGCCCTGACCCACACAACGCCCCTCGGTGTCTTATTTCTTGGGACTGCGAGGGTGTGATTGATGGGCATGAGCAGTGCATCAGTTCGCCTGTCCCTCATCTACTTCCGCCTTCTTCAGACTGTGCGGCTTCATGGCCGTGGCATGCGATAAGGGATCAGCTGACGCCGCACAGTCTGAAGCGGGTGTAAGGACCCGAGTGTGAGAGGCGAACATATGTGCTGCGCCAGGCCATGAATCCCAGCCCCGCAGTGTTTTAACAATGTTAAGACACTGCGGGGCTGGGATTCATGGTCATCGCGAACCGCAGCGGTTGACATTAAATGATGTCAGAAGATGGGCAGCGCTAACAGCGCTAGGCCAGGGGATAACACGACAGCGCAGACTCCTGTACAGCAAATAACAACGCTCAGGAGGCTGCACCCAGCACCAAGGTGGGATTCTTGACATCTGTGCTGCGTCTCATTACAAAGGGAACTCGCGCCTCCAACACAGTTTGACTGTATAAAGGGCTAAATGTTATACGTGTTTCATTCAGCGTGTGCAAGGAGCAAAATTAAAAGAGCAACCTTTGACTTGTGCAGCACTACTGCTGCATAAGCTGTGGCTCTTCTACTTTGTAACCCCTGAGGGGGGGTTAAAGGTTACCTTTGAAATTGGTTCAATTAGGCTTCGGCCTACACTCTGCTCCCCCTGCAGAGCCCGGGCTCCAACACCGCCAGTTGGGGCCCGGTACTGCTAGCTGCACAGAGAAAAACACCAGCCAATGTGTCAGTGGGGTTTAGCACCGCCAGCTGTTCCCCTGCTGTGCAGCCGGCAGCGTGTCCTGCAACTGCCACGCAGACACAACAGACCCAAAGCTGCCGCCAGTGCAGGCTTCGGCCTACACTCTGCTCCCTCTCCTCCTCCTGCTGACCCCGGGCTCTAACACCGCCAGTTGGGGCCCGGTACTGCTAGCTGCACAGAGAAAAACACCAGCCAATGTGTCAGTGGGGTTCAGCACCGCCAGCTGTTCCCCTGCTGTGCAGCCGGCATCGTGTCCTGCAAAAGCCACGCAGACACAAGAACTGAAATTGAAGGGAACCTGTCCCCCCTCCCCCAGGCGTTTGTACGTTTTTAAGGCCACCTTGTACAGCGGTAATGGCGCATGTGTGCAAGGTGGCTCATAAACGTATTCTCCTCGCACATGTGGAACTGAAAACACGTCTAAAATGTGTCCTCTGTGTGACCATTTAACCGTCCCGGTGGTGTGACTTTCCTTTGTAATGACACGCTGCAACCCCCTTGGTAGCGCTGCCCGTCTTCTGGCATCATTGTTTGGCTGCCTGCGCCTCTGCGGCCGCCCTGACCCACACAACGCCCCTCGGTGTCTTATTTCTTGGGACTGCGAGGGTGTGATTGATGGGCATGAGCAGTGCATCAGTTCGCCTGTCCCTCATCTCCTTCCGCCTTCTTCAGACTGTGCGGCTTCATGGCCGTGGCATGCGATAAGGGATCAGCTGACGCCGCACAGTCTGAAGCGGGTGTAAGGACCCGAGTGTGAGAGGCGAACATATGTGCTGCGCCAGGCCATGAATCCCAGCCCCGCAGTGTTTTAACAATGTTAAGACACTGCGGGGCTGGGATTCATGGTCATCGCGAACCGCACCGGCCGACATTAAATGATGTCAGAAGATGGGCAGCGCTAACAGCGCTAGGCCAGGGGATAACACGACAGCGCAGACTCCTGTACAGCAAATAACAACGCTCAGGAGGCTGCACCCAGCACCAAGGTGGGATTCTTGACATCTGTGCTGCGTCTCATTACAAAGGGAACTCGCGCCTCCAACACAGTTTGACTGTATAAAGGGCTAAATGTTATACGTGTTTCATTCAGCGTGTGCAAGGAGCAAAATTAAAAGAGCAACCTTTGACTTGTGCAGCACTACTGCTGCATAAGCTGTGGCTCCTCTACTTTGTAACCCCTGAGGGGGGGTTAAAGGTTACCTTTGAAATTGGTTCAATTAGGCTTCGGCCTACACTCTGCTCCCCCTGCAGAGCCCGGGCTCCAACACCGCCAGTTGGGGCCCGGTACTGCTAGCTGCACAGAGAAAAACACCAGCCAATGTGTCAGTGGGGTTCAGCACCGCCAGCTGTTCCCCTGCTGTGCAGCCGGCAGCGTGTCCTGCAACTGCCACGCAGACACAACAGACCCAAAGCTGCCGCCAGTGCAGGCTTCGGCCTACACTCTGCTCCCTCTCCTCCTCCTGCTGACCCCGGGCTTTAACACCGCCAGTTGGGGCCCGGTACTGCTAGCTGCACAGAGAAAAACACCAGCCAATGTGTCAGTGGGGTTCAGCACCGCCAGCTGTTCCCCTGCTGTGCAGCCGGCATCGTGTCCTGCAAAAGCCACGCAGACACTTGCTCTTGTACCTTCTGCTCCCCATCCTGGTTCCAGTACCGTCAGCTGGTTCCGGGCAGAGCCTTTGGCTTAGGTGCCTCCCTCTGGGTATCCGAGTTCCACCAACGTCAGGTGGTCCTTGGTAGTGCTTTCAGGCACGGGTACCTCCTGCTTAGTAACCGGGTTCCAGTAACGTCAGCTGGTCCTCTGTAGTTCCATTGGCTCTTGGACCTTCGGCTACCCATCCGGGTTCCAGCACCGTCAGCTGGTTCTCGGCAGTGTCTTTTGCTCTTGTACCTTCTGCTCCCCATCCTGGTTCCAGTACCGTCAGCTGGTTCCGGGCAGAGCCTTTGGCTTAGGTGCCTCCCTCTGGGTATCCGAGTTCCACCAACGTCAGGTGGTCCTTGGTAGTGCTTTCAGGCACGGGTACCTCCTGCTTAGTAACCGGGTTCCAGTAACGTCAGCTGGTCCTCGGTAGTTCCATTGGCTCTTGGACCTTCGGGTAGCCATCCGAGTTCCAGTTCCATCAGCTGGTTCTCGGCATTTTCTCAGCCTTCTTGTACCTTCTGCTACATTTCCAAGTTCAAGAGACTAAACACGATGACCCGGAAGACCACCCCTAAGATGACGACGACACCAGAGACGACAACCACCGTGATGACGATGACCCTGAAGACCACCCCGATGACGACGACCCCGGAGACGACGACCCTGAAGACCACCCCGATGACGACGACCCCGGAGACGACGACCCTGGAGACGACGACGACCTGGAAGACCGAGAAGCAGAAGAACAAGAGGCTGCAGAACAAAGAGCAGAAGAACATTAAGCATAACACTAAATATCAGAGCAAAAAATATTATCCAAATTATAAGCAGAAGAAGACTAAGCAGTGTATGGGGGTGAGTCCGTTCCTCCTCGTGGTGCCCCTGGATAAAGCCTGATGCTGCAGGCCAAACTGAACGAGGACAAATGTAACTGTTTTGTGACAGGCAGAACGGAAGGTGTAATCTTCAAACTTTTATAGATAACAACTACGGGAATGCCTGTCACAAATAAGAATATGATGAAGAAGTAGAATATGATGAAGATAATAGTAAAATAAAAAGAATATGAACAATGTAACCAAAAAAATAATAGGTAGAAGATGAAGAAGATGAATAAGGTGAAGAAGTTGATGTCAAAGAAGCTGATGATGAAGATAATGAAGAAGAAAGTGTGGGAGAAGTAAAAAAGAAGGTGAAGGGCGTGGAAGTAGTGAAACATCAATATCTGACAAAATAAAAAAAAAATTAACATACTCAAAATCTTTCTACCGCCGAATGTCATAAAAAACAAAACAAAATCCTGCTATTCTATTACATTGGGCTAAACCTCTGTGCCTTTAATGTCTCCGCCACGTCCCCCAATACATCCTACATTATTCTTAGTTGTTTTCCTTCATGTAGAATGAACCTACAAGTTTATAAAGGGTTTATTTTAATTCCGATATTTTCGTCCCATTGACTTGCATTGGGATTGGGTATCGGTATCGGATTAGATCCGTGTCATGATCTCAATGGCAAGAGAACATAGCATAAGCATATATAGGAACTAGCTCTTGGAAGATGGGAACTGAGCTGACCATGAACTAAACCTAACGCACAACTAGCAGTGGCCGGGTAGCATGCCTACGTTGATTCTAGATGCCCAGCACCAGCCGGAGGACTAAATAAAGCTAGCAGAGGAAAATATTAGTCCTAGCTCACCTCTAGAGAAATACCCCGAAAGGAGACAGAGGCCCCCCACATGTATTGGTGGTGAGTTGAGATGAAATAACAAACGTAGTATGAAAATAGGTTTAGCAAATTTGAGGTCCACTTACTACATAGCAGAAGACAGAAAGGACACTTTCATGGTCAGCTGAAAACCCTATCAAAAAACACCATCCAGAAATTACTTTAAAACTCTGGCATTAACTCATAACACCAGAGTGGCAATTCCTGTTCACAAGAGCTTTCCAGACACAGTAACGAAACTACAGCTGTGAACTGGAACAAAATGCAAAAACAAACATGGACAAGAGTCCAACTTATCTAGTAGTTGTCTAGGAGCAGGAACAAGCACAGAGAGGCTTCTGATAACATTGTTGACCGGCAAGCAACTAACAGAGCAGCAAGGTTATATAGCGACTCCCACATCTTGATGGGAACAGGTGAACAGAGAAGATGAAGACACCAGTTCAATTCCACCAGTAGCCACCGGGGGAGCCCAGAATCCAAATTCACAACAGTACCCCCCCCTCAAGGAGGGGGCACCGAACCCTCACCAGAACCACCAGGGCGATCAGGATGGGCCCTATGAAAGGCACGAACCAGATCGGAGGCATGAACATCAGATGCATTCACCCAAGAATTATCCTCCTGGCCGTATCCCTTCCACTTGACCAGATACTGGAGTCTCCGTCTGGAAACACGAGAGTCCAAGATTTTCTCCACAACGTACTCCAACTCACCCTCAACCAACACCGGAGCAGGAGGCTCAACGGAAGGCACAACCGGTACCTCATACCTGCGCAATAATGACCGATGAAAAACGTTATGAATAGAAAAGGATGCAGGGAGGTCCAAACGGAAGGAAACAGGGTTAAGAATCTCCAATATCTTATACGGGCCGATAAACCGAGGCTTAAACTTAGGAGAAGAGACCCTCATAGGGACAAAACGAGAAGACAACCACACCAAATCCCCAACAGAAAGCCGAGGACCAACACGACGGTGGCGGTTGGCAAAAAGCTGAGTCTTCTCCTGGGACAACCTCAAATTGTCCACCACCTGCCCCCAGATCTAATGCAATCTCTCCACCACAGCATCCACTCCAGGACAATCCGAAGATTCCACCTGACCAGAGGAAAATCGAGGATGAAACCCCGAATTACAGAAAAACGGGGACACCAAAGTGGCAGAGCTGGCCCGATTATTGAGAGCGAACTCCGCCAATGGCAAAAAAGCAACCCAATCATCCTGGTCAGCAGACACAAAACACCTCAGATATGTCTCCAGGGTCTGATTAATCCGCTCGGTCTGGCCATTCGTCTGAGGATGGAAAGCGGACGAAAAAGATAAATCTATGCCCATCCTAGCACAGAATGCCCGCCAAAATCTAGACACGAATTGGGTCCCTCTGTCAGAAACGATATTCTCAGGAATACCATGCAAACGAACAACATTTTGAAAAAACAGAGGAACCAACTCGGAAGAAGAAGGCAACTTGGGCAGAGGAACCAAATGGACCATCTTAGAAAAACGGTCACACACCACCCAGATGACAGACATCTTCTGAGAAACAGGCAGATCTGAAATAAAATCCATCGAGATGTGCGTCCAAGGCCTCTCAGGAATAGGCAAGGGCAACAATAATCCACTAGCCCGAGAACAACAAGGCTTGGCCCGAGCACAAACGTCACAAGACTGCACAAAGCCTCGCACATCTCGTGACAGGGAAGGCCACCAGAAGGACCTTGCCACCAAATCCCTGGTACCAAAAATGCCAGGATGACCTGCCAACGCAGAAGAATGAACCTCAGAGATGACTCTACTGGTCCAATCATCAGGAACAAACAGTTTATCAGGTGGGCAACGATCAGGTCTCTCCGCCTGAAACTCCTGCAAGGCCCGCCGCAGGTCTGGAGAAACGGCTGACAATACCACTCCATCCTCAAGGATACCTGTGGGCTCAGAGTTACCAGGCGAGTCAGGCTCAAAACTCCTAGAAAGGGCATCCGCCTTAACATTCTTAGAACCCGGTAGGTATGACACCACAAAATTAAACCGAGAGAAAAATAATGACCAGCGCGCCTGTCTAGGATTCAGGCGCCTGGCGGTCTCAAGATAAATCAAATTTTTGTGGTCAGTCAATACCACCACCTGATGTCTGGCCCCCTCAAGCCAATGGCGCCACTCCTCAAAAGCCCACTTCATGGCCAAAAGCTCCCGATTCCCAACATCATAATTCCGCTCAGCGGGCGAAAATTTACGGGAAAAGAAGGCACAAGGCCTCATCACGGAGCAGTCAGAACTTTTCTGCGACAACACTGCCCCAGCTCCGATCTCAGAAGCGTCGACCTCAACCTGAAAAGGTAGAGCAACATCAGGCTGACGCAACACAGGGGCAGAGGAAAAACGGCGCTTAAGCTCCTGAAAGGCCTCCACAGCATCAGGGGACCAATCAGCAACATCAGCACCCTTCTTAGTCAAATCGGTCAATGGCTTAGCAATATCCGAAAAACCAGCAATAAATCGACGATAAAAGTTAGCAAAGCCCAAAAATTTCTGAAGACTCTTAAGAGAAGAGGGCTGCGTCCAATCACAAATAGCTTGAACCTTGACAGGATCCATTTCAATGGAAGAGGGGGAAAAAATATATCCCAAAAAGGAAATCCTCTGTACCCCAAAAACACACTTAGAACCCTTCACACACAAAGAATTAGACCGCAAAACCTGAAAAACCCTCCTGACTTGCTGGACATGAGAGTCCCAGTCATCCGAAAAAATCAGAATATCATCCAGATACACAATCATAAATTTATCCAAATAATCGCGAAAAATATCATGCATAAAGGACTGGAAAACTGACGGAGCATTAGAAAGACCAAAAGGCATCACTAAATACTCAAAGTGGCCCTCGGGCGTATTAAATGCGGTTTTCCACTCATCCCCCTGCCTGATTCGCACCAAATTATACGCCCCACGAAGGTCAATCTTAGAGAACCACTTGGCCCCCTTTATGCGAGCAAACAAATCAGTCAGCAACGGCAATGGGTATTGATATTTAACAGTGATTTTATTCAAAAGCCGATAATCAATACATGGTCTCAAAGAGCCGTCTTTTTTTGACACAAAGAAAAAACCGGCTCCTAAGGGAGATGACGATGGACGAATATGTCCCTTTTCCAAGGACTCCTTTATATATTCTCGCATAGCAGCATGTTCAGGCACAGACAGATTAAATAAACGACCCTTTGGGTATTTACTACCCGGGATTAAATCTATGGCACAATCGCACTCTCGGTGCGGAGGTAACGAACCAAGCTTGGATTCTTCAAAGACGTCACGATAGTCAGACAGGAACTCAGGAATTTCAGAGGGAATGGATGATGAAATGGAAACCACAGGTACATCCCCATGAGCCCCCTTACATCCCCAGCTCAACACAGACATAGCTCTCCAGTCGAGGACTGGGTTGTGAGATTGCAGCCAAGGCAATCCTAGCACCAAATCATCATGTAGATTATACAGCACCAGAAAGTGAATAATCTCCTGGTGATCCGGATTAATACGCATAGTTACTTGTGTCCAGTATTGTGGATTATTATTAGCCAATGGGGTGGAGTCAATCCCCTTCAGAGGAATAGGAGTCTCCAAAGGCTCTAAATCATACCCACAGCGTTTGGCAAAGGACCAATCCATAAGACTCAAAGCGGCGCCAGAGTCGACATAGGCGTCCGTGGTAATAGATGACAAAGAGCAAATCAGAGTCACAGATAGAATAAATTTAGACGGTAAGGTGCAAATGGAAACAGATTTACCAAGCTTTTTAGTGCGCTTAGAGCATGCTGATATAACATGAGTAGAATCACCACAATAGAAACACAACCCATTTTTCCGTCTAAAATTCTGCCGCTCGCTTCGGGACAGAATTCTATCACACTGCATACTCTCTGGCGACTTCTCAGTGGACACCGCCAGATGGTGCACTGGTTTGCGCTCCCGCAAACGCCTATCGAT
Organism: Ranitomeya variabilis; assembly: GCF_051348905.1. Lineage (NCBI taxonomy): Eukaryota > Metazoa > Chordata > Amphibia > Anura > Dendrobatidae > Ranitomeya > Ranitomeya variabilis. Next base: position 613,041,876 of record NC_135233.1, read on the forward strand.
CTGAATAGCCATTGTCATGGACTCATTCAGACCCGCAGGCACAGGGAACCCCACCATAACATCCTTAATGGCATCAGAGAGACCCTCTCTGAAAGTCGCCGCCAGGGCGCACTCATTCCACTGAGTAAGCACAGACCATTTACGGAATCTTTGGCAGTAAATTTCCGCTTCATCTTGCCCCTGAGATAGGGACATCAAAGTTTTTTCTGCCTGAAGCTCCAAATGAGGTTCGTCATAAAGCAACCCCAAGGCCAGAAAAAACGCATCCACATTGAGCAACGCAGGATCCCCTGGTGTCAATGAAAAAGCCCAGTCTTGAGGGTCGCCCCGGAGCAAGGAAATCACAATCCTGACCTGCTGTGCAGGGTCTCCGGCAGAGCGAGATTTCAGAGACAAAAATAATTTGCAATTATTTCGAAAATTCTGAAACCCGGATCTAATCCCCGAGAAAAATTCCGGCAAAGGAATTCTCGGCTCAGATACAGGTGCATGACAAACAAAATCTTGCAAATTTTGTACCTTCGTGGCGAGATTATTCAAACCTGCAGTTACACTCTGAAGATCCATTACAAACAGGGGGACACAGAGCCATTCAAGGGTTAAGAGGAGGTAAGAAGCAGCTAGACAGCAATTAAGGGCTAGGCAGCAAAACTCTGAGGGGAAAAAAAAAAAAAAAAATTTCCCTTCAACACTTCTTTTTCTCCTGCTTCAGCCCAAACAATTAACACTTTGCGGGCCGGTCAAACTGTCATGATCTCAATGGCAAGAGAACATAGCATAAGCATATATAGGAACTAGCTCTTGGAAGATGGGAACTGAGCTGACCATGAACTAAACCTAACGCACAACTAGCAGTGGCCGGGTAGCATGCCTACGTTGATTCTAGATGCCCAGCACCAGCCGGAGGACTAAATAAAGCTAGCAGAGGAAAATATTAGTCCTAGCTCACCTCTAGAGAAATACCCCGAAAGGAGACAGAGGCCCCCCACATGTATTGGCGGTGAGTTGAGATGAAATAACAAACGTAGTATGAAAATAGGTTTAGCAAATTTGAGGTCCACTTACTACATAGCAGAAGACAGAAAGGACACTTTCATGGTCAGCTGAAAACCCTATCAAAAAACACCATCCAGAAATTACTTTAAAACTCTGGCATTAACTCATAACACCAGAGTGGCAATTCCTGTTCACAAGAGCTTTCCAGACACAGTAACGAAACTACAGCTGTGAACTGGAACAAAATGCAAAAACAAACATGGACAAGAGTCCAACTTATCTAGTAGTTGTCTAGGAGCAGGAACAAGCACAGAGAGGCTTCTGATAACATTGTTGACCGGCAAGCAACTAACAGAGCAGCAAGGTTATATAGCGACTCCCACATCTTGATGGGAACAGGTGAACAGAGAAGATGAAGACACCAGTTCAATTCCACCAGTAGCCACCGGGGGAGCCCAGAATCCAAATTCACAACAGATCCGATACTTTGACGGTATCGGCCGATACTTTCCGATACCGATACTTTCCGATATCGGAAGGTATCGCTCAACACTAGTCAACACTATCAATATCTTGACATAAACTTGATGTATTTGTCAATAAAAATGTTAAAACTTGTAAATTTACTTCCGTAACCATTGAAACATCCGACTAAAAGATTTAAAAATACTGAAGCAGCACAATGTGAAAACCAAAATATGTCTGTCTCAAAATTTTTGGTCACAACTACACAACAAGAGGTCCAGGGAACAACGACCGGTGAACCAGGGTCAATGGAGTCCAAGGACCATTGATTTAGATTCTGAAAGAAGGCTATTGCAACTCAAATTGCTGAAAAAGATGACGCTACCTTTGATCAAAAAGATGTCAGAAAACACAGGAATCAAAGCTTTCAGAGCAGCCACAGACCTATCCGTGTTAACGCTCATCCAATGCAGAAAGTGTGGGCAATGGACATGTTAACATCATAACTAGATGGTAATATTAGGGGCTTGGGCTGATGAATTACATTTTAAGTCACATTCTTCTGTCAGCCCTGTGTGTACACCAAAGACATACTGATAGGGAATTTAGGTCCCTGCAGGATGACAGTACTGTCATCATTAAACCTGCTGATAAAGGGGGTGCCATCGTCGTTATGGACCGTTCCTATTATATAACAGAGGCCCTCTGACAGCTTAACGACAACACTATTTATAACAAACTACCCCAGGATCACATGAGTCACGTTAGAAGTCACATTATTGATATACTCAAGCAACATAGTGACCTGGGCATTCTGGACAAAAAACATGTGAGTTTTTAACTTCCTCCAACCCGGTCATCCCAGTCTTTTACATATTACCCAAGATTCACAAGAACCTCCAACAACTACCTGACAGGCCCATTGTCCCTGCCACTGATTCCATACTCTCACCCATTGCCATATACTTAGAGAAGATCCTCACACCCCTCATAAAAAACAGCAAGTCCTTTCTCTTGGACACAGGGTCATTCCTAAATGTCATCAAGTCAATTGGTCAGGTCCCTAGGGACTCCCTACTAGTCACTTTTGATGCGAAGGATCTTTACACTTCGATTCCCCATGAAACCGGCATACAGTGTGTTCGTCACCTACCAGAATCATCCAACTTTGAAACGGATGAAACTAACCTATGCGTAGACCTTCTGACAACAGTCCTCACAAAAAACTATTTAATGTTCCAAGATGATTACTACCTACAGATCCGCGGGACCGCGATGGGCTCGAACGTAGCACCCCCTAAGCAAATTTCTATATGGCCCACTTTGAGGAAACTATCGTCTATACATGTGTGCTTTTCAGGAATAATGTAATCACATGGAAACGCTATATAGATGATATCTTCTGCATATGGGGGGGCATGTCCGAGTCCCTATCCATCTTCCATTACTTCCTTAACACATCATGGCCAGGCCTGACCTTTACGATCTCATATGACTATTCTAAAATTAATTTCCTGGACACAATGGTCATTAAAGACGACGCAGGTAGACTTTCCACTGACCTGAACGTAAAGACCACGGATAGTAATAGTCTACTTCACTTCACCAGTTTGCACCCTACTGCCATGAAACATTCGATTCCGAAGTCCCAGTTTCATCGTGTAAATAAGATTGCTTCTGAAGAAACCACCCGGAAGGCCCGTATCGAAGAAATGTCCTCTAAATTCAGGGAAAGGGGTTACCCACAAAGGGTACTATATGAATCACTCACATCCGACACTCACAGGAACCCACACCCTGGAGACAGAATCGCCTTTGTACATTCTTACCATCCATATGCGTATATTATCAACAGATCGATACGCCAACACTGGCGTCTTCTTCACACAGCACATCCTGAAGTTCCAGAATTTGCCAAACCTTTTTTACCATATTTCAGATGGGCACCCAATCTCAGGGATTCCCTAATCAGAGCCGACTTAGGGACCACTAAACCCACTAGCTCACACTGATTTTTTACAACGACCCAAGTTGGGCACTTTCCCCTGCCTCAACTGCACCCAATGCAACAACATACAAAAAGGTGAGGTGATCCACCACCCGCACACGAGCAAAACCTACAGAATCAGGGGTTATTTCACTTGCGACACCTCCTTTGCCATCTATGTGATTAAGTGCCCATGTGGACTATTATATGTAGGCGAAACAATCCAGTGTGTAAAGGATCGTATCTCGAAACACAAATCAAAGATTAGGTGCAAAAATACACTTCTCCCTATCCCATACCATTTTATCACCAAGGGACACACTATCGCTCAACTCAAATTCCAGATTTTAGAACAGGTGCCTCAACCCCGCAGGGGCTGTGACCACATGCGACAACTTAAGCGGCGCGAGGCTTTCTGAATCCATACCTTGTCTACCCTATCACCGAAGGGGTTAAATCGTGATTATGATCTTCTGTCTTTCCTGTAAACACAGGTTGCTTCCACAGTTACAATTTGGTGCGCATTGATGAAAACTTACATAATATGATAACTCTGTTCTATATCTCTCTGAACATAGTTTAATCTTTATGATCTTTATTCATTTCTATTGAAGCCTGTTGCTTCCACAGTTATATGATGGTGCACATTGATGATAAATTACAAAACATGATGACTCTGGTCTATATTTCTAATTATACATTTCAATGTGATTGTGCTGTATCTTTGGTGATCATTCCAACAAATCATGATTTTGTTGCCTCTGGGACTAACGCTTACTATGAATGGAATACCTGGTTGAATATATGATAATACCATTCTTTTTCTTCCCAGAGTTGCCTTTACTAAATGCTGGAAGTACACCACCCATTCTACTGGACACTTTCCCACAACTGCACATTTTATTCTCCGACACGCACTGTAGCCGACTCACTGGACTCAATGGAATGCACACCCGGCACCTGGAGCGCACCAGATATGTGCTAACACACACGGCCATATTCTTCCTGTCTAGACCACTCCCGGTCCTCACGGATAGGCTCACGGCCACTAGTACTCCCGCCCCTTTTCTTTATGTAGCGCTGCCTGCTACATAACCTGGTCGCACGGACTTGCGGTGGATTCCGCGTCCTCTACAGACCAGGCACACAGGACCTAGATCTTCTAAGGTTAGTACTATAAAACTCCTCTCCATGACCGGCAATAGTCACGAACCACTGATCATCGTAATTATGTACACTTATCATTAGGTACATTGCCGGATCTGGCTATACTCCTGATACATGGGCTGTGTCCACCTATTACTATGGTAGGTTGCAGCACGAACAGCTCTATCCTCCTTTCTCACTAGTGTTGGTTACTGTCACATCGTCTGTTCTTACTCCACCTGCAGATTTTGATACGAACCCACAATCGTATGGGTCCACCTGTTCTCAACTAATATTCACAACTAATTTCTGGTACATCCATTGCCCCTTATCAGGATTACCTTTTTTTACCTACATTCCCTGTTATGAGCTCTCCTGCTATATATCCTGATCTAGAACATTTATGATAATCAGCTGACCAAGAATATTAACTAGAGGCCATTATATCTGACCTTTGATCCGTATTGTATATACTTCTGTTTCGTTTAATGTTCATTTATTTTGCTTTGAGTATTGTTACCAATTCCACTGTTCTTTTGTTTATTTTGATGCTATAGTGACTGATGAAGGTCCAGCTGTAGGACCGAAACGTTTTTCTGTTACTAGCGTGGACACAATTAAACCATTTATCTGACAAAGTTAAGTTTGAGTGCCGAGTTTTTTGCTACAAGAGCTGCTTTGGTGATACAAGGGGTGCTTGGTGACACAATACGTGGCTCTACTATTGGCTAATCCATATAAGTGGAAATAGGCAAGAGAATTAAAATTATGCGTGATTCCAGTTTACCAAAACCAATTCTTGGAATAGATTAATATAGCCCCATTTAATGGCAGGGGAAACAATTTGGTCACTTTGGTTTGTTCAGTAACTCTCCAGAAAGAAGGGTCCTGCAGAACAGTTCCTCTACCTTATATATTTCCCCGTAAGCTCATTAAGTAGATCTCTCTTCACAGAATTCTTGGTAATTAACTGCAGCTATGTCAGCAATTTTTTGAAAAATTTCCATGGTGCGCAGAAGCTCATCCTCTCCCTATGAAATACACATCGACTGCAGTGACTCTGCCATGCATTACAATGTGTGTGTCTTACTCTTTAACCAAGCCGCTAATCACGCAAATTATTGCAACTAATTACATCTGAAGGTCTAATTAATTCTTTCAGTACCACATCATTTAGTACGCATTCACAACACAGCACCTGTTTTGAAAATCCTCGCAGTTAATTTGTTTATAAACAAACACTATTTGCATAAAATGTATAATGAATGGTTTAACGGGTAGTACAATGCCAGGGCTTTGTCTTAGCAGATTTGAGGTCATCAAAGGCCACGTTAAATTAATTTTAAACCTCGCAAATTAATGTAAATAGAATGTGAGTTCCTCATTAATAAAGAAAACATCCCTACTATGTAAGCTAATGTGTTAATTAATATCCCACCAATGAGCTTGTGTTTTGGGAGCCAATAGGACGGAATACTTACTGTGATCTAAGATTACAAAATAAGAGCTTGTTGGGAAAAAGACAAAAATTGTGGCTCTTGATACACAGGGAAAGAAAATTAATTGAAATTTCAACATGAGAATTTTAATGAATAGCGATGGGAGTAATAAAGAATATTAACCAAAATATATTAGTATTTATAGGGGAATCAAAATTTAAGTCGGAAAGGAGTAATGTCAGTATTTCCTGTCCACAGGAGAGGGGATAATTTACTAATCACTGGGGGTCTGAATAATGGGACCCCCATCAATCCCGAGAATGATGCTCTGTCTACTAAGAAATGTAGAAGCTGTCCTGAGTACAGCAAAGGTGCCCACGATTATCTACTCTCCATTCATTGACTATTGGAAATATCAGAATATGTATTCAGCTCTCTTAGGGAGACTGAGACAATCTTCAATTGTGGGAATATCGCTTTACTGATCAATGTTACCTACTAAAAACAACTTTCCGGATGTATGAGCTGGTAATGCCCCTCCTGTACTATGGTAGGGGCAGGGGTAACTATATAGACATTTCATAACCAGACGCATGAATTTGAGCCGTTCAGTTATTCAAATTGGATTCCGATTTTGCCTCTTAGGGACAAATTTCAGAATTGGCTTAGATGTTTCATGCTTGGCTTCACACTTCGTGACCAGTGTTCAGAAAATAGTTTTTGGAATGGCCACAGTCTCCTGATTCAAACTAACAGCCTCATATTCTTGTTATCAAGCTGTTCTTTAAGTCAGGAGACCCACAGCTGTTCTGGAAGTCAGATATAAGGCATAAGGGAAATGCGGCTGTATGAAACCAATACATAGACTAATATCGGCCCATCCCGTTGATATTACCAATCTTATTTATATGGCGCCAACAAAGCCTGCAGGATTTTACAATTGATATTGGTGGGATCTGCCAACACTAATGTTTATGCGGTCTCCTGACTCTCCCCAACACACTATGTCAAGGAGAGAAGGCCTTGGCATATCCAATTTCGGACTGCCGATCTTTTTGCTCTCCTCTCGTGGCAGTTCTCTCATAGAAAGTTCTAACCTGAGCTAGGTGCTATTGTGTGTGGGGGGACTTGGGAAGGATAGCGGTGGGCTAAATCTTTCTTTGGCCGATCGTTATCTATTTTGTATGTGGGTGTGGGAGCTTTAGTCATATAACAATTTATTACAAACAAAAATAACATTAACACCAAGTGCAACCAAGTCACAATTTGTTCATGTCTGTATTACAATGTCAGTAATGGGATAAAGCAAACAACTTTGGCTTTCTGGAGTCTGGGAAAGCAAGGTGACAATCCGTGTGGGAGCTGCCTTGGTGGCCGTAAGAGCCGATAAATATCTTTCTTAGGAACAGAAATATCTAAGACAACATAATTTAAATCTTACCACTGTACATCATGTAAAAGAAACTCTCGTGTTTGTAACTGTGTAAAAAATAAAATGTTTTTATGAACAGTAATGAGTATCTAAAACAATATTGCACCTATAAGTGTGTAAGATAATGCCCCCAAAGGACCAGAGGTTTTACATCTTTTTCATCACTTTTTTATCTATAGAGAATAATAGCAGTCTTTTAGATAATGGGAGGGGGCGAGATGTCTAACTGCTGATTTCGGAGCAATTCCTTAACAATACCTAAGGCAGCACCTACTGTAAATAGGACACCTTTGGTGATGAAAAATACAATTGGATTATTATCAGCAGCCTTTTCCGACATTAAAAGTACAATTTCTGGAGACTTCTCTTTATCCCACCTTTGTCCTAAAAACACTGATGAGGATGGGGGTTGTGTTCATATTGAATTTTTGCACTCGCTCCCTCTCCATTCATCAGACTCACATATGCATGGGAAATTTGCATGTGTTAAAATTGGTCTCACTAATTTTCTCTTTCCATCCAAAGAATGAGTGTCATGCAAAGGCAGTTATATCACAGGCTGATTCATCAACGTCAGATTTGATGTGAGAACGGATAATTAATTATGTGTATTACCATGCAAATTTTTCTCACCTATTTCTGCCTGGTTTGATGACAATGAAAAGGCCACAAATGAGCTATAGTCACGGTCTTATCAGAGAGGAGGCTCCAGGAAAGGCATGGAAACAATATGTACTATATGTCCACATACATATATATTTATTTCAGTTTGATTTTTTTGCAGTGGGGTGGAGATCACTGCACAAAAATTTGACATTTTTTTTTTAAATTTATCAAATTATATTTATATGAACTAGAATTGACCGTCTGGCCTGCAATCACATGTGAACATAATTCTACTGAAGGTGAACACCTGTTGTAATTTTTTTGTCTGTTTTGCACGAAGATGATTTGTACCGGAGACAAAAAAAACAGAATGAAATTCATCAGTTTTATATCTGCAATGGATTAGCCTTGTCATTAAAACAGTATTTTTTGCAGAAACAGGTAAACTAATATTGAGCGTTCAGCAGACGAGAGCAGCCTGACAGTAGATAAAAGATAATTAGTGAATTGCTATTTCATGGTGACCTGGGCATCTATTGCTTTAAAATCCCCATACAAATGAACATACATAAAATAAAGTGACAGGTGGTAATCTGACTTTCTAGATGGATGTAAACCATTGGCTCAACACTACAACCAAATCTAACAGATGTCATAAAACCAGCCATCTAATGGCTTTAAGTGACTCTACTGTAAAGCCCCCAAACACCCCAAGAAAGCAAAGGCTGCCATTTTGAGACCTTTAGGCCTATTCTCAATATGCATTAACACTTACAATTGTTAGTGCTTCTAAATACTCCAATTAATTCCCAAAGTACATGAAAATATAGATGTGAATGAAGTTACCTCCAATATCCCACTACATGTCACTTCTGAAAAGTTCCAAGAAGCAGGAATGGTAGTGGTGAACCTGATATAGGGGGGAAGACAACTTCCAACAGGACATAACTCAGGATCAGTAATGTAATGTATCTAGACAGTGACTGCACCAGCTGAATAGTGAGTGCAGCTCTGGAGAATAACACAGGATGTAACTCACGATCAGTACAGGATCAGTATTGTAATGTATGTACACAGTGTCTGCACCAGCAGAATAGTGAGTGCAGCTTCGGAGTACAATACAGGAGTGTGAAGAAACCAGAGGATATCTTAATTACCCAGATGACTATGTTTTTGCAAACCAAGAAGAATTAACTTTTTATCTGTATATTGGCTTGTGGATTTAAGTGCTTATGTCTGGTGGGTCAAGAAGACAGACTTGCAAACTGATATACTATTTAACATACTGTGTAAAGGTACCTTCACACTAAGCGACGCTGCAGCGATACAGACAACGATGCCGATCGCTGCAGCGTCGCTGTTTAGTCGTTGTGTGGTCGCTGGAGAGCTGTCACACAGATGGCTCTCCAGCGACCAACGATGCCGAAGTCCCCTGGTGACCAGGGTAAACATCGGGTTACTAAGCGCAGGGCCGGTGCCAGGCGTCCGCTTCCCTGCACTCCTCCTGCATCCTGTGTCAGCGCCGAACATCTCCGGCATCTCCCACAGAGCAGAGCGGTGACGTCACCGCTCTGCTTTACGGCCGGCACTTACACAGGATGCAGGAGGAGTGCAGGGAAGCGGACGCCGGGCACCGGAATGTGAGTATGTGTTTTTTTTTTTTACTTTTACAATTGTAACCAGGGTAAACATCGGGTTACTAAGCGCGGCCCTGCGCTTAGTAACCCGATGTTTACCCTGGTTACCAGTGAAGACATCGCTGGATCGGTGTCACACACACCGATTCAGCGATGTCAGCGGGAGATCCAGCAACGAAATAAAGTTCTGGACTTTCAGCAACGACCAGCGATCTCACAGTGGGATCCTGATCGCTGCTGCGTGTCAAACACAACGATATCGCTATCCAGGATGCTGCAACGTCACGGATCGCTATCGTTATCATTGTAAAGTCGCTTAAGGTACCTTCACACTAAACAATATCGCTAGCGATCCGTGACGTTGCAGCGTCCTGGCTAGCGATATCGTTTAGTTTGACACGCAGCAGCGATCAGGATCCTGCTGTGATATCGCTGGTCGTTGAACAAAGTTCAGAACTTTATTTGGTCATCAGATCAGCGTGTATCGTCGTGTTTGACCCCAAAAGCAACGATACCAGCGATGTTTTACACTGGTAACCAGGGTAATCATCGGGTTACTAAGCGCAGGGCCGCGCTTAGTAACCCGATGTTTACCCTGGTTACCAGTGTAAAATGTAAAAAAAACAAACAGTACATACTCACCCTCGCATCCCCCGGCGTCCGCTTCCCACACTGACTGAGCACCGTAAAGTGAAAGTACAGCACAGCGGTGATGTCACCGCTCTGCTGTTAGGGCCGGCGCTCAGTCAGTGCAGGAAGCGGACGCCGGGGGACGCGAAGGTGAGTATGTAGTGTTTGTTATTTTACATTTTACACTGGTAACCAGGGTAAACATCGGGTTACTAAGCGCGGCCCTGCACTTAGCAACCCGATGTTTACCCTGGTTACCCGGGGACCTCGGCATCGTTGGTCGCTGGAGAGCGGTCTGTGTGACAGCTCTCCAGCGATCAAACAGCGACGCTGCAGCGATCGGCATCGTTGTCGCTATCGCTGCAGCGTCGCTTAATGTGAAGGTACCTTTAGTGTGAAGGTACCTTAAGTCTGTAAGGGTATGTGCACATGTCCGGATTTCTTGCAGAAATTTCCTGAAGAAAACCGGAAATTTTCTGCAAGAAATCCGCATTTTTTTTTTTGCGTTTTTTTTCCGTTTTTTTCGCGTTTTTTTTAGCATTCTGCAAGCGTAATTAGCTTGCAGAATGCTAAAGTTTTCCAAGCGATCTGTAGCATCGCTTGGAAAACTGACTGACAGGTTGGTCACACTTGTCAAACATACTGTTTGACAAGTGTGACCAACTTTTTACTATAGATGCAGCTTATGCAGCATCTATAGTAAAAGATAGAATGTTTAAAAATAATAAAAAAAATAAAAAAAATGGTTATACTCACCCAGACATCTCATCAGCGGCGTCCGTTCCTCTTCCTATAGCTGGTGTGTGCGCGCAGGACCTTCCATGACGTCGCGGTCATGTGAGCGGTCACGTGAGCGGTCACGTGAGCGGTCACATGACCGGTCACGACCAATCACAAGACAGTGACGTCATCACAGGTCCTTCACCGCACAGCAGCTATAGGAACCGAAGCGGCAGCATGCAGCGGTGAGGCGGGAAGACATCGAGGGTGAGTATAGGACTATTTTTTATTTTAATTCTTTTATTTTTGACCAATTATATGGTACCCAGTGCGTGGAGGAGAGTCTCCTCTCCTCCACCCTGGGTACCAACCGCACATAATCTGCTTACTTCCCGCATGGTGTGCACAGCCCCGTGCGGGAAGTAAGCAGATCAATGGACTCCTAGGTGTGCGGAATCCCCGCAATTCCGCATTTTTAATGAACATGTTGCTTTTTTTTCCGCGATGCGATTTTTTCGCGGAAAAAATCGCAACATTTGCACAAAAAATGCGGAATACACTGTAAATAATAGGAGGCATATGTTAGCGTTTTTTTCGCGTTTTTATCACGTTTTTATAGCGAAAAAACGCGAAAAAAACGCTAAAAATCCTGAACGTGTGCACATGGCCTTATAGTGACTTGTACATGGTGTGTGTTTATCTTTGTTTACTGTGTGCTGATAAGCTAATTGTGTATTGTATTCTATAACCAGTTTGTTGACTTTGAAGGTAGATAAGGAAAGGCTGTGAGGGGGACTGAAGGACACTGGGTAATTCTAAAAAATAGCTTACATGCCTAGGGTATAAAAAGACTCAGAGAGCAGATCTGAAGTAGCACAGAGCTACCAGTTGGACATTCTGCAAAACACTCAACGGACGAGAGACAGGACTGTAGCATATTCATCATGGCACCATCACGAGGGACATGGATCTATGATTCTATAGGAAACAACCTAGGGGTTTTTGGCTCCACTTGTAAGGACACAGATCTGATCCAGTGACCATCTCTGAACCATGATTATGTTTGGAGAAAGCCAGGTTTGGGACCCACTAGTCGCCTGGTTCCATGGAGATGGTCGGATAAGCCAGGTGGTGACTCTTGTGTCAACTTGCTTTGGACCTTGTATGGACTCTATGGACTGTTCTCGGTCATTTCCCTATGCTTGTTGATATCTCTTCTCTGAGTGCGTATCACAGGTGGAATAGCGACCCTGGGAGCTCTGACGTAATATCTACTATTATTCAGGTGAGTCAGTGGAAAGGTGGGACTCTGCAATGTGCACCATCTTGGGGGTAATTGCTGGGACTGTTGTGTTTGCTATTGTGCATTGTGGTTCAATAAAGCATTGCCACACTGTTTTAACCTAACCCTTTGTTGTCTGAGTAGCATTATGCCCACGTTTAACGGGAGAGCAGGCATTAGGTGGGAGAATCCCTGGTTCATGCGTTTTGGCTGGCAGACTTGGGCGCCTGTCTACACCCCATTTCCCCACAAGGAGGTAACTCAGGATCAGAAATGCAATGTATGTGCACAGAGACTGCACCAGCAGTATAGTGAGTGAAGCTCTGGAGTATAATACAGGATGTAACTCAGGATCAGCACAAGATCAATAATGTAATGTATGTACACAGTGACTGCATCAGCAGAATCGTGAGTGTAGCTCTGTGGTATAATACAGGACTAGTGATGAGTGAGTGTACTCATTGCTCAGGTTTTCCCGAGCACGCTCGGATGGTCTCAGAGTATTTGTAACTGCTCGGAGATTTAGTTTTTGTTGACGCAGCTGCATGATTTACGGCTGCTAGCCAGCCTGAGTACATGTGGGGGTTGCCTGGGTGCTAGGGAATCCCCACATGTCTTCAAGCTGTCTATCAGCTGTAAATCATGCAGCTGAGGCAACGGAAACGAAATCTCTGAGCACTTACAAATACTCGGAGATCACCAGAGCAACGTGTATACTCGCTCATCAATATACATGATGTAGCTCAGGATCAGTAATGTAATGTATGTACACAGTAACTGCACAAGCAGAATAGTAACTCAGGATCAGCACAGGACCAGTAATGTAAGGACACAGTGACCCCACCAGCAAAATGGTGAGTGCAGCTCTGGAGTATAACTATTCTCAGTGTGGTGTGTGGTAGCTCAGTCGTACAATCTGGGGCTTGGGCATGCTGAACTGTCAGTGTGGCGAGTGACAGTCTAATCCCCCAATCAGGGCATGCTGAGGTTTCCTACAGGTGTCTCGTGTTCGGAAAGATATCCAGGCTATATAGCTGTCTGCCTCTTACCTCTTCCAGTTGTAGCTCTGCTATGAGTTACAGTAATTTTTTGTAAACCATAAATTCTTAATGAAGATTTTAGGCACATAACAGATAAAATGCATGATGAATAAACAGTAATGCAAACAAATAAATGAAGGAACTGTAGGGGGGACAAACACATGGACAGGTGGGGAGGTATAGAAGTAGGGAAGGGTGCCCAAGAGAGGAGACCTATCAAGCCTATGAGTTCTAGTATTTTGATTTTTGGAACCGACCTTGGATATGCCTTTGACCTCCGTTTGCCTAGTCCCTTGGACTTGGTCTTCTTGGAATTCTGACCCCAGACTCTGACCTGACTACGCCTTTGCCTCACCCTTCTGTTTATGACATACCATCCTGAATTTTGACCTCAGACTCCATGACTTCCCTACCTCACTAGCGTCACAACAGGCAGTTACATAAACATATTACTCCAATACATTATGCAAAATGGAGATCAAAAAGTTTTTTTTGTTTCTAATGGGTCATATGTTCAAATATGGAAGGAAGTTCACAGTAGAAGGTGCTCTGAAATAACAAAGGAGTTGCCTTTCATTTTACAAAAAGTCTGATAAGCATACAGGACGTATATAGATAAATTTACATGTACGCAAATGCATATTGTATACTTTTCAAAGTAGGCCAACAATTTATTTACTTATGATTAAATGAGAATCGAGTGACATTACAATTATACATTAATTAGAATTTAAGAATCTATGTTTCTGGTATCACACATGTTGTGCCTCAAAAATACCAAAAAAATAAATCTGCAATAAAATTAAAGACTTTAATTTCTTCCTGTAATAAGCATCTACATTCCTACTGCACCTCACAAATCTTCTACCCCTCCCAACCCCCCACAACAACTTTTTACCTATACAGTCTATGCTTTCCACTCAAGTGATACATATGATCCCCCTCTCCGCTCCGCCACCCCCCATAGCTGTGAATAACCGGTGGCTCACAAATGAATGCGATCACCGGGTGAGAAATTATCTTTTTAAAATAGAGTCTAATTTGCATATAAGGAACAAGAGATTTATGAAAGGAAACATAGAGGAATACTACATCTGCCTGGGATCATCCATAATTTACATTGATTGTGAACGATCTTAAATTGTAAAACACATGCAAGATGGAGTGCGCCGTGGCTGCGTTATTGTCAGGAGTCTAAGACTTTCCAGAGATTTATTAATAATCTCATCACTAACATGGCTCAAGTCCCCCCCACCCCCTGTAATATTGTGGAAGGCTTCTCTAAGGAATTTACTGACATTACATTTTTCACTTCATGCATCTTGAAGCTTGCCTGATCTTTTCCTAAAATAAAGCCACCTATCATTACGGAACAGTTGCTACATTTTTTTTGTGTGTATGCGCTTGCTACTTAATAATCAATGTATTCATCATTAAAGTCTGAGCCCTCGAGCGATGGGTTTTAGCATATTCTAATGACTAGTGACTTGCAAATTACACTGACCTTTCATGTACATTCTGGAAGCACCTTGTTCTAATGCGAACTGTATTTATAGTTTGCCAATACAAACTAGCCAAAGATTGGATAATTACTGTAATCTATTAAGTGGATTGCTTCGCCTGCTCGTTTTCTAGCATGTGCCATACAAGCCATTTTCAAAAACTGGTCCTATCTTTCATCTCTCGCAAGGCCAGCGACTGAAGAATGCCTCGACTCGACTGTGTACACACTTACTAATGTATGAAGAAAGGCCCATCAAAGCTAATGGATCTTACGAAAATGAAGAATCCACTTTGCTGTTACTGTCATAATGCTATTTGTGACTGACAAAAGACACGGCTCGGAGAGTGTAAACTGAGCTTAAGAATGTCAGGCATACTTCCATTGTCTGCTTATTATACTGACCTCCGAGTAGCACTTAAAGGTGTAGAGTCTGCCAGGCACCACCAGTGTCAAGAGCATTAGTTACATCTCGATTTACTTCTTGCATGTCAATCACCGCAAGGAGAAACTATACTTCTTGGATATCGGTTGGATGCCTCTCACACAGCCAAACCAGATCTCCACTTTGCACTGACGAGGGGCAGTACCCCGAAACACAGTGTCTTTTGAGTGCAAATTGAGATTCTGGTTTGGCTATTATCCTAAGTCATGTGGCAAGGCTCGTTAAAGGGTCGACATTGACTTGTAGGATTGCTACCTTCCAATCCAATAGATGGCACTAGAATTCTAGTTCTCTTCCTCTCTAAAGAGACAATTTGTATAATTAGCTCGATTTACAGAAAGATGCAGAATTTTTTTTTTTCAATTTCCGAGATTCATATCCCAGAAATGAATGGGTCGTGGCAAGATCCAAAGGAGTCTTTGAGTTGTTGCATGTGTGGAGCGGTATTGGCCTCACATGACATCATTTTAATGTGGACTATGCCAAAATCTGTGTAAAGCCTCCACAATCCGCATCCCACTTTTATCACTGGAAACAATGTCTGTAGTTGATATGGTGAAGTTATTTTTATTTTGTGATGTGGATTATAAAAAAAAACAAAGTGACATATCGCTGATTGATGAGGAGTTATGGTTTTTGCTTCCTGAAGAAGAAGGGGGCTAAACTTTGAAACGGGTGGAAAAATCAAAAACTTTTTTTTTTTTTTTACATAATCTCTGGCATTTGATGTTTCTTCATTACCTAGCAGCGTGGATACAGACCACAAACGTTCCATTTTTTACATCATTGAGGAGGAAGCAACACCATTTTTGTAGGAAATCCGCACTGGAGAGTCACACATGATAATCCCTTCTGAACAACATGTTATAAATCTGAAGAAGAAATCCAAGAGTTCTTCTATGACTTTACATCCTACAAGAGCAGGGTCTCATACCCTTTCGGAGCCCATTCACCTCTGTGAGCAGGACTAGTCCAGGGCAATATTTTTAGCTTCTATGTATAATGTAAAATGAATATTGCAACTCAATGACATCCAGCAGACAACCAAGAAATCGCCAAGAATTGAAAGATAAATTCTATAAATTTTGGCTGTAGAACTTTATGATTTCATTATACATTGATTTAGCTATATAAAAGTGAATCTAATGGATCTACCTTAGCAAACCAGGGGCATACTGTGCTGAACATGCCCCTGGATAAATTAGTAGCATTATGGTTAAGAAAATTGGAATCAAATAATTGCTGCGTATCGCTCCTACCAGTCATCTTGGCGGTGCTGCGGTGGAGACTAGTCACAGTCTAGAACTTTGATATGTGCCTCTGCAGTCGAGTTGAAGCTATCTGACGAAGTTCTTTGTTCGAGTAGTTGTTCTATACAGATATACATGGAAACAACTGTTTAAGGAGCCCCACACTTGCATCATAGTTATGGAGTCAGAATAACAACAGTCAAATTAATGGAAGCCAGTGAGCTGAGACCCCCTATAAATATCTAACACAAACCCTTGTCAATTGTCCAGTACCACGAGACATTTTACAAAACTCTCCTCTGATGCCATGGATCCCATGGATAGAAAGAAGACTTTCATCCATCCGTTAAGCACATGAGTTTGTCTTTCACAGGATGTTCTCCTGAAACCATCCAAAAGTATTCAACTACTTGTCTTTACTGGGGTCCTGCCATTATTTCTTTCTGTGTTACGTAAGTTATCATTTATTTGCAGTCGCTTACAACATGTTTCATTAGTTTTCTTCCCCTGTAATAATGTTTTAAAGTGACAGAACACTAATAATCCCAAAAATAATTGTCCCATTAAAACACGCAGATGTATGAGGAGCAATATCAGCACCCAGGATGGAATGAGTTTATACCATACCTTGGATACCAAGAACAGCGCTTTACGAGAGATGATTATATAACAGGACCCAGCACTTGACCTCCAGAGATTTTGCTATGAAAACTTATGCCGATCATATTTTACTTATGTCTATACAATATTCATGACAAATAAAAACATCTAGTTAGTCGTAATTAAACCCATTTGTTCTAGAGATGGGAAGTGGAGTCCAAACTTAAAGGGAATATACCATATAAGTATGAAAAATTAATTTAATACTAATTAGTTTACTGGGATTATCAGTCAGCATACACAAATTATTTATAGCTACAATTTATTACATGTTTTCCATCCCTCGCACGCCCCTTGCTGGATGCGTCAGCCAGCCTACAACTGAGGGGCGCTTTGATCATTACACTTGGGGCCATAATATTTTGCAATTCTGAGTTGTAGATGACAACACATGAGAAACATCCTTACCAATATTGTTAGCACTATTTATGACATCGCTTTGTATTATTGCTTTTGCAGTGAGTTAATTATTATGTCTTTTATTAAGGGCAAGCTCATGATTTAAGGGAACACCCCCATTGCTTTTCCTATGTCTACTGGTAATATTGTTGTCCTTATTCATTGCCTGCAGCTAAAGTAATTAGATAAGATGATTTTACTTTTTTTATTTGCCACCACAGGCCACTTTTAGTTGGATCACCCCCTCCCAATGTCCGCCATTGAAAGGATGTACAATGTCATCTGAATGCGTACCTCACTTACGGCTTGCAACATATATGCAGTAAGCCTACTCGTATCTAAGGACTGGTCAGAGTGTTCTTGAGGTTTTTAGGAAGTGACAGTGGTATTGTAGTTAGGCAAAGGAGAGAGGCTCACGAAAACGATGAGATCCGGAGAGTATAAAGAAGGTTTTTTATTCACACCAACGCGTTTCGGTGCCTTTCTCAAGGTAAAAAAACAAACAAGTGTTGTATTGTATTATGCTTATACTCATGCTCCTAAATAATGTACTGCCTCTAAGAGTTGTTGGAATGTGCTATGGGAATGAAACTCAAACATCCACCATGTCCTCCAACCGAAAATATTAGGTTAGGTCTTCAGCTATTATCTGAGCGGTTCTAAGCCTTAGCCACACAAACGTCATGTCAAAACCCAAACAAGCATACCTCCATGGCTCATAATAGAGGGTTATTGCAGGGTATGAAATGCAGTTTTAACATGTTGATTGACTTGGGTTACACATTTGGCGTTTTTGCATCCTGTTATTTTTCCTTATTCCTCTACAACTTAAAGAGAATTTACACTGCAATGTAATCATGAATGAGCGCTGTTAACATTTCTTATTTTACAATTATCTTGACATGTAAACAGACTGACGATCACCCTATGATGGAGCAAAACACTCGTTCATTGGGTGAAATGATCTTTTGTGCAGCATAAAATATGGTCATTCTCAGCGGTGCATTGTCCTGTGTAAACATGACTCTGATGAGAACTTTCTCAGCTCGGTATATATTGCGTCATTTGCTTTGGTTTTCCTTTGTCAATAGGAATCCAAATGATCATTCTATCTAAACAGATCTTCATTTATTTCTTTGAGTAGAGAAGCACTAAACTTCATTGTTCATTGCAGTATTGAAGTAAATTGGTCAGAGCCACAATGCTAAGCATGGGGCTAGCAAAAGTGCTGTGAGTACGGTGGACCCTTCAAATAGCTGACTTGGGGGGCTGAGATTTGGAACCTCGCCAATAACTCTTTTAATCAAAGTTTATGTAAATCCATCATTATAAAAAAGGTATAAAACAATGATTAAATTGCTAGAGTTGCTTCAACAAACTTTGCGCCTAAATCAACAGTACAAGTGAATAAGAAACCTTGTAACATAACTTATTAGATCAATATGCTTCCTTCTCCACTTATAAGCCACTTCTCCTCCCCCTGAATTCATTATTCAATCTGAAAAACAACTAAAATCCATCTTGTCTAAAACTAAGAGGTCAGATTACAGCTGTCAATTGAAGTCAATAGTCAGGAGGGAAAGGGAGTGATGGATTCACAGCTACACTGCTCAGTGCTAGATTCACAGTTACACTACTGTATATTATACTCCATCCTGCTTTCTAATAAATGTTTTATACCATCCCTTATCTGGATTCACAGCTGCACTGCTGTATAACATCAATCATGCGGCTGCTTTTTAATGTTTTAATTCAGCACATATCTTACTTAATTCATAGCTACACTGTTTAATGGGGCTGTATATACGTTCTCTGTGCTGCTGCAAAACATCTGAACATGTGCTTCACAATGTTAGTAGAGCAGGAATACCTCACATATGTGTGTGCTGTGTATGAGAGTATGAGAAACATCATAGTATCTAGCCTCCACCCACTAGCTCAGAGACAGTTGTGAATTAGAGACTGTGCCTTCAAAAGGGAAAACTGGTGAAAAAATGCAGGATTCTTCATAAAATGGCAAGACATAGCGCTATTTCTCATGCATACAAATAAAAGATTATTACACAAAGTCACCTTAAACAACAGGTGCACTTTAAATGTTAAATTACCTTTAAATTTTACTGGAAATAATTTTAGAATCAGCACTTTAAAAAAAAAAAAAAACCTTTTTATAAACGTACATTTCTGAGATTTGTAAATGCAGAATAAAAACTGACTTTTATAAATAGCAGCCTACAATAAAGAATGCAAATTACAGGCAGAGAAGTATAGCTTTTCTGCACTACATTACTGGCGTAGACAGAACATGTCTGCTCAGATGATGTCACATGGCAGAAGAAGATCTTGTCGTCTCTTCGCGCTGACAGTGTATTGTAAGACAGTAATGGATGGGCAACATTACAGACACTGGTAATTAAAACAACACTAATTTTGTCTCAGTGGCTGAGCTTTGTTGTTTAAAATCATCTATCACAGACTTCATGCTCCATACAATAAGAAGACATTTGTCTGCTCACTGTCTGCTTGGTCAACACATCCAAAGCAATTCTTGTCTACCTAAAAAATGTCGCTCTTAAATTCTACAAGAGGAGAATTTTACTCTTGCAACTTTATTATTTCTCATGGGGGATGGGGTGTTGAATGAAAATGGACAACTGTACGCTGCCTGGTTTCAGAGGCACAGTGCGCATGACTGGAAGTTTGGAAGATGGCTTCTGGTCATGCGCACTGCGCCTCTGAAGCTGGGAAAAGTACACCCGGCTGCGGAGGTGCCATGACGCTGCGACGCGCATGCGAGAGATTTGCAGGAGCTGTTGATGATGACAGCTCCTGCAAATTATGTTATCACGGCCACAGGGGCGTGATAACATGGAAAGAGGGCTGACAACTAATGCCCCATCGACTTGTCAAAGTCCTCTTTTGCATAGAAAATGGGGGCAATGTAAATTATTTTTTAGAAAACCTTTTTTTATAGAAAAAAAGTTATACAGGACTGGTTAGGCAGGTAATTAAAAAATCAAGTGGTTGCTGATGGGTTGCAGGGCATGGGGGACCTGACAAGTTCCTTTAAGGTTGCAGGTAACCCCAAAACAAACTGTATTTATTTACAAGTTACTGATTTGTATAAAGTCATACTCATCTGATTGTAAATCACATTACATTACTGACCTAATAGGTATGTAAAAAAACAAAACAATGCGCCATCCTGCTCTAACTACACCATCCCCATATGAGACATTATAGCTAAACTAAAAGGTTACACTGCATATTAATTGCAATCCAAATTGCTAAGTTCATCATTACTACACTGGTACACAAGTAATGTTATTTTCTACTCCATGATTTTTTTTCCTTCTTGAAGAGGAAAAAACAAGCTATTTTTATTAAACTATATCTACCGTAATTTCCACGACTTTACTTTTTTGCCTTAAGAATCTGTTCAAATGTCTCATAATAATTGTAGCGCAATCTGTAGCGCGTAGGTGTAGGGAAGAGAGTGGATCCTCTGGACCGTGGAAAAGACCTACCCCTGGGCGAGCTGATCTTATGGAACCGACCCCTATACAGGGACCGTCAGGGGCAAGCCCAGAGGAGCCAAAACCACAGTGGCCGTACCAAGAGGGACGGCTCTAGAGAGAGGAAACAAGGACTGAGGGGAAAAGGCAGAAGATGGGTGGAGAACAAAAGGAAAACTGGGAAGGCAGGACCGAACCTCAGGACCAGGAAGACGGACGTCAGACCGGAGAAGCTGGGGAGCCGAGACAGGAGAAGGCTGCAGGGAAAAAGAAATAAAGAAGAGCTAAATAAGTACGGCGGGGTAGCTGAGAAAAAACAAACAACACAGGGACGAAGCAGGCAGGACAAGGACAATGAGCTCGGACTACGCAGTACACAAAAGACTGAGAGCACAGGTAGAGCGAACTGGCCAGATGCACAAGCGGAGGCTATTTGACAATCAGGCATTGCAAAGCAGGAAGATCAGCCTCTTATGGGAAGTCTTACCCGGATTGGCTGTCACTGGAAAGTTTCGGGGAAGGAGGAAAAGCAGAGGAACGCATGCATCCTTTGATGATCCCAGAGCGTCTGCGCAAACACCGGACGCCCCTGACAGAGCGAGGTACCGGAAGTGAAGGGACGATCTGAGGACGAGCGCACTGTGACCTGGAAGAGGAGCGGCGGGGACGCGCAGCGGCAGGAGGATGGGACACTGCACCAAAAGAGAGGCTGGCGCGCTGGAACCTGGAGGAGGAGCGGCGGCATGCAGTGACAGGAGCGGTAACAATAATCCTTAAGAAACAAGATTCTGTATTGGAAAGACAACCCAAGTATACTATATATATATATATTTATAGTACCATGCATACACTTTAGGTAGGTGTCATACACTTGCACAAAGTCAGGAATTTTGCAGGATTATAGCCAGGAGTAACCAATTATACCAAACAGGTGGTAGAAGTGTAGACGTTGTGGTCGGCAAAGGAACCTTAGTGCAGCAGATAAAAGACACATCTTGGTTACTTCACTAAGAAATTAAAAGATGTCCAGCAGTGCCATCAACTCAGAACTATATGTAAATAAACTTGCCACTCAACTTAGATGATGTGATGAATAGATTTTAATGCAGTCCACAGAACAGTAGTAAATGTCCAGACGTTTCGGTCCAATCACTCCACAGTAACAGTTTCTATGGAGCTCTGCTAAGGCGAATACCCACAAACAAGCCTTTCAATACGGCATGGCACTCACTGGACCGGTATAGAAAGAGACACTTTTAATCAATGCACTAATAACCATTACCTCAACAAGCAGTCGGTTACACTGAAGAAGGTCCAAGGGACCGTCTGTACATTTACTACTGTTCTGTGGACGGCATTAAAATCTAATCATCTCATCATTTAGGTTGAGTACCAAGTTTATTTACATATAATAACTGTTTGGGACCTTACTTGTGCACCAATACAGCTGTGTCAGAACTGGCAGCAACCAGTTGAACCAGCTACACCCATTTATTGTTTAGAGAAGTCTGGGCAGAAGTGGTCTTTGTAGAAGAATTGTGGCCAAAAACCATACCTTCAGCATGGAAACAAGACCAGGTAATTTAATTATGCTCTGAACCAATGAGTCAAATTATGAACTATTTGGCTGTAACAGAAGGGTGTTTGTTCCCAAAGGGCACAATAATGAGGGTCTGAAGGAACAGTGAAGCATGGTGGAGGGTCCTTATCATACTGTAAAGAAGAATACGGAGTCCTTGAAGTGATTATATGGTGTCCACAAAGCCCAGATCTCACATCCAGTCTGTCTGGGACAAGAGACAGAAAGCTCTGCACAAGCCTAATACACAGAAGATCTGGGGTCATTTCTCCAAGATGTTTAGAACAATATCCTGCCGAGTTCACAAATTGTGTGCAAGTGAGGAGAATTGATGAAGGCAAAATAGCAATAACATTTCTCTTTTTTAAAACAACTGTGAATCTTTTTAATTGATAAAAATAAACTGTTGACACAACTATTTTTTTAAAGCATTCTTACTTTGCATCATTTTTTTACATTTGTCCATAAATTGTATATATAAAGAGAGAGATCTATATCTATCTATCAATCGCACACAGCTAATACCTCTGGATTTGTCTCTTTCCTGCTCAAATGCACCACCCATAGGAGAAAAGAACCTGCAGACAGAAGTCTTTTGTGTTACACATTTCGGCAGCCTTTAAATGTAAAAAATGACTCTGCTGCAAAAGCTGACAAAGGTATTTGATGGAAATGACTGATTTCCCACGGCTGTACCTGCAGAAAATTGATGATAATGCTGTCTAACCAATTCATTATGATTTGTGACTTTATTCGCAAGCAGGTTGAATTTATAAATGTACCAGTCATATGTTGTGTATAATTTGACAAAGCACCGTTCTCGTATGAAAGGTTCGTTGACCTTGTTTTATTAATATTGTACTCGAGCCGGCGTTAACGCATTAAACAAAAAAAAAAACTTCAGTAATTAAGCAGCATTGGTCATCATAGTAGAATGTAAATGGAACTGAAGCAACGACAGTTCCGGGAATTTACAATTTTTCTAGGGAGCAAATGCTTATCAGAGGAACCGCTACTATAATGAAACCCAGGCCTGAACTACAGTATGGGCAAAAGATGCAATTGTCCTGTAACTATCACACATATGTGAACAACATAGCACAAAAAGAGGACTTAGAAATCCTCCAAAAATTCAATAATAAATATAGAAAAAGGCAGAAATGCTTACCTGCCCAGGCCTCCAAACAAATGCACTATCAGGAAGCAGTGGACCCATGTAGTTAAGATGGCGGCAACACAGGTGCAAAAATGCAGATGAAACAACCACTCACAGCCCACCAATCCTATGGAGGGGGTGGCTGCTTGGCATGTTACTGCACAATGAAGACTTGTATGCGGCGCTGTTCACACAAAGGTAATGCACAGCATCCAGGTAACAGCCTATTAAGTGATGCCCACACTATTAATATAATTTATATAATAATATAAGCAGCCCAGGAGGTGACGTAGATCCACAGAGGTGCATGCGCAAGCCAGAGACTTCCCCTTGTGGCATTTCTCGTTGCGCTCCTGGAATGCAAGCGGTCCACCGCTGCTAAGCAGCAGAGAACGCCGGCAGACCAGGTGAGCACTTCGGGAAGGTCCGGGTGAATTTAGGCCCGCGCATGCGCACAGGACCTAAGATGAGCTGAGACCCATGACGTGAGTATAACCTTGTGAAACTTGGGTCGTGCTTGTATTAGTGTGGTTGTGAGATGGTAATATATTAAGAGCATATAAAAGAATTATATGCACAATAAATGTGAAAATTAGTGAATGTGTGGGGTATTTATAAGCCTTATGTGAGCTATAAATGTGCTAAAAAAATGTAAGACTATAAATAAAAAATAATTGTGCTGTGACAATAGTGTGTGAATGAGTAAGTTATGTCCAATCTGAATGACTAGGATATTTATAAACCTGAGTGAGTACATGTACAATACACATGTACAACTGGTATAACCTGGGCATCTTCTGTGTATAATTATATTTTTACAGCTGGTATAACCTGGTATCTTTTGTACATATGTACAGCTGGCATAAATACACTGCTCAAAAAAATAAAGGGAACACTTAAACAACAGGATATAACTCCAAGTAAATCACACTTCTGTGAAATCAAACGGTCCACTTAGGAAGCAACACTGATTTACAATCAATTTCACATGCTGTTGTGCAAATGGAATAGACAACAGATGGAAATTATTGGCAATTATCAAGACACCCTCAATAAAGGAGTGGTTCTGCAGGTGGGGACCACAGACCACATCTCAGTACCAATGCTTTCTGGCTGATGTTTTGGTCACTTTTGAATGTTGGTTGTGCTTTCACACTCGTGGTAGCATGAGACGGACTCTACAACCCACACAAGTGGCTCAGGTAGTGCAGCTCATCCAGGATGGCACATAAATGCG